>NW_027362892.1:4045000-4645000 GCF_046119375.1 Phyllobates terribilis
GAAGTGCATAAAGTAAAGTTCTTACATTTCCAGGAGGGATTACAGAGGAAGTGCATAAAGTAAAGTTCTTACATTTCCAGGAGGGATTACAGAGGAAGTGCATAAAGTAAAGTTCTTACATTTCCAGGAGTAATTAAAGGGGAAGTGCACAAAGTAGAGTCCTTACATTTCCAGGAGGATTTACAGAGGAAGTGCACAAAGTAAAGTTCTTACATTTCCAGGAGGGATTACAGAGGAAGTGCATGAAGTAAAGTTCTTACATTTACAGGAGTATTTACAGAGGAAGTGCATATATTAAAGTTCTTACATTTCCATGAGGAATTAAAGAGGAAGTGCAGAAAGTAGAGTCCTTACATTTCCAGGAGGGATTACAGAGGAAGTGCGTATAGTAAAGTTCTTACATTTCCATGAGGAATTAAAGAGGAAGTGCACAAAGTAGATTCCTTACATTTCCAAGAGTATTTACAGAGGAAGTGCAAAATGTAAAGTTCTTACATTTCCAGGAGGGATTACAGAGGAAGTGCATAAAGTAAAGTTCTTACATTTCCAGGAGGGATTACAGAGGAAGTGCATAAAGCAAAGTTCTTACTTTTCCAGGAGGGATTATAGAGGAAGTGCATAAAGTAAAGTTCTTACATTTCCAGGAGGAATTACAGAGGAAGTCCATAAAGTAAAGTTCTTACATTTCCAGGAGGGATTACAGGGGAAGTGAAGAAAGTAAAGTTCTTACATTTCCAGGAGGAATTACAGAGGAAATGCACAACGTTCTTACATTTCCAGGAGGGATTACAGAGGAAGTGCACAAAGTAGATTTCTTACGTTTCCAGGAGGGATTACAGAGGAAGTGCATAAAGTAAAGTTCTTACATTTCCAGGAGGGATTACAGAGGAAGTGCATAAAGTAAAGTTCATACATTTCCAGGAGGGATTACAGAAGAAGTCCATAAAGCAAAGTTCTTACATTTCCAGGAGGGATTACAGAGGAAGTGCATAAAGTAAAGTTCTTACATTTCCAGGAGGAATTACAGAGGAAGTCCATAAAGTAAAGTTCTTACATTTCCAGGAGGAATTACAGAGGAAGTGCAAAAAGTAAAGTTGTTACATTTCCAGGAGGGATTACAGAGGAAGTCCATAAAGTAAAGTTCTTACATTTCCAGGAGGAATTACAGAGGAAATGCACAACGTTCTTACATTTCCAGGAGGGATTACAAAGGAAGTGCACAAAGTAGATTTCTTACATTTCCAGGAGGGATTACGGAGGAAGTGAAGTAAAGTTCTTGCATTTCCAGGAGGGATTACAGAGGAAGTGCATAAAGTAAAGTTCTTACATTTCCAGGAGGAATTACAGAGGAAGTGCATAAAGTAAAGTTCTTACATTTCCAGGAGGGATTACAGAGGAAGTGCATAAAGTTCTTACATTTCCAGGAGGGATTACAGAGGAAGTGCATAAAGTAAAGTTCTTACATTTCCAGGAGTAATTAAAGAAGAAGTGCACAAAGTAAAGTCCTTACATTTCCAGGAGGATTTACAGAGGAAGTGCACAAAGTAAAGTTCTTACATTTCCAGGAGGGATTACAGAGGAAATTCACAAAGTAGAGTCCTTACATTTCCAGGAGGGATTACAGGGGAAGTGCAGAAAGTAAAGTTCTTACATTTCCAGGAGGAATTACAGAGGAAATGCACAACGTTCTTACATTTCCAGGAGGGATTACAGAGGAAGTGCACAAAGTAGATTTCTTACATTTCTAGGAGGGATTACAGAGGAAGTGCATGAAGTAAAGTTCTTACATTTCCAGGAGGGATTACAGAGGAAGTGCATGAAGTAAAGTTCTTACATTTCCAGGAGGGATTACAGAGGAAGTGCATAAAGTAAAGTTCTTACATTTCCAGGAGGAATTACAGAGGAAGTCCATAAAGTAAAGTTCTTACATTTCCAGGAGGAATTACAGAGGAAGTGTAAAAAGTAAAGTTGTTACATTTCCAGGAGGGATTACAGAGGAAGTCCATAAAGTAAAGTTCTTACATTTCCAGGAGGAATTACAGAGGAAATGCACAACGTTCTTACATTTCCAGGAGGGATTACAGAGGAAGTGCACAAAGTAGATTTCTTACATTTCCAGGAGGGATTACGGAGGAAGTGAAGTAAAGTTCTTGCATTTCCAGGAGGGATTACAGAGGAAGTGCATAAAGTAAAGTTCTTACATTTCCAGGAGGAATTACAGAGGAAGTGCATAAAGTAAAGTTCTTACATTTCCAGGAGGGATTACAGAGGAAGTGCATAAAGTTCTTACATTTCCAGGAGGGATTACAGAGGAAGTGCATAAAGTAAAGTTCTTACATTTCCAGGAGTAATTAAAGAAGAAGTGCACAAAGTAAAGTCCTTACATTTCCAGGAGGATTTACAGAGGAAGTGCACAAAGTAAAGTTCTTACATTTCCAGGAGGGATTACAGAGGAAATTCACAAAGTAGAGTCCTTACATTTCCAGGAGGGATTACAGGGGAAGTGCAGAAAGTAAAGTTCTTACATTTCCAGGAGGAATTACAGAGGAAATGCACAACGTTCTTACATTTCCAGGAGGGATTACAGAGGAAGTGCACAAAGTAGATTTCTTACATTTCTAGGAGGGATTACAGAGGAAGTGCATGAAGTAAAGTTCTTACATTTCCAGGAGGGATTACAGAGGAAGTGCATAAAGTAAAGTTCTTACATTTCCAGGAGGGATTACAGAGGAAGTGCATAAAGCAAAGTTCTTACATTTCCAGGAGGGATTACAGAGGAAGTGCATAAAGTAAAGTTCTTACATCTCCAGGAGGGATTACAGAGGAAGTGCAAAAAGTAAAGTTCTTACATTTCCAGGAGGGATTACAGAGGAAGTCCATAAGGTAAAGTTCTTACATTTCCAGGAGGAATTACAGAGGAAATGCACAACGTTCTTACATTTCCAGGAGGAATTAAAGAGGAAGTGCACAAAGTAGATTTCTTACATTTCCAGGAGGGCTTACGGAGGAAGTGAAGTAAAGTTCTTGCATTTCCAGGAGGGATTACAGAGGAAGTGCATAAAGTAAAGTTCTTACATTTCCAGGAGGGATTACAGAGGAAATGCATAAAGTAAAGTTCTTACATTTCCAGGAGGGATTACAGAGGAAGTGCATAAAGTAAAGTTCTTACATTTCCAGGAGGAATTACAGAGGAAGTCCATAAAGTAAAGTTCTTACATTTCCAGGAGGGATTACAGGGGAAGTGCAGAAAGTAAAGTTCTTACATTTCCAAGAGTATTTACAGAGGAAGTGCAAAAAGTAAAGTTCTTACATTTCCAGGAGGGATTACAGAGGAAGTGCATAAAGTAAAGTTCTTACATTTCCAGGAGGGATTACAGAGGAAGTGCATAAAGCAAAGTTCTTACTTTTCCAGGAGGGATTATAGAGGAAGTGCATAAAGTAAAGTTCTTACATTTCCAGGAGGAATTACAGAGGAAGTCCATAAAGTAAAGTTCTTACATTTCCAGGAGGGATTACAGGGGAAGTCCATAAAGTAAAGTTCTTACATTTCCAGGAGGAATTACAGAGGAAATGCACAACGTTCTTACATTTCCAGGAGGGATTACAGAGGAAGAGCACAAAGTAGATTTCTTACATTTCCAGGAGGGATTACGGAGGAAGTGAAGTAAAGTTCTTGCATTTCCAGGAGGGATTACAGAGGAAGTGCATAAAGTAAAGTTCTTACATTTCCAGGAGGGATTACAGAGGAAGTGCATAAAGTAAAGTTCTTACATTTCCAGGAGGGATTACAGAGGAAGTGCATAAAGTAAAGTTCTTACATTTCCAGGAGGGATTACAGAGGAAGTGCATAAAGTAAAGTTCTTACATTTCCAGGAGTAATTAAAGAAGAAGTGCACAAAGTAAAGTCCTTACATTTCCAGGAGGATTTACAGAGGAAGTGCACAAAGTAAAGTTCTTACATTTCCAGGAGGGATTACAGAGGAAATGCACAAAGTAGAGTCCTTACATTTCCAGGAGGGATTACAGGGGAAGTGCAGAAAGTAAAGTTCTTACATTTCCAGGAGGAATTACAGAGGAAATGCACAACGTTCTTACATTTCCAGGAGGGATTACAGAGGAAGTGCACAAAGTAGATTTCTTACATTTCCAGGAGGGATTACAGAGGAAGTGCATGAAGTAAAGTTCTTACATTTCCAGGAGGGATTACAGAGGAAGTGCATAAAGTAAAGTTCTTACATTTCCAGGAGGGATTACAGAGGAAGTGCATAAAGCAAAGTTCTTACATTTCCAGGAGGGATTACAGAGGAAGTGCATAAAGTAAAGTTCTTACATTTCCAGGAGGAATTACAGAGGAAGTCCATAAAGTAAAGTTCTTACATTTCCAGGAGGAATTACAGAGGAAGTGCAAAAAGTGAAGTTCTTACATTTTCAGGAGGGATTACAGAGGAAGTCCATAAAGTAAAGTTCTTACATTTCCAGGAGGAATTACAGAGGAAATGCACAACGTTCTTACATTTCCAGGAGGAATTAAAGAGGAAGTGCACAAAGTAGATTTCTTACATTTCCAGGAGGGTTTACGGAGGAAGTGAAGTAAAGTTCTTGCATTTCCAGGAGGGATTACAGAGGAAGTGCATAAAGTAAAGTTCTTACATTTCCAGGAGGGATTACAGAGGAAGTGCATAAAGTAAAGTTCTTACATTTCCAGGAGGGATTACAGAGGAAGTGCATAAAGTAAAGTTCTTACATTTCCAGGAGGGATTACAGAGGAAGTGCATAAAGTAAAGTTCTTACATTTCCAGGAGTAATTAAAGGGGAAGTGCACAAAGTAGAGTCCTTACATTTCCAGGAGGATTTACAGAGGAAGTGCACAAGGTAAAGTTCTTACATTTCCAGGAGGGATTACAGAGGAAGTGCATAAAGTAAAGTTCTTACATTTCCAGGAGTATTTACAGAGGAAGTGCATATAGTAAAGTTCTTACATTTCCATGAGGAATTAAAGAGGAAGTGCAGAAAGTAGAGTCCTTACATTTCCAGGAGGGATTACAGAGGAAGTGCGTATAGTAAAGTTCTTACATTTCCATGAGGAATTAAAGAGGAAGTGCACAAAGTAGAGTCCTTACATTTCCAGGAGTATTTACAGAGGAAGTGCAAAAAGTAAAGTTCTTACATTTCCAGGAGGGATTACAGAGGAAGTGCATAAAGTAAAGTTCTTACATTTCCAGGAGGGATTACCGAGGAAGTGCATAAAGCAAAGTTCTTACTTTTCCAGGAGGGATTATAGAGGAAGTGCAAAAAGTAAAGTTCTTACATTTCCAGGAGGAATTACAGAGGAAGTCCATAAAGTAAAGTTTTTACATTTCCAGGAGGGATTACAGGGGAAGTGCAGAAAGTAAAGTTCTTACATTTCCAGGAGGAATTACAGAGGAAATGCACAACGTTCTTACATTTCCTTGAGGGATTACAGAGGAAGTGCACAAAGTAGATTTCTTACGTTTCCAGGAGGGATTACAGAGGAAGTGCATAAAGTAAAGTTCTTACATTTCCAGGAGGGATTACAGAGGAAGTGCATAAAGTAAAGTTTATACATTTCCAGGAGGGATTACAGAAGAAGTCCATAAAGCAAAGTTCTTAATTTTCCAGGAGGGATTACAGAGGAAGTGCATAAAGTAAAATTCTTACATTTCCAGGAGGAATTATAGAGGAAGTCCATAAAGTAAAGTTCTTACATTTCCAGGAGGAATTACAGAGGAAGTGCAAAAAGTAAAGTTCTTACATTTCCAGGAGGGATTAAAGAGGAAGTCCATAAAGTAAAGTTCTTACATTTCCAGGAGGAATTACAGAGGAAATGCACAACGTTCTTACATTTCCAGGAGGGATTACAGAGGAAGTGCACAAAGTAGATTTCTTACATTTCCAGGAGGGATTACCAAGGAAGTGAAGTAAAGTTCTTGTATTTCCAGGAGGGATTACAGAGGAAGTTCATAAAGTAAAGTTCTTACATTTCCAGGAGGGATTACAGAGGAAGTGCATAAAGTAAAGTTCTTACATTTCCAGGAGGAATTACAGAGGAAGTCCATAAAGTAAAGTTCTTACATTTCCAGGAGGAATTACAGAGGAAGTGCAAAAAGTAAAGTTCTTACATTTCCAGGAGGGATTACAGAGGAATTCCATAAAGTAAAGTTCTTACATTTCCAGGAGGAATTACAGAGGAAATGCACAACATTCTTACATTTCCAGGAGGAATTACAGAGGAAGTGCACAAAGTAGATTTCTTACATTTCCAGGAGGGTTTACGAAGGAAGTGAAGTAAAGTTCTTGCATTTCCAGGAGGGATTACAGAGGAAGTGCATAAAGTAAAGTTCTTACATTTCCAGGAGGGATTACAGAGGAAGTGCATAAAGTAAAGTTCTTACATTTCCAGGAGGGATTACAGAGGAAGTGCATAAAGTAAAGTTCTTACATTTCCAGGAGGGATTACAGAGGAAGTGCATAAAGTAAATTTCTTACATTTCCAGGAGTAATTAAAGGGGAAGTGCACAAAGTAGAGTCCTTACATTTCCAGGAGGATTTACAGAGGAAGTGCACAAAGTAAAGTTCTTACATTTCCAGGAGGGATTACAGAGGAAGTGCAGAAAGTAAAGTTCTTACATTTCCAGGAGTATTTACAGAGGAAGTGCATATAGTAAAGTTCTTACATTTCCATAAGGAATTAAAGAGGAAGTGCAGAAAGTAGAGTCCTTACATTTCCAGGAGGGATTACAGAGGAAGTGCGTATAGTAAAGTTCTTACATTTCCATGAGGAATTAAAGAGGAAGTGCACAAAGTAGATTCCTTACATTTCCAAGAGTATTTACAGAGGAAGTGCAAAATGTAAAGTTCTTACATTTCCAGGAGGGATTACAGAGGAAGTGCATAAAGTAAAGTTCTTACATTTCCAGGAGGGATTACAGAGGAAGTGCATAAAGCAAAGTTCTTACTTTTCCAGGAGGGATTATAGAGGAAGTGCATAAAGTAAAGTTCTTACATTTCCAGGAGGGATTACAGGGGAAGTGCAGAAAGTAAAGCTCTTACATTTCCAGGAGGAATTACAGAGGAAATGCACAACGTTCTTACATTTCCAGGAGGGATTACAGAGGAAGTGCACAAAGTAGATTTCTTACGTTTCCAGGAGGGATTACAGAGGAAGTGCATAAAGTAAAGTTCTTACATTTCCAGGAGGGATTACAGAGGAAGTGCATAAAGTAAAGTTCATACATTTCCAGGAGGGATTACAGAAGAAGTCCATAAAGCAAAGTTCTTAAATTTCCAGGAGGGATTACAGAGGAAGTGCATAAAGTAAAGTTCTTACATTTCCAGGAGGAATTACAGAGGAAGTCCATAAAGTAAAGTTCTTACATTTCCAGGAGGAATTACAGAGGAAGTGCAAAAAGTAAAGTTCTTACATTTCCAGGAGGGATTACAGAGGAAGTCCATAAAGTAAAGTTCTTACATTTCCAGGAGGAATTACAGAGGAAATGCACAACGTTCTTACATTTCCAGGAGGGATTACAGAGGAAGTGCACAAAGTAGATTTCTTACATTTCCAGGAGGGATTACGGAGGAAGTGAAGTAAAGTTCTTGCATTTCCAGGAGGGATTACAGAGGAAGTGCATAAAGTAAAGTTCTTACATTTCCAGGAGGAATTACAGAGGAAGTGCATAAAGTAAAGTTCTTACATTTCCAGGAGGGATTACAGAGGAAGTGCATAAAGTTCTTACATTTCCAGGAGGGATTACAGAGGAAGTGCATAAAGTAAAGTTCTTACATTTCCAGGAGTAATTAAAGAAGAAGTGCACAAAGTAAAGTCCTTACATTTCCAGGAGGATTTACAGAGGAAGTGCACAAAGTAAAGTTCTTACATTTCCAGGAGGGATTACAGAGGAAATGCACAAAGTAGAGTCCTTACATTTCCAGGAGGGATTACAGGGGAAGTGCAGAAAGTAAAGTTCTTACATTTCCAGGAGGAATTACAGAGGAAATGCACAACGTTCTTACATTTCCAGGAGGGATTACAGAGGAAGTGCACAAAGTAGATTTCTTACATTTCCAGGAGGGATTACAGAGGAAGTGCATAAAGTAAAGTTCTTACATTTCCAGGAGGGATTACAGAGGAAGTGCATAAAGCAAAGTTCTTACATTTCCAGGAGGGATTACAGAGGAAGTGCATAAAGTAAAGTTCTTACATCTCCAGGAGGGATTACAGAGGAAGTGCAAAAAGTAAAGTTCTTACATTTCCAGGAGGGATTACAGAGGAAGTCCATAAAGTAAAGTTCTTACATTTCCAGGAGGAATTACAGAGGAAATGCACAACGTTCTTACATTTCCAGGAGGAATTAAAGAGGAAGTGCACAAAGTAGATTTCTTACATTTCCAGGAGGGTTTACGGAGGAAGTGAAGTAAAGTTCTTGCATTTCCAGGAGGGATTACAGAGGAAGTGCATAAAGTAAAGTTCTTACATTTCCAGGAGGGATTACAGAGGAAGTGCATAAAGTAAAGTTCTTACATTTCCAGGAGGGATTACAGAGGAAGTGCATAAAGTAAAGTTCTTACATTTCCAGGAGGAATTACAGAGGAAGTCCATAAAGTAAAGTTCTTACATTTCCAGGAGGAATTACAGAGGAAATGCACAACGTTCTTACATTTCCAGGAGGGATTACAGAGGAAGTGCACAAAGTAGATTTCTTACATTTCCAGGAGGGATTACAGAGGAAGTGCATAAAGTAAAGTTCTTACATTTCCAGGAGGGATTACAGAGGAAGTGCATAAAGTAAAGTTCTTACATTTCCAGGAGGGATTACAGAGGAAGTGCATAAAGCAAAGTTCTTACATTTCCAGGAGGGATTACAGAGGAAGTGCATAAAGTAAAGTTCTTACATTTCCAGGAGGAATTACAGAGGAAGTCCATAAAGTAAAGTTCTTACATTTCCAGGAGGAATTACAGAGGAAGTGCAAAAAGTGAAGTTCTTACATTTTCAGGCGGGATTACAGAGGAAGTCCATAAAGTAAAGTTCTTACATTTCCAGGAGGAATTACAGAGGAAATGCACAACGTTCTTACATTTCCAGGAGGAATTAAAGAGGAAGTGCACAAAGTAGATTTCTTACATTTCCAGGAGGGTTTACGGAGGAAGTGAAGTAAAGTTCTTGCATTTCCAGGAGGGATTACAGAGGAAGTGCATAAAGTAAAGTTCTTACATTTCCAGGAGGGATTACAGAGGAAGTGCATAAAGTAAAGTTCTTACATTTCCTGGAGGGATTACAGAGGAAGTGCATAAAGTAAAGTTCTTACATTTCCAGGAGGGATTACAGAGGAAGTGCATAAAGTAAAGTTCTTACATTTCCAGGAGTAATTAAAGGGGAAGTGCACAAAGTAGAGTCCTTACATTTCCAGGAGGATTTACAGAGGAAGTGCACAAGGTAAAGTTCTTACATTTCCAGGAGGGATTACAGAGGAAGTGCATAAAGTAAAGTTCTTACATTTCCAGGAGTATTTACAGAGGAAGTGCATATAGTAAAGTTCTTACATTTCCATGAGGAATTAAAGAGGAAGTGCAGAAAGTAGAGTCCTTACATTTCCAGGAGGGATTACAGAGGAAGTGCGTATAGTAAAGTTCTTACATTTCCATGAGGAATTAAAGAGGAAGTGCACAAAGTAGAGTCCTTACATTTCCAGGAGTATTTACAGAGGAAGTGCAAAAATTAAAGTTCTTACATTTCCAGGAGGGATTACAGAGGAAGTGCATAAAGTAAAGTTCTTACATTTCCAGGAGGGATTACCGAGGAAGTGCATAAAGCAAAGTTCTTACTTTTCCAGGAGGGATTATAGAGGAAGTGCAAAAGTAAAGTTCTTACATTTCCAGGAGGAATTACAGAGGAAGTCCATAAAGTAAAGTTCTTACATTTCCAGGAGGGATTACAGGGGAAGTGCAGAAAGTAAAGTTCTTACATTTCCAGGAGGAATTACAGAGGAAATGCACAACGTTCTTACATTTCCTTGAGGGATTACAGAGGAAGTGCACAAAGTAGATTTCTTACGTTTCCAGGAGGGATTACAGAGGAAGTGCATAAAGTAAAGTTCTTACATTTCCAGGAGGGATTACAGAGGAAGTGCATAAAGTAAAGTTTATACATTTCCAGGAGGGATTACAGAAGAAGTCCATAAAGCAAAGTTCTTAATTTTCCAGGAGGGATTACAGAGGAAGTGCATAAAGTAAAATTCTTACATTTCCAGGAGGAATTATAGAGGAAGTCCATAAAGTAAAGTTCTTACATTTCCAGGAGGAATTACAGAGGAAGTGCAAAAAGTAAAGTTCTTACATTTCCAGGAGGGATTAAAGAGGAAGTCCATAAAGTAAAGTTCTTACATTTCCAGGAGGAATTACAGAGGAAATGCACAACGTTCTTACATTTCCAGGAGGGATTACAGAGGAAGTGCACAAAGTAGATTTCTTACATTTCCAGGAGGGATTACGGAGGAAGTGAAGTAAAGTTCTTGTATTTCCAGGAGGGATTACAGAGGAAGTGCATAAAGTAAAGTTCTTACATTTCCAGGAGGGATTACAGAGGAAGTGCATAAAGTAAAGTTCTTACATTTCCAGGAGGGATTACAGAGGAAGTTCATAAAGTAAAGTTCATACATTTCCAGGAGGGATTACAGAGGAAGTGCATAAAGTAAAGTTCTTACATTTCCAGGAGTAATTAAAGAAGAAGTGCACAAAGTAGAGTCCTTACATTTCCAGGAGGATTTACAGAGGAAGTGCATATAGTAAAGTTCTTACATTTCCAGGAGGAATTAAAGAGGAAGTGCAGAAAGTAGAGTCCTTACATTTCCAGGAGGGATTACAGAGGAAGTGCGTATAGTAAAGTTCTTACATTTCCATAAGGAATTAAAGAGGAAGTGCACAAAGTAGAGTCCTTACATTTCCAGGAGTATTTACAGAGGAATTGCAAAAAGTAAAGTTCTTACATTTCCAGGAGGGATTACAGAGGAAGTGCATAAAGTAAAGTTCTTACATTTCCAGGAGGGATTACAGAGGAAGTGCATAATGTAAAGTTCTTACATTTCCAGGAGGAATTACAGAGGAAATGCACAACGTTCTTACATTTCCAGGAGGGATTACAGAGGAAGTGCACAAAGTAGATTTCTTACATTTCCAGGAGGGATTACATAGGAAGTGCATAAAGTAAAGTTCTTACATTTCCAGGAGGGATTACAGAGGAAGTGCATAAAGTAAAGTTCTTACATTTCCAGGAGGGATTACAGAGGAAGTGTACAAAGTAGATTTCTTACATTTCCAGGAGGGATTACAGTGGAAGTGCATAAAGTAAAGTTCTTACATTTCCAGGAGGGATTACAGAGGAAGTGCCTAAAGTAAAGTTCTTACATTTCCAGGAGGGATTACAGAGGAAGTGCATAAAGTAAAGTTCTTACATTTCCTGGAGTAATTAAAGAGGAAGTGCACAAAGTAGAGTCCTTACATTTCCAGGAGGATTTACAGAGGAAGTGCACAATGTAAAGTTCTTACATTTCCAGGAGGGATTACAGAGGAAGTGCATATAGTAAAGTTCTTACATTTCCATGAGGAATTAAAAAGGAAGTGCAGAAAGTAGAGTCCTTACATTTCCAGGAGGGATTACAGAGGAAGTGCACAACGTAGAGTTCTTACATTTCCAGGAGGGATTACAGAGGAAGTGCACAAAGTAGATTTCTTACATTTCCAGGAGGGATTACAGAGGAAGTGCATAAAGTAAAATTCTTACATTTCCAGGAGAGATTACAGAGGAAGTGCATAAAGTAAAGTTCATACATTTCCAGGAGGGATTACAGAGGAAGTGCATAATGCAAAGTTCTTACATTTCCAGGAGGGATTACAGAGGAAGTGCATAAAGTAAAGTTCTTACATTTCCAGGAGGAATTACAGAGGAAGTCCATAAAGTAAAGTTCTTAAATTTCCAGGAGGAATTACAGAAGAAGTGCAAAAAGTAAAGTTCTTACATTTCCAGGAGGGATTACAGAGGAAGTCCTTAAAGTAAAGTTATTACATTTCCAGGAGGAATTACAGAGGAAATGCACAACGTTCTTACATTTATAGGAGGAATTACAGAGGAAGTGCACAAAGTAGATTTCTTACATTTCCAGGAGGGATTACGGAGGAAGTGAAGTAAAGTTCTTGCATTTCCAGGAGGGATTACAGAGGAAGTGCATAAAGTAAAGTTCTTACATTTCCAGGAGGGATTACAGAGGAAGTGCATAAAGTAAAGTTCTTACATTTCCAGGAGGGATTACAGAGGAAGTGCATAAAGTAAAGTTCTTACATTTCCAGGAGGGATTACAGAGGAAGTGCATAAAGTAAAGTTCTTACATTTCCAGGAGTAATTAAAGGGGAAGTGCACAAAGTAGAGTCCTTACATTTCCAGGAGGATTTACAGAGGAAGTGCACAAAGTAAAGTTCTTACATTTCCAGGAGGGATTACAGAGGAAGTGCATAAAGTAAAGTTCTTACATTTCCAGGAGGATTTACAGAGGAAGTGCATATAGTAAAGTTCTTACATTTCCATGAGGAATTAAAGAGGAAGTGCAGAAAGTAGAGTCCTTACATTTCCAGGAGGGATTACAGAGGAAGTGCGTATAGTAAAGTTCTTACATTTCCATGAGAAATTAAAGAGGAAGTGCACAAAGTAGAGTCCTTACATTTCCAGGAGTATTTACAGAGGAATTGCAAAAAGACGGATTTTGGTAAGACCTTACCTGTAAAATCCTTTTCAGCGAGGGAAGGAAGGGAGACACAGTCATTACTAGTGGGTAGGCGGAGCCCACATAGGATAGAACACCTCAGATTAAAAAAGAGTGTTGTCCGGCCCCTCCAGCTTGGGCTCCTCCTACTCCAGCTCTCCAGTCCGTACACAAGCTAAGGAAGAGCAAATATCACCAGCGGAGCAACATAACCCCTTCTGAAGAACTTCAGAGAAAAAACAAGAGACAGGTTATGCATATAACAGAAAAAACCACACAGTCCCAGGTACTACTCACTGGACCTGACCACTGCGATGAGCTGGCAATGCTGGAACAGAGCCTTAGCGCGCCGACCTCAGCCCAGATAATCGCTATCAGAGAAGGGTTACGCTGCATCTGAAAACACAACAACACACTTCTGCCATGGGAGGGAGCTGTGTCTCCCTTCCTTCCCTCGCTGAAAAGGATTTTACAGGTAAGGTCTTACCAAAATCCGTCTTTCAGCAGCAGATGGAAGGAAGGGAGACACAGTCATTACTAGTGGGACGTCCCA
Source organism: Phyllobates terribilis (assembly GCF_046119375.1). NCBI lineage: Eukaryota > Metazoa > Chordata > Amphibia > Anura > Dendrobatidae > Phyllobates > Phyllobates terribilis. Next base: position 4,058,325 of record NW_027362892.1, read on the forward strand.
AAGCAGTCCAAAAATTAAGGGTGGGAAAAAACCAACAAAGGCAGAATCCCAACAACCTAGAAAAAATGCGCAACTAGCGCTAAATACAAGTTAACGATAACTTAAACTACAGCCGCCTGCAGGACCCTACGTCCTAAGGCTGCATCAGCGGAAGCACTGACGTCCACCTTATAAAACTTTGTAAAAGTGTGGACGGAGCACCAGGTAGCCGCCCGGCAGAGTTGAGCTGCCGAGGCCCCTTGATGAAAAGCCCACGATGAACCCACAGCTCTCGTGGAGTGAGCTCGAATCTTAATTGGACAAGATTCGCCCTTGAGTCGGTAAGCCTCTAAAATGGCCGACCGAATCCATCGAGCTATAGTGTCCTTGGAAGCTCGTTGACCACGCCGACGACCTGCTGGAATCACAAACAGAGAGTCCGATTTCCGAAAACCTTGAGTAATAGACAAATAGAACTTCAAAGCCCGCACTAAATCCAATGCGTGCAAGGCCCGTTCCTTCGCATTCCTCGGTTCCGGACAGAGCGAGGGCAACACAATATCCTGGTTAACATGAAATTGTGACACCACCTTAGGTAGAAAGTCGCCCCGTGTGCGAAGCACCACGCGATCCGGGAGAAACTCCAGAAAAGGAGGCGAGCAAGAAAGAGCCGCCAGTTCAGAAACCCTTCTCAAAGAGGTGACTGCCACTAAAAAGGCAACCTTCCAAGAAAGCAAAGAAAGGCTAACAGAGTCCATAGGCTCAAAAGGCCCATGTTGAAGAGCCTCCAAGACCAGATTGAGCCGCCAAGGGGACACAAGCGCCTTCCGCGGCGGAAACTGACGGGTTACCCCGCGAAAAAAGGAACGAACGTCCCTACGCGAGGCGATAGCCTTCCGAAACAGCAAGGACAAAGCAGAAACCTGACCCCTCAGAGTGCTAACTGCCAAACCCTTGTCCAGGCCATACTGCAAAAAGGCCAACAAATTGGGAATGGAAAAAATCCTCGGGTTCCTTGAAGAACCCGAACACCATGAAAAGAAGGCCTCCCAAGTCTTGTGATAGATCCTAGTAGTGGCAGGACCCCTGGCAGCTCGCAGAGTGGCAATGACTTCGGCTGAAAAACCTTGACGAGTCAAGATTTCGGTCTCAAGAGCCACGCCGTCAAACGCAGAGACTTCAGGTCCGGATGACGAACGGGCCCTTGGGTTAACAGGTCCGGGCGAAGAGGGAGAGGAAGTGGAGGCGCAGCCAGAAGCGACACCAGCGTCGAGAACCACGTCCTCCTTGGCCAGTCTGGGGCTACTAACATAGCCGAGACTCTTTCCAGTCTGATCCGACGCAACACCAGAGGAAGTAAGGATATCGGCGGGAACACATAGATTAGCTCGAATTGGTCCCACGGAGCCACCAGAGCATCCACCGCCACAGCCTTCGGGTCCTTGTACCTGGACATGAACGTCGGTAACTTGGTGTTGAACCTTGATGCCATCAAATCCACTTGAGGAGTTCCCCAACGGGAGCACAGCTGTGCAAAAATTTCTGGGTGAAGACTCCATTCTCCGGGATCCACCTTCTCGCGACTGAGGAAGTCCGCCGTGATATTCTGAACTCCCGGAATGTGAATCGCAGAGATGGCTGGCACCTTGGCCTCGGCCCATACCAGGATCCGAGACACTTCCATCATGAGCCTGGAGCTCTTCGTTCCACCTTGATGATTGATATACGCGACCGCCGTCGCGTTGTCTGTCTGCACTCGGACTGGCAGACCGTTTAAAGGGACCGTCCAGTGTTGAAGGCAAAGGAAAATCGCCCTCAATTCCAGGATGTTGATCGGCAGGACAGACTCTTCCGACGACCATACTCCCTGAATCCAGAGATCGTTCCAGACACCCCCCCAGCCTGACAGGCTGGCATCGGTGGTTATAACCGACCACCTCGGAAGGAGGAAGGACTTCCCCAGGGATAACGCTTCCGGACGTAACCACCATTCTAGAGACTCTCGCACCCTGTGGGAGATGATGACACTGCGATCCAGCGAAGCCTGTGATCGATCCCAACGGTTCAGAATGAGCATTTGGAGAGTCCTGGAATGAAATTGGGCAAACGGAAGTGCCTCCATTGACGCCACCATCAAACCCAAAAGGCGCATACACCTTCGAAGGGACATTGCTGTCGAAGACTTCATAACCTGTACATGTCGAAGAAGACTTGCTTGCTTGTCTGGAGGCAGGGACACCACTGCTCGTACCGTGTCGAAATGCATCCCCAAAAACAGGATTGACTGCGACGGTTCCAGAGACGACTTCTTCCAATTGACTAGCCACCCGAAGTCCTCCAGGAGCTGAAGGGATAGATTGCGAGCCGTCACCGCCTCCTCCTTTGAGGACGCCACAATCAAAAGGTCGTCCAGGTAGGGAAGAACCGTAACCCCCTGTCTTCGAAGGATCGCCATGAGAGGTGCCAGAATTTTTGTAAAAACTCTGGGCGCCGAGGCCAACCCGAATGGTAGGGCCACAAACTGGAAATGGTCCTGACCTATGGCAAAACGAAGGAAGCGTTGGTGGGCCCTTCCGACAGGAACATGCAAATAAGCGTCGCGAATGTCGATTGACACCAAAAAGTCGTTCTGCGACAGGGCCGCCACAACAGAGCGAAGCGACTCCATGCGGAATTTCCGGGTGCGGACATGCCGATTCAATCTTTTGAGATCCAGAATGGGGCGAAATTTGTCCTCCTTTTTGGGGACCACAAAGAGGTTTGAATAAAACCCTCTTCCCCGGTCCTCCGGCGGAACCGGTACCACCACACCCTTCTGCAGAAGGGAATCGACCTCCTGCCGTAGAGCGGCAACTAGCTCGGTCTCTTTCGGAATGCGAGATCGACAAAACCTGTCCGGGGGTCGAGAAAGAAACTCTATGAAGTAGCCTGCTGACACAACCCGCGTCACCCAGGCGTCCGAAACGCGGGACGCCCAAGTCGATTCGAATTGGAGCAGGCGACCCCCCACTCGAGAGCCCTCGAGAGAAAACCTGGCGTCAGTCCGCCTTAGCGGGCTTTTTGTCAGCTTCCCGCTTGTCTTGACGGAAGCTCTGTTTCCAGGGAGTGCGGGATTTCTGAGAAGCCTTTTTTCCTGAAAAAGAGGGACGACCCGATCCCCAAGAGGGCTGACCGGACCGTCCCCTGGACCGAAAGGGCCGCCGACTACTACCGGCACTAGGCCTGCCCGACGCAGAAGCCACAGTTCTTCGCTGTGGTAAGGCCGCTTCTTTTGCCTTTGCCTTGACAATCAGCTCCGTGAGGTCAGATCCAAATAACTGACCACCCTTGTAAGCTAAAGATAGCAAACCTTGCTTGGAAACCGCGTCCCCGGTCCACTGTCTGAGCCACAGTGCTCTTCTGACTGTGACCGCCGAGGATTGCGCCCTGGACAGCAGTGACGCGGTATCCAAACCTGCATCACTGCCATATCGGGCCGCATCCTCCAACAACTTGAAAAGCCCATCTACCTCGGATAGCGGGGATCCATCCTGCCACGCCGTCCGTAGACGGTCCAACCAGCTTAGGGAAGCTTTACAAGCACACATGGATCCTAGCACCGCTCTGAATCCATGACCCGCGGCCTCGTAGATGGATTTCGCCGCCATCTCCGTTTTTCTGTCCAGCGGATCCTGCAGACTCGCCTTCCCTTTAACAGGCAGTAATGAGGATTTGCTAAGTTGGGATAAAGGGACATCCACTTCAGGAGAAGGAATCCAATTATCAATCAACTCCGTGGAACACGGATACAGTGCCTCAAAAAACCGTGTCCCCTGAAAACGTTTATCTGGACACAGGCGTTCCTTCTCCACTGCCCCATTAAGCTCATCCAGAGATGGTAAAGCCAAGCGCGACCTATGCGACTCCTGAAACATCCGGGCCGACTTACCAGGACGTCTAGTTACCTCCTCCGGAAACTGTAACGCCTCCCTCATGGCTCCAATAAAAGCCTCTGCACGGCCTAAAAAAGAGGCAGAGTGCCCCTGCCGATCCTCCTTATCCGAATCGGACATCTCCCCATCTGAGCTTGAAGGGGAACCCTCCATAACAGAGATCTCCGAGTCGCTGCGCGGGGAGGGCAGTACCGGCCTGTGGCGCTTCCTGCCATGAGAGGATCTAGCTGACACCCAATAACCTAGAAGGTCAGACAGGCCATCAATAGAACGAGTGAGGGCCTCCATTTTGACCACTGCCCCATCACCGAAACCCCCGACCGCTGCGCTTGACGCCGTCGAGGACTCCTGAGTGTCAGACACGCGAGACTGATCCTGTAGCGGACCTGGGAGACGGTCCACACCTCCTGGACCCTGATCTGACATGCCCTCACACAGTGTATGGCAGGATAAACCTGTCAGTAAGTAGGACAGTGTGGTTTCTTAAAAGAAAGCTGAAGGGTTAAAGCTCTTAAAAAGAGAGCTACCCCAGCTGACCCCCAATTAAGGGATAACCGCCTAATAAGGGGTTAATGTCGCAGACTCCCCACAACCTCTGTGAAATGAAAAGGATGTGCGAGCCCCAGACAAAAAAAGAGACCTCTATATGAGGTAATAGCTGCAGGACAGCACAGTCTGTCACCTTATTGTGCCTCAGAAAGGTGCCCTGCGCTGAGGGGGTGAGGGGTTAAGCTTCTGCCCTGACAGGCAGAAGCGACTCACCCAGCTGGCCGCGGTGCAGTGTTCCTTCGGTCTATCGGGAGGAGAGGAGAGTGAGGAGCCCGATGGAGGCCTCAGTAATGGCCGCCGCGCTGTGAGGAGAGAGAAACCGGAAGAGGAGGGGCAGGAGAAAGCGCGCGCTCAGAGAGCTTCCTGCCCGCGAAAGACCGGGAAGGCGCGAAGCCACGCCCCCCGCCGGCTTCAAAAAAAGCGCGCGCGACTCCTCCGCTCTCCGCTCCTGCCCCGCTTCCATGTCCTGCAGGCCTCCACCTGCGGACAAAAAAACACAAGTCACCACCTGAAAACATGTAGCAGCGGCTGCCGCAGCAGCCGCTGAAGCACTCAAAACACATTAACATGCTGAGTACTCACCCAGCTGAGCGCCACAGGGACCCCCAGGGATTTGTGGCGCTGTGCCCAAGCTTCCCCCCAGGGCGGAGAACGCAGTGACCCCAGATGCGCGGTTTGCGTCCCCGCCAGGGAAGCATCCCTCATCCCCCGGGGCCGGCAGGGTTCTGCAGGGAACTCTCTCAAAGGGTAATGCAGATCCGCCAAGGGAGGGGTGGGGGTCCAGCAGCGCTGAGACCCCTGAGACCTCAAGACCACGGGGGTCCAAGTCTCTGTCCGATAAAAATAAAAAATAAAAAAAAAATTTTCTGAGGAGCTGCTTCCAGCAGCGACCATCCTCTGTGACCTCAAATTTTAGACTGGAGAGCTGGAGTAGGAGGAGCCCAAGCTGGAGGGGCCGGACAACACTCTTTTTTAATCTGAGGTGTTCTATCCTATGTGGGCTCCGCCTACCCACTAGTAATGACTGTGTCTCCCTTCCTTCCATCTGCTGCTGAAAGTAAAGTTCTTACATTTCCAGGAGGGATTACAGAGGAAGTGCATAAAGTAAAGTTCTTACATTTCCAGGAGGGATTACAGAGGAAGTGCATAATGTAAAGTTCTTACATTTCCAGGAGGAATTACAGAGGAAATGCACAACGTTCTTACATTTCCAGGAGGGATTACAGAGGAAGTGCATAAAGTAAAGTTCTTACATTTCCAGGAGGGATTACAGAGGAAGTGCATAAAGTAAAGTTCTTACATTTCCAGGAGGGATTACAGAGGAAGTGCATAAAGTAAAGTTCTTACTTTTCCAGGAGGGATTACAGAGGAAGTGCATAAAGTAAAGTTCTTACATTTCCAGGAGGGATTACAAAGGAAGTGCATAAAGTAAAGTTCTTACATTTCCAGGAGTAATTAAAGGGGAAGTGCACAAAGTAGAGTCCTTACATTTCCAGGAGGATTTACAGAGGAAGTGCACAAAGTAAAGTTCTTACATTTCCAGGAGGGATTACAGAGGAAGTGCATAAAGTAAAGTTCTTACATTTCCAGGAGTATTTACAGAGGAAGTGCATATAGTAAAGTTCTTACATTTCCATGAGGAATTAAAGAGGAAGTGCAGAAAGTAGAGTCCTTACATTTCCAGGACGGATTACAGAGGAAGTGCGTATAGTAAAGTTCTTACATTTCCATGAGGAATTAAAGAGGAAGTGCACAAAGTAGAGTCCTTACATTTCCAGGAGTATTTACAGAGGAATTGCAAAAAGTAAAGTTCTTACATTTCCAGGAGGGATTACAGAGGAAGTGCATAAAGTAAAGTTCTTACATTTCCAGGAGGGATTACAGAGGAAGTGCATAATGTAAAGTTCTTACATTTCCAGGAGGAATTACAGAGGAAATGCACAACGTTCTTACATTTCCAGGAGGGATTACAGAGGAAGTGCACAAAGTAGATTTCTTACATTTCCAGGAGGGATTACAGAGGAAGTGCATAAAGTAAAGTTCTTACATTTCCAGGAGGGATTACAGAGGAAGTGCATAAAGTAAAGTTCTTACATTTTCAGGAGGGATTACAGAGGAAGTGTACAAAGTAGATTTCTTACATTTCCAGGAGGGATTACAGTGGAAGTTCATAAAGTAAAGTTCTTACATTTCCAGGAGGGATTACAGAGGAAGTGCATAAAGTAAAGTTCTTACATTTCCAGGAGGGATTACAGAGGAAGTGCATAAAGTAAAGTTCTTACATTTCCAGGAGTAATTAAAGAGGAAGTGCACAAAGTAGAGTCCTTACATTTCCAGGAGGATTTACAGATTTAGTGCACAATGTAAAGTTCTTACATTTCCAGGAGGGATTACAGAGGAAGTGCATATAGTAAAGTTCTTACATTTCCATGAGGAATTAAAAAGGAAGTGCAGAAAGTAGAGTCCTTACATTTCCAGGAGGGATTACAGAGGAAGTGCACAAAGTAGAGTTCTTACATTTCCAGGAGGGATTACAGGGGATGTGCACAAAGTAGAGTTCTTACATTTGCAGGAGGGATTACAGAGGAAATGCATAAAGTAAAGTTCTTACATTTCCATGAGGAATTAAAGAGGAAGTGCACAAAGTAGAGTTCTTACATTTCCAGGAGGGATTACAGAGGAAGTGCATAAAGTAGAGTTCTTACATTTCCAGGAGGGATTACAGAGGAAGTGCATAAAGTAAAGTTCTTGCATTTCCAGGGGGAATTAAAGAGGAAGTGCAGAAAGTAGAGTCCTTACATTTCCAGGAGGTATTACAGGGGATGTGCACAAAGTAGAGTTCTTACATTTCCAGGAGGATTTACAGAGGAAGTGCAAAAAGTAAAATTCTTACATTTCCAGGAGGGATTACAGAGGAAGTGCATAAAGTAAAATTCTTACATTTCCAGGAGGGATTACAGAGGAAGTGCATAAAGTAAAGTTCTTACATTTCCAGGAGAGATTACAGGGGATGTGCACAAAGTAGAGTTCTTACTTTTTCAGGAGGATTTACAGAGGAAGTGCATGAAGTAAAATTCTTACATTTCCAGGAGGGATTACAGGGGATGTGCACAAAGTAGAGTTCTTACATTTCCAGGAGGGATTACAGAGGAACTGCATAAAGTAAAGTTCTTACATTTCCAGGAGGGATTACAGAGGAAGTGCGTAAAGTAAAGTTCTTACATTTCCATGAGGGATTACAGAGGAAGTGCATAAAGTAAAGTTCTTACATTTCCAGGAGGGATTACATAGGAAATGCATAAAGTAAAGTTCTTACATTTCCAGAAGGGATTGCAGGGGATGTGCACAAAGTAGAGTTCTTACATTTCCAGGAGGGATTACAGAGGAAGTGCATAAAGTAAAGTTCTTACATTTCCAGGAGGGATTACAGAGGAAGTGCATAAAGTAAAGTTCTTACATTTCCAGGAGGGATTACAGAGGAAGTGCATAAAGTAAAGTTCTTACATTTCCAGGAGAGATTACAGAGGAAGTGGATAAAGTAAAGTTCTTACATTTCCAGGAGGGATTACAGAGGAAGTGCATAAAGTAAAGTTCTTACATTTCCAGGAGGGATTACAGGGGATGTGCACAAAGTAGAGTTCTTACATTTCCAGGAGGGATTACAGAGGAAGTGCATAAAGTAAAGTTCTTACATTTCCAGGAGGGATTACAGAGGAAGTGCATAAAGTAAAGTTCTTACATTTCCAGGAGGGATTACAGAGGAAGTGCATAAAGTAAAGTTCTTACATTTCCAGGAGGGATTACAGAGGAAGTGCATAAAGTAAAGTTCTTAAATTTCCAGGAGAGATTACAGAGGAAGTGCACAAAGTAGATTTCTTACATTTCCAGGAGGGATTACAGTGGAAGTGCATAAAGTAAAGTTCTTACATTTCCAGGAGGGATTACAGAGGAAGTGCATAAAGTAAAGTTCTTACATTTCCAGGAGTAATTAAAGAGGAAGTGCACAAAGTAGAGTCCTTACATTTCCAGGAGGATTTACAGAGGAAGTGCACAAAGTAAAGTTCTTACATTTCCAGGAGGGATTACAGAGGAAGTACATATAGTAAAGTTCTTACATTTCCATGAGGAATTAAAGAGGAAGTGCAGAAAGTAGAGTCCTTACATTTCCAGGAGGGATTACAGAGGAAGTGCACAAAGTAGAGTTCTTACATTTCCAGAAGGGATTACAGGGAATGTGCTCAAAGAAGTGTTCTTACATTTCCAGGAGTATTTACAGAGGAAGTGCAAAAAGTAAAGTTCTTACATTTCCAGGAGGGATTACAGAGGAAATGCATAAAGTAAAGTTCTTACATTTCCATGAGGAATTAAAGAGGAAGTGCAAAAAGTAAAGTTCTTACATTTCCAGGAGGGATTACAGAGGAAGTGCATAAAGTAAAGTTCTTACATTTCCAGGGAGAATTAAAGAGGAAGTGCAGAAAGTAGAGTCCTTACATTTCCAGGCCAGGAGGGATTACAGGGGATGTGCACAAAGTAGAGTTCTTACATTTCCAGGAGGATTTACAGAGGAAGTGCAAAAAGTAAAATTCTTACATTTCCAGGAGGGATTACAGAGGAAGTGCATAAAGTAAAATTCTTACATTTCCAGGAGGGATTACAGAGGAAGTGCATAAAGTAAAGTTCTTACATTTCCAGGAGGGATTACAGGGGATGTGCACAAAGTAGAGTTCTTACTTTTCCAGGAGGATTTACAGAGGAAGTGCATGAAGTTAAATTCTTACATTTCCAGGAGGGATTACAGGGGATGTGCACAAAGTAGAGTTCTTACATTTCCAGGAGGGATTACAGAGGAACTGCATAAAGTAAAGTTCTTACATTTCCAGGAGGGATTACAGAGGAAGTGCGTAAAGTAAAGTTCTTACATTTCCAGGAGGGATTACAGAGGAAGTGCATAAAGTAAAGTTCTTACATTTCCAGGAGGGATTACAGAGGAAATGCATAAAGTAAAGTTCTTACATTTCCAGGAGGGATTACAGAGGAAGTGCATAAAGTAAAGTTCTTACATTTCCAGGAGTGATTACAGAGGAAGTGCACAAAGTAAAGTTCTTACATTTCCAGGAGGATTTATGGAGGAAGTGCATAAAGTAAAGTTCTTACATTTCCAGGAGGGATTACAGAGGCAGTGCATAAAGTAGAGTTCATACATTTCCAGGAGGGATTACAGAGGAAGTGCATAAAGTAAAGTTCTTACATTTCCAGGAGGGATTACAGAGGAAGTGCATAAAGTAGAGTTCTTACATTTCCAGGAGGATTTACAGAGGAAGTGCATGAAGTAAAATTCTTACATTTCCAGGAGGGATTACAGAGGAAGTGCATAAAGTAAAGTTCTTACTTTTCCAGTGGGAATTAAAGAGGAAGTGCAGAAAGTAGAGTCCTTACATTTCCAGGAGGGATTACAGGGGATGTGCACAAAGTAGAGCTCTATGAAATAAGCCTCCCGAAACAGATATGTAAAAAAAGAGCTAAGTTTAATTTGAATTCTCTGTTATCCCTCCTGGAAATGAATGTCTCAACTGATAACTGGGTGATACAATTTCATGGTAAAAATATCAAACTGTGTAGAGACTCACCACACATTAAAAAAGGAGCACCCTTCTTGTCAAGTAATTTACACATTTCCAGGAGGAATAATAGAGGAACAGCATAAAAAATGCTACAGAATTGTAAAGAAAGTGTATAGTATAAGCCCAGCACTAAGAGAAGAGCATTCTCCTGTGTCCGCAGGGTGGTCCGGCCCCCCAGAGGATACGTCCTCCAGGGCTATATCTGTCCTTGTCACTGAGTCAAGTGCCTGGTCAGGTCTAGCCCCTGTCTGTGACCACCAGGGAATCTGCACTATTCCCAGACCCCATAGTGCCAGGACACAGGCTGTGATCAGCGCCCCCCCTGGCATGTAGGAAATACTGCACCCAAAGTCTCTCCAACTTCTGCACTAATTGAGTGACTCAAAAAATTTGAGGGGACAAGACGGGAAAAATAATCAGTATTTAGATAAAATATTTTAAAATTTTATTTTACTTTATCGGCCCATTGTTATATAGATCAGTGAAAAGAACTTGACTTTAAAAAAAAAAGTGCCGTTCCTCTATTATTCCTCCTGGAAATGACTAAATAGGCAACTGGGTCTTATCGTTCCATTATTCATGAGTGTCCAATCAGTACTGACAATATTAGTCACACTCTGTTTTAAATGGGAATGATTGTGCCAAGTTATTAATTGATGCACACATTTCCAAGAGGAATAACAGAGGACAAGACAGGAGAATTAATCAGTATTTGATCCAAAATGACACTTATTTCCAACATTTCAGGTATTTTATTGGCCCAATGTTATAGATTAGTGAGATGGATTTTGCAGCATTTTTTTTTCTTCTTAAAATTGTGCCACTCCTCTGTTATTCTTCCTGGAAATGTATGACTAAATCGACAATGTTATAGTTTAGTGCATTGGATTTACATAAAGGATCTGTCCTGACATATCACTGATACTTCCCCCAAAAAACAATAATTTGGGAATATTTTTCCTCTGTTATTCTTCCTGGAAATGTATGACCAAATTGACAACTACATGTTACCGTTCCTTTGTCTTTGAGAATGTTTCTGTCCTATCAGTGCTGCTGATTACGATAGCCACGCCCTATTGAAAAGTAAGTGGGTGTGTCAATGGGGCGTGTCTCTACACAGAATGTCCCTCTCTAATCACTACTGACAATGTTAGTCACGCCCTGTTGTAAGGTTAGTACATTTCCAGGAGGAACAACAGGTGAACAGCAAAAATAAATAAAAAAATAAAAAACAAAATGTGTTCTAAAATAGTCATTCCCCCTGTTGTTCCTCTTGGAAATGTATTTACCTTATAATAGTGCGTGACAAACATTGTCAGCCCTGATTGGACAGGGACATTGTGTAGGGACACGCCTCACTGACGCAACCTATAAAATAACAATTCTGGAACATATTTTTTTTTCTGTTCCAATGTTGTTCCTCCTGGAAATGTAAAGTGAAGACATTTCAAGAGGAACAACGGAACAACATGGGAAATAGCTATTCTGGAACATTTTTTTTTTTTTATTGATGTTCCCATATTGTTCCTCCTGGAAATGTATTGACCTTTCATTATTTTTGAAAGAAAAGCAAATTTTTTTCAATGAAGCTAACATTAAATGAATCAGAAATACACTCTATACATTGTTAATGTGGTAAATGACTATTCTAGCTGCAAACGTCTTGTTTTTATTGCAATATCTACATAGGTGTATAGAGGCCCATTTCCAACAACCACCACTCCAGTGTTTTAATGGTACATTGTGTTTGCTAACTGTGTAAGAAGGCTAATGGATGTTTAGAAAACCCTAGAAAACCCTTGCACAAGTATGTTAGCCCAGCTGAAAACGGTTTGGCTGATTTGAGAAGCTATAAAATTGACCTTCCTTTGAGCTAGTTGAGAATCTGGAGCATTGCATTTGTTTGTTCTATGAAACTCTCAAAATGGCCAGAAAAAGAAAACTTTCATGTGAAACTCGACAGTCTATTCTTGTTCTTAGAAATGAAGGCTATTCCATGCGAGAAATTGCCAAGAAACTGAAGATTTCCTACAACGGTGTGTACTACTCCCTTCAGAGGAGAGCACAAACAGGCTCTAACCAGAGTAGAAAGAGAAGTGGGAGCCCCGCAGCACAACTGAGCAACAAGACAAATACATTAGAGTCTCTAGTTTGAGAAATCGACCCATCACAGCTCCTCAACTGGCAGCTTCATTAAAGAGTACACGCGAAACGCCAGTGTCAACGTCTACAGTGAAGAGGCGACTCCGGGATGCTGGCCTTCAGGGCAAAGTGGCAAAGAAAAAGCCATATCTGAGACTGACTAATAAAAGGAAAAGATTAATATGGGCAAAAGAACACAGACATTGGACAGAGGAAGATTGGAAAAAAGTTTTATGGACAGACAAATCAAAGTTTGAGGTGTTTGGATCACACAGAAGAACATTTGTGAGACGCAGAACAACTGAAAAGATGCTGAAAGAGTGCCTGACGCCATCTGTCAAGCATGGTGGAGGTAATGTGATGGTCTGGGGTTGCTTTGGTGCTGGTAAAGTGGAAGATTTGTACAAGGTAAATGGGATTTTGAATAAGGAAGGCTATCATTCCATTTTGCAATGCCATGCCATACCCTGTGGACAGCGCTTGATTGGAGCCAATTTCAACCTACAACAGGAAGATGACCCAAAGCACACCTCCAAATTATGCATGAACTATTTAGGGAAGAAGCAGGCAGCTGGTATTCTATCTGTAATGGAGTGGCCAGACCAGTCACCAGATCTCAGCCCCATTGAGCTGTTGTGGGAGCAGCTTCACCGTATGGTGCGCAAAAAGTGCCCATCAAGCCAATCCAACTTGTGTGAGGGGCTTCAGGAAGCATGGGGGGAAATTTCTCAAGATTACCTCAGCAAATTAACAGCTAGAATGCCAAAGGTCTGCAATGCAGTAATTGCCCCAAAGGGAGCATTCTGAGACGAAAGCAAAGTTTGAAGCAGAAATTATTCTTTCTAATAAAAATCATTATTTCTAACCTTGTCAATGTCTGGACTATTTTCTATTAATTTTTCAACTCATTTGATGAATAAAAGTATGAGTTTTCATGGAAAAAACAAAATTGTCTTGGTGACCCCAAACTTTTGAACGGTAGTGTGTATGTATGTATGTGTATATATATATATATATATATATATATATATATATATATATATATATATATATATATACTGCTCAAAGAAATAAAGAGGGAGCATCATGTGACACTCCCTCTCCCATCATTCCTCCTCTGCGTCTGACGCAGCGGCATGATGACGCGCCACGCTGTGTCAGACAGTGGAGCTGGCAGCTGCTGAGGTGATCAGCTGCAGAGACTGAAGCAGCAGGGAACGAGGAGCGGTAAGTATGTATTTATTTTTAAATCAGTGTGTACTGATAATACTGGAGGACTGGGGCTGCATTTTACTCTACGGGTGGGGGGGGCTGCATTTTACCCTATGGGGGGCTGCATTATACTGCGTACAGGACCATGGGGGAATGCATTATACTGAGTGGGGAGCCATGGCGAGTGTCTTATACTGTGTGGAGGACCATGGGGGAGTGCATTATACTGTGTGGAGGACCATGGGGAAGCGCATTATACTGTGTGGAGGACCACGTGGGAGTGCATTATACTGCGTGGAGGACCACGAGGGAGTGCATTATACTACGTGGAGGACCACGAGGGAGTGCATTATACTGCGTGGAGGACCACGAGGGAGTGCATTATACTGCATGGAGGACCATGGGGAGTGCATTACACTGCGTGGAGGACCATGGGGACTGTATTATACTGCGTGGAGGACCACGAGGGAGTGCATTATACTGCGTGGAGGACCATGGGAGTGCATTATACTGTGTGGAGGACCATGGCGAGAGTCTTATACTGTGTGGAGGACCATGGCGAGTGCATTATACTCTATGGAGTGTGGAGAGGTGTGGGGCAGTTGGGGCATCATACTGTGTTGGTGTCATCATACTTTACCCTGGGAGTTGAGGTCGGGTACAGTAGGGTCATTATACTGTGCATATGGAGGAATTCACCATGGGGGTATCATACCGTGTTTGGGGGGCACTTTTGTTGGCACCACACTTTATGGGCAATGAAAAAGGGATCTAGGACTTCAGCAGGAGGAAAATTACTATGTAAAGGCTGGAAGGTTGTGAGATCTGCTCTTCTGTGACCCCGACAATTATTTACATTTTTACATTTTTTTGTTGGGGGGCCCTATTAGAACTTCTGCTATGGGGCCCCATGATTCCTATGTACGCCCCTGATTGTACCAAATCCTCAGCTGTGCTGGTACTAAGGATATGGACACTCAGACATTTTGGGCTAAATATATACATACAAATATTTTTTCAATAACGTTTCATAAACAATTTGGCTTTTTTATTTCCTTTGCATTGCTAGTTGCAGAATGAGCTCACTGAGAATTTATCAGTGAGCTCATTCTGACCTTCTCTGTGCTGATTATGTTCACAGACCAGCATGAAAGTTGGGCTGATCTCTGATGCAGTCATAAATCATCGCAGAAATAAAAGCACTGGAAACTCCACATCATAAGGAGCTCAATGACTGAATCTCAAGTTAACTTATTCTGCAGCCATCAATGTGCTGCTGGGAAACAAAAAGCTGGTAAAGGCCGAACAGAGCAAATGTTACATGAAGAGAAATAGTAAAAAGTATTTTTAGAGCAATATACATGTATTTAAAGGGATTGTCCGGTGTGAAGCTGAAGGCTGCAGTCATCTGTGTGACTCTCTGTGACTGCAGACTTGTAATCCTCACATCATGTAGACTGCGCGCTGCCAGCATTATTCTCAGCCCAGAGATGGCAGAAGCCCCTGTATCATGTGTACAGGAATTGTGCCCCCTCTCCCCGAGGAGCAGCAGTGCCTCGTCCTCCAGATACATGAGGGTCCCATCGGGGAGATCCGCATGTACCGGCCATGATGTCATCTCCATGGATACGCCATCAATGTGCAGAGCAGAAGACCCCTGTAAGGGAGAGCTCAGATGTGGGGGGATTGATGTGGATGTGAGGAGCAGATCCCCCCATATTCACAGATTATCGCACAATACATGTGGCCTTGCACAGGAAAAACTGTGAGGAAAGAAGAAATCAGATTTCTTACAATATAGAATAATGTCCTCCTGCCCTCGCTCATGTCCAGTATTATTTATCCCCTGACCTTTTGGGTGGGGAACCCCTCCTGAGCCCCCTCCAGTATATAGGAGCCATATATCTGCTCCATTACTGGCAGAAGGTAAGGAGCCAATCACACTGCACGGCTTCTACTTCCTGCTCTAAGCCCCGCCCACCTGCCTTCCCTTGAGATCTCCATGACAACCCTTGTGTGACTACAGTGACAGGCCACGCCCCCGAGGATTCTGATCAGTGCGGACGTCTCCATATTGCTGAGGACTGTGAGCGGCTGATGGGCGGAGCCAGCAGCGATGTGAGGGGCAGAGCCAGCAGCGATGTGAGGGGCGGAGCCAGCAGCGACATGAGGGGCGGAGCCAGCAGCGATGTGAGGGGCAGAGCCAGCAGCGATATGAGGGGCGGAGCCAGCAGCGATATGAGGGGCGGAGCCAGCAGCGATATGAGAGGCGGAGCCAGCAGCGATATGAGGGGCGGAGGCAGCAGCGATATGAGGGGCGGAGCCAGCAGCGACATGAGGGGCGGAGCCAGCAGCGATATGAGAGGCGGAGCCAGCAGCGATATGAGGGGCGGAGCCAGCAGCGACATGAGGGGCGGAGCCAGCAGCGATATGAGGGGCGGAGCCAGCAGCGATATGAGGGGCGCTCACAGCACTGACAGGAGCAGGTGTGTGTGCAGCCAGTTCCTCTGCTGTGGGTGTTGTGGTGTGTGAGCTTCGCCGTGTATATAATATACACATATATATATATACAGAGTTGAAATCAGAAGTTTCCATACACTGTATAAATAGACACATCTGCAGGTTTTTCTCAATATCTGACATGAAATCAGAATAAACCTTTCCCTTTTTAGGTCAATTAGGATTACCATCATTTTTAATATTTGCCAAATGCCAGAATAATGAGAGAGAGAGAATGTTTTAGGACATTTTTATTACTTACTGCTAAGTCAAAAGTTTCCCTCTTTCCCTCTCCTCATTCATTGGGAGTGGGGCGCGGAGGATGCTGGGTGGGACGCGCGGGGTAACCCCCGCCCACAGCCCAGCATCCACCGCGGGGTCCGCGACTCTAATGTCACCCCTCATTTGACGTGACATCAGCAGAAGAAAGAGCCGGCTGCAGCCGGGAGGTCACGTGATGCCTGTGAGTGGCGCTATCGCCAGTCCCTCCTACAGGAAATCAACCCCACATGATGCTGCCACCCCCATGTTTCACAGTTGGGATGGTGTTCTTAGGCTTCCAAGCTTCTCCTTTTTTCTTCCAAAAGTAACGATGGTCACTATGCCCAAAAAGTTCAATTTTCGTTTCATCAGACCACGGGACATGTCTCCAAAAATTAAGGTCTTTGTTCCTGTGTGCATTTGCAAACATTAATCTGGCTTTTTTATCTTTCTTTTGGAGTAATGGCTTCTTCCTGGCACAGTGGCCTTTCAGCCTATATTGATACAGTACTCATTTCACTGTGGATATTGACACAATCTTATCAGCTTTCCCTATCATCTTCACAAGATCTTTTTCTTTTGTCCTTGATATGCACATATCGGACCAAAGCACGCTCATCTCCGGGACACAGAACCCGTCTCCTTCCTGAGCGGTATGATGGCTGGACATTCCCATCTTGTTTGTACTTGCATATAATTGTTTGTACAGATTAACGAGACACTTTCAGGTATCTAGAAATTGTACCCAAGGATAAGCCAGACTTGTGCAAGTCCACAATTCTCTTTCTGATATCTTGGTTGATTTCTTTAGACTTTCCCATGATGCTACACAAAGAAGCAGTGTGTTTCAGGTGTGCATTAAAAAACATCCACAGGTGTGTCTCTAATTAACTGAGATGTTGCCAAAAAAACTCAGAAGTTTCCAAACACATGACATCATCATATGGGCAGTCCAGAATTGTTTAAAGGTATAGCAATATTAGTGTATGTAAACTTATGACTTTGCAGTAAGTAATAAAAATGCTTTAAAACATTCTCTCTCTCTCTTATTATTCTGGCATTTGGCAAATCTTAAAAATGATGGTAATCCTAATTGACCTAAAACGTGAAGGTTTATTCTGATTTCATGTCAGATATTGAGAAAAACATGCAGATGTGTCTTTTTATTGTTATGATCTGCAACAAGTACTAAGGAAAGAAAGGAGAAAGCTATCCCTACAGTAAGACTAAGCTGAATCCCTACGATGTAGCGGGCTGCCTGTTCCTAGCGAACAGACCCGCCTTAGTCCTCGGCTAGTCTGAACGAAGACCTATAGCATAAAGGAGAGGGGTCCCTAAAAGAACTAAGGACTGGAACAAAAATGGGACATCTCCTAAACAGAGAAGTTGTTACAAAACACAAAAAGATAAACTGACAAAAAGGTACTAGAGGTCCCAGAAGGACCAAGCGAACTGACAGAGAAAGGCACAGAAGCACCTGGCTAGAAAAGCAGTCAAACAACACTGAAGTCCAACACAGCCAAAAGGGCGGAGCTGGAATATAAAGGCAGATGGTCTTGTGACCGCAAAACACAAGATGGAAAAAACAAACAGGAGGGTTCTAACATTTATATAGTGTATGTAAATTTCTGGTTTCAACTGTGTATACAGGTGACAGGAGCAGGTGTGTGTGCAGCCAGGTCCGCTCTTTTTGTGGCGCCGCCGCGGAGCGTGTTGTGGTGTGTGAGCTCTGCCGTGTATATAGTACAGAGGAGTATATATATATGTGTGTATGTATATATATATACATACACACACACACACGGGGCATGCAGGAGTTTTTAGTTTACCAGTTTGGGTCCATGCGGAGCAGCTATAGGATTCACTGGTAACATTTTGGGGAACAGACGTTTTTATAATTTTTATTCCATTTTTCTTTTGCGTGAGATTAATAAAAAAACAATTCTGCTGATGTGTTTTTATTTTTTCCAGCATTCAATGGCAAAACCCCAGGAAAGGTTCTTATATTTTTTCTTTCCAGCGTTTATCGTGCAGTATAGAGACAAAATGAACAAAAGCTACAATTTTGCCATTAATTATTACTATTTTATTCTTATGCTGTTTTTCGTGCCGGATAAATCATGTGATCGTTGTACAGTTTGGGTTGTTGTTCTCTGCGATGTTAATCAGGTTTAGTTGTTTTGTTCTTGTTTTTTGGGGGTTTATTTTAATAAAATCTAGTTTTAATGTAAGAAAAAAAATTATATTTGAGTTTTTACTTTGTATATTTCCAAATATTTTATTGAAACGGAGTAAAGGAAAGAAGGATGAACTAGTGGGAGAGCAACTGTAAAGGACCCCTGCCAGTCCCTAAAACTAAAGGGGCCTGTGACGACACAGCATTTAATCGTAATTATCCAGATGTAAATTCCATAGGCCCAGAATGATAGACTATTGCCTGAATTATTAACTATTGAATTTATGTGTTTCTTTCTTCGGTTGGTCAACGCACATGATCTTTTGTCATGAGTCTGAATGTTGACTCATCTTGTAGGTTGAGGTGATATTTGTTAATTGATAAATGGTTATTTACCTCTTATATCAACTCTTCTGGTTTATTGTACTGTTATCTTTGCAATACAGGGACGCAGGCTCTTTGAACAATGGATGTTTGCTAAATATGTTGATTACCATTTTATAAGTCCATGCAATTTGTTGACTTGCATTGTTTCGGAATTTATAGTTTATCCTTCAATGTTTGCAATGTTTGCAAGTCAACATTGGGGGATGAACTGTGGATGCTCCAGTAATGAGAATTAGTAACACCGCCCCTTTCTCTTGACCTGTGGATGAAGTCTTGAAGAAGGACAGTTGTGAACTACATAAAGGAGTCTTTTTACAAAACCACTGCCAGGAACACTCTATGGGACAGCTCTACAGAACACCATGAATCCATTAAGAGGGACACAGATTTGGTTTCTACAGGATGCCAGCTTAAGGGACCACAGCCCCGGCTGGAGGAATACAAATCTGCTCCATTGACTACTATAGAACCCATGGATACATCTGGGAAAACCAGGTTGGGACCCACCAGTCACCTGGTCCCATGGAGATGTTTGGAGTAGCCAGGTTGGGACACTCCGGCCACCTGGAACTCGTGAATATGCTCGGAAAAAGCCAAGTCGGGACCTTCCAGTCACCTAGTTCCATGGATATGTTTGGAGAAGCCAGGTTGGAACTTTCTGGTCTCCTGGCCACGTACCTCAATGGACTGTCAGCTTTCTAAGCTTGTTGTTACCTCCTCTTTGTGGGTGCTCTTTGGTGGGGGTGCCATTGGTGGGGGTAGTCAGCCCCAGAAGCCCCTCGGATTGGCAGCTGCTTTAATCCCAGCGAGTCAGCGGAAGGGTGAGACTCTGTAATTTGCACCATATTAGGTATTTGCTGGGACTGTTCGATGTGTTTATTGTGTGTTTGGTGGCTCAATAAAATATTACCTCACTGTTTTACAATCATCCTGTGTTGTTGTTTATGTATCTTCTATCAGTGATGGATTATAATGAGTGTGATCTGCTCCACCATGAGGGGCCCGATCCTCCCGGGGCCCACGTTCAAAGATCCCAGCACGGCTCAGGACGGATTCTTGTAGTGCTGATGTTTGATAAATAGGATAATAGAGCGCTCATAGAAAATAAATGTCTGACCTCTTCTTTCTGATGGGCATTTTAGAGCGAGGAGCTGCGCTCTGGACTCACCGCTGCACTCCCCATGCCATTGCGGTGGCCATCTTAATATCGATCTGTGCGGAGGAGACTTTGGGAGTCAGACGGAGGTGTCAAATGTACGGACCCTTTTAATCACAGGATGGAGGGTCACTGTGAATATTAATTCATGAACCACTGTGCATAGTGACTCGCCCCCAGGGCCGTGGGGCACTCGGCAGCCGGGCCTCTGGTTGCCGGGGGATATCACGGTGGCTGGCCCAGTCCGTGGCCCAGGGCGGTCACTCAAAGGGGGGGGGGAATGCTTATAGGGGAAATTGTCGTGACGCCACCTGTGGATTCTGGTAAGAGGTTACCAGCGCTGCGACAGTCCACTGAGGCTGATGTTAGGGGCAGCTATGATGGGACGGCTCCCCACAGGTAGAGCAGGCCTCAGGGCAGTGTAGAGGTGTAGAAAGATGGTGGAAGCAGGAGGGAGACGGCAGGACGGTTCCAGAGGAAGTACAGGCACACACACAAGGGTAAACTTCAATACCTTTACTGGTGGTGATGCAGGTACGGTCCAGGGCTTGTGGGGGCCCCGGGGGGATACTGCGGGCTTGTGGGGGCCCTAAGGGGATGCTGCGGGCTTGTGGGGCCCTGGGGGGGATTCTGCGGGCTTGTGGGGCCCTGGAGGGGATGCTGTGGGCTTGTGGGTGCTCTGGGGGGGATGCTGCAGGCTTGTGGGGTCTATGGGGGGGATGCTGCAGGCATGTGGGGGCTCTGGGGGGGGTGATGCAGGCTTGAGGGGGGCCCTGGGGGGATGCAGCCGGCTTGTGGGGGCCCCGGGGAGGATGCAGCGGGCTTGTGGGGCCTCTGTATGGGGTCCAGCCTGCATATGGCATTACATGGGGACCAGGCAGTATTCTCTATGGTGAATTATATGGGATCCAGTATTTTGTATGGAGCATTATATGGGGCTCATAATACTGTATGGAGGACTATGTGGTGCCATAACACTGTATGGAGGACTATACTGTCCGGTCTGCACTGTGCGCTGTGAGGATTCACCGGTTTCTGAGCTATTGTAGAATTTACAAAAGATATCACTCATGAAATGTAAGAAGTCAGTGAAATGTTTGGCATTGTACTATATCTATATCTATAATTTCTCTGCTGTATCTGTGCATCATGAATGGTTGGATGTGTTAAAGGGGCCACTGAGACTCTTTCGCCCGGGGCCCACGAAAACCTGGAGGAGGGAGCATCATGTGACACTCCCTCTCCCATCATTCCTCCTCTGCGTCTGACGCAGCAGCATGATGACCCGCCACGCTGTGTCAGACAGTGGAGCTGGCAGCTGCTGAGGTGATCAGCTGCAGAGACTGAAGCAGCAGGGAACGAGGAGCGGTAAGTATGTATTTATTTTTAAATCAGTGTGTACTGATAATACTGGAGAACTGGGGCTGCATTTTACCCTACGGGTGGGGGGGGCTGCATTTTACCCTATGGGGGGCTGCATTATACTGCGTACAGGACCATGGGGGAATGCATTATACTGAGTGGAGAACCATGGCGAGTGTCTTAAGGCCCCGTCACACTAAGCGATGCAGCAGCGATCCCGACAAAGATACGACCTGTCAGGGATCGTTGCTGCATCGCTAATACATCGCTGGTGAGCTGTCAAACAGGCAGGCTCACCAGCGATCAGGGGAGCAGCGATATCGTGGAAAGAATCGTTCCACGATGTCCTGCTCCTGTTACCAGCCTGCTGCTTAAGCAGGAGCAGGCTGGTAACTATGGTAAACATCGGGTTACTAAGTGCGCGTGTGCCCCTAGTAACCCGCTGTTTATCATGGATACGACTCTGCTAAGGTGAACGGTAGCCTCCGCACACCGTAGCAGAGTGGTATCCATGGTAAACAGCGGGTTACTAAGTGCGCGCGTGCCCCTAGTAACCCGATGTTTACCATGGTTACCAGCCAGATCGTTGGTCCCCCTGGTCACACACAGCGATGTGTGCTGGCCAGCGGGAGGCCAACGACCAAAAAATGGTCCAGGATACTTTGCAGCGATCAGTGACCTCACAGCAGGGGCCTGATCGCTGCAAAGTGTCACACATAGCGACATCGCTGGTGAGGTCGCTGGTGAGTCACCAAAACCGTGACACAGCAGCGATCTAGGCTAGCGATATCGCTATGTGAGACGGGGGCTTTATACTGTGTGGAGGACCATGGGGGAGTACATTGTACTGTGTGGAGGACCATGGGGGAGTGCATTGTACTGTGTGGAGGACCATGGGGGAGTGCATGGTACTGTGTGGAGGACCATGGGGGAGTGCATTATACTGTGTGGAGGACCACGGGGAGTGCATTGTACTGTGTGGAGGACCACGTGGGAGTGCATTATACTGCGTGGAGGACCACGAGGGAGTGCATTATACTGCGTGGAGGACCATGGCGAGTGCCTTATACTGTGTGGAGAACCATGGCGAGAGTCTTATACTGAGTGCATTATATTCTATGGAGTGTGGAGAGGTGTGGGGCAGTTGGGGGATCATACTTTACCCTGGGAGTTGAGGTCGGGTACAGTAGGGTCATTATACTGCGCATATGGAGGAATTCACCATGGGGGTATCATACCGTGTTTGGGGGGCACTTTTGTTGGCACCACACTTTATGGGCAATGAAAAAGGGATCTAGGACTTCAGCAGGAGGAAAATTACTATGTAAAGGCTGGAAGGTTGTGAGATCTGATCTTCTGCGACCCCGACAATTATTTACATTTTTGTTGCTGGGGGGGGGGCCCAATTAGAACTTCTGCGTCCTATGTACGCCCCTGATTATACCAAATCCTCAGCTGTGCTGGTACTAAGGATATGGACACTCAGACATTTTGGGCTAAATATATACATACAAATATTTTTTTCAATAACGTTTCATAAACAATTTGGCTTTTTTATTTCCTTTGCATTGCTAGTTGCAGAATGAGCTCACTGAGAATTTATCAGTGAGCTCATTCTGACCTTCTCTGTGCTGATTAAGTTCACAGACCAGCATGAAAGTTGGGCTGATCTCTGATGCAGTCATAAATCATCGCAGAAATAAAAGCGCTGGAAACTCCACATCATAAGGAGCTCACTGACTGATTCTCAAGTTAACTCATTCTGCAGCCATCAATGTGCTGCTGGGAAACAAAAAGCTGGTAAAGGCCGAACAGAGCAAATGTTACAAGACGCAAAATAGTAAAAAGTATTTTTAGACCAATATACATGTATTTAAAGGGATTGTCCGGTGTGAAGCTGAAGGCTGCAGTCATCTGTGTGACTCTCTGTGACTGCAGACTTGTAATCCTCACATCATGTAGACTGCGCGCTGCCAGCATTATTCTCAGCCCAGAGATGGCAGAAGCCCCTGTATCATGTGTACAGGAATTGTGCCCCCTCTCCCCGAGGAGCAGCAGTGCCTCGTCCTCCAGATACATGAGGGTCCCATCGGGGAGATCCGCATGTACCGGCCATGATGTCATCTCCATGGATACGGCATCAATGTGCAGAGCAGAAGACCCCTGTAAGGGAGAGCTCAGACGTGGGGGGATTGATGTGGATGTGAGGAGCAGATCCCCCCATATTCACAGATTATCGCACAATACATGTGGCCTTGCACAGGAAAAACTGTGAGGAAAGAAGAAATCAGATTTCTTACAATATAGAATAATGTCCTCCTGCCCTCGCTCATGTCCAGTATTATTTATCCCCTGACCTTTTGGGTGGGGAACCCCTCCTGAGCCCCCTCCATTATATAGGAGCCATATATCTGCTCCATTACTGGCAGAAGGTAAGGAGCCAATCACACTGCACGGCTTCTACTTCCTGCTCTAAGCCCCGCCCACCTGCCTTCCCTTGAGATCTCCATGACAACCCTTGTGTGACTACAGTGACAGGCCACGCCCCCGAGGATTCTGATCAGTGCGGATGTCTCCATATTGCTGAGGACTGTGAGCGGCTGATGGGCGGAGCCAGCAGCGATGTGAGGGGCAGAG
This sequence comes from Phyllobates terribilis, assembly GCF_046119375.1. Lineage (NCBI taxonomy): Eukaryota > Metazoa > Chordata > Amphibia > Anura > Dendrobatidae > Phyllobates > Phyllobates terribilis. The sequence goes on from NW_027362892.1 coordinate 4,082,238, forward strand.
CCAGCAGCGATATGAGGGGCGGAGCCAGCAGCGACATGAGGAGCGGAGCCAGCAGCGATATGAGGGGCGGAGCCAGCAGCGACATGAGGGGCGGAGCCAGCAGCGATATGAGGAGCGCTCACAGCACTGACAGGAGCAGGTGTGTGTGCAGCCCGTTCCTCTGCTGTGGGTGTTGTGTTGTGTGAGCTTCGCCGTGTATATATTATACATACACAGTTGAAATCAGAAGTTTCCATACACTGTATAAATAGACACATCTGCAGGTTTTTCTCAATATCTGACATGAAATCATAATAAACCTTTCCCATTTTAGGTCAATTAGGATTACCATCATTTTTAATATTTGCCAATTGCCAGAATAATGAGCGTCTCTTGTAAGGGGCATTAAAAGAGTCTTGTTATACCACTCTGACCCCAACGTGTCTTGTAAGGGGCATTAAAACCGTCTTGTTATACCACTCTGACCTCCACGTGTCTTGTAAGGGGCATTAAAACCGTCTTGTTATACCACTCTGACCTCCACGTCTCTTCAGAGGGGCATTAAAACCGTCTTGTTATACCACTCTGACCTCCACGTCTCTTCTGAGGGGCATTAAAACAGTCTTGTTATACCACTCTGACCTCCACGTCTCTTCTGAGGGGCATTAAAAGCGTCTTGTTATACCACTCTGACCTCCACGTGTCTTGTAAGGGGCATTAAAACCGTCTTGTTATGCCACTCTGACCTCCACGTCTCTTCTGAGGGGCATTAAAAGCGTCTTGTTAAGCTACTGGGACCTCCACGACTCTTCGAACGGGCATTGCATTTTCTCATAATTTTTGGAAGCTTTTGCTTGGAAGGCATAAGCAAATACTATGGGAGACCCACTCCCCAATAATGGGAATAATGTTTTTAAGATGCTGTACTGTATGGCTCTTGTAAGGGGCATTAAAACCGTCTTGTTAAGCTACTGTGACCTCCACGTCTCTTCAAAGGAGCATTAAAAGCGTCTTCTTAAGCCACTCTGAACTCCACAGCTCTTCCAAGGGGCATTGAAATGTTGTTTTTAATTACCTTACCTCTAATCTCCACGACTCTTCCAACGGGCATTGCATTTCCTCCTAATTTTAGTCAGCTTTTGCTTTTCAATGCAAAGGTGAAAACTAAGGGAGACACACTCCCCAATAATGGGTAGAAGGTTTTTAGTACGCTGTAATCCACGTCTGTTTCCAGGGGCATTGCAGTTCCTTATAATTTTTGGAAAGCCTTCCATTCACTGCTTAGGCCAACAGTGCACAGGAGACCCAGTTGCCATAAATGGAAAAAAAGGTTTAGTTAAGGCCCTCTGACCTCCATGTCATTTCCAAGGGGCATTGGAGTGCCTCAAAAGTTTTGGTAGGCATTGCACTCACTGTATGCCCTATAACTGTGTAGCCAAACCGCTCCTTTTGTTACAGAAACATATCCTACAAGACATATGTGGTTGACTGGCCTGACATTGATGTGAATGGTCCCTGTTCCTCCTGCTCTTTCTCCTTTGCCACTACCTCATCCATCATTTATCACTTGAAGCTTTGTTTTAACGAGAGTCATAGAACTTGGATAGTAGCAGGAAAACATCTAGCAATCCTCGGAGGAGGTAGGATATGCGCCAAAACGCTGACCACCTCAGGCCTAGCCACTACTACATACATGCGCTTGCATTCCTTGAAAACAAAGCAGATGCTAACTTCTATCATCCTCATCATGCTCCTCACCTTGGCAGTCTCAACTCCCCTGATAGAGAAGCCAGGGCCCACCGGAGAAGTCGGGTTCTTTGGTGGGCTCGTCCAATGCTGCCCTAAAGCAGGCCAGTCTAAGAAAAGTGTGTGGGGATGTTCCGCGGAGAAATCGGGGCGGCTTGGAACCGTTTATGGACACCTGGCCGCGGGGCGGCTGGGGACTGAGTGTGGACACCCGGCCGCCCCCTGGCGGCTGGGGACCGAGCATGGACACCCGGCCGCCGGGCGGCTGGGGACTGAGTATCGATACCTCGCTGCCGAAGCAGCCATGAGGTAGTGGCCAGCTCTGGCCTCCACATGCCTAAAAGGCCCAATTTCAAGTGCACGCATGCTAGCAGTATGGTATTGCAGCCTCGGGGTGGGTTGGTGGCAGGTTGCACACTTATGCTTGCATTCCAACAAAACAAAGCAGATGCTAACTTCTATCATCATCATGCTCCTCACCTTGGCATTCTCACCTCCCCTGATGGAGTCGGGTTCTCTAGTGGGCTCATCCAATGCTGCCCTAAAGCAGGCCAGTCTAAGAAAAGTGTGTGGGGATGTTCCGCGGAGAAATCGGGGTGGCTGGGGACCGTCTATGGACACCCCGCCGCCCCCAGGCGGCTGGGGACCAGGTGTGGACACCCGGCCACCGGGCGGCTGGGGACTGAGTATGGATGCCTCGCTGCCGAAGCAGCCATGAGGTAGTGGCCAGCTTCGGCCTCCTCAAAACTAAAAGGCCCAATTTCAAGTGCAAGCTAGCAGTATGGTATTGCAGCCTGGGGGTGGGTGGGTGGTTGGCTGCATATTTGCGCTTGCATTGCAAGGAATGGGGGAGGTACAATTGAACACTGCCCTGGGACAAGGACTTGCACGGGGACAGTTGCAAGTCTGCATCTTCTGATGCGGCAAGGATCACTTCTGATGGGCACACTTTTAGGCAGTGACCTGGGAGTCAGAGATCCTTCCAGGGGTCTTCCCCATGCTGTTCCCATGTATTTTCAGCACTGTATGCATGTGTCACACAGCACATGGCCAGATAAGGTTGTAAAATGTTAAAATGACATTTCCCGGTGAATGCATTTGTCACAGTTGAAAGCAATACAAAAGTGCAAAAACGCATAAAAAATGCTACTTGTGAACATAGCCCAAGGTGTGGAGGAGTATTTTTGTTTTTGGTTATTTATTTTACCTTATACACAAGTCTTTACCCTGGAAAAGAAATTCCTTAACATATTTCACAGGAAAAAAGTTTCACTTTCGTTTTTAAACATTTTCTTATGAGCCTGTAAAAGTGGCTTAATACCTCTGACCACGTTGTTGACAACAGTGACCTGGGGGTCAGAAATGCTTCCTGGGGCGAACCCCATGCTGTCCCCATGTCATCTGAGCACTGTCACTATCATTTTGGGCACTTTTTAGGCTTTCTACAGACTGCCGTGGGTGCCTCCGCAAAAATGCTCGGGTCTCCCATAGACTAACATGGGCTCGTTGCTCGGGTCGAGCACCCGAATATCACGGCGAGCTTGGGCCGAGCTTCGAGCACCCGAGCATTTTAGTGCTCGCTCAACACTATTTATAACGGGGGCACAAGCTAGTGACTGATTTATATTCTCAGTGGAGCAGGATTCATTGTGGTGAATGATATACTCATGGGCACAGTGTGGCACATATTTGCATTTGGTGGCACAGTGGGCGGCATTATTTATTTAAGTCGCTTATATTTGTAACATTTTTGTTTTTCAGGAGTGCGTTGATCTGCTGAAAAGTGCGGAGCAGCCGAAACCTGGACAGCAAACTGCAAAGATGAATCATGGCGGGAAGTCGTCACGAAAGACTGGACTAGGTAAAGAAGAGAAGAAAGAGAGCGACTGCAGTGTATAAACTGGAGGGTTAGGTGGGGACCATTATATTATAATAAATCTATGTGCGGCCCATTATATTATAATAAATCTATGTGGGGCCCATTATATTATAATAAATCTATGTGGGGCCCATTATATTATAATAAATCTACGTGGAGTCCATAATATTATAATAAATCTATGTGGGGTCCATAATATTATAATAAATCTATGTGGGGTCCATAATATTAAAGGGACGGATATGTGGGGCCCATTATATTATAATAAATCTATGTGGTGCCCATTATATTAAAGGGAAAGCTATGTGGGGCCAATTATATTAAAGGGAAAGCTATGTGGGGCCAATTATATTAAGGGGAAAGCTATGTGGGGCCCATTATATTAAAGAGAAAGCTATGTGGGGCCCATTATATTAAAGAGAAAGCTATGTGGGGCCCATTATATTAAAGAGAAAGCTATGTGGGGCCCATTATATTAAAGAGAAAGCTATGTGGGGCCCATTATATTAAAGGGAAAGCTATGTGGGGCCCATTATATTAAAGAGAAAGCTATGTGGGCCCATTATATTAAAGAGAAAGCTATGTGCGGCCCATTATATTAAAGAGAAAGCTATGTGGGGCCCATTATATTAAAGAGAAAGCTATGTGGGGCCCATTATATTAAAGAAAAAGCTATGTGGGTCCCATTATATTAAAGAAAAAGCTATGTGGGGCCCATTATATTAAAGGGAAAGCTATGTGGGGCCCATTATATAAAAGGGAAAGCTATGTGCGGCCCATTATATAAAAGGGAAATCTATGTGCGGCCCATTATATTAAAGAGAAAGCTATGTGGGGCCCATTTTATTAAAGAGAAAGCTATGTGGGGCCCATTATATTAAAGAGAAAGCTATGTGGGGCTCATTATATTAAAGGGAAAGCTATGTGGGGCCCATTATATAATAATAAAATCTATGTGGTGCCCATTATATTAAAGGGAAAGCTATGTGGGGCCCATTATATTAAAGAGAAAGCTATGTGGGGCCCATTATATTAAAGGGAAAGCTATGTGGGGCCCATTATATTAAAGGGAAAGCTATGTGGGGCCCGTTATCTTAAAGGGACATCTACGTAGGGCCCATTATATTAAATGGATGGCTATGTGGGCCCATTATATTAAAGAGAGAGCTATGTGGGGCCCATTATATTAAAGAGAAAGCTATGTGGGGCCCATTATATTAAAGGGAAAGCTATGTTGTGCCCATTATATTAAAGGGAAAGCTATGTGGGGCCCATTATATTAAAGAGAAAGCTATGTGGGGCCCATTATATTAAAGGGAAAGCTATGTGGGGCCCATTATATAATAATAAAATCTATGTGGGGCCCATTATATTAAAGGGAAAGCTATGTGGGGCCCGTTATCTTAAAGGGACATCTACGTATATGATAAATTCTATATGGGGCCCATGATATTTAATGGAAGGCTATGTGAGGCCCATTATATTAAATAGAGGGCTATGTGGGGACCAATACATTAAAAAGAAAGCTATATTGGGGCCCACTATGTTATCTGGAAGGTTTTGTGGAGCCCTCTGTATTAAATTGAGGGCTATGTGAGGCCTATTAAATTAAATGGAAAGCGTTGCGGGGCCCATAATATTATATGGAGGGCTATGTGAGGCGCATTTATCAAATAAAGGGCTATGTAGCGCCAATTATATTAAATGGAAGCCTGTGTTTTGTCCATTATATTAAATAGAGATGTATCTTGGCTCCATTATAATAAATGGAAGGCAATGTGGGGACCATTATATTAAATGGAGGGTTATGTGGGGCCCATTATATTAAATGGAAGCCTATATGGAGCCCAGTAAATTAAATGTAAAGCTATGTGGGGCCCAATATTTTAAATGGAAGGTTAAGTGGGGCCAATTGTATTAAATAGAGGGCTATGTGGTGCCCAATATAAAACATGGAAGGCTTTTTGGTGCCCATTATATTAAATAGAGGGATATTTTGGCCCCATTTTATTAAATGGAAGGCTATGTCAGGTCCAATATATTAAATGGAGTCCAGTGTGGCCTATTATATTAAATTGACGGTTATGTGGGGTTCAATAAATTAAATGAAAAGCTATGTGGAGCCCAATAAATTAAATTATAGTACATGGAAGGCAATGTGCGGCTCATTATACTATATAGAGGGCTATGTGGGGGCCATTATACTTTATAGAATTCTATGTGGGGGTCCATTATACTTTTGACAATGGCAAATTGTGTGTTCCGGTGGCACTCCAAAGGTAAAGGGTGTGCTCCGGTGGCACTCCAACGTCATAGGGTGTGCTCTGGTGGCACACCAATGGCAAAAAGGCCAAAGAGTAGACTCTGGTGGCAGACTGAGCAGCCCTAGAGTGCGCCCCAGTGATAAGCAATAAGGCCAAAGAATGTACCCTGGTGGTAGGCTAAAAAGCCCTAGAGTGCGCCCCAGTGGTAAGCAATAAGGCTAAAAAGTGCACCCCGGTGGCAGGCTAAAAAAGCCTAAAATGAGTGCCCCGGTGGTAAGCAAAATGGTCAGAGTGTACCCCGGTCGCAGTTAAAAAGCCCAAGTTGGGTGCCCCGGTGGTAAGCTAAAAGGCCAAAGAGTGCACCCCGGTGGAAGCTAAAAAGCCCAAGATGGGTGCCCCGGTGGTAAGCAAAAAGGTCACATATTGGGCCCCTCTGGTAGGCCTACGGGAAATAGAGTTCTCCGATGGCACACCAACGGTAAAGGGTGTGCCCGATGGTACTCCAATGGTAAAGGGTGTGCTTCAGTGGCATGACAGTGGCAAAAAGTGTACTCCGGTGGCATGCTAATGGTGAAAGGTGTGCTCTGTTGGCACCCCAACTGTAAAGAGTGTGTTCCAGTGGCACCCCAGCAGCCAATGGTGTACTTCGGTGGCAGACCATCGGGAAATGGTGTGATATGTAAGGCTCATCATAACAAAAGGGAGGGCTATGTGGGACCCATTATTTTATATGGAAAGCAAGGTGGGGCCCATTATATTAATTAGGGGCTTATGTGGGGCTCTTTATATTAAATAAAAACATATGTGGGCCCCATTAAATAAAATGGAAGGCTATGTGGACCCCATTAAATTAAATGGAAGGCTATGTGGACCCCATTAAATTAAATGGAAGGCTATGTGGGGCCCATTATATTAAATGGAAGCCTATATGGGGCCCAATAAATTAAATGAAAAGCTACAGTATGTACAGCAATAATAAAAATGGTAATAATACAGGGTGGACTATTTATATGGATACACCTAAATTAAATGGGAATGGTTGGTGATGTCAACTTCCTGTTTATGGCACATTAGTATATGGGAGGGGGAAACTTTTCCAGATGGGTGGTGACTATGGCGGCCATTTTGAAGTCGGCCATTTTGGATCTAACTTTATTTTTTTCAATGGGAAGAGGGTGATGTGACACATCAAACTCATTGAGAATTTCATAAGAAAATACAATGGTGTGCTTGGTTTTAACATAACTTTATTCTTTCATGAATTTTTTACAAGTTTATGACCACTTATAAAATGTGTTTAAAGTGCTGCCCATTGTGTTGGGTTGTCAATGCAACCCTCTTCTCCCACTCTTGACACACTGATAGCAACACCGCAGAAGAAATGCTAGCACAGGCTTTCAGTATCCGTTGTTTCAGATGCTGAAAGGTTATATGGGGCCTATTAAAATAAATGGAAGACTATGCAGGACCTCTTGTAATAACTAGAAGGCAATTTGTGGCCCATTATATTAAACTAGATGGTGGCCCGATTCTAACTCATCGGGTATTCTAGAATATGTATGCGGCCGGCCGCGACCAATCAGCGAACCGTGTTAGTGAGGACCGGAGAGCATGTTTAAATTTGGCGCCAAAACCGGTGATTGGTCACGGCTGGCGGCCGCGACCAATCAGCGAATCGTATTAGTGAGAACCGGGGAGCGGGTACTTCCACTGTGAGCAGCCGGGAGATGACCGGCTGCTCGCAGCAGAAGTATCCCAACCGGCGGCGCCGCTCCCCGGTCCTCCCTTCACACTTGCCGTCGGGAGATCAGCGGCCCTAGCCTCTGATCTAGCGACGGTAGCCGCATGGAGGTCAGCGGCGCCGCAGGTCGGAGTACTTCTGCTGCGAGCAGCCGGGAGATGACCGGCTGCATCGCCACTGACCTCTGTGCAGAGCGGTGTTTAAATTTGGAGCCAATATCGCTGATTGGTCGTGGCCGCCGAATCGTATTAGTGAGGACAGGGGAGCGGCGCTGCCTGTGCGGGTATTTCCACTGCGAGCAGCCGGGAAATGACCGGCTGCTCGCAGCAGAAGTATCCCGACCGGTGGCGCCGCTCCCCGGTCCTCCCTTCACACTTTCCGTCGGAAGATCAGCGGCCCTAACCGCTGATCTCCCGACGGTAGCTGCATGGAGGTCAGCGGCGCCGCTGGTCGGGGTACTTCTGCTGCGAGCAACCGGGAGTTGACCGGCTGCATCGCTACTGACCTCTGTGCAGAGCGGTGTTTAAATTTGGAGCCAAAATCGCTGATTGGTCGTGGCCGCCGAATCGTATTAGTGAGGACAGGGAAGCGGCGCTGCCTGTGCGGGTACTTCCACTGCGAGCAGCCGGGAAATGACCGGCTGCTCGCAGCAGAAGTATCCCGACCGGTGGCGCCGCTCCCCGGTCCTCCCTTCACACTTTCCGTCGGAAGATCAGCGGCCCTAACCGCTGATCTCCCGACGGTAGTCGAATGGAAGTCAGCGGCGCCGCTGGTCGGGGTACTTCTGCTGCGACAGTGGACAGTGGGACAGTGGCGTGCTCCGGTGGCAAGCCAACGGGACAGTGGCGTGCTCCGGTGGCAAGCCAACGGGAAAGTGGCGTGCTCCGGTGGCAAGCCAAGGGGAAAGTGGCGTGCTCCGGTGGCAAGCCAAGGGGAAAGTGGCGTGCTCCGGTGGCAAGCCAACGGGACAGTGGCGTGCTCCGCTGGCAAGCCAACGGGACAGTGGCGTGCTCCGGTGGCAAGCCAACGGGACAGTGGCGTGCTCCGGTGGCAAGCCAACGGGACAGTGGCGTGCTCCGGTGGCAAGCCAACGGGACAGTGGCGTGCTCCGGTGGCAAGCCAACGGGACAGTGGCGTGCTCCGGTGGCAAGCCAACGGGACAGTGGCGTGCTCCGGTGGCAAGACAACGGGACAGTGGCGTGCTCCGGTGGCAAGCCAACGGGACAGTGGCGTGCTCCGGTGGCAAGCCAACGGGACAGTGGCGTGCTCCGGTGGCAAGCCAACGGGAAAGTGGCGTGCTCCGGTGGCAAGCCAACGGGACTGTGGCGTGCTCCGGTGGCAAGCCAACGGGACTGTGGCGTGCTCCGGTGGCAAGCCAACGGGACTGTGGCGTGCTCCGGTGGCAAGCCAACGGGAAAGTGGCGTGCTCCGGTGGCAAGCCAACGGGAAAGTGGCGTGCTCCGGTGGCAAGCCAACGGGACAGTAGCGTGCTCCGGTGGCAAGCCAACGGGACAGTGGCGTGCTCCGGTGGCAAGCCAACGGGAAAGTGGCGTGCTCCGGTGGCAAGCCAACGGGAAAGTGGCGTGCTCCGGTGGCAAGCCAACGGGAAAGTGGCGTGCTCCGGTGGCAAGCCAACGGGAAAGTGGCGTGCTCCGGTGGCAAGCCAACGGGACTGTGGCGTGCTCCGGTGGCAAGCCAACGGGACAGTGGCGTGCTCCGGTGGCAAGCCAACGGGACAGTGGCGTGCTCCGGTGGCAAGCCAACGGGACAGTGGCGTGCTCCGGTGGCAAGCCAACGGGACAGTGGCGTGCTACGGTGGCAAGCCAACGGGAAAGTGGCGTGCTCCGGTGGCAAGCCAACGGGAGAGTGGCGTGCTCCGGTGGCAAGCCAACGGGACAGTGGCGTGCTCCGGTGGCAAGCCAACGGGACAGTGGCGTGCTCCGGTGGCAAGCCAACGGGACTGTGGCATGCTCCGGTGGCAAGCCAACGGGACAGTGGCGTGCTCCCGTGGCAAGCCAACGGGACAGTGGCGTGCTCCGGTGACAAGCCAACGGGACTGTGGCGTGCTCCGGTTGCAAGCCAACGGGAAAGTGGCGTGCTCCGGTGGCAAGCCAACGGGAAAGTGGCGTGCTCCGGTGGCAAGCCAACGGGAAAGTGGCGTGCTCCGGTGGCAAGCCAACGGGAAAGTGGCGTGCTCCGGTGGCAAGCCAACGGGAAAGTGGCGTGCTCCGGTGGCAAGCCAACGGGAAAGTGGCGTGCTCCGGTGGCAAGCCAACGGGAAAGTGGCGTGCTCCGGTGGCAAGCCAACGGGACTGTGGCGTGCTCCGGTGGCAAGCCAACGGGACTGTGGCGTGCTCCGGTGGCAAGCCAACGGGACAGTGGCGTGCTCCGGTCGCAAGCCAACGGGAAAGTGGCGTGCTCCGGTGGCAAGCCAACGGGAAAGTGGCGTGCTCCGGTGGCAAGCCAACGGGAAAGTGGCGTGCTCCGGTGGCAAGCCAACGGGAAAGTGGCGTGCTCCGGTGGCAAGCCAACGGGAAAGTGGCGTGCTCCGGTGGCAAGCCAACGGGAAAGTGGCGTGCTCCGGTGGCAAGCCAACGGGAAAGTGGCGTGCTCCGGTGGCAAGCCAACGGGAAAGTGGCGTGCTCCGGTGGCAAGCCAACGGGAAAGTGGCGTGCTCCGGTGGCAAGCCAACGGGACAGTGGCGTGCTCCGGTGGCAAGCCAACGGGACAGTGGCGTGCTCCGGTGGCAAGCGAACGGGAAAGTGGCGTGCTCCGGTGGCAAGCCAACGGGACAGTGGCGTGCTCCGGTGGCAAGCCAACGGGAAAGTGGCGTGCTCCGGTGGCAAGCCAACGGGAAAGTGGCGTGCTCCGGTGGCAAGCCAACGGGACTGTGGCGTGCTCCGGTGACAAGCCAACGGGACTGTGGCGTGCTCCGGTGGCAAGCCAACGGGAAAGTGGCGTGCTCCGGTGGCAAGCCAACGGGAAAGTGGCGTGCTCCGGTGGCAAGCCAACGGGAAAGTGGCGTGCTCCGGTGGCAAGCCAACGGGAAAGTGGCGTGCTCCGGTGGCAAGCCAACGGGAAAGTGGCGTGCTCCGGTGGCAAGCCAATGGGAAAATGGCGTGCTCCGGTGGCAAGTCAACGGGAAAGTGGCGTGCTCCGGTGGCAAGCCAACGGGAAAGTGGCGTGCTCCGGTGGCAAGCCAACGGGAAAGTGGCGTGCTCCGGTGGCAAGCCAATGGGACTGTGGCGTGCTCCGGTGGCAAGCCAACGGGACTGTGGCGTGCTCCGTTGGCAAACCAACGGGACAGTGGCGTGCTCCGGTGGCAAGCCAACGGGACAGTGGCGTGCTCCGGTGGCAAGCCAACGGGAAAGTGGCGTGCTCCGGTGGCAAGCCAACGGGAAATTGGCGTGCTCCGGTGGCAAGCCAACGGGACTGTGGCGTGCTCCGGTGGCAAGCCAACGGGACTGTGGCTTGCTCCGGTGGCAAGCCAACGGGACTGTGGCGTGCTCCGGTGGCAAGCCAACGGGACAGTGGAGTGCTCCGGTGGCAAGCCAACGGGACAGTGGAGTGCTCCGGTGGCAAGCCAACAGGAAAGTGGCGTGCTCCGGTGGCAAGCCAACGGGAAAGTGGCGTGCTCCGGTGGCAAGCCAACGGGAAAGTGGCGTGCTCCGGTGGCAAGCCAACGGGAAAGTGGCGTGCTCCGGTGGCAAGCCAACGGGACTGTGGCGTGCTCCGGTGGCAAGCCAACGGGACTGTGGCGTGCTCCGGTGGCAAGCCAACGGGACAGTGGCGTGCTCCGGAGGCAAGCCAACGGGACAGTGGCGTGCTCCGGTGGCAAGCCAATGGGAAAGTGGCGTGCTCCGGTGGCAAGCCAACGGGAAAGTGGCGTGCTCCGGTGGCAAGCCAACGGGACTGTGGCGTGCTCCGGTGGCAAGCCAACGGGACTGTGGCTTGCTCCGGTGGCAAGCCAACGGGACTGTGGCGTGCTCCGGTGGCAAGCCAACGGGACAGTGGAGTGCTACGGTGGCAAGCCAACGGGACTGTGGCGTGCTCCGGTGGCAAGCCAACGGGACAGTGGCGTGCTCCGGTGGCAAGCCAACGGGACAGTGGCGTGCTCCGGTGGCAAGCCAACGGGAAAGTGGCGTGCTCCGGTGGCAAGCCAACGGGAAAGTGGCGTGCTCCGGTGGCAAGCCAACGGGAAAGTGGCGTGCTCCGGTGGCAAGCCAACGGGAAAGTGGCGTGCTCCGGTGGCAAGCCAACGGGACTGTGGCGTGCTCCGGTGGCAAGCCAACGGGACAGTGGCGTGGTCCGGTGGCAAGCCAACGGGACAGTGGCGTGCTCCGGTGGCAAGCCAACGGGACAGTGGCATGCTCCGGTGGCAAGCCAACGGGACAGTGGCGTGCTCCGGTGGCAAGCCAACGGGAAAGTGGCGTGCTCCGGTGGCAAGCCAACGGGACAGTGGCGTGCTCCGGTGGCAAGCTAACGGGACAGTGGCGTGCTCCGGTGGCAAGCCAACGGGACAGTGGCGTGCTCCGGTGGCAAGCCAACGGGACTGTGGCGTGCTCCGGTGGCAAGCCAACGGGACAGTGGCGTGCTCCGGTGGCAAGCCAACGGGACAGTGGCGTGCTCCGGTGGCAAGCCAACGGGACTGTGCCGTGCTCCGGTGGCAAGCCAACGGGAAAGTGGCGTGCTCCGGTGGCAAGCCAACGGGAAAGTGGCGTGCTCCGGTGGCAAGCCAACGGGAAAGTGGCGTGCTCCGGTGGCAAGCCAACGGGAAAGTGGCGTGCTCCGGTGGCAAGCCAACGGGGAAGTGGCGTGCTCCGGGGGCAAGCCAACGGGAAAGTGGCGTGCTCCGGTGGCAAGCCAACGGGACTGTGGCGTGCTCCGGTGGCAAGCCAACGGGACTGTGGCGTGCTCCTGTGGCAAGCCAACGGGACAGTGGCGTGCTCCGGTCGCAAGCCAACGGGAAAGTGGCGTGCTCCAGTGGCAAGCCAACGGGAAAGTGGCATGCTCCGGTGGCAAGCCAACGGGAAAGTGGCGTGCTCCGGTGGCAAGCCAACGGGAAAGTGGCGTGCTCCGGTGGCAAGCCAACGGGAAAGTGGCGTGCTCCGGTGGCAAGCCAACGGGAAAGTGGCGTGCTCCGGTGGCAAGCCAACGGGAAAGTGGCGTGCTCCGGTGGCAAGCCAACGGGAAAGTGGCGTGCTCCGGTGGCAAGCCAAGGGGAAAGTGGCGTGCTCCGGTGGCAAGGCAACGGGACAGTGGCGTGCTCCGGTGGCAAGCCAACGGGACAGTGGCGTGCTCCGGTGGCAAGCCAACGGGACAGTGGCGTGCTCCGGTGGCAAGCCAACGGGAAAGTGGCGTGCTCCGGTGGCAAGCCAACGGGACAGTGGCGTGCTCCGGTGGCAAGCCAACGGGAAAGTGGCGTGCTCCGGTGGCAAGCCAACGGGAAAGTGGCGTGCTCCGGTGGCAAGCCAACGGGACTGTGGCGTGCTCCGGTGGCAAGCCAACGGGACTGTGGCATGCTCCGGTGGCAAGCCAACGGGAAAGTGGCGTGCTCCGGTGGCAAGCCAACGGGAAAGTGGCGTGCTCCGGTGGCAAGCCAACGGGAAAGTGGCGTGCTCCGGTGGCAAGCCAACGGGAAAATGGCGTGCTCCGGTGGCAAGCCAACGGGAAAGTGGCGTGCTCCGGTGGCAAGCCAACGGGAAAGTGGCGTGCTCCGGTGGCAAGCCAACGGGGCTGTGGCGTGCTCCGGTGGCAAGCCAACGGGACTGTGGCGTGCTCCGGTGGCAAACCAACGGGACAGTGGCGTGCTCCGGTGGCAAGCCAACGGGACAGTGGCGTGCTCCGGTGGCAAGCCAACGAGAAAGTGGCGTGCTCCGGTGGCAAGCCAACGGGAAATTGGCGTGCTCCGGTGGCAAGCCAACGGGACTGTGGCGTGCTCCGGTGGCAAGCCAACGGGAAAGTGGCGTGCTCCGGTGGCAAGCCAACGGGACAGTGGCGTGCTCCGGTGGCAAGCCAACGGGACAGTGGCGTGCTCCGGTGGCAAGCCAACGGGACAGTGGCGTGCTCCGGTGGCAAGCCAACGGGACAGTGGCGTGCTCCGGTGGCAAGCCAACGGGACAGTGGCGTGCTCCGGTGGCAAGCCAACGGGAAAGTGGCGTGCTCCGGTGGCAAGCCAACGGGAAAGTGGCGTGCTCCGGTGGCAAGCCAACGGGAAAGTGGCGTGCTCCGGTGGCAAGCCAACGGGACTGTGGCGTGCTCCGGTGACAAGCCAACGGGACTGTGGCGTGCTCCGGTGGCAAGCCAACGGGAAAGTGGCGTGCTCCGGTGGCAAGCCAACGGGAAAGTGGCGTGCTCCGGTGGCAAGCCAACGGGAAAGTGGCGTGCTCCGGTGGCAAGCCAACGGGAAAGTGGCGTGCTCCGGTGGCAAGCCAACGGGAAAGTGGCGTGCTCCGGTGGCAAGCCAACGGGAAAGTGGCGTGCTCCGGTGGCAAGCCAACGGGAAAGTGGCGTGCTCCGGTGGCAAGCCAACGGGGCTGTGGCGTGCTCCGGTGGCAAGCCAACGGGGCTGTGGCGTGCTCCGGTGGCAAGCCAACGGGACTGTGGCGTGCTCCGGTGGCAAACCAACGGGACAGTGGCGTGCTCCGGTGGCAAGCCAACGGGACAGTGGCGTGCTCCGGTGGCAAGCCAACGAGAAAGTGGCGTGCTCCGGTGGCAAGCCAACGGGAAATTGGCGTGCTCCGGTGGCAAGCCAACGGGACTGTGGCGTGCTCCGGTGGCAAGCCAACGGGAAAGTGGCGTGCTCCGGTGGCAAGCCAACGGGACAGTGGCGTGCTCCGGTGGCAAGCCAACGGGACAGTGGCGTGCTCCGGTGGCAAGCCAACGGGACAGTGGCGTGCTCCGGTGGCAAGCCAACGGGACAGTGGCGTGCTCAGGTGGCAAGCCAACGGGACAGTGGCGTGCTCCGGTGGCAAGCCAACGGGAAAGTGGCGTGCTCCGGTGGCAAGCCAACGGGAAAGTGGCGTGCTCCGGTGGCAAGCCAACGGGAAAGTGGCGTGCTCCGGTGGCAAGCCAACGGGACTGTGGCGTGCTCCGGTGACAAGCCAACGGGACTGTGGCGTGCTCCGGTGGCAAGCCAACGGGAAAGTGGCGTGCTCCGGTGGCAAGCCAACGGGAAAGTGGCGTGCTCCGGTGGCAAGCCAACGGGAAAGTGGCGTGCTCCGGTGGCAAGCCAACGGGAAAGTGGCGTGCTCCGGTGGCAAGCCAACGGGAAAGTGGCGTGCTCCGGTGGCAAGCCAACGGGAAAATGGCGTGCTCCGGTGGCAAGTCAACGGGAAAGTGGCGTGCTCCGGTGGCAAGCCAACGGGAAAGTGGCGTGCTCCGGTGGCAAGCCAACGGGAAAGTGGCGTGCTCCGGTGGCAAGCCAATGGGACTGTGGCGTGCTCAGGTGGCAAGCCAATGGGACTGTGGCGTGCTCCGTTGGCAAACCAACGGGACAGTGGCGTGCTCCGGTGGCAAGCCAACGGGACAGTGGCGTGCTCCGGTGGCAAGCCAACGGGAAAGTGGCGTGCTCCGGTGGCAAGCCAACGGGAAATTGGCGTGCTCCGGTGGCAAGCCAACGGGACTGTGGCGTGCTCCGGTGGCAAGCCAACGGGACTGTGGCGTGCTCCGGTGGCAAGCCAACGGGAAAGTGGCGTGCTCCGGTGGCAAGCCAACGGGACTGTGGCGTGCTCCGGTGGCAAGCCAACGGGACTGTGGCGTGCTCCTGTGGCAAGCCAACGGGACAGTGGCGTGCTCTGGTCGCAAGCCAACGGGAAAGTGGCGTGCTCCAGTGGCAAGCCAACGGGAAAGTGGCGTGCTCCGGTGGCAAGCCAACGGGAAAGTGGCGTGCTCCGGTGGCAAGCCAACGGGAAAGTGGCGTGCTCCGGTGGCAAGCCAACGGGAAAGTGGCGTGCTCCGGTGGCAAGCCAACGGGAAAGTGGCGTGCTCCGGTGGCAAGCCAACGGGAAAGTGGCGTGCTCCGGTGGCAAGCCAACGGGAAAGTGGCGTGCTCCGGTGGCAAGCCAACGGGAAAGTGGCGTGCTCCGGTGGCAAGGCAACGGGACAGTGGCGTGCTCCGGTGGCAAGCCAACGGGACAGTGGCGTGCTCCGGTGGCAAGTCAACGGGACAGTGGCGTGCTCCGGTGGCAAGCCAACGGGAAAGTGGCGTGCTCCGGTGGCAAGCCAACGGGACAGTGGCGTGCTCCGGTGGCAAGCCAACGGGAAAGTGGCGTGCTCCGGTGGCAAGCCAACGGGAAAGTGGCGTGCTACGGTGGCAAGCCAACGGGACTGTGGCGTGCTCCGGTGGCAAGCCAACGGGACTGTGGCGTGCTCCGGTGGCAAGCCAACGGGAAAGTGGCGTGCTCCGGTGGCAAGCCAACGGGAAAGTGGCGTGCTCCGGTGGCAAGCCAACGGGAAAGTGGCGTGCTCGGGTGGCAAGCCAACGGGAAAATGGCGTGCTCCGGTGGCAAGCCAACGGGAAAGTGGCGTGCTCCGGTGGCAAGCCAACGGGAAAGTGGCGTGCTCCGGTGGCAAGCCAACGGGAAAGTGGCGTGCTCCGGTGGCAAGCCAACGGGGCTGTGGCGTGCTCCGGTGGCAAGCCAACGGGACTGTGGCGTGCTCCGGTGGCAAACCAACGGGACAGTGGCGTGCTCCGATGGCAAGCCAACGGGACAGTGGCGTGCTCCGGTGGCAAGCCAACGAGAAAGTGGCGTGCTCCGGTGGCAAGCCAACGGGAAATTGGCGTGCTCCGGTGGCAAGCCAACGGGACTGTGGCGTGCTCCGGTGGCAAGCCAACGGGAAAGTGGCGTGCTCCGGTGGCAAGCCAACGGGACAGTGGCGTGCTCCGGTGGCAAGCCAACGGGACAGTGGCGTGCTCCGGTGGCAAGCCAACGGGACAGTGGCGTGCTCCGGTGGCAAGCCAACGGGACAGTGGCGTGCTCCGGTGGCAAGCCAACGGGACAGTGGCGTGCTCCGGTGGCAAGCCAACGGGAAAGTGGCGTGCTCCGTTGGCAAGCCAACGGGAAAGTGGCGTGCTCCGGTGGCAAGCCAACGGGAAAGTGGCGTGCTCCGGTGGCAAGCCAACGGGACTGTGGCGTGCTCCGGTGGCAAGCCAACGGGAAAGTGGCGTGCTCCGGTGGCAAGCCAACGGGAAAGTGGCGTGCTCCGGTGGCAAGCCAACGGGAAAGTGGCGTGCTCCGGTGGCAAGCCAAGGGGAAAGTGGCGTGCTCCGGTGGCAAGCCAACGGGAAAGTGGCGTGCTCCGGTGGCAAGCCAACGGGACAGTGGCGTGCTCCGCTGGCAAGCCAACGGGACAGTGGCGTGCTCCGGTGGCAAGCCAACGGGACAGTGGCGTGCTCCGGTGGCAAGCCAACGGGACAGTGGCGTGCTCCGGTGGCAAGCCAACGGGACAGTGGCGTGCTGCGGTGGCAAGCCAACGGGACAGTGGCGTGCTCCGGTGGCAAGCCAACGGGACAGTGGCGTGCTCCGGTGGCAAGCCAACGGGAAAGTGGCGTGCTCCGGTGGCAAGCCAACAGGACTGTGGCGTGCTCCGGTGGCAAGCCAACGGGACTGTGGCGTGCTCCGGTGGCAAGCCAACGGGACTGTGGCGTGCTCCGGTGGCAAGCCAACGGGACTGTGGCGTGCTCCGGTGGCAAGCCAACGGGAAAGTGGCGTGCTCCGGTGGCAAGCCAACGGGAAAGTGGCGTGCTCCGGTGGCAAGCCAACGGGACTGTGGCGTGCTCCGGTGGCAAGCCAACGGGACTGTGGCGTGCTCCGGTGGCAAGCCAACGGGACAGTGGCGTGCTCCGGTGGCAAGCCAACGGGACAGTGGCGTGCTCCGGTGGCAAGCCAACGGGAAAGTGGCGTGCTCCGGTGGCAAGCCAACGGGAAAGTGGCGTGCTCCGGTGGCAAGCCAACGGGAAAGTGGCGTGCTCCGGTGGCAAGCCAACGGGAAAGTGGCGTGCTCCGGTGGCAAGCCAACGGGACTGTGGCGTGCTCCGGTGGCAAGCCAACGGGACAGTGGCGTGCTCCGGTGGCAAGCCAACGGGACAGTGGCGTGCTCCGGTGGCAAGCCAACGGGACAGTGGCGTGCTCCGGTGGCAAGCCAACAGGACAGTGGCGTGCTCCGGTGGCAAGCCAACGGGACAGTGGCGTGCTCCGGTGGCAAGCCAACGGGACTGTGGCGTGCTCCGGTGGCAAGCCAACGGGAAAGTGGCGTGCTCCGGTGGCAAGCCAACGGGAAAGTGGCGTGCTCCGGTGGCAAGCCAACGGGAAAGTGGCGTGCTCCGGTGGCAAGCCAACGGGAAAATGGCGTGCTCCGGTGGCAAGTCAACGGGAAAGTGGCGTGCTCCGGTGGCAAGCCAACGGGAAAGTGGCGTGCTCCGGTGGCAAGCCAACGGGAAAGTGGCGTGCTCCGGTGGCAAGCCAATGGGACTGTGGCGTGCTCCGGTGGCAAGCCAACGGGACTGTGGCGTGCTCCGTTGGCAAACCAACGGGACAGTGGCGTGCTCCGGTGGCAAGCCAACGGGACAGTGGCGTGCTCCGGTGGCAAGCCAACGGGAAAGTGGCGTGCTCCGGTGGCAAGCCAACGGGAAATTGGCGTGCTCCGGTGGCAAGCCAACGGGACTGTGGCGTGCTCCGGTGGCAAGCCAACGGGAAAGTGGCGTGCTCCGGTGGCAAGCCAACGGGACTGTGGCGTGCTCCGGTGGCAAGCCAACGGGACTGTGGCGTGCTCCTGTGGCAAGCCAACGGGACAGTGGCGTGCTCCGGTGGCAAGCCAACGGGACAGTGGCGTGCTCCGGTGGCAAGCCAACGGGACTGTGGCGTGCTCCGGTGGCAAGCCAACGGGAAAGTGGCGTGCTCCGGTGGCAAGCCAACGGGACTGTGGCGTGCTCCGGTGGCAAGCCAACGGGACTGTGGCGTGCTCCGGTGGCAAGGCAACGGGACAGTGGCGTGCTCCGGTGGCAAGCCAACGGGACAGTGGCGTGCTCCGGTGGCAAGCCAACGGGACAGTGGCGTGCTCCGGTGGCAAGCCAACGGGAAAGTGGCGTGCTCCGGTGGCAAGCCAACGGGACAGTGGCGTGCTCCGGTGGCAAGCCAACGGGAAAGTGGCGTGCTCCGGTGGCAAGCCAACGGGAAAGTGGCGTGCTCCGGTGGCAAGCCAACGGGACTGTGGCGTGCTCCGGTGGCAAGCCAACGGGACTGTGGCGTGCTCCGGTGGCAAGCCAACGGGAAAGTGGCGTGCTCCGGTGGCAAGCCAACGGGAAAGTGGCGTGCTCCGGTGGCAAGCCAATGGGAAAGTGGCGTGCTCCGGTGGCAAGCCAACGGGAAAATGGCGTGCTCCGGTGGCAAGCCAACGGGAAAGTGGCGTGCTCCGGTGGCAAGCCAACGGGAAAGTGGCGTGCTCCGGTGGCAAGCCAACGGGAAAGTGGCGTGCTCCGGTGGCAAGCCAACGGGGCTGTGGCGTGCTCCGGTGGCAAGCCAACGGGACTGTGGCGTGCTCCGGTGGCAAACCAACGGGACAGTGGCGTGCTCCGGTGGCAAGCCAACGGGACAGTGGCGTGCTCCGGTGGCAAGCCAACGAGAAAGTGGCGTGCTCCGGTGGCAAGCCAACGGGAAATTGGCGTGCTCCGGTGGCAAGCCAACGGGACTGTGGCGTGCTCCGGTGGCAAGCCAACGGGAAAGTGGCGTGCTCCGGTGGCAAGCCAACGGGACAGTGGCGTGCTCCGGTGGCAAGCCAACGGGACAGTGGCGTGCTCCGGTGGCAAGCCAACGGGACAGTGGCGTGCTCCGGTGGCAAGCCAACGGGAAAGTGGCGTGCTCCGGTGGCAAGCCAACGGGAAAGTGGCGTGCTCCGGTGGCAAGCCAACGGGAAAGTGGCGTGCTCCGGTGGCAAGCCAACGGGACTGTGGCGTGCTCCGGTGGCAAGCCAACGGGAAAGTGGCGTGCTCCGGTGGCAAGCCAACGGGAAAGTGGCGTGCTCCGGTGGCAAGCCAACGGGAAAGTGGCGTGCTCCGGTGGCAAGCCAAGGGGAAAGTGGCGTGCTCCGGTGGCAAGCCAACGGGAAAGTGGCGTGCTCCGGTGGCAAGCCAACGGGACAGTGGCGTGCTCCGCTGGCAAGCCAACGGGACAGTGGCGTGCTCCGGTGGCAAGCCAACGGGACAGTGGCGTGCTCCGGTGGCAAGCCAACGGGACAGTGGCGTGCTCCGGTGGCAAGCCAACGGGACAGTGGCGTGCTGCGGTGGCAAGCCAACGGGACAGTGGCGTGCTCCGGTGGCAAGCCAACGGGACAGTGGCGTGCTCCGGTGGCAAGCCAACGGGAAAGTGGCGTGCTCCGGTGGCAAGCCAACGGGACTGTGGCGTGCTCCGGTGGCAAGCCAACGGGACTGTGGCGTGCTCCAGTGGCAAGCCAACGGGACTGTGGCGTGCTCCGGTGGCAAGCCAACGGGACTGTGGCGTGCTCCGGTGGCAAGCCAACGGGAAAGTGGCGTGCTCCGGTGGCAAGCCAACGGGAAAGTGGCGTGCTCCGGTGGCAAGCCAACGGGACTGTGGCGTGCTCCGGTGGCAAGCCAACGGGACTGTGGCGTGCTCCGGTGGCAAGCCAACGGGACAGTGGCGTGCTCCGGTGGCAAGCCAACGGGACAGTGGCGTGCTCCGGTGGCAAGCCAACGGGAAAGTGGCGTGCTCAGGTGGCAAGCCAACGGGAAAGTGGCGTGCTCCGGTGGCAAGCCAACGGGAAAGTGGCGTGCTCCGGTGGCAAGCCAACGGGAAAGTGGCGTGCTCCGGTGGCAAGCCAACGGGACTGTGGCGTGCTCCGGTGGCAAGCCAACGGGACAGTGGCGTGCTCCGGTGGCAAGCCAACGGGACAGTGGCGTGCTCCGGTGGCAAGCCAACGGGACAGTGGCGTGCTCCGGTGGCAAGCCAACGGGACAGTGGCGTGCTCCGGTGGCAAGCCAACGGGACTGTGGCGTGCTCCGGTGGCAAGCCAACGGGACAGTGGCGTGCTCCGGTGGCAAGCCAACGGGACTGTGGCGTGCTCCGGTGGCAAGCCAACGGGAAAGTGGCGTGCTCCGGTGGCAAGCCAACGGGAAAGTGGCGTGCTCCGGTGGCAAGCCAACGGGAAAGTGGCGTGCTCCGGTGGCAAGCCAACGGGAAAGTGGCGTGCTCCGGTGGCAAGCCAACGGGAAAGTGGCGTGCTCCGGTGGCAAGCCAACGGGAAAGTGGCGTGCTCCGGTGGCAAGCCAACGGGAAAGTGGCGTGCTCCGGTGGCAAGCCAACGGGACTGTGGCGTGCTCCGGTGGCAAGCCAACGGGACTGTGGCGTGCTCCGGTGGCAAGCCAACGGGACAGTGGCGTGCTCCGGTCGCAAGCCAACGGGAAAGTGGCGTGCTCCGGTGGCAAGCCAACGGGAAAGTAGCGTGCTCCGGTGGCAAGCCAACGGGAAAGTGGCGTGCTCCGGTGGCAAGCCAACGGGAAAGTGGCGTGCTCCGGTGGCAAGCCAACGGGAAAGTGGCGTGCTCCGGTGGCAAGCCAACGGGAAAGTGGCGTGCTCCGGTGGCAAGCCAACGGGAAAGTGGCGTGCTCCGGTGGCAAGCCAACGGGAAAGTGGCGTGCTCCGGTGGCAAGCCAACGGGAAAGTGGCGTGCTCCGGTGGCAAGCCAACGGGAAAGTGGCGTGCTCCGGTGGCAAGCCAACGGGACAGTGGCGTGCTCCGGTGGCAAGCCAACGGGACAGTGGCGTGCTCCGGTGGCAAGCCAACGGGAAAGTGGCGTGCTCCGGTGGCAAGCCAACGGGACAGTGGCGTGCTCCGGTGGCAAGCCAACGGGAAAGTGGCGTGCTCCGGTGGCAAGCCAACGGGAAAGTGGCGTGCTCCGGTGGCAAGCCAACGGGACTGTGGCGTGCTACGGTGGCAAGCCAACGAGACAGTGGCGTGCTCCGGTGGCAAGCCAACGGGAAAGTGGCGTGCTCCGGTGGCAAGCCAACGGGAAAGTGGCGTGCTCCGGTGGCAAGCCAACGGGAAAGTGGCGTGCTCCGGTGGCAAGCCAACGGGAAAGTGGCGTGCTCCGGTGGCAAGCCAATGGGAAGATGGCGTGCTCCGGTGGCAAGCCAACGGGAAAGTGGCGTGCTCCGGTGGCAAGCCAACGGGAAAGTGGCGTGCTCCGGTGGCAAGCCAACGGGACTGTGGCGTGCTCCGGTGGCAAGCCAACGGGACTGTGGCGTGCTCCGGTGGCAAACCAACGGGACAGTGGCGTGCTCCGGTGGCAAGCCAACGGGACAGTGGCGTGCTCCGGTGGCAAGCCAACGGGAAAGTGGCGTGCTCCGGTGGCAAGCCAACGGGAAATTGGCGTGCTCCGGTGGCAAGCCAACGGGACTGTGGCGTGCTCCGGTGGCAAGCCAACGGGACTGTGGCTTGCTCCGGTGGCAAGCCAACGGGACTGTGGCGTGCTCCGGTGGCAAGCCAACGGGACAGTGGAGTGCTCCGGTGGCAAGCCAACGGGACAGTGGAGTGCTCCGGTGGCAAGCCAACAGGGAAGTGGCGTGCTCCGGTGGCAAGCCAACGGGAAAGTGGCGTGCTCCGGTGGCAAGCCAACGGGAAAGTGGCGTGCTCCGGTGGCAAGCCAACGGGAAAGTGGCGTGCTCCGGTGGCAAGCCAACGGGAAAGTGGCGTGCTCCGGTGGCAAGCCAACGGGAAAGTGGCGTGCTCCGGTGGCAAGCCAACGGGAAAATGGCGTGCTCCGGTGGCAAGCCAACGGGAAAGTGGCGTGCTCCGGTGGCAAGCCAACGGGAAAGTGGCGTGCTCCGGTGGCAAGCCAACGGGAAAGTGGCGTGCTCCGGTGGCAAGCCAACGGGACTGTGGCGTGCTCCGGTGGCAAGCCAACGGGACTGTGGCGTGCTCCGGTGGCAAGCCAACGGGACATTGGCGTGCTCCGGTGGCAAGCCAACGGGACAGTGGCGTGCTCCGGTGGCAAGCCAACGGGACAGTGGCGTGCTCCGGTGGCAAGCCAACGGGACAGTGGCGTGCTCCGGTGGCAAGCCAACGGGACAGTGGCGTGCTCCGGTGGCAAGTCAACGGGACAGTGGCGTGCTCCGGTGGCAAGCCAACGGGACAGTGGCGTGTTCCGGTGGCAAGCCAACGGGACAGTGGCGTGCTCCGGTGGCAAGCCAACGGGAAAGTGGCGTGCTCCGGTGGCAAGCCAACGGGAAAGTAGCGTGCTCCGGTGGCAAGCCAACGGGAAAGTGGCGTGCTCCGGTGGCAAGCCAACGGGAAAGTGGCGTGCTCCGGTGGCAAGCCAACGGGAAAGTGGCGTGCTCCGGTGGCAAGCCAACGGGAAAGTGGCGTGCTCCGGTGGCAAGCCAACGGGAAAGTGGCGTGCTCCGGTGGCAAGCCAACGGTTAAGTGGCGTGCTCCGGTGGCAAGCCAACGGGAAAGTGGCGTGCTCCGGTGGCAAGCCAACGGGACAGTGGAGTGCTCCGGTGGCAAGCCAACGGGACAGTGGAGTGCTCCGGTGGCAAGCCAACGGGAAAGTGGCGTGCTCCGGTGGCAAGCCAACGGGAAAGTGGCGTGCTCCGCTGGCAAGCCAACGGGAAAGTGGCGTGCTCCGGTGGCAAGCCAACGGGAAAGTGGTGTGCTTCGGTGGCAAGCCAACGGGAAAATGGCGTGCTCCGGTGGCAAGCCAACGGGAAAGTGGCGTGCTCCGGTGGCAAGCAACGGGAAAGTGGCGTGCTCCGGTGGCAAGCCAACGGGAAAGTGGCGTGCTCCGGTGGCAAGCCAACGGGACTGTGGCGTGCTCCGGTGGCCAGCCAACGGGACTGTGGCGTGCTCCGGTGGCCAGTCAACGGGATTGTGGCGTGCTCCGGTGGCAAGCCAACGGGACAGTGGCGTGCTCCGGTGGCAAGCCAACGGGAAAGTGGCGTGCTCCGGTGGCAAGCCAACGGGAAAGTTGCGTGCTCCGGTGGCAAGCCAACGGGAAAGTGGCGTGCTCCGGTGGCAAACCAACGGGAAAGTGGCGTGCTCCGGTGGCAAGCCAACGGGAAAGTGGCGTGCTCCGGTGGCAAGCCAATGGGAAAGTGGCGTGCTCCGGTGGCAAGCCAACGGGAAAGTGGCGTGCTCCGGTGGCAAGCCAACGGGAAAGTGGCGTGCTCCGGTGGCAAGCCAACGGGAAAGTGGCGTGCTCAGGTGGCAAGCCAACGGGAAAGTGGCATGCTCCGGTGGCAAGCCAACGGGAAAGTGGCGTGCTCCGGTGGCAAGCCAACGGGAAAGTGGCGTGCTCCGGTGGCAAGCCAACGGGAAAGTGGCGTGCTCCGGTGGCAAGCCAACGGGACAGTGGCGTGCTCCGGTGTCAAGCCAACGGGACTGTGGCGTGCTTCGGTGGCAAGCCAGCGGGAAAGTGGCGTGCTCCGGTGGCAAGCCAACGGGAAAGTGGCGTGCTCCGGTGGCAAGCCAACGGGAAAGTGGCGTGCTTCGGTGGCAAGCCAACGGGAAAGTGGCGTGCTCCGGTGGCAAGCCAACGGGACAGTGGCGTGCTCCGGTGACAAGCCAACGGGACTGTGGCGTGCTTCGGTGGCAAGCCAGCGGGAAAGTGGCGTGCTCCGGTGGCAAGCCAACGGGAAAGTGGCGTGCTCCGGTGGCAAGCCAACGGGAAAGTGGCGTGCTTCGGTGGCAAGCCAACGGGAAAGTGGCGTGCTCCGGTGGCAAGCCAACGGGAAAGTGGCGAGCTCCGGTGGCAAGCCAACGGGAAAGTGGCGTGCTCCGGTGGCAAGCCAACGGGAAAGTGGCGTGCTCCGGTGGCAAGCCAACGGGAAAGTGGCGTGCTCCGGTGGCAAGCCAACGGGAAAAGGTGTGCTCCGGTGGCATGCTAATGGTAAAGGTGTGCTCCAGTGGCATTCTAACGGTAAAGGTGTGCTGCGGTCACATGCTAATGGTAAAGGTGTGCTCCGGTGGCATGCTAACGGGAATAGGTGTGCTCCGATGGCATGCTAACGGGAATAGGTGTGCCCGGTGGCATACTAACGGGAAAAGGTGTGCTACGGTGGCATGCTAGCGGGAAATGGTGTGCTTCGGTGGCATGATAACGAGAAAAGGGGTACTCCATTGGCACCACAATGGTCAAGGGACTTGGAAATGTCACATGTGAAGTCATACTCGCATAGTGTCTGTTGTTGCAGGGATCAAAAGAGCGACCCGGTGGAACAAGATGTGGACACTGTGCGGCAGATGGTGGTTTAAGGACAGCAAACAGCAAAATAAGACCAAGCAACAGCAAGAAAACAATCCAAGAATTACCGCAGCAGACAAGTAAGTGATTGTGATTCTTTTAAACGGTGATGTATGATCAGATGAAGTGGAATGCAGTAAGTTTGGAAATATGATTAACATGTTAATAAAGTGTCTGAAATGTATGAGCGAGAAAGAGAAAAAGGTGGATTGTTACAGGGGGACAGCTGAGAGTAGGGAGTTGCAGAGAAAGTCCTTGTGACAGGTTTAGGATGTATACGGCTGTTTATTGCCTCCTCCACATACAAAGGCAGGAGATGAGACTATCAAACTATTGAACTTGGAGTTGTCAGTAATGTTGGAGGTGAAATTAATAAAGCAAGTAAAATGGGAAAGAAAAAAAGGGGTTGTATGTTTGCCTGGTCAGAGGGATGTTTGCCTGGTCATGGGGATGTTTGTCTGGTCATGGGGATGTTTGCCTGGTCAGGGGGATGTTTGTCTGGTCAGGGGGATGTTTGCCTGGTCAGGAGGATGTTTGTCTGGTCAAAGGGATGTTTGCTTCACGTTGGGGAAGAGGGAAAGGACTGAATGATCCGGCACCTGTCCTATCCACAGGATGGTCAGCTAGTGCCGCCATAGGGAAAGAGCTGACCTAGTGTCACTATCAATCATCAGAGTCTGCAGTACAACTGATTAGGGGTCCAGCAGGGGGGCGCTGATGACACAGGTGGACCTTGGGGCGGTTTTCCGGTTGCGGACGCTGCACCTAGAGGGTTTTCTTCATGTAATTATCCTCCTCACATTGCAGACTTGTGAACTTTATAAATATTCTTCATTTGCTTATTTTCTTCCTTCTCTCCCAAACACGTTGCTGAAGTGCTGTCTCACCCCCACTGCCCCCATCCAGAAGCTTCTTGTGGCTGCTGTTCAGTGAGATTTGTCCTCTATATACCAGCAGTCTGTGTATGGGCCTGTCCCTGTCTGATCCTCTCTGCTCTCCACCCCTGCACTCAGACATAGGAAACCCTGTACTCGGATTACTTCACATCTTGGTGAACAACAGCTGAAAGGACCCTATAAAGGAGCCTGTACCAGGCAGGTGACAGCGGTGCAGCATTGTGCTTGTGGGGGCAATCGGGCGGTGGAGTCAGAAATTGGGGAATACTTGGGTGCTCTCTGGGTGGACAATATTAGTGCTGCAGTAATTTCCCACAAGTTTTTGCACAGAGCGGCCACTAATATAGAATAAAGTAAAACAATTGTGCTCTGTAAATAATGGCTGTGCTTTGCTACAAATGCTTCATGTTCGCAGGAGGTTTTTTTTTCTTTAAAAATTTTTATTTAGTTTATAATTGATTTTTTCTCTTTCTGCTAGATATCAGCACATGATAGAGGCCGTACGGGACTGATATAAGAAGTTCTTGGCTGAGAAGGAAAGAAGCTTCATTCCTCCATGAGCTGCAGTTCTTTGTGTCCAGTCGGGAACTCTATTAGTAAGTAGATTTTATCACCGGCGCAGACATTTCCGGGAAGGTTCCAATTGGCCGAATACAAGACGTTCATTAAACTCTTCATTTGAAATAAACGTCTGGTTATCATCCACAATACTTAATACCGGTCACTTGTCACAAATTTGTATATTTTTTACCTGTTATAAAATGCTGCTCATCCCTTGAATCTTTTCTTTTTTTTTGTCATTTTATCAAAACATTACATATTCCTGACAAGTCCCAGGTCTTTTCACACCACTCGTTTTGCAGGTTCTTTAATACTACAGCACTTACGTTATTGGGGTCATTTTTGTGCAGTTTGCAGTTACATGATTTTTTATACATGTTTTTTTTTAGCTTTGTCTTGTTATTACATCACATTCATCTTTTTCCTCTCTTGCTTTCCTGGACTGAAGGAAACATATCTCCAAGTCATTCTGAGCTGCCGGCAGGAGAGATGGACCCTCAGGAGCCTCCTAGTCTTCAGAATCCACATGAAGGAGAAGTCCAAGAACAACAAAGGCCTCCGACAGCAGAGCAACCTGTCCGCCAAAAAGTCCCAGAAGAAGAAGCGATGGTCCCGCAGCTCATCTGTGTTTTTCCTAAATGTGGTTTATACTTTTACTGATTGTAATTTTCTTGGTCGATACCAGATAAAGTTTTGGATGACAACTGTCTGGACTTGTGTCTTATTTTACATTTCTCCTTTTTTCTTCTTGCTTCCCCTCCAGTGAGATCTGGCTTAGGTGATAAAAGCCTTTCTCTATCCGGTATTTTTGCAGCAGGCTGGAGAATGACTTTCTGGATGATAACTTGCCTTAGTCTCAGGTGCCCATACACTAGTTAGCTTTACACCGGACGCTTGTCCACACAACACATCCCGACTCCCCCATATACATGAATGTGGTTATATGTGTGGGGGAGATGGCCCCATACACAGCACATGGTCGGCTGCTCCAGCAAAAATCCTTGGGTTTGACCTACCTTCCTGTAATATATATGGGGGGCCATTAGTTGGATGTTTGCAGGACCCCTCTTTGTCCGACAGCTTCCCTCCCCCACACATAGCAAGCAGTGTACAGACAAGCTCCCTTCCCGCACATACAGCATATATAGCATATAAAGAAAAAATCTAGAAGTCTGAACTGAAACATAAATTGATGTGCATGCAAAATGTAAATGCATGTTCACACAAGGCCACTAGACAAAGAAAAACCAAAGACAAGCAAAATACCCAAGTAACTGGAAGTAAATGGGTAAATCGCACAGTGCAAAAATAATAAATAATGAAGGGTATTTAGTTAACATAATTTTGATCAAAATAATGTAAAAGCTATCCCGCCACATCACGGCAACCCTTATGGGACAATCCTAACTCTAATATTAAAGCCTTACCATTTGTCAAGTGACGTACATATGGATAAGGGCAGAGAGACTGACCCCCTAGTAGAAGCATAGACCTGAGGCAGAATAAACATTTCAGCTCAGACAAAGGGTGGCCACACCCTAATATGTACTAAAGCACACTGAACTACAAAGAAAAAACCTAGAAGTCTGAACTGAAACATAAATTGATGTGCATGCAAAATGTAAATGCATGTTCACACAAGGCCACTAGACAAAGAAAAACCAAAGACAAGCAAAATACCCAAGTAACCGGAAGTAAATGGGTAAATCGCAAAGTGCAAAAATAATAAATAATGAAGGGTATTTAGTAGTGAAGAGCGAGCACTAAAATGCTCGGGTGCTCGAAGCTCGGGCCGAGCTCGCCATGATACTCGGTTGCTCGACCTGAGCCACGAGCCCAATGTTAGTCTATGGGAGACCCGAGCATTTTCGCGGCGGCATCCCCGGCTGTCTTTTAAAAGCCTAACAAGTGCCCAAAATGTGGCAGTGCTCAAATGACATGGGGACAGCATGGGGATCGCCCCAGGAAGCATTTCTGACCCCCAGGTCACTTCTGTCAACAACGTGGTCAGAGGTATTAAGCCACTTTTAAGGGCTCACAATAAAACGTTCAAAAACTAAACTGAAACTGCTTTCCTGTGAAATATGTTAAGGAAGTTCCTTTCCAGGATAAAGACTTGTGTATAAGGTAAAATAAATAACAGAAAAAAAAAAATACTCCTCCACACCTTGGGCTATGTTCACAAGTAGCATTTTTAATGTGTTTTTGCACTTTTGTATTGCTTCAACCGTGACAAATGCATTCACCGGGAAATGTCATTTTAACATTTTACAACCTTATCTGGCCATGTGCTGTGTGACACATGCATACAGTGCTGAAAAGACATGGGGACAGCATGGGGAAGACCCCTGGAAGCATCTCTGACTCCCCGGTCACTGCCTAAAAGTGTGCCCATCAGAAGTCATCCTTGCCGCATCAGAAGATGCAGACTTGCAACTATCCCCGTGCAAGTTCTTGTCCCAGGGCAGGGTTCAATTGTACCTCCCCCATTCCTTGCAATGCAAGCGCAAATATGCAGCCAACCACCCACCCACCCCCAGGCTGCAATACCATACTGCTTGCTTGCACTTGAAATTGGGCCTTTTAGGCATGTGGAGGCGGAATCTGGCCACCATGTCATGGCAGCGTTGGCGGCCTGGTATCCATACTCAGTCCCCAGCCGCCCGGCGGCGGGGTGTTCACACTCGGTCCCCAACCGCCTGGGGGCGGCCGGGTGTCCATACTCGGTCGCCAGCCGCCTGGGGGCAGCCGGGTGTCCATAAACGGTCCCCAGCCGCCCCTATTTCTCCTTGGAACATCCCCCCACACACTTTTCTTAGCCTGGCCTGCTTTAGGGCAGCATTGGACGAGCCCACCAGAGAACCAGACTCCTCCGGTGGGCCCTGGCTTCTCCATCAGGGGAGTTGAGAGTGCCAAGGTGAGGACCATGATGATGATACAAGTTAGCATCTGCTTTGTTTTGTTGGAATGCAAGCGCATGTATGTAGTAGCGGCAAGGCCTGAGGTGGTCAGCGTTTTGGCGCATATCCTACCTCCTCCGAGGATTGCTGGATGTTTTCCTGCTACTATCCCAGTTCTATGACTCCCGTTAAAACAAAGCTTCAGGTGATGAATGATGGATGAGGTGGTGGCAAAGGAGAGCAGGAGGAACAGGGACCATTCACATCAATATCAGGCCAGTCAACCACATATGTCTTGTAGGATATGTTTCTGTAACAAAAGGAGCGGTTTGGCTACACAGTTATAGGGCATACAGTGAGTGCAATGCCTACCAAAAATTTCGAGGCACTCCAATGTACCTTGGAAATGACATGGAGGTCAGAGGGCCTTAACTAAACAGTTTTTTCCATTTATAGCAACTGGGTCTCCTGTACAATGTTGGCCTAAACAGTGAATGGAAGACTTTCCAAAAATTATGAGGAACTGCAATGCCCCTTGAAACAGACGTGGATTACAGCGTACTAAAAACCTTCTACCCACTACTGGGGAGTGGGTCTCCCTTAGTATTCGCCTTTGCATTGAAAAGCAAAAGCTGACTAAAATTAGGAGGAAATGCAATGTCCGTTGGAAGAGTTGTGGAGGTTAGAGGTAATTAAAAACAACATTTCAATGCCCCTAGGAAGAGCTGTGGAGTTCAGAGTGGCTTAAGAAGACTGTTTTAATGTCCCTTTGAAGAGACATGGAGGTCACAGTAGCTTAACAAGATGGTTTTAATGCCCCTCGGAAAAGACGTGGAGGTCCCAGTAGCTTAACCAGACGGTTTGAATGCCCCTCGGAAGAGGGGCTTTTAATGCCCCTTCCAAGAGCCATACAGTACAGCATAGTACAAACATTATTCCCATTATTGGGGAGTGTGTATCCCATAGTCATTGCTTATGCCTTCCAAGCAAAAGCTGCCAAAAATTGGGACGGAGGAACTTGCAATGCCCCTTACAAGACCCATGCAGTACAGCATATTCCAAACATTATTCCCATTATTGGGGAGTGGGTCTCCCATAGTCTTTGCTTATGCCTTCCAAGCAAAAGCTGCCAAAAATTAGGACGAAGGAGCTTGCAATGCCCCTTACAAGAGCCATGCAGTACAGCATATTACAAACATTATTCCCATTATTGGGGAGTGGGTCTCCCATAGTATTTGCTAATGCCTTCCAAGAAAAAGCTGCCAAAAATTAAGAGGAACTGCAATGCCCGTTCGAAGAGTCGTGGAGGTTAGAGTTAATTAAAAACAACATATCAATGCCCCTTGGAAGAGCTGTGGAGTTCAGAGTGGTTTAACAAGACGCTATTAATGCCCCTCAAAAGAGATGTGGAGGTCCCAGTAGCTTAACAAGACGGTTTTAATACCCCTTGGAAAAGTGGTGGAGGTCCCAGTAGCTTAACAAGACGGTTTTAATACCCCTCGGAAAAGTGGTGGAGGTCACAGTAGCTTAAGAAGACGCTTTTAATGCCCCTCAGAAGAAAAGTGGCGATCCCAGTAGCTTAACAAGACGGTTTTAATGCCCCTTGGAAAAGTGGTGGAGGTCGCAGTAGCTTAACAAGACGCTATTAATGCCCCTCAGAAGAGACGTGGAGGTCCCAGCAGCTTAACAAGACGGTTTGAATGCCCCTTGGAAGAGACGTGGAGGTCACAGTAGCTTAACAAGACGCTATTAATGCCCCTCAGAAGAGACGTGGAGGTTCCAGCAGCTTAACATGACGGTTTTAATACTTCTCAGAAAAGTGGTGGAGGTCCCAGTAGCTTAACAAGATGGTTTTAATGCCCCTCAGAAACGTAGTGGAGGTCCCAGTAGCTTAACAAGACTGTTTGAATGCCCCTTGGAAGAGACGTGGAGGTCCCAGTAGCTTAACTGGCCGGTTTAAATGCCCCTTGGAAAAGTGGTGGAGGTCACAGTAGCTTAACAAAACGCTATTAATGCCCCTCAGAAGAGACGTGGAGGTCTCAGTAGCTTAACAAGACGGTTTTAATGCTCCTCAGAAAAGTGGTGGAGGTCCCAGTAGCTTAACAAGACGGTTTTAATGCCCCTTGGAAAAGTGGTGGAGGTCGCAGTAGCTTAACAAGACGGTTTGAATGCCCCTTGGAAGAGACGAGGAGGTCCCAGTAGCTTAACAAGACGGTTTTAATGCTCCTCAGAAAAGTGGTGGAGGTCCCAGTAGCTTAACAAGACGGTTTTAATGCCCCTTGGAAAAGTGGTGGAGGTCGCAGTAGCTTAACAAGACGGTTTGAATGCCCCTTGGAAGAGACGTGGAGGTCCCAGTAGCTTAACAAGACGGTTTGAATGCCCCTTGGAAGAGACGTGGAGGTCCCAGTAGCTTAACAAGACTGTTTTAATGCCCCTCGGAAAAGTGGTGGAGGTCACAGTAGCTTAACAAGACGCTTTTAATGCCCCTCGGAAGAGACGTGGAGGTCCAAGTAGCTTAATAAGACGGTTTGAATGCCCCTTGGAAGAGACGTGGAGGTCCCAGTAGCTTAACAAGACGGTTTGAATGCCCCTTGGAAGAGACGTGGAGGTTCCAGTAGCTTAACAAGACAGTTTTAATGCCCCTCGGAAAAGTTGTAGAGGTCACAGTAGCTTAACAAGATGCTTTTAATGCCTCTCAGAAGAGACGTGGAGGTCCCAGTAGCTTAACAAGATGGTTTGAATGCCCCTTGGAAGAGAAGTGGAGGTCCCAGTAGCTTAACAAGACGGTTTTAATGCTTCTCGGAAAAGTGGTGGAGGTCCCAGTAGCTTAAAAAGACGCTTTTACTGCCCCTCGAAAAAGTGGTGGAGGTCGCCGTAGCTTAACAAGACTGTTTGAATGCCCCTTGGTAGAGACGTGGAGGTCACAGTAGCTTAACAAGATGGTTTTAATGCTCCTCAGAAAAGTGGTGGAGGTTCCAGTAGCTTAACAAGATGCTTTTAATGCCCCTCGGAAAAGTGGTGGAGGTCCCAGTAGCTTAACAAGATGCTTTTAATGCTCCTCGGAAAAGTGGTGGAGGTCCCAGTAGCTTAACAAGATGCTTTTAATGCCCCTCGGAAAAGTGGAGGTCCCAGTAGCTTAACAAGACGGTTTTAATGCCCCTTGGAAAAGTGGTGGAGGTCGTAGTAGCTTAACAAGACTGTTTGAATGCCCCTTGGAAAAGTGGTGCAGGTCCCAGTAGCTTAACAAGATGGTTTGAATGCCCCTTGGAAGAGACGTGGAGGTACCAGTAGCTTAAAAAGACGGTTTTAATGCCCCTCGGAAAAGTGGTGGAGGTCCCAGTAGCTGAACAAGACGGTTTTAATGCCCCTCGGAAAAGTGGTGGAGGTCCCAGTAGCTTAACAATACGCTTTTAATGCCTCTCAGAAGAGACGTGGAGGTCCCAGTAGCTTAACAAGACGGTTTGAATGCCCCTTGGAAGAGATGTGGAGGTCCCAGTAGCTTAAGAAGACGGTTTGAATGCCCCTTGGAAGAGACGTGGAGGTCCCAGTAGCTTAACAAGACGGTTTTAATGCTTCTCGGAAAAGTGGTGGAGGTCCCAGTAGCTTAATAAGACGCTTTTAATGTCCCTCGAAAAAATGGTGGAGGTCGCAGTAGCTTACCAAGACGGTTTGAATGCCCCTTGGAAGAGACGTGGAGGTCCCAGTAGCTTAACAAGACAGTTTGAATGCCCCTTGGAAGAGACGTGGAGGTCCCACTAGCTTAACAAGACGTTTTTAATGCCCCTCGGAAAAGTGGTGGACGTACCAGTAGCTTAATAAGACGCTTTTAATGCCCCTCAGAAAAGTGGTGGAGGTCCCAGTAGCTTAACAAGACGGTTTGAATGCCCCTTGGAAGAGATGTGGAAGTCCCAGTAGAGTAACAAGACGGTTTTAATGCTCCTCGGATAAGTGGTGGAGGTCGCAATAGCTTAACAAGACGCTTTTAATGCCCCTTACAAGAGCCATACAGTACAGCATTTTAAAAATATTATTCCCATTATTGGGGAGTGGGTCTCCCAGTCTTTGCTTATGCCTTCCAAGCAAAAGCTGACAAAAATAAGGACGGAGGAACTTTCAATAATGGCAACACGGACCACGGTCACCCTGGTGGTATAGTGGTGGTGGAGGCTGAGGATAAGGAGAAGAACATAAAACAGCCGAAATGAGGAAGCGTATACCCATGTGTGGGTGTGAAGCGGTGCATGTGAATACACCTTCCGAAATAACACAGTGGATTTGACTTTATGTTACTCTGCTGTCATTTGGTGGTGATGAGAAGTCTGGCCCAATCCAGCTACTGTTCATTTTGATAAGGGTCAGCTTGTCAGCATTGTCAGTTGACAGGCGAGTGCGCTTATCAGTTATAATTACCCCAGCAGCACTAAAAACACGCACCGATAACACGCTAGCTGCAGGGCAGGCCAGGACCTCCAAGGCGTACAGAGCGATTTCATTCCAAGTGTCCAGCTTGGATACCCAATAATTAAAAGGCACAGAGGAATCAAGGAGGACGCTGGTACGGTCGGCAAGGTACTCCCTCACCATCTTTTGAAACTTTCCACTGCTTGTGAGAGTACCCCGCGCCTCAGGGCCTGTAAGCTGGGCAGGTCTCAGAAAACTGTCCCAGAATGTTGACAGTGTTCCCCTGCCTCTGCTGGATTGGAGTTGCCTCTCTCTCGCTTGTACGCCTTGGTTGGTCAACGAACTGTGACCTCTGCCGCTAGCGTGTTCAGATGGGAATTTTTTTTTAACAGTTCTGCAGCAAGGGCCTTCTGGTACTGCCCCATATTCGTAGACCTCTCCACCTCAGGAATAAGAGAGTGAAAGTTCTCCTTGTAGCGGGGGTCTAAAAGTGTCACCAACCAGTAATGACTGTCACCCAACATTTT
The DNA here is from genome assembly GCF_046119375.1 of Phyllobates terribilis. NCBI lineage: Eukaryota > Metazoa > Chordata > Amphibia > Anura > Dendrobatidae > Phyllobates > Phyllobates terribilis. Next base: position 4,116,385 of record NW_027362892.1, read on the forward strand.
GACAACGCGAGGGTCACGGTTAAGGCAGAGTAACATAAAGTCAGCCATGCGTGCCAGACTGGTAACGGGCAAGACTTCCGTGTCCTCACCAAGATGACGACTGACCATGCTCTCCTCCTCCTCCTCCTCCCCCCCCCTGTCCTCAGGTCACCCACGCTGAACTGACAGTATGACAGTTGTACAGGTACTACCGTCTACAGCGCATGATACAAGCTCCTGTTCTTCCTCCTCCTCCTCTCCCTCATTGTCCCCCAATGCACGTTGGGATGAGATGAGGCTGGGCTGTGTGTAATCGACCGCTACGGCTTCTTGATCCATCTCATCATACTCTGGCTGCAATGCCTCCTCTTTAATTCTCTGCAGAGAGCATTGCAAAAGACAGACAAGTGGAATGCTGACGCTAATGATGGCGTCATCGCCACTCACCATCTTGGTGGACTCCTCAAAGTTTGTCAAGATGGTACATACAGTACAGACCAAAAGTTTGGACACACCTTCTCATTTAAAGATTTTTCTGTATTTTCATGACTATGAAAATTGTACATTCACACTGAAGGCATCAAAACTATGAATTAACACATGTGGAATTATATACTTAACAAAAAAGTGTGAAACAACTGAAAATATGTCTTATATTCTAGGTTCTTCAAAGTAGCCACCTTTTGCTTTGATGACTGCTTTGCACACTCTTGAGAGACTGCCATAAAGACTGAGAGGAGGGGGCATCTTTGCATGCAGTATGGACAGGGGATTGCCATGCACACACAACAGGTGACACCAGCTGACACTGGTCATGGACCCTGGGGTTCGCCCCACAAAGTCGGGTGCTTTGCTGCCATGTGCCTGATCATGCTGGTGGTGGTCAGGCTGGTAGTTTTGTCACCCCTGCTGATGCTGGCATGGCAGGTGGTACAAATGGCCTTTTTGGGGATATCAGCAGAGTCTTTAAAAAAATTCCTGACTCTGGAAGACCTACAGGTTGTACTGGCAACGTCCCTCGTGTTGGTGTTACGGGGAACTGTTGCCGGCCTTCTGTGTGCGGCCACCACACTGCTTTTTTCTGCCTGTTGGGGTACTCTGCCTCCCTCACCCTGTCTGCTGCTGGCCTCGCTCTGCACGTCCTCCTGCCACATTGGGTCAGTTACTAGATCATCCACCACCTCCTCCTCTTCCACTTGCACACCACGATCCTCCTCCTCACTTCCTGGCAATTGTGTCTCGTCATAGTCAACCTCTTGTGACAAATTGCCAGCGTTGACTTCCTCTGGCCGTGGCTGTTCAAATATTTGGGCATCTCTACATGGGATCTCCTCTTCCACCACTTCAAGCGGAGCAGGCGAGGGGCACAAATCTGGAAATGGACCAGTGAACAGCTCTTCAGAGTGTCCAAGTGTGGGATCAGTTGCTGTCTGACGACACTCGACATGGTGGGAGGGAGGAGCATCAGGGTGAGGAGGAGTATGCGGTCGAGACTCATGGCTACTAAGAGTTGACCGTGTGGAAGACAGACCGGAGGTGGTGGTGCCCAGGTAACTGGAAGTATTATCTGCTATCCAATTAATAACCTGTTCACACTGATATGGTGTTGTTCTGTGCTTCCCTAGTAATTCGGTCAAGAAGTGGGAGCGAGAAGATATGGCTGTTGGTTGTGGCACATTTTCACCTTGGCCACGGCCCCGTCCTCTGCATGCACCATCACCAGAACGTCCACTTCCATGTCCCTTGCCACGCGCCTTGCCCATTGTAAAGTAAGTAAAATAGCTTACACTCGCACCATCAATGGAAAAAGGGTAATAAAGTAGATTAGAACCGTGGAAGAGGAAAACCACAGTTCTATTTCTCTGGCCTACACCCGACTCTTTTAAACAATCTGAACAATCAGGGAGAAACTATTACTGTTTTTCTTTACGGAAAAAATACCAAAAGGTGAATAATAGAGATTTTTTACCGTGGAATGGCAAAACCACAGTTATTGTTTACTGGGGTATACCAGAAAATTTTAAATAGATATATTTGTGTCTGAACAATCAGGAGACACTACTACTGTTTTTCTTTGCGGCAAAAAATGCCAAAAGCAGGATAATAGAGATTTTTTACAGTGGAACAGCAAAACCACAGTTATAATTTACTGGTGTATACCAGACTATTTTCAACAGATATATTTGTGTCTGAACAATCAGGAGACACTATTAGTTTTTTTTTTTTACGGTGACACATATTACTATAACTTGCACCCATAGTGCAAAAAAAAAAAAAACCCTAAAAAAACACAATGGGTTCAACCGTACTCAAATTGTTAACTAGGAGCAATGATTAGTGTGAATAATATAATATTTTGATTGGAGATGATCCAACCTCTGGTTCCACCACTGATCCTGAGAATGAAGGAATGGGGAACCTATCAGCTTTTTTTTTTCCTGCACAGCTGTGCTCCCAACCACCCACAGTGCAAAAAAAAAACCCTAAAAAAACAATAGGTATAACCGTACTCAAATTGATAATTGGGAGCAACGATTAGTGTGAAGGATATAATATTGTGATTGGCGATGTTCCATCCACTGATTCTGAGAATGAAGAAATGGGAAACCTATCAGCTTTTTTTCCTGCACAGCTTTGCTCCCACCCATTGCGCAAAAATACCCTAAAAAAATGCACGTACTCAAATTGTTAATTGGGAGCAATGATGAGTGTGAAGGGATATAATATCTTGATTGGCGATGGTCCGACCTGTGGTTCCGCCACCGATCCCAAGAATGAAGGAATTGAGAACCTGTAAGCTTTTTTTTCCTGCACAGCTGTGCTCCCAACCACCCACCCATAGTGCAAAAAATAAAAAAAACAATAGATCCAACTGTACTCAAATTGTTAAATTGGGAGCGTGAAAAAAATAATGCATCCACTTCTTTCTAAATTAGGCTGTCAGACCCCCAAGAATGACATCCTAGTAATATGCCATGACTTATACCTCTTTAAATGTATGCAAAGGATAAACCTGGATATCCAGGTATACGTTCTATTGATTGATTTCTATAAGGGCCTATTTACACATGTAAATGTGTATCTGCTACGGACATGAATGATCGGCTGCAGCCCTTCCACTTGGCCAGTCAATGGATCCGCAAATCACAACAAGTAATTCAAGGAAATGGAAAAGTAAAAAAAAAAATTCTAGTAACATTGCATAGCGTACCGGCGATTGCGCTATTTAACTTGCCATCAGTGATTGACGGCATATAAATGGTTAAACAGCAGTGATTGACGGTCCGCTCTGGCCGCTGCTGTTACAGCAAGATGTCAGCTGTGTAGGATGGGGGCTCTGCTCCTGAGCCCACCGGAAACAGCAATCCAATGGACGGTTTCACACACCACATTATCCAGTGGTGTTTAATTTGCTTTTCTATTTAGGAAACAAAACCGTTTTAATAACGTTTTCCTTCTCTGGTATCTAGGAGCCATTTCAGCTATTTGTAAAGGGAATCTGTCAGCAGGTTTTTCTTGGCTATTCTGAGAGCAGCATGATGGGGTGAGCGCCACACTAGGAGTAGGACCACCGAGCCCAGAGCTATGGCAAGACGTGCAGACAATATATACCAGGTATGAATGAATCCAATACAACATTACTGTTACTTGGGAATGAACCTACTTGGATATAATACATCCCTTGATATGTATATACCAAAAGGTCATTATCTTGGGAATGCCTATATTGGCTTTTATTATTTGGGATTATATCCTTTTACTGTGTGACCTAGGATATACTATCAGTATGCATTAGCACAATTGGAGCTACTACTATTTAGCCCTGGTGTCTCTGCAATTCAAATATTTACATTATACCTCCTCACTATTATATGGTATTACTATATATATTTGTGTGTGCTCTTTTCTTTCCCGCCATGTACCCAAATTGTTATAATAAAGGTCTTTTTTAACACATTGACCCCTTGTCGGATGTACTATATATTGGTTGTTGTTGAGAGCAGCATGATGTAGAGACAAAGACCCTGATTCTAGGGACGTCTCACTTACAGGGCTGCTGGTTGTAGTTTTGATAAAAATCACACTTTTATTAGCAGAAGATTATCACTAGAGGACTAGTAAACCTGCAGCCAGGTAGTCCAACCACGCCCCCCACCACTGATTGGCAGTTTATATACAGTGTACACAGAAAGCGGCCAATCAGTGGTGTGGGTGGGGTTATTATACAGAGCTCAGCATTCAGAGATCTGCATGAGAAAAAAAAAACTGCAATTTTATCAAAATAACACCAAGCAGCCCAGTAAGTGATACATCGTTGGAATCAGGGCCTCGGATTATGCTGCTCTCAAATGGGATAGCAAAAACCTGCTGACATATTCCATTTAAAGGGGCAGCTGCTACTAAATCCAGACATGGTGCAAAATGTAAATTCTGCTGCAGATTTACTGCTGTAGATTTTTAATTCCTAAAAATCCCTGTAGATTCAGAGGATCTCAACCTTTTCAATGCAAATTATTTTCAAGACTTATTCACAGATATTATGAAATATTACAGTAGAAATAAAAAAAAAAAAAGCACAATACCTAAACCCCTTCCTTGGGAAAAATATACGGCAAGTATAAGAAAGACAAAAATTTATTCTGGAGTCATATTGAAGTCTAAATAGAATTGTAACCATACAATGTAAACAGCAGCAAATGTAAGTAGGATCCACTGGATCTATATAAGAGGAACGCTTTCCAAAGCTGATCTTCGGAGCCCACCGCTATGCTGGCTGGACCGGCATTGTGATCGTCAGCACCTGGAATATACGTCACGTTTCACTGCAGCTCATAGAACCAAATGATAAGACGCAGAGCAGTGCGAGGCTTGTGACTCGCTATACACAAAATATACGACATGTTTGATGAATGGCATAAAGGAAAGCCGATGCATTCAGATGTCTCTGGGCAACTATATGTTGTGATAGATAAGTTCCTGTCAGGGTGAGGGGCAGCATCCTATCTGCTCACTCATCATGACAGGTTTACAACATGTTGACTCATGGACGTGATCAGTCAGTCAATCGATGACATAGATGCACGTTCTTGATTCCGACAGGTAGGTCAGAGAAGTCTGTCTCAAACAGTTTACTTTCACCCATCTAGGATGGATGGCTACTGACATTGTTGGCCATTATGTCCATACACAATTATTATCCCCTAATTGTGATGTACAATACAAATTTATATTGTGGTACCGTGTTAGCCAGAAAATTTGATGGAAATAATTTTATGCCCAAAAATGGCAAAAGTATTCTCGGAGTGATACCTTTATTGGCTAACCAGAAAAAAAAATATATATATGCAAACTTACAGAGCACACAGGCTCCTTCTTCAGGCAGGATTACAAATGTTAAGAATTCATTTGTAATATTGCCTGAAGAAGGAGCCTCTGTGCTCTGAAAGCTTGCATATATATTTTTTTTTCTGGTTAGCCAATAAAGGTATCACTCCGAGAATACTTTTGCCATTTTTGGGCATAAAAGTATTCATATAGAATTATTCACTAATTAAAACAATTTATTTTTGCTAAATAAATGTATACATTTTTTAAAATTTTATTTTATACATTTTCTCAGAGAACCTCTTTAAGAAGGAGATTTCAGAATGGGCTATAAGACATGTCCAGCTTTGCTTAATTGTCTCACCTTACTGTCCTTGTTGAACTGAGCTCCACTTTGTTCTTGGATGATATTGTAAGGAATGAAGACGTCTAGATGATACAAATCGGGAAGTCCGACTATTCTGTCTTCACCCAAGTCCAACACAAGAGATCTAGCAGAAGACTGTAAAGAGAAGACCAGCGTGGTAACAACGCTTATGTCGCTGAATGCTTCTGTACGGGAAAGAAAGTTGTAACCAACAAGTGCACAAAAATCTAAACTTTTATCTTGATACGTGGCCAACTAGAAGTTACTGTGTAGCTCCACACGTCTCCTACATTAAATCTGACACGTGGAGGAACTGCTCACAGAAAATGCTGAAAAATATTTTTTAGGATTCACACTGCATTAAAAGGGGTTGTCCACCACTTTAATACTAATGGAATATCCTTAGGATAGGTCATCAATATTAAAGTGCCAGGCAACCCCTTTAAGTGAGGCATAATGAATGGTACCACATAATGTAGCCTTCATTAGGCAGACGGCCCACTCGGTTATATGAAGAAATCTGGGGTCCCCAAAAGCAAACCCCGTAATCACCAGATTCCCGTGTGGTGACTACTTAATCTGCTTTTTGGGAAGACCAGAACTGACCCCTATATTTAACCAAGTGGGTCCCCTCAAGCTACATTATCCTGTCTGATGAAGGCTACATTAGCTGAAACATTCTTAATCTTCATTATGCCTCATTTAACGCAATGTGAATCATGGACATGAGAAAAATCAAATTAAAAAATAAATACATTTAAAGCATTTTCTGTGCGATTCCTCCAAATGTCGCATTAATATAGAAAAAATAAAGAGCGGTGTGTTCTACACTATTGCAACAAGCCTCTTTCATCATTTATATCATCATTATAACATCATTTATATGCACCAGCACCATGGAATCAATGACACTATATAATTAAATAATAATAATAAGATATACATCTTCCCACCAGCTTGTTTTCCCTCTATCTTCTCTCTGGATCTATGAAGCCAGAACTGTCAAAGAAGAGGTGATGGTGGAGATGGAGGGGAAACAAGCAGGGGGGGAGGCTTATATAAATGACTGGTCCCGCCGTGAAGCACTGGGCGTCTGTGCTTGGTTTGAACAGTCGTTCTCTGCTGACAGAGTCGTTTACAGAGATCTTCTTTCCCATTCCAACAGCTTGCAAACAACCCACCATGGTATGAAAAAAAAATGATATCATCATCATCCAGCAAATGTGTCACAGCTGCCAGCAATTGGCTACTGTGGACACATCAAAGCTGTGATGATAAAAGTTGGCAGAGGAGGACCGGTAGCACGAGGTTGGCACAGACTTTTAATAAGGGAAGACTATTGGAAATCACATGACATACAAAAAGGTCACAATCCTAAACCACATCTAAGGGTCTCACCATTTTAGGTAAAGAGATTTCAGCCACCAGAAAACTTGGGTGTCCTACAGGAGGTTCCGCCACAATCATGTAATCTGGTTTCACGGGTGAACTGATAAAAAAAAGGAAGGCAGCAGTATATTTCAAGGGTACACCATCAATTTATGATCTGTTGGGGTCGATCTCTAATATAATAAAGGGGCACTGATGCTGGTAATGAGGAACAGCCCCTTTCACAGTCATTCCCTGCACATCGGCATCATGGCCTCCACTGTGCAGCGGAACGACAGCATAGATCCAGCAAAGTGAATGGGCTTAGCTGCAGTTCTCCTGCACAGTGAATATCCGGGTAGCTGCCCCACACCAGCATATTCTTTAAAAAGGGCAGCGGGGTTACTTCCAGGCTGCAGCCCCCTTATTCTTGGAGTCCAAGAAGTTGGATATCCTATATCTTTTGTAAGATGGGATTCTAAAAAAAGTAAATGCATGCATTAAACCTCAAAGAAACCCAAACCTTTCAACTTCTGAGATTAGGGACTTGCTTGGAGTTAGCTGGGAGGGTCTGTAGGAAAAAAATAAAGAACATAAAGACATAATAGTTAAAACAAAAAAAAACAATGTCCACATTGTTCTTGCACCATAACAAGCCATTCTGCAACTTCCCCCATCTGTTGGGTTTAACCCATCACCACGAGGAGTGGGGCTCCCCCATCTGTTGGGTATATCCCATCACCACGAGGAGTGGCACTCCCCCATCTGTTGGGTATAACCCATCACCACGAGGAGTGGCGCTCCCCCATCTGTTGGGTATAACCCATCACCTCAAGGAGTGAAGCTCCCCCATCTGTTGGGTGTAACCCATCACCACAAGGAGTGGAGCTCCCCCATCTGTTGGGTGCAGCCCATCACCACGAGAAGTGGCGCTCCCCCATCTGTTGGGTATAACCCATCACCATGAGGAGTGGCGCTCCCCCATCTGTTGGGTATAACCTATCACCTCAAGGAGTGGCGCTCCCCCATCTGTTGGGTATAACCCATCACCAAGAGGAGTGGAGCTCCCCCATCTGTTGGGTGTAACCCATCACCACGAGGAGTGGCGCTCCCCCATCTGTTGGGTGTAACCCATCACCACGAGGAGTGGCGCTGCCCCATCTGTTGGGTATAACCTATCACCAGGAGGAGTGGCGCTCGTCATACTTTGTGTCCCTAGGGGAAATGTGGTATTATAAGATATCCAATCAATTGAATGGCCGACTATGTACTGCATGGATGAGCGAGGAACATCAGAGAAGAAGCCGTCGATGCTCAACAGCACCCTACTCTGTCGTCTTTTACAGACTGTATGCCATAGACTTGTACCTTAGAGTTGGGACTTACCCCTATTATGAATCATCGGTTTTGATTTGGTTCTGATATTCTGTTCAAAAATGGATCCCAGGAACTTCCGATTTTTCAGCATTTTCCACTCTGAAGGGAAACCATAGATGATTAACAGGGTCGGACTGGAACTGAAACTCAGCCCTGGCATGTGAGAGGACGCAGGCCCGCCCGACGCGCGTTGAATGTGAAATATTTTCATGAATGATTTGGGTATATGTCACAATAAAAATTGCTGCAAACTGCACTTTATCATCGATAGACAAAAACTGACATAATGTAAAATATAAACTTCCCTCCAGGAAAATGTTAATTTCTTTCAACTGGAGGGACGGACATATTTGTAATATAGAGCTCCAAGTTCCCAAAAACGCTATGCTTGATAGTACCAGGAAAAGCAGGAAAAGTGAATCCTTGCAGATTTGAAGCAGTTTCATGTCTATTCTTTCAGTATTTTTGCAGCGTTTGTAAAGAAAGGGAAAAAAAAATCTCAAAAAACGCAACATCAACGGGATTTTCCTGCCGAGCGACACGTTTTTTGTGCAGAAATGTTCTTTCCTTTCTTTTTTGTTTATATTTTGTGTTATACACTAGTGGCCAAAATTGAGGCAACACTTTCAGTTTTTCACCATCACCAATATTTAATGGAGGATTTCACTGACCTACTTACTTGTACACACGCCCTCTTCTGCCATATGTATTCTATGTTGGTTTATAGTGACCTGGGTGTGATTTAAGACAGATATTGTGCGATTAAAATTCGGTTTTTATATTTTAATGCCAGTTTGTCATCAGAAGGTAAGCAATTACATGTTTTCGTTCTCAAAGTGTGTAAGCGGTTTCAAGAGACTGGTTCGATAAAGAATAAACCAGGTAGAGAAAGGAAGAAGGCTACAACTCCTCAGACTGATAGAAGAATTGTTAGAATCGCCCTAAATAACAGGAAATAAACTGCTGTTAACATCAACAAGGAGCTTGTCAACACCGGAGTGACAGTGTCTGATCGGACGGTTCGACGACGATTGGTAAATGCAGGGTTAAGAGCCAGAATACCAGTTAAAAAGCCATTTCTGAATGCCTCACAGCGTCAGAAACGTCTGCAGGGGCCAAAGAACATTGTAAATGGACCATTGAACAATGGAGAAATGTTATATGGAGCGATGAGACACGCATATCCATCTTTGGCAGCGACGGTGTCCGCTACGTTCGACGACGACCTGGAGAGGACTGGTTGCCAGAGGGTACAATACCCACCATGAAGCCTCCTCTGAGTGTTATGGTAGGGGGCTGCGTGTCCAGAGATGCAGGTGGTCGGCTGCAGGTAATTGAAGAAACAGTTAATGCTGAAAAGTACATCAAGGACGTCCTTCAGCCTAAACTCATTCCTTCGGCACGTGATGTATTTAGTGAAGGGACACCGTTTATTTTTCAGCAAGATGGAGCCCCATGCCATACAGCTAAAAAATGTCTCTCTTGGTTCAAGGACAAAATGTCCAGCTATTGAATTGGCCAGGAAACGGCCCAGATCTCAATCCTATTGAGAATCTCTGGGCTCGGCTCAAAAGAGCGGTGTCAAAACAGCGGGCTTCACACAAGCAGGAACTCATTGCAGCCATCATCAAATCATGGCTTCATATCATCACACCATCTGATTTACACAAACTGGTAGATAGCATGCCAAGTAGATGCCAGGCCGTCATCAAGGCCGAGGGCTGTCCAACTGAGTATTAACATTTAGTGTTAGATATGAAAATAGGACAAATCAATGGCTTTTCTCCCACAGTCATCTGAGTGACAATAGTGTCCAATTTGTTGACAAATGAACAAATTTCCTGCTAATATTGTGTTTCTATATGAGATTTTATTTCTACTTAAAAACTTTACTGTGAAATCAAAAACATTCATGAAATTTGTATTTGTATTGGCAAAATGCTAAAAATTCATAAATCTTGGGGGTGTTGCCTCAATTTTGGCCACTAGTGTATAGAGTTCCTCAGTATATTTATATGTTGTCCCCCATCACCTTTTTCATCTCTCCTTACAAGTATGCCTTGTATCTTAACTAAAACATGGTAGTAAGTAGCATATTAAACCCTTTTATAATGGGTAGTGTAAAATCGCTGCATATTTCAGGGTTATGCGCTCCTGAGGACTCATTAGTGCTGCCCTCCTCAGGCGAAACCTGGTTGTGACCTTGTATAATATGGGGCTAGCCGGTCTCACCTACCAGTTTGGGTCACAAACCCTTTTTCGTTTGCTTTGATGTTTTACTCATTGTTTATTACGTTTACACCCCAAATCTCTCCTAATCCTGGAGATCAAACCTATGAAAGCAATTTATGAATGATCATAACACCTCTATGAAGGGTAATTATCATCTCCTTCATAAATATACATTTATATGTATAAATACATATGTGGTCAATGCATAGTACTGGCACATGACTTATCACTTTCCAGGACCTTACAAAGCACCAGGAACATTTATAACAAGCGGAGGTGAAGCGATTCTGGCAACTTAATAGGAAAGGATTCTTTACAGTTAGAGCAGTCAGACTGTGGAATGCCAACCACAAGATATAGTAATGGCAGATAGTATAACAGCATTTATAGAAGGGCTGGATACTTTTTTAACAAAACATGACATTGTGGGTTATAAATAATCTAGTAATAGAAAATGTATAACTTTGGAGATAGACCAAGGACATTAAAGTTAAAACTTTTTCAACCTATGTAACTATGCAAGTATGCAGAATGCACATTAGGAAAATGCTTGAAATGCAATTCCCTATAATATTATTTTACAAGTAATTTCCTCTTAATTTTCCGCTTTGTAAAGTGCTAGTTATAAGCCCAATCTATGGATCTAAAAAGTGCAAAACACTCCTGAAACACTTGTACGTATGTTCTATAATCTTTATTTCTTATGGTGCCTAAGGGAAGCCGTAATGATAAGACTCCTGCTTGGTAACAAGTGCAGTTATTTGCCTCCATAATGAAAGTGAATTACCAATGATGAAAGGGTTAATACTTGGACCCTGCATCAGTAACAGCCCTTGTAGTAACCATGACAACTATTGTGAGGGCATAAACAAGTGTCATAAAGAAGATTCCATAAAAGAATGCCGCGCTGCCATGATCAGCGCCATTACTGATGATGCGCCTGAGGACCTTGAGCTTGACCACCCCACGTAATGTGCCAATGTTGGTGTAATTTGGAGGTTCTAGCAGGGAAAGGGGTTGTCTTCTTAGACACCCCGGGGGGAATGGAAGGTAACAGAGGGGGGGTCCCCAAAACAGGATCCCCTTCTGTTACTATGTACAAAGAGCTGCTCTTCTTTGGGAGTTCATAGATGGATCCTTGACTTTAATGGGTGATAAATTGGGAGGGGGAGGGGATACTCATCCTATTAGGGGTTATCCATAATGAGCAACCCCTGTAACCAAGTACCCAACATCTTGAGAGACGGAGCTGGATCTGTAAGGGAGAAGTGGTAGATCCACCTGGGAAATCAGATCAACTAAATTCGTTCCAGCAATAAATGTGGTGACAGATATCGCAGCCAGATCTCTCCCACATCCAGTTTATCACATTAATAGTCTATATTTGTTATGTCGTTCTCTGTAAATATGTAGAAATTCTAAAACTCCGTCATATATCGGCACTAACTCTCTAAGCCCAAGGGAAGGGCAGCCCTCCAGCCATGGTTCCCTAGAGGTTTCCTCCACAGGGGGTTTTCCTCTCCTGAGAGCTGGAGGGTGACTCTTCGTGAGTCGAGGGTTGTGCCATTTTCGGTGTCATGTAAATTTAAATAAAGTTGAGAACGTTTGACACCTAATTGCAATGATTTGTGTATTTATTTTGTATGTGTCTGATTCATTTTGTTTGGGAGTCGGGGTCCATCACACATCACTGAGTCATACGTCTGGACATCTGCCGCCAGAAGTTTTGCTCCAGGGGTTGCCCCTGCTCTGGGGAGTTTGATGGAGCAGAGAAGACAAGAATTACAGAACTCATCCTCAGAATAAGGACTTCTATTACAGTACTACAAGCAGCTTCCTCGTCTCATTCACACAGTGAGTATTTTGGGCACTAATTTACATCAGTATTTGTAAGCTGAAAACCAGAGGGGAACAAACACAGTGAAAAATAGTAACTGAAACACTTTCACCTCTTCTGTTTTGGATCCACTCCTGGCGTCTGCTAACAAATACTGATGCAAAATATCGCCATGGAAGTTCCCTAAATTCTTACTGACTGATTTGACTGTTTGAGTAGCAGTCAAGCAACAGAGGTTGCAAGCGTTAAAGGAGTTTTCTGGTATCAAAAACCCCTGTCCCCCTTGCCATTTTTCTCTATCCTGAACCTGTGCTTCCTGCCCTGATCTCGGACTGTCTGACCTAGTCCTTGTCTTCGCTCTCCTGAGTCTGGTACCCTGGTACCTCCGGAATGCTGCTGCAGTCCCGGGAACTGCACTGAAGTGGTACCTGGTGTCTACCGGAGGCCCAGTCTATCCTCACCACCAGAGGTTCTAGTGGAGACCCAGTAGACACCTAGTCACAACCCTCCCGTGGGGCAGTGGGTCCATATCCACCAGGGTTACACCCACATAGCAAATGTGGTACCAATATTCAAGAAGGGGATAACATCTGAGCCTGGAATTTATAGGTCGGTAAGTTTAACTTGTACTGTGGGCAACAACTTTGAGGGTTTTCTAAGAGATACTAACCTGGAGCACCTCAATAAGAATAACCTAAACATATGATTATGAGGGATCTGTCCTGCAAACTAATCTGAAAAGATTCTATGGGGAGGTAAGTTCAGGTTGGACCAGGGAAACTTAGTGGATGTTGTCTATCTGGACTTTTCAAAGGCATTTGATACGGTGCCATACAACAGGTTGGTACATAAAAATGTTCAATATATTATATGGTAAACTTGCTCCACGAAAGAACAAGTCCTTGTGTGGTCGATGGAAAAATCAAGGAAAAGATCAGTGATGCGGTCGTTACCTCTTGACAGCTCCATTTCGTACTTGTTCTCTAGTCCCTCCATGGCCACGGTGATAAAAAATTCCCTGAAAAGCTCATTATTCTAATAAAAAAAATACAAAGTAAGGAGCTGACACAAAGGAGAGCAGACAGCTCGTATGTCGGAATAAGCAATTGCAGTTACCGTAATTTTCTCAAAGAAGGTGCCATTAATCACTATGTCGTACGCCGAGCAGCCGCCTCTACCTGTAGGACAAAGTGCACCAGGACTTAGATACTTTGCGGTGCCGACTCAATCCATTGACCTTAGTAGGGCTGCTATGAATAAGTGGTATAAGTTCTTAAAGGGGAATCCAAGTAGTGGACAATCCCTCTAAGTCCCAAATCTAAACCAAAAAAGTTCAAAAGTCAACAACAAGATGTCAAACTTTATTCCGCAGACTGGAAGTGGACCTACCAGAACCTGTGGAGATGGCACCTTTGACCATTGAGGATTAGTAAGTTGTAATACTTGCTATTTTAACCCCTTTAAGGATATCTCTGGACTATCCCTTTAAAAAGAGAAGCGCTGTATTAAAAAAAAACGTACTATTATCAACTTCAACGTGGGGCTCTCCAAGGCTCATGGGGACTCGATAGCCGGAGGGATCATCAGATTCCAGGATGCTGACTAACTCCTGCTCCGTCAGGTCCGGGGCCGCTGGGATCTGGTTCGACTTGCAGATGTTAATAAAGATTTTGGTATTTTTGGATGTGCGAGTTTTAATGCAGAAACCTAACACAGAAATAAAAACAAAAAGTGAACAAAAACACAATAAAATCGGCAAAAGCCAAGCAGCATTTACATGTAATCAACTGCATAAGAAATTATGTGACCCCCCACGTTGGTTGCATCATGTGACCGTTGCAGTCAATAAGACCCCACTGCCCCACTGTGGTATCTGTCACATAATATGCACAAAGTAATCTGGATAATAATCAGAGGACGCCCATCTCACCCGGCTGGGGTCTGATCTGTCTGCTTTCTGGTAAGTTCGGTATTCTGCTCTGTATCTCCTGTTTGGCCTGAAATGAGGCAACAAGTGAGAATCAGTGAGTAACATGAACAGGATGGTTCTGCAAACTGATTTTTCCTGCACCAAAATAGTACAACTGTGAGGGGTCTAAAGCCAACAATACACATTAGGTAAATGTTGGAGACTGCCGCGCTCCCGGCAGCTGACGGAGGAGACATTCACCCGGTGATTGCTGGCCTCTCCAATTCATCTTTCGTACCTTCATCAGCATCTGTTCATACAGCGCTTCCTCCATGTTTGTGTTCATTTCTGCAGACAGCAGCGACTTGTCAGAGGCCATTTTTTCGGTCAAAGACAGAAGCTCAGAGATCTTGTTTTATAAGAGAAAACCTGAAAAATGAAAATATGTATTAATCTTCTCCACAGACAACGACAAGGGGAGAGTGCGGGAGCCTGACAGCCGACGACATGAGGGGGTGCGGGAGCCTGACAGCCCTCGACACGAGGGGGTGCGGGAGCCTGGCAGCCCACGACAAGAGGGGGTGCGGGAGCCTGGCAGCCCACGACAAGAGGGGGTGCGGGAGCCTGGCAGCCCACGACACGAGGGGGTGCGGGAGCCTGACAGCCCACGACACGAGGGGGTGCGGGAGCCTGACAGCCCATGACACGACGGGGGGCGGGAGCCTGACAGCCCTCGACGCGAGGGGGTGCGGGAGCCTGGCAGCCCACGACACGAGAGGGTGCGGGAGCCTGGCAGCCCACGACACGAGGGGGTGCGGGAGCCTGGCAGCCCACGACACGAGGGGGTGCGGGAGCCTGACAGCCCACGACACGAGGGGGTGCGGGAGCCTGACAGCCCACGACACGAGGGGGTGCGGGAGCCTGACAGCCCTCGACACGAGGGGGTTGTGGGAGCCTGACAGCCCACGACACGAGGGGGTGCGGGAGCCTGACAGCCCACGACACGAGGGGGTGCGGGAGCCTGGCAGCCCACGACACGAGGGGGTGCGGGAGCCTGGCAGCCCACGACACGAGGGGGTGCGGGAGCCTGGCAGCCCACGACACGAGGGGGTGCGGGAGCCTGGCAGCCCACGACACGAGGGGGCGCGGGAGCCTGACAGCCCACAGCACGAGGGGATGCGGGAGCCTGGCAGCTCACGACACGAGGGGGTGCGGAGCCTGGCAGCCCACGACACGAGGGGGCGCGGGAGCCTGACTGCCCACAGCACGAGGGGATGCGGGAGCCTGACAGCCCACGACACGAGGGGATGCGGGAGCCTGGCAGCCCACGACACGAGGGGGTGCGGGAGCCTGACAGCCCATGACACGAGGGGATGCGGGAGCCTGGCAGCCCACGACACGAGGGGGTGCGGGAGCCTGACAGCCCACGACACGAGAGGGTGCGGGAGCCTGACAGCCCATGACACGAGGGGATGCGGGAGCCTGGCAGCCCACGACACGAGGGGGTGCGGGAGCCTGACAGCCCATGACACGAGGGGATGCGGGAGCCTGGCAGCCCACGACACGAGGGGGTGCGGGAGCCTGACAGCCCACGACACGAGGGGGTGCGGGAGCCTGACAGCCCACGACACGAGAGGGTGCGAGACCCTGACAATCTTGGGAGTGGGATTCTGCACACCTACAGCTAGCTACTTATTGTCCTGAATGTAGTAATCACCTTGGCACATTCCCATCTTCTTACCTGTAGTACAGACGCCAAACACCACTACTCTGACTGCAATCAGCCAGCTACAGCGTCACCACGCCTCAGCAACAGGGGAGTATCTAGATTGGAGTTGATTTCTTGAGGGGGAGGAGTGATTTCATGGAATCATGATGTCACCAGAAGGGGCGGGGCCTTCTTAGTCCAGTGGACACTATTCCACCTGCAGCTGCAGCAGTGCGCACATTGTGCCGGGACAGGAGGACTGGTGATGAGGAGCTCGTGTTCAGCGTTGTGCTGTGAGGACTGAGGCGGGGAGAACACAATATTAATTATAATAATTTTTTTTAGGCTGTGTGCCCACTATGCGTTTTTTAAGCGTTTCCGCGGTGGCAATTCCGCTGCAGAAACGCTTAAAAACGCTTGGTAGAAGGTCTGCCATGTTCCCCAATGATAATCCGCATGTGCTGTGCACATGCTGTGTAAATTTCCGCTGCGAATTATCATTGCGGAAAAATCCGCTGCACTACCAATTATTTTGCGGAAGCACGGCGCTTTCGCCGCCATTGACTTGCATTAGAACACATGGAATCCGCATCACTGCATCTGTACATGCAGAATCCATGCGCTTCAATGTGCGGATGGTACCCGGGTTTGGAGAAGAGGAGACTGTCCTCCGGACCCGGGTACCATAGAACCTGTAAAAAAAGAATAAAATAAAAAATAAATATTATACTTACCTTCTGATGGCCCCCGGTGTCTTTATCCGATGCGTCCTGGCTTGCCAGCAGCTCGCGATGGTCTGAAAAGGACCTGCCGTGACGTCATTTAGTCATGTGACGGGTCACGCGACCGCTGACGTCGGCAGGCCATCAGAAGGTAATTATATATTTATTTTTTACCATTCTTTTATGGTCACACTATATAAATCCATGCCGGTTGCATGTATTTATATAGTGTGACCAAGTTGTCAAGCACTTTTCAAGTGATGCTAAAATCGCTTGGAAAGCGCTTGTCAACCCGCATGCGGAAATGCAAGTGAAGAACGCTTCACATCAGCAAGTCCCAGGCAGGAAAAAAGCATGTACAATCCGCATGTACAATCCACATGCGTTTTTTCTGCCAGGGAGATGCGGAAACGCTCCAAAAAAATCCGGAGCATTTCTGCATCGTGGGCACATAGCCTTACATTAATTGTATGACTCAATATTGAGCACACGTAACCATCTATACACAGCTGGAGGCCGCACGTAGCCATCTATACACAGCAGGAGGCCGCACGTAGCCATCTATACACAGCGGGAGGCCGCACGTAGCCATCTATACACAGCGGGAGGCCGCACGTAGCCATCTATACACAGCGGGAGGCCGCACTAAGCCATCTATACACAGCGAGAGGCCGCACGTAGCCATCTATACACAGCGGGAGGCCGCACGTAGCCATCTATACACAGCGGGAGGCCGCACGTAGCCATCTATACACAGCGGCAGGCCGCACGGTGCCATCTATACACAGCGGGAGGCCACACGGCGCCACCTATACACAGCGGGAGGCCCACAGCGCCCCCCCCCAGAGAGAGCAGGAGGCCGCACGGCGCAATCTATACACAGCGGTTGGCCGCACAGCGCCCCCCTCACAGAGACAGCAGGAGGCCGCACGGCGCCATCTATACTCAGCAGGAGGCCGCACGGCGCACCCGACCCCAAAGACAGCGGGAGGCCGCACGGCGCTATCTATACTCAGCAGGAGGCCGCACGGCGTCACCTATACACAGCAGGAGGCCGCACGGCGCCACCTATACACAGCGGGAGGCCGCAGGGCGCCACCTATACACAGCGGGAGGCCGCACGGCGCCACCTATACACAGCAGGAGGCAGCACGGCGCCACCTATACACAGCGGGAGGCCGCACGGCGCCACCTATACACAGCGGGAGGCGCCACCTATACACAGCGGGAGGCCGCACGGCGCCACCTATGCACAGCGGGCGGCGCCACCTATATACAGCGGGAGGCCGCACGGCGCCACCTATACACAGCGGGAGGCCCCACGGCGCCACCTATAAACAGCGGAAGGCCGCACGATGCCATCTATACACAGGGGGCCGCACAATGCCATCTATACACAGCGGGAGGCCGCACGGCGCAATCTATACACAGCGGGAGGCTGCACGGCGCCATATATACACAGCGGGAGGCTACACGGTGCCCCCCCCCAAGAGACAGCAGTAGGCCGCACGGCGCCATCTATACACAGCGGGAGGCCGCACGGCGCCCCCCCCCAGAGACAGCAGGAGGCCACACAGCGCCATCTATACACAGCGGGAGGCCGCACGGCGCCCCCCCAGAGACAGCAGGAGGCCGCACGGCGCCATCTATACTCAGCAGGAGGCCGCACGCAGTCACGCACACACAAACATATACAGACATATACATACACGCATAAACACATTTGAAACATAAAAATACATATAAACAGACATCACACAATGACATCTGCCTGCACACACACACACATACATACATATACATACACACACACACACTCACCATCCCCCGACTCGGCTCCAGCTCTTTTCCGGTGCAGCACTGCAGGCCGGGTGCGCACTGCGTGACGTCACAGCTAGGAGACACGGCCGCGCACAGGGCCGTGTCTCCTAGCAGTAACGCGGCCGGGCCAGCACAGGGAAGTTAACTGCTGCAGTGCTGGCCCGGCCGAAGAAGAAGCAGCGGCTGTGTGCCGCTGCTGGGGGAGCGATCCTGGGCCCCCCCCCCACTGTCTGCCGGTATGTGCCGTGGCGCCGCACATATAATGAGGACAATCTGGCCATAGACACCCCGGAGCCCCCTGGAGGTTTGGGGCCCCGGGCGGTAGCCCAGATCGTCCTCATTATAATCCGCCTATGCTTATACACATGTAACACTCACTACCCCCTATTCCTGTGTATTGCTGTAATATGTAACCTATACTCGTTATCCATCACTATAAATTAAGAAGATTTTCCACTTTATCCGATATATCCACACTCAATCAGTAGATTAGATGTCTGCTGAAGAGGCAATACACATGAACGTCTCCACATCATCCTCTCCGACTGTATCTATATGTGCCCCGTGACCCCCGATCAAGTGTCTCCATCACGTGCTCGCAGCATCACAGGTCACATAGTTTCCTCGTAGCGTTGGTGCGCGTTGTGTATCGAGCCACGCCTCCTCAGCACCCATTGGTTGGTGGAGACATACCTCCATCCTGATTGGCTATAGTTGGCCGTTTAACTCTTAGCTCTTTCCGAATGATGCCACCCCCTGACGAAGACAAGAAGCCGAAACATACGTCGGGTGGACGCCAATCAGGAGTGGGATCTGCATTTGCTATAGCGTGAGTACAATGCACATGTGGTCACCTTTTTTAAAAACGCTTAAAGTGGATACAAATACATATCTGTCAACAGCACATATGCCCAAGTCAGTGCCCTACTCTCTACAGGATTCACACCGACATCCAAATAATAAGGGACCAGCCCTTGTATATATACATATACAGGTGCATCTCACTAAAATAGAATATCATCAAAAAGTTAATTTATTTCAGTTCTTCAATACAAAAAAGTGAAACTCGTATAGCCATAATCATCAGCATTAACAGAAATAAACAATAACTGTTTGATGATATTCTAATTTAGTGAGAAACACCTGTATTTGTTCACATATGAGATATATAATTTATGTAGATTTATTCTTTGGAGGCACTTGCACTTTATGTAAAGTTTATGATAATTAAACAATCATATGTACAGATATATCTAACTAATGATATGTATATATATTTTTATATACTGGATTAATTTGTGGCTTGATTCTCTGTATTATCCCTTTGCTGTTCTAATCATGATCCATTCCCACTGGTGTTAATTGTAATTCCTGTCTCGACGTCCCCTTTGCGTATAGTTAATTCCCCCCTTTTTTTGCATTTCCTCCTCTTCCACCTGGTTATCAATATAATAATTATTAGCATCACCCACATGCCTGGACTCTTCTGGTCGATGTCTCCTTTCTGCTATACACTAGAGTGGTATACTATGTGCACAGATACATGGAGTGCCATATACTTCTCAGGAGGTGCGCAGCGTCCACCTCCTCACCGCACAGGCCCACAAGCTCCTCTCCGGCAGGAAGAAGATGCATTCAGGCGGCTCCTACCACTGCAGCAGACGGCAGTGCACAAGGATACAGGGTGCAGTGTGGATGTGTCTGCACCACTGGGATGTGGCCGACCTGCATGTATACATATGCCCCTCTGCAGGGGGGGACTGGCCCACCGGAGGATCGGGAAAACCCCCGGGTCCCGATGGCCCCGCCCCCTACACCCCTGAACAGAGGGGCCCCCCCCGATTCGCAGCACTGCCGATATGATTAGTGATGGGCCCTCTGCCTCCTCTGCGCAGCGCGACACTGCCGGCGCGTGCGCAGGAGGTCAGTCTCAGTGTGATGACGTCATTGCCCTGGGACTGCTTCCTGTGCGCGCTGTGGAGTACGGACCCTGCGTCTCTCCAGGCAGCGGCTGCAGCTCATCTCGACGCGTGAGTATGAAACGGGGAGGGAGGGAGGAAGGGATAGGGGGGAGGGGTGACTGGGAGGACCCCTGGCCGGGGCTGGCAGTAAATACTACTGGGCAATGGGCATGGTTCTCATCAGGAAAACATGGTCGGCGGCTGGAGGCCAGCTGAGCACTTCTCTGACAACTGGGTTCTAGTGTCATTCTGTGCCTGCTCATCTCTGTCAGCAGGCATATTTGTCTAATGGCAAAGATGTAGCAGAGCTGGAGACAGAAGATCCGTGGATTACGTCAGAGCGAGGATTTTGTTTTTAATTAAAGATGGAGTCCCTACATGTGTTTTGTGTTTTATTTTTATTAAAAAAAAAATTCTGTGTTGTGTTTTTTCTATTTACTAGAAATTCATGGTGGCCATGTGTAGTTTGGCGTGATGCCATGAATCGCAGGCTTAGTGCCAGCTGATAGTACAAAGCTGGTATTAACCCCATTATTACCCAGCGTGCCACCCCCCACCAGGGCCGTTGGAAGAGCCGGATAAAGTGCCTGGAAATGGCGCTACGATGAATGCGCCAATTCCAGGGGTGGCTGCAGGCTGCCATTTTCAGCGTGGGGGGCCCAGAATGCTTGGGCCTTACCATGCTGAGAATCCCAGCCCCCCCGATCAAAATATGGCGGGAGCCCACGCATTTTTTTTTTTTATTATTTTTTTAAATAATTTAAAAAAAACATTGGGCTTTCCTGACTTTTGATCGCCAGTCAAGGTAAAACCAGGCAGATAAAGCAGACAGCTACGGGCTGCCACCTCTATCTGCGCTGAGAATCAAAATTTCTGCAGAGCGCTATGTCATTTTTGTTTTATTATTTATTTATTGTCACACTTCTATATGTGTGACAGTCCCAACAGCCAATCACAGACGCTGACACAGAGAATGGGTGTCTGTGACTGGCTGCTTGAGTAACCTGAAAGCATCCCATACATAGTACCATACTAGAATGTATGGGCTGATTGTTCATTACTCAAACAGCCAATCACAGAAGCCCATCCTCTTTGACAGCATCTGCGATTGGCTGTTGGGTCTGTCACATATAGAAGTGTGAAAAGAAATTTTTAAAAATGAATTTTTGATTCTCACCGCAGATAAAGCAGACAGCTACGTACTGCCACCCCCAGCTGCCTGGCTTTACCTTGGCTGGCGATCAAAAGACAGAGAAGCCGAATATTTGTTTTAAACTACTTAACTTTTTTTTTTCCCGCCATATGTTGATCGCCAGCCAGATAAAACCAGGCTGCTGGGGGCTGGGATTCGCAGCATGGTAAGGCCCAAGCGTTCTTGGCCCTCCACGCTGAAAATCGCAGCCCACAGCCACCCTTGAAAATGGCGCATTCATCATAGCACCATTTCCAGGTGCTTTACCCGGCTCTTCCAGCGGCCCTGGTGGTGAGTGGCACCCTGGGTAATAATAGGGTTAGTACCAGGCCAGCTTTGCCTTATCAGCCGGTACTAAGCCCGAAATTCATGGTTTCACGCCAAATTAGACATAGCCACCATCAATTTCTAGTAAACAGAAAAAAAAAAATACAGAATTTTTTTTTTTTTTTATTAAAAATAAAACACATTTAGGGACTCCACCTTTAATAAAGAAAAATCCTCACTCCCAACGTAATCCATAGGTCTTCTGTCTTCATCTCTCTTAGATCTTTGCCATCAGACAAATATGTCTGCTGACAGATGAGCAGGCACAGAATGACACTGGAGCACTGTTACTGTGTAGTACAGTGCTATGTTTCTTTTTTTGTCATTTCATGCAGTGTAGAAATCTTGGGAAAAGTGTGGATTGTGCTCTGGAAGTGATCAGTTATAGCTAACTATGTTATTTTCTGCAGAGATAAGTACTGTATAGAAGATGTGATATATCGGTCTGCAGTTAAAGAACTTCACCTAGAGACATCACTGGTGAGTATGTGTATTACCTATACACACACACACTGACACTATGTACAGAGCTCCTGTGCATAATGTCACTGGTGATCACTGTATTACCTGTACACTGACACTATATACAGAGCTCCTGTGCATAATGTCACTGGTGATCACTGTATTACCTGTACACTGACACTATATACAGAGCTCCTGTGTATAATGTCACTGGTGATCCCTGTGTTTCCTATACACACACACACACTGACACTATATACAGAGCTGTGCATAATGTCACTGGTGATCCCTGTATTACCTGTACACTGACACCATACACAGAGCTCCTGTGTATAATGTCACTGGTGATCACTATATTACCTGTACACTGACACTATATACAGAGCTCCTATGCATAATGTCACTGGTGATCACTATATTACCTGTACACTGACACTATATACAGAGCTCCTGTGTATAATGTCACTGGTGAACACTGTGTTACCTGTACACTGACACCAAACACAGAGCTCCTGTGTATAATGTCACTGATGATCCCTGTATTACCTGTACACTGACACTATATACAGAGCTCCTATGCATAATGTCACTGGTGATCACTATATTACCTGTACACTGACACTATATACAGAGCTTCTGTGTATGTCACTGGTGATCACTGTATTACCTCTACACTGACACTATACACAGAGCTCCTGTGTATAATGTCACTGATAATCTCTACATTATCTGTACACTGACTCTATATACAGAGCTCCTGTGTATAATGTCACTGGTGATCACTATATTACCTGTACACTGACACTATATACAGAGCTCCTGTGTATACTGTCACTGATGATCACTGTATTACCTCTACACTGACACTATACACAGAGCTCCTGTGTATAATGTCACTGATAATCTTTACAGTATCTGTACACTGACTCTATATACAGAGTTTTTTTACATTTTCATTATCATTCACTATCTGGTGCCATTATGTGCCATGGTCATGGCGTGGCGGTATTTGTCCCTTGTATGTGTTATTATTCAGACAGTCACTATTTTGTGGTAATATGTGGTCTTCTCATGGTGTGGCAGTATATATACCTTGTACTTGGTAGTATTTGATCACTATGTGGTGGTATGTGTTCTGGTCATGGTGTGGCGGTATTTCTCTCTTCTATATGGTATTATTAGTCTAGGTATAGTGGATTGTTGTCAGTCATTTGTTTTTTCGGATATTAAGAATGGGAACATTCTTTATTTGCAATACATATTAAATACTTGGATGTTTAACCTCTCCCTGTGTTGTGACTACTACACAGCAGCAGAGATTTATTGGTTAATAAAGTTGATTCATTTTGAAAGAGTTTGTGGACTTATGTTATTCCTATATACGGTAACTGCATGGTGCTGGTGGGCCCCAAGATTGATTTTTTCCTGGTGGGCCCCAGGTACTCCAGTCCGGCGCTGGTCCCAGTTACCTCCTCATCTGTCCTGCTGCCGGCTGGGAGTCCTGTACAGTGCAGCATGTAGTGTGATGTGAATGCCACACTATGGAGATGCTGCTCCTACTACTGCCAAGTGAGGCTCTCACCTCCCCAGTATTGTGCCCTCAGGAGCTCCCACAGGGCATCACAGGCCTTAGTATGAAGCAATTCCACAAGTCTTCTAGTATTGCTTCATACTAAGGCCTGTGATGCCCTGTGGGAGCTCCCTGAGGGCACCATACTGTGGAGCTGAGAGCCTCACCTCATAGGGCCCCATGATCTCTATGTACGATCCCTGACTGGGCCCCATGATCTCTATGTACACCGCTGACTGGGCCCCATGATCTCTATGTACGCCGCTGACTGGGCCCCATGATCTCTATGTACGCCGCTGACTGGGCCCCATGATCTCTATGTACACCGCTGACTGGGCCCCATGATCTCTATGTATGCCGCTGACTGGGCCCCATGATCTCTATGTACGCCGCTGACTGGGCCTCATGATCTCTATGTACACCCCTAACCTGATTGGCCCCATGATCTCTATGTACGCCGCTGACTGGGCCCCATGATCTCTATGTACACCCCTAACCTGATTGGCCCCATGATTTCTATATACGCCCCTGACTGGGCCACATGATTTCTATGTACGATCCCTGACTGGGACCCATAATCTCTGATCTCTCATGATTTTTTTTTTTATTAAAGATGGAGTCCCTAAATGTATTTTGTGTTTTATTTTTACTGTGTAGTGCGGCACTATGTTGCATTTTGTCATTTCATGCAGTGTAGAAATCTTGGGAAAAGTGTGGCTTGTGCTCTGGAAGTGATCAGTTATAGCTAACTATGTTATTTTCTGCAGAGATAAGTCCTGCATAGAAGATGTGATATATCGGTCTGCAAATAAAGAACTTCACCTAGAGACATCACTGGTGAGTATGTGTATTACCTATACACACACACACACTGACACTATATACAGAGCTCCTGTGCATAATGTCACTGGTGATCACTGTATTACCTGTACACTGACACTATATACAGAGCTCCTGTGTATAATGTCACTGGTGATCACTGTATTACCTGTACACTATATACAGAGCTCCTGTGTATAATATCAATGGTGATCATTGCATTACCTGTACACACACTGACACTATATACAGAGCTCCTGTGTATAATGTCACTGGTGATCACTATATTACCTGTACACTGACACTATATACAGAGCTCCTGTGCATAATGTCACTGGTGATCACTGTATTACCTGTACACTGACACTATATACAGAGCTCCTGTGTATAATGTCACTGGTGATCATTGCATTACCTGTACACTGACACTATATACAGAGCTCCTGTGTATAATGTCACTGGTGATCACTGTATTACCTGTACACTATATACAGAGCTCCTGTGTATAATATCAATGGTGATCATTGCATTACCTGTACACTGACACTATATACAGAGCTTCTGTGTATAATGTCACTGGTGATGACTGTATAACCTGTACACTATATACAGAGCTCCTGTGCATAATGTCACTGGTGATCACTGTATAACCTGTACACTGACCCAATATACTGAGCTTTTTTACATTTTTATTATTTTAGCATTATTTGTCACTATGTGGTGGCATTATGTGCTTTGGTCATGACATGACGATATTTGTCCCTTGTATGTGGTATTATTCAGTCACTATGTGGTGGTAATATGTGGTCTCATGGTGTGTCAGTATTTATACCTTGTATCTGGTAGCATTTGATCACTATGTGGTGGTATTATGTGCTTTGGTCATGGTGTGGCAGTATTTGTGCCTTGTATGTGGTATTATTTGGGCACTATGTGGTGGTAATATGTGATCTGGTCACGGTGTGGTGGTATTTCTGCCTTCTATCTGGTAATATTGGTCTTGGTAGAGTGGATTGTGGTTGGTCATTTGTTTTATCTGATATCAATAAGGGGAAACCTCTTTATTTCCAATAGATATTAAATACTTGGATGTTTAACCCCTCCCTGTCCTGTGACTATTACACAGCAGCAGAGATGCAGTTACAGAGGTTCACCAGAGAAAGCAAGTTGGCATTTGGTGAGATTTTCACCTCTGTATTTATAAGACAAAACCAGGAGTGGGTGAGAAATGCATAAAACATGACCTCGGATTGCTCCACTCCTGGTTTTGTCTTATAAATACAGAGGTAAAAATCTCACCAAATACTCAAAGTGCCACAATCTTCTGACAGTGCGGATTCCACCAATAAATAAGTGATCACCTTCCCAACCTGTGCATCGCTGAGAACTTGTTTTCACCAATAAAAACCCTTTAATGCAAACTACAGTAATTGTACATCGCAGTTCTGGTGAGCGCACAGTGATGGGCAGGAGCCGCCAGTATAATGGGTATAACGGCTAACAGGTATTTGCTAATAGCTGAAGGGTGGGTGGGCCCCTGGAGTCAATGTTCCTGGTGGGCCCCAGACACCCCAGTCCGGCTCTGCCCCCACCCCAGCCCGCCCCTGATTTGTCACGCACGGACCCGAAGCGACTGTGCACTGCGATACACACATCCTGTTGAAATTTCTGCTGGCGTTTACAAGCCCCAACCCCCCCTGGGCCCGGTCGCAGTGACTGCCACTGCGACCGCGGACATTACGCCCCTGGCTACGTGAATCATATGTCCCATTTTGGTGCTCCTCACCATTTGCATGGCACAGTCATGCATGCTTCTCTATCACCATAGCATGCTGCAAACAATCAGGATGGCTTCTGCTACATCTCTATATAAAAAGATAGTACATCTGTATTTCTATGATACGTAGAGTGGATGGAAATCATACATCTTGCTAATATTTATTATATTACATTCATCTGATGCTCTGTAGTAACAATGTAAATTAAATTGGCGACTTAGTGCAGTTCTATTACTATTAGTAAATGTGGCACCTTGTGTTCCACAGAATAGCTGAATATTACCTGAATATTTAATCTCAGCTAATGTTCATTTATCTCTTAAATATCATTGGTCAGATGCTGATCACATGACCAGTGGTGGTGCATGCATGATGATTCCATATGAAGTGCACTGAGTGACAGTTGTAAGTGACAGTTGGAATTGACCAACAACAGTGGAGGAGATGTCGGCTAAATCTAAGCAAAGCAATAATATGGATATAAAAGAGGAGGAGATTGTGGTGAACAGAGAAAGAGTGAAGACACGAAGACCTTCCCATGACACATCTGATGATGAGAGGAAGTCTTCAGTCAACAGGACAAAACCACCAGTCCAGAAGAAAGAAGTAGAGGAGAACGTGGTGAGGAGAGAAGGAGCGAAGAGACTAAGACCTTCCCATGACACATCTGATGATGAGAGGAAGTCTTCAGTCAACAGGACAAAACAACCAGTCCAGAAGAAAGAAGAAGTGGAAGAAAAGGAGAAGGTAGAAAGTCAGAAGATGGGAGCCAAGAAGAGAGGAGCCATCTTCATCTCATCAGGGGACAAAAAGGAGAAGAAAAGAAGAAGGATTACATTAGGACAGAAACCCATGGATCTAAAGCAGAAGGCTGAAGAAGCTGCAGGAAGCAGCGGTGTTCGGCCAACCGGCTCCAAAAGCACAGTCTCTGATACCATCAAGAGGAGATTATTATTCCATCAAGTGCTTGGCCGGGGATGCTATGGAACGGTCCTGCTGGCGGAAGATTCATCTACCCGCAAACATTTTGCTGTTAAGATCATCGGCAAAAGAGCCCTGCTTGCTGACAGTGATGAGCGTGTGATGGTGGAGCGACGGGTTTTACAGCTGGCATCTGGGAGCCCCTTCCTTGTCCACGCAGACTTTGCATTCCAGACCAAGGTACAGTATTGATTGCTCGATATTAGGAAATGTCACATGTACCACACACTGCTCTGCCTCATGGACCCCACTGATATCATCTTACATTTCAATATAGCATGTCCCAAGGTAACCGCAGACAATAAGATGAATGTGATGACTATACACATGGGATATTGTGGCCCCTACTGTAATCAATAACATTTATGGCGGGGCTTGGTACATTGGGAATCCTTTATTAAAACAGCCTTTTTACTTATCCCAGCCAATCACAGAACAGCTTTTACTTTTCCAGGTCCGTTAAAACAACCTTAGCTGAGCTCTAATTGGTTAGTATGGGCAACTAGTTTTCTAGTGAGCAGATTTATTAATGAGGCCCAATGTACCCCGCTCTATAAATGATTGAAAACATTAGATGTCATCATAGAGGTCAATGAACTGTAGAAAATCACTTGCCCGGACCTCATGTGTCTAATTGGGTGACTGGTAATATTTGTATCATTTACAGCATTAGCTGGGCATTATCTTGTTGGAGGCATCATCGCCATGTAGTAGTCTCTAGCTCATTTCTTTGACACTGTAGAATTTTACATATTATTATCTTGTATAGACATGGGATTTCACAATAGATTAAATGTATTTGTTATTTTTGGTTATTTCCTGGATGACATTGTATTTTGTGTATACCATGTGGGGGGACCCTGTGTACACTATATGTCAGGGCTATTGACTTTTGTGCACTTTATATACAATTTGAGAATGTGTTAATATTTTTGTATACAAGTATTATCTGTATCTTAAAGGTTTTTTTTAATTAATGTTGGGACATTTTTATGCACGTGCATCTACTTGTTTTTCATTGCCATGTTTTCTATGTATAAATATACTGGAATAAAGTACAAAATCCACTGTCTTGGAGTGAAATTTCTTCTAACCTCACCAACTAATGAAAAAGATGGTATCATATTGACCAGGGGCGAGGTGGGCCAGAGGGGCACATGCCCTCCAAGCCGGTGGCCAAGCAGCTGCTTCTTTACAGACTGCAGGGCGGCCCTGTATCTTTCATTGTGTACATGTGCCAGCTGGGCATCTGCAGCCCAGAACAGCAGGCACAGGCCACGTTCTTATGCCTGCCGGAGAGAAGCTTCAGCCGCTGAGCAGTACGAGAGGGCAGACATCTTTGATTCTTGTAAGGCCACGACCCCACTATCAGTATTCGGTCAGTATTCGGTCAGTATTTTTTCACAGGAGTGGGAGACAAAACCAGGAGTTGGTGATAAATGCAGAATTGGTGACTTGTTTCTATTATACCTTTTCTCTGATTTGTTACTGACCTGGTTTTGGTTCCCACCCCTGAGAAAATATACTGACCAAATACTGATAGTGGGGCCGTGGCCTTAGCCTGAGCTCCGGATAGTGGTCAGGACAGGAGATTTATACTTTTTGTAGAGTGTGGAAGTGGCAGGATGCTGCTCACCTCCTGACAAGTCCAGGGCCAGATCCTGAATGTTATCTATGGTCGCTCTGCTGAGGATCAGAAAGATTTATTGTAGCAGATGGACCCTTCAAGCAGGTTGGGGTCGTGCTGTCAGTGTGAGATCATCGGCTCTCGATCTGTATGAATGTTCAAATCACATCGGACCTGAGATCGAGACACTTCAGACCTTACTATACAGACCCCTGCCCCAGACTGATCCTGCACCAGCTACAGGGCCAGAGCCGGCATAACCACCCATTGCACCAGGGCAAGTGCCAGGGCCCTGGGCAAGAGGGGGGGGGGGCCCACTCACAGTTGGGGACACTGGAACGCTATTGGGCCTGTGAGTTGGGGGGGCCCAGTGTAACCCCCCCCCCCGTGCTTTACGGTGTTTGAAATACTCACCTCTCGTCATACCCTGCTGGCCGCAGGTCCAGTCTCCTCTGCGTCTTCTGACTCTGTGACGTCTCAGTGTTGAAGAGACAGGACCTGTAGCCAGCAGGGTATGAGGAGAGGTGAGTATTTTATTTATTTTTTATGTATGGAGCCCATTCTCTATGGAGCATTATATGGGGCCCATTCTCTATGGAGCATTATATGGGGCCCATTATTCTGCATGGAGTAATATATGGGGTCAATTATGGTGTAATGAGCATTATATGGGGTTCATTATTGTGTATAGAGCATTATATGGGGCCTATTGTTCTTTATTGAACATTATATGGGGTCCATTATTCAGTATGGAGCCCATTCTGTATAGAGGACTATGTGGTGCCCATAATACTGTATGTAGTACTATGTAGTGCCCATAATACTGTATGGAGGACTATGTGGTGTCCATAATACTGTATGGAGGACTATGTGGTGCCCATAATACTGTATGGAGTACTATGTAGTGCCCATAATACTGTATGGAGGACTATGTGGTCCCCATAATACTGTATGGAGGACTATGTGGTCCCCATAATACTGTATGGAGGACTATAATGTACAGTCTAAAATGAAAACTTTTGAATCCCCCCTTGACACGCCCCATGCACTGTGAGGATTCGCCGGTTTCTGAGCTATTATAGAATTTACAATAGATATTGTAATGTAAGAAGTACCGTATTTTTCGGACTATAAGATGCACCAGACCATAAGATGCACCTAGGTTTTAGAGGAGGAAAATAAAAAAATAAAAATTTAAGCCAAAAATGTGTTCATGATGCACTTTTAAGGGGGAGGGGGTCTTCTGCTGACACTGGAATAGGGGTAATGTCCCCCAATTCTGACAATATCCCCCATCCTGGTATATATGCCCCCCTCCTTCCTTTTATACGTGGTCCCCATCGTGGTATGCATGGAACCCCTCACCCCTTTCCCGGTATGCATGGCACCCCTCATCCCTATCCCGGTATGCATGGCACCCCTCATCCCTGTCCCGATATGCATGGCACCCCTCATCTCTGTCCCGGTATGCATGGCTCCCCTCATCCCTGTCCCGGTATGCATGGCTCCCCTCATCCCTGTCCCGGTATGCATGGCACCCCTCATCCCTGCTCCAGTATGCATGGCACCCCTCATCCCTGCCCCAGTATGCATGGCACCCCTCATCCCTGTCCCTGTATGCATGGCACCCCTCATCCCTGTCCCGGTATGCATGGCACCCCTCATCCTTATCCTGGTATAGTGGTATGCATGACACCCCTCATCGCTGTCCTGGTATGTATGGCACCTCTAATCCCCATCATGCTGCACATGGCCCCCTCAGCGTTACCCTGGTATGCATGGCACCCCTCATCCCTGTCCCGGTATGCATGGCACCCCTCATCCCTGTCCCGGTATGCATGGCACCCCTCATCCCTGTCCCGGTATGCATGGCACCCCTCATCCCTGTCCCAGTATGCATGGCACCCCTCATCCCTGTCCTGGTATGCATGGCACCCCTCATCCCTGTCCCGGTATGCATGGCACCCCTCATCCTTATCCTGGTATAGTGGTATGCATGGCACCCCTCATCGCTGTCTTGGTATGTATGGCACCTCTAATCCCCATCATGCTGCACATGGCCCCCTCAACGTTACCCTGGTATGTATGGCCCCCTCAGCATTACCCTGGTATGTATGGCCCCCTCAGCGTTACCCTGGTATGTATGGCCCCCTCAGCGTTACCCTGGTATGTATGGCCCCCTCAGCGTTACCCTGGTATGTATTCCCCCTCTTCCTTATCCTGGTATGCATGGTCCCCCTAATCCCTATCATGCTGCACATAAAAGAAAATAAACACTGATACTCACCTTTCTTCTCTCCTCCAGCGCCGCGTCCTGTCTGCCCGTACTGATCTCTCCATGTGAGCCGCGCATGACATCACTGCCATGCGTGGCTCACAAGGAGAGATCAGCTGCCAGAAGTCACTGCTCCCCATGCCGGGACTGTGTGCGCTGGGAGCAGTGACTTCACTCTCTTTCATAGCCGGCACACACCGTAGCCGCGCTGCGGCTCCTGCTACTGCCGGGCTATCGCGTGTGCCCGCTTATTAAAGGGCATGAATATTCATCCCCTCACCATGCCCATGGGCGTGGAGAGAGGTTGAATATTCATGCCCTTTAACAGCGGGCACAGGCGATTCTGGCAGGAGCCACAGCGCGGCTACACTGTGTGCTGCTAATAAGGAGCATGAATATTCATTTTCTTTAGCAGCGGGGACAGTGTAGGCTGCAGCGGGCGGCTGCTGCCTCCTGTGCCCCGCTCCTCTACCGCTCCACCCACACCCCACATATATATACCCCCCAACATTAGGACTATAAAACGCACCCCCCATTTTCCTCCAAAATTTTGGAGGGAAAAAAGTGCGTCTTATAGTCCGAAAAATACTGTAAGTGAAATCTTTGGCATTGTACTATATCTATATTTCTCCGCCTTATCTGTGCATCATGAATTGTGGTATGTGTTAAAGGGGCCACTGAGACTATTTGAGCCTACGAAAACCTGGAGCCGGCCCTGTACAGGACATCACAGATTATATCTATACTGCCATCTATACAATGTGATGTCTGGTAGTCGGTGCAGGATCAGTCCAGGGCATATATGATCTAATGTCAGTGCACAATAAAGTACATACTGTACATTGCTGACATACTGTGACTACAGACATCAGATCTTATACAGTATATATATTGCTGTATGTATATACATATATATGACTGTAGATACCACCAAAATAAAACAATAGGTGCTTATTGACGCTAAAATAAATATTGCAAAAATTAAAAGACAATTCTACAGAGTATAACATTGGAGGACCCCAAGTCACCAACACATGAGTATCACATATATAGAGACAGTAGTGAATATATATATACTAGATGGTGGCCCGATTCAAACGCATCGGGTATTCTAGAATATGTATGCGGTACACCGGGCGCAATCAGCACAGCGGTGTTTAAATTTGGCGCCAATATCGCTTATTGGTCCCGGCCGCGACCAATCAGCGAATTGTATTAGTGAGGACCGGGGAGCGGCGCTGCGGGAGATGACCGGCTGCTCGCAGCAGAAGTATCCCGACCGGTGGCGCCGCTCCCCGGTCCTCCCTTCACACTTGCCGTCGGGAGATCAGCGGCCCTAGCCGCTGATCTCCTGAAGGTAGCCGCATGGAGGTCAGCGGCGCCGCCGGTCGGGGTACTTCGGCTGCATCGCCGCTGACCACTGTGAAGAGCGGTGTTTAAATTTGGCGCCAATATCGCTGCTTGGTCGCTGCTGACGGCCGCGAACAATCAGCGATATTGTCGCCAAGTTTAAACACCGTTGTGCTCATTGGTCTCGGCCGCCGGCCCCGACCAATCAGCGATATTGGCGCCAATTTAAACACCGCTGTGCTGATTGGCGCAGAGCAGTGTTTAGACTTGGCGCCAATATAACTGATTGGTCGCCGCCGTCGGCAGCGATCAATCAGCGTCGTATTAGTGTGGGCCCGGGAGCGGCGCTGCTTATGCGGGTACTTCCGCTGCTAGCAGCTGGGAGATGACCGGCTGCTCGCAGCAGAAGCATCCCGACCGGCGGCGCAGCTGCTCCCCGGTCCTCCCTTCACACTTACCATCGGGAGATCAGCGGTCCTAGCCGCTGATCTCCCGACGGTAGCCGCATGGAGGTCAGCGGCGCCGCCGGTCAGGGTAGTTCTGCTGCGATCAGCCAAGAGATGACCGGCTAGCGCCGGTCATCTCCCGGCTGCATCGCCGCTGACCTTCGTGCGGCAGATGAGCCGCTAACGGCCGCCATCTTTTTTCTGAAATCCCGCGTCGCTGATTGGCCGCGGCCGGACCAATCAGCGACGGGGGATTTTCTAGACAGACAGACAGACGGGATAAGACAATTATATATATTAGATATATGCCTATAACATGG
Source organism: Phyllobates terribilis (assembly GCF_046119375.1). Taxonomy (NCBI): domain Eukaryota; kingdom Metazoa; phylum Chordata; class Amphibia; order Anura; family Dendrobatidae; genus Phyllobates; species Phyllobates terribilis. The sequence continues at coordinate 4,150,138 of NW_027362892.1, forward strand.
TTGCCAAAGAAAATCCTAATGATTGCACGCATATGTAGCACAATGTGAATGTTAATCTATATATATAATCGTCTTATCCCGTCTGTCTGTCTGTGTGTCTGTCTGTCCAGGAAATCCCGCGCCGCTCATTGGTCCGCCAGCGGCCAATCAGCGCCGTGGGATTTCTGAAAAAAGATGGCGGCCGTTAGCGGCTCATTTGCGAGACCGAGCTCAGCGGCGATGCAGCCGGGATATGACCGGCGCGAGGCGCTCATCTCCTGGCCGGTACCAGCTGAAGGAACCCGACCGCCGGACCCATCTGCGGGACTGAGATGCATCCGGGAGATGAGCGGCGCGAGGCGCTCATCTCCCGGCCGGTATCAGCGGAAGGACCGCCGGCGCCGCTGTCCTCCATGCGGAAGGGAGGACCGGGGAGCGGTGCTGCGGGTCAGGATACTTCTCCTGCGAGCGCCCGCTATGTCCCGGGTTCTCGCAGCGTAAGTAGCCGCACAGGCAGCGCCGCTCCCCGGTCCTCACCAAGACGATTCGATGATTGGTCGCGGTCTTCGGACCCGACCAATCACTGATCTTAGCGCAAAACTTAAACACCGCTGTGCTGATTGGTCGCCGACGCTGCCTGCGACCAATCACCGATTTGGGCGCCAAATTTAAATATCGGCCGCGGCCAATCAGCACAGCGGTGTTTAAATGTGGAGCCAAGATCGGTGATTAGTCGCGGCCGATATTTAAATTTGGCGCCCAAATCGGTGATTGGTTGCGGTCAGCGTCCGCGACCAATGAGCACAATAGTGTTTAACTTTGGCACCAAAATCAGTGATTGGTCGCGGGCCAAGACAGCGACCAATCACCGATTTGTGCGCCAGATTTAAATAGCGGCCGCGACCAATTGGATGTCAGCGGCGCTGCCTGTGCGGGTACTTCCGCTCCGAGAACCCGGGACATGAGCGGGCGCTCGGAGCAGAAGTATCCGGACCCGCAGCGCCGCTCCCCGGTCCTCCCTTCACACCCTAGCCGCTGATGTCCCCACAGTATCCGCATGGTGTTACAAAGGTCCGGACATTTGTGTTAAAAATCGCTGATTGGTCGCTGGCGCTGCCCGCGACCAATCACCGATTTGGGCGCCAAATTTAAATATCGGCCGTGACCAATCAGAACAGCGGTGTTTAAATGTGGAGCCAAGATTGGTGATTGGTCGCAGACGATATTTAAATTTGGCACCCAAATCGGTGATTGGTCGCGGGCAGCGCCAGCGACCAATCACCGATTTTTAGCACAAATGTCCGGATCTTTGTAACACCATGCGGATACTGTGGGGACATCAGCGGCTAGGGTGTGAAGGGAGGACCGGGGAGCGGCGCTGCGGGTCGGGATACTTCTGCTGCGAGCGCCCGCTCATGTCCCGGGTTCTCGCAGCGGAAGTATCCGCACAGGCAGCGCCGCTGACATCCATGCGGCTAGGGTGTGAAGGGAGGACCGGGGAGCGGCGCTGACATCCAATTGGTCGCGGCTTCTATTTAAAAGTGCCGCACAAATCGGTGATTGGTCGCTGTCTTGGCCCGCGACCAATCACGGATCTTGCCGCAAAAGTTAAACACTACGGTGCTGATTGGTCGCGGACGTTATTTAAATGTGGCGCCAAAATCGGTGATTGGTCGCGCCCTACGTCGGCGACCAATCAGCACAGCGGTCTTTAAATGTGGAGCCAAGATCGGTGATTGGTCGCGGCCGATATTTAAATTTGGCGCCCAAATCGGTGATTGGTCGCGGGCAGCGCCAGCGACCAATCAGCGATTTTTAACACAAATGTCCGGACCTTTGTAACACCATGCGGATACTGTGGTGACATCAGCGGCTAGGGTGTGAAGGGAGGACCGGGGAGCGGCTCTGCGGGTCGGGATACTTCTGCTGCGAGCAGTCGCTCATGTCCCGGGTTCTCGCAGCGGAAGTACCCGCACAGGCTGCGGCGCTCCCCAGTCCTCACTAATACAATTCCGCTCCCCACCAATACGATTAGCTGATTGGTCGCGTGCGGAGAGCGCGACCAATCAGTGATCTTGGCGCTAAAGTTAAACACCGCTCTGCTGATTGGTCGCGGCTGCTGCCCGCGACCAATCACCGATTTGGGCGCCACATTTAAATAGCGCCCGCGACCAATCACCGATTTGGGCACCACATTTAAATAGCGGCCGCGACCAATCACTGATCTTGCCGCCACATTTAAACACTGCTGTGCTAATTGGTCGCGGACGCCAGCCGCAACCAATCTCGCTGATTGGCGCCAAATTTAAACAACGCTCTGCTGATTGGTCGCGGAGTCCAGCCGCGACCATTCAACGAGATTGGTGCCAAATTTAATCAACGCTCTGCTGATTGATCGCGGTCGCTGGCCGAGATCAATCAGCAGTATTGGCGCAAAATTTAAACAACGCTCTGCTGACTGGTCGCGGTTGTCGGCCGTGACCAGTCAGCAGTATTGGCGCCAAATTTAAACCTCACTCTGCTGATTGGTCGCGGCCGGTGGTTGCGACCAATCTTCGTTTTTTGTGCCAAATTTAAACAACGCTCTGCTGATTGGTCGCGGTCGCTTGCCGCGACCAATTAGCAGTATTGGGGCCAAATTTAAACACCTCTTTGCTGATTGGTCGCGGTCGCGACTAATCAGCGATTTTGGCGCCAAATTTCAACCCCGCTCTGCATCGCTCTGCTGATTGGTCGCGGTCGCCGGCCGCGACCAATCAGCAGTATTGTCGCCAAATTTAAACACCTCTTTGCTGATTGGTCGCGGTTGCGACTAATCAACGATTTTGGTGCCAAATTTAAACACGCTCTCCAGTCCTCACTACCACGGTTCGCCGATTGGTCGCGACCGCCGCCCGCGACCAATCAGCGCTTTTGGCCCAAAATTTAAACACCGCTTTGCTGATTGGTCACGGCCGCCATCCGCGACCAATCAGCGATTTTGGCGCCAAATTTAAACAATGCTCTGCATCGCTCTGCTGATTGGTCGCGGTCGGCGGTCGCGACCAATCAGCAGTATTGGCGCCAAATTTAAAAACCGCTCTGCTGATTGGTCGCGACTAATCAGCGATTTTGGTGCCAAATTTAAACACGCTCTCCAGTTCTCACTAACACGGTTCGCTGATTGGTCGCGGCCGCCGCCCGTGACCAATCTCCGATATTGCCGCCAAATTTAAACACCGCTTTGCTAATTGCGCCCGGTCGGCCGCATACATATTCTAGAATACCCGATGCGTTAGAATCGGGCCACCATCTAGTCTATATATAGTTGACAATAACCAATAGGAAATGTAAGTGTTTTTAGAACTACTAAGAAGATAGCTTCTTACACTCACAAGCCCAAGTGAGTACACATATATAGTATATAATATTAAGCTCTATAAAGAATCTCCTATAAAATAATACATTCAAAATGGAGGAGCAGTAGTTACAAGGCAACTTAAATGTCCAAGTGAGTAAATGTGGGATGTGGTCCTATGTGCACCAATGTACCTTTCGTCCTTGCTTCATCAGGGGCCCCCAAAACATCCATTTTGGATGTTTTATTTTATAGGAGATTCCTTATAGAGCTTAATATTATATACTATATATGTGTACCCACTTGGGCTTGTGAGTCTATTGTGGTATAGCGACAAGCTCGGCTGTATGCGTAGGTAAAACACAAGATACTGTCTCTTTAAATTCTCATGTTAGTTTATTTAGCAGTCATAAACTACCCTTGAGTCCATAAATAAAAACACAGCCCATTCAGCTAAAGAGACAAAACAAAATGCAAAACTTTCAGAACTTTCAGCAGAGTCCTTATCTCGGCCAAGGTCTGGCCACTCACAATTAGCTACACACAGGTTGATCACAGCATGTGCTAGCTCCTTCCTAGAACAAAGTTTCCCCAGGTACTGAACACACCTGAGTGTCAGGGCTGACTATTTAAAGCCCAGACACTCCCCTGATTGGAAGGATGGTGGATAACGTTCCACCCTACACTTTCATTATCCACTGAAAACATTCCCTTGTAAATGTGGTTCTATTAACTCTCTCTGCACCTACTTGTGCATGAGAACTTGCATGTTTTCACATCACTGAGTCTAAGAGTCTCAGCGACACATACCTCCCTTCTGACACACTACCAGTGACTTTGTCACACTATGAAGATATCCTTTTAGTAGTTCTACAGACGCTTACATTTCCCCTTAGTTAATGTCAATTATATAGATTAACATTCACATTGTGCTACGTATCTGTGCAATCATTAGGATTTTTTATTTTTGGCAACCATATTATAAATATATATATAATATATATATACAGTACAGACCAAAAGTTTGGACACACCTCATTTAAAGATTTTCTGTATTTTCATGACTATGAAAATTGTGCATTCACATTGCAGGCTTCAAAACTATGAATTAACACGTGTGGAATTATATACTTAACAAAAAAAAGTGTGAAACAACTGAAAATATGTCTTATATTCTAGGTTCTTCAAAGTAGCCACCTTTTGCTTTGATGACTGCTTTGCACACTCTTGGCATTCTCTTGATGAGCTTCAAGAGGTAGTCACCGGAAATGGTCTTCCAACAATCTTGAAGGAGTTCCCAGAGATGCTTAGCACTTGTTGGCCCTTTTGCCTTCACTCTGCGGTCCAGCTCACCCCAAACCATCTCGATTGGGTTCAGGTCTGGTGACTGTGGAGGCCAGGTCATCTGGCGTATCACCCCATCACTCTCCATCTTGGTCAAATAGCCCTTACACAGCCTGGAGGTGTGTTTGGGGTCATTGTCCTGTTGAAAAATAAATGATGGTCCAACTAAACGCAAACCAGATGGAATAGCATGCCGCTGCAAGATGCTGTGGTAGCCATGCTGGTTCATTATGCCTTCAATTTTGAATAAATCCCAAACAGTGTCACCAGCAAAGCACCCCCACATCATCACACCTCCTCCTCCATGCTTCACGGTGGGAACCAGGCATGTAGAGTCCATCCGTTCACCTTTTCTGTGTCTCACAAAGACACGGTGGTTGGAACCAAAGATCTCAAATTTGAACTCATCAGACCAAAGCACAGATTTCCACTGGTCTAATGTCCATTCTTTGTGTTCTTTAGCCCAAACAAGTCTCTTCTGCTTGTTGCCTGTCCTTAGCAGTGGTTTCCTAGCAGTTATTTTACCATGAAGGCCTGCTGCACAAAGTCTCCTCTTAACAGTTGTTGTAGAGATGTGTCTGCTGCTAGAACTCTGTGTGGCGTTGACCTGGTCTCTAATCTGAGCTGCTGTTACCTGCGATTTCTGAGGCTGGTGACTCGGATAAACTTATCCTCAGAAGCAGAGGTGACTCTTGGTCTTCCTTTCCTGGGGCGGTCCTCATGTGAGCCAGTTTCTTTGTAGCGCTTGATGGTTTTTGCAACTGCACTTGGGGACACATTCAAAGTTTGCCCAATTTTTCGGACTGACTGACCTTCATTTCTTAAAATAATGATGGCCACTCGTTTTTCTTTACTTAGCTGCTTTTTTCTTGCCATAATACAAATTCTAACAGTCTATTCAGTAGGATTATCAGCTGTGTATCCACCAGACTTCTGCACAACACAACTGATGGTCCCAACCCCATTTATAAGGCAAGAAATCCCACTTATTAAACCTGACAGGGCACACCTGTGAAGTGAAAGACATTTCTGGTGACTACCTCTTGAAGCTCATCAAGAGAATGCCAAGAGTGTGCAAAGCAGTCATCAAAGCAAAAGGTGGCTACTGTGAAGACCCTAGAATATAAGACATATTTTCAGTTGTTTCACACTTTTTTGTTAAGTATATAATTCCACATGTGTTAATTCATAGTTTTGATGCCTTCAGTTTGAATGTACAATTTTCATAGTTATGAAAATACAGAACAATCTTTAAATGAGAAGGTGTGTCCAAACTTTTGGTCTGTACTGTATGTGCTCATTTCTACAGTGGGGAAAATAAGTATTTGATACTTTGCCGATTTTGCAAATTTTCCCACCTACAAAGAATGGAGAGGTCTGTAATTTTTATCGTAGTTCACTTCACTTGTGAGATACAGAATCTAAAAGTAATCCAGAAAATTACTTTGTATGATTTTTACATAATTCATTTGTATATTATTGCATGAAATAAGTATTTTTATACAATAGAAAAACAGAACTTAATATTTGGTACAGAAACCTTTGTTACAATTACAGAGGTCAGACGTTTCCTGTAGTTCTTGACCAGGTTTGCACGCACTGCAGCAGGGATTTTGGCCCCCTCCTTCATACAGATCTTCTCCAGATCTTTCAGGTTTCGGGGCTGTCACTGGGCAGCATTGAGTTACAGCTCCTTCCAAAGATTTTCTATTGGGTTCAGGTCTGGAGATTGGATAGGCCACTCCAGGACCTTGAAATGCTTCTTACGGAGCCACACCTTAGTTGCCTTGGCTGTATATTTCGGGTCATTGTCCTGCTGAAAGACCCATTCTTGACCTTTGACCTTTCTCAGAATTATCTCATGAGGTGAGATCTTGCATGGAGCCCCAGATTAAGGAAGATTGACAGTCAACAATCTATTTAGCTATAATATATGACGCGCTCCCTGGGCCGTGGGGTACTCGGTGCAGGGCCGGTCGGTGCAGGGGAGATATCACAGTGGCGGTGACCCGGTCCGTGACCCAGGGCGGTCAATAAAAGGAGATATTTACAGGGGATATATAGTTTTTATATACAGTTCGTGACGCCACCTGTGGTATGCGGCTATATGGAGCCGCCGCTGCGGAGCAGGTCCTCTGGAGCTGGTGTAAATGCAGCAGAGTTGGTTTACCCCTCCACAGGTAGAGCTTAGCTCCAGGGCTGTGCTGAGATGTTATGGATGTTGCTGTTGCAGTTGTAGTGCAGGGGGTGATGGCGCGGCCAGAATAATTCACAGAGACAGTGTGGTGCAGTCTTCAGGGTTTACTCACAGTTGTTTAGTTCCTCAGGTTACACTTTCTGGACTACGACCTCCCACATCGCGCTGCTTTCACCAGGCAGGGGTGCAGCAAACTCCCAGGTGTTTCAAGAGTGCCTGACAGGACCCCGTTCTATATGACCTTCTCAGCCGTCTTTCTGCGCTGGCCCTCACCCTTCTTGCCCTGTGCCTCGCCAAACAATGTCCCTAGTCGGTATCCTCGGATCTTTCTGGGCAACCTGGAGTTCCCTGGATCCTATGTGGTTACCTTTTTGGCGACTTGAGTGCGGATGTGGCAACTGCACCCTGAAAGTACAGAAGCCTCCGGTTCCTAGTTGAACTTTGTAATTCTCACTAGTTAGGGGCCGGTCCCCTCTGCGGCTTGATCCCTCCACCGCCTGGCAGATTCGGGCATACAGGTGGCCTCCAGCACTGCCCGTACCCCTGGGATCCCTTCCATGCTCCTGGAGCCTTTCTCCTGCTCCTCTCTCTCTCTCTTCAGTCTTGGGCCTCTCTGGCTAGGCCCTCCTCCTGAGCAGAGCTCCTACAGAGCTCCTGCTCCCAACTCTTCCTCTCACTGAAGAACCCTTCTAGATTGTTCCAGCTTCTTTTTATAGCACTTCTTACTGAGCTCCCCTGATTTACTTCCTCCACCCACGCCCACTACATGGTTCCTCCTATTTTATTTCCCCCCACTCCAGCCAGGGACAGGGCTCAGAAGGGAAGCGACGCATCTTGCCCCTCCTGCTGGTCTGGAGTAGTGTAGTGTTGGATGCAGGTGTTAGGGTCCCGGGCAGCGCTCTATCCTTACCTGAGAGTGAGATACCACACCTCTGGGTGAGATGCAGTACCTCTGTGGCGACTTAACCCACAGGGGCGCAACATATACACACATATATAATTCTAGACAATCGTGTTAAAAATTATGGTCGGCTTCCAGAAAAAAAGAGATCTCCCAGACAAGTAAGCAAATGTCCCGGGCACAGCCAAAGTCTACTGAAACCTCTTGAAAAGCTGCTTTTCTAATACTTCTTGTATGAGAACCTGAGATGCTACGTTAACCACTTCGCGCCAGAGCCTGTTTTTGCCTTCGTGACCGAGCCAATTTTTTCAATTCTGACCACTGTCACTTTATGAGGTAATTACTCTGGAACGCTTCAACGGATTCCCCTGATTCTGAGATTGTTTTTTCGTGACATATTGTACTTCATGATAGTGGTAAAATTTCTTCGACATCACTTGCGTTTATTTGTGAAAAAATCGGAAAATTTTGGAAATTTTGCAATTTTCAAACTTTGAATTTTCATGCCCTTAAATCAGAGAGATATGTCACACAAAATAGTTAATAAATAACATTTCCCACATGTCTACTTCACATCAGCACAATTTTGGAACCAAATTTTTTTTTTGTTAGGAAGCTATAAGGGTTAAAAGTTGACCAGCGATTTCTCATTTTTACAACAAACTTTACAAAAACATTTTTTTAGGGACCACATCTTATTTGAAGTCACTTTGAGGGGCCTTTATGACAGAAAATACCCAAAAGTGACACCATTCTAAAAACTGCACCCATCAAGGTGCTCAAAACCACATTCAAGAAGTTTATTAACCCTTCAGGTGGTTCACGGGAATTTTTGGAATGTGGAAGAAAATAATGAACATTTAACTTTTTTTCACAAAAAATTACCTTAGAGCCAATATTTTTTAATTTTCGCAAGGGTAACAGGTAAAAATGGACTCCAAAATGTGTTGTGGAATTTCTCCTGAGCACGCTGATACCCCATATGTGGTGCAAAACCACTGTTTGGGCGCACGGCATGGCTCGGAAGGTAAGGAGCGCCATTTGACTTTTTGGATTGGAAATTTGGCTGGAATCGATAGCGGACGCCATGTTGCATTTGGAGAGCCCCTGAGGTGCCTAAACAGAGGAAACCCACAACAAGTGACCGAATTTTACAATCTACTCCTCTGTATAAATTAATCTAGTGGTGGGAAAATAAGTAGATAGGTAAATGGTCACTAAACCCATAGATGAATTCCCAGAGAGGTGTCATTTCCAAAATGGGGTCACTTCATGGGGGATTCTGCTGTTCTGGCACTTTTCAGAGGCGCTAAGTACCATAACTAAAGAATCCCCCCTGAAGTGACCCCATTTTGGAAATGACACCCGTCTGGGAATTCATCTATGGGTTTAGTGACCATTTTAACTCAATGGATGATTTCCAGAAACAAGCACACAATGGAAGGTTTAGATTCTGGAGAACCCCCCCACCCCTGGAAATTAAGTGAGCTCTACTCGAATGTGTCATTCACTAAATGAACCAAATGTTTGAATGACAAAATGGGATACATTTTTACAGTTTAAAAACGTGGTTCTGTGTGGAAGATTTTAAAGCAGTCAGTGACGCATAAGGCTGGCAATGATGGGCATTGTGGGCAATAGTAGCGGGTATCACGCCTCATTCCTCTCTTAGTACATACACGACATCTTTTCTGGGGGTTCCTTCTCGTTTCCGTTGCTGGAATAAGTGCAATAAAATGTCGCTCAGTGAGTCTTTTCACATCCTCAGATTCTAATGGATGAGCGGGGCTAACACTTTCAAAAACAAGATTTTCAATTACCTTTTCTTGATAATCAAGAAAAGGATTGGAATTTCCTGCTTTTTTGTACAACACAAAAGAATTGTATGTGGCCACCTGAAACAAATAAATAACCAACTTTTTATACCAGGTATAGGACTTTCTTGATACCTGGTATGGCTGTAGAACCTGGTCTGCAAGGTCCACACCCCCCTTGTGTTTGTTGTAGTCAATGACTGACACAGGTTTTTGCTTCGGAGTGGTGGATCCTAGTTCTACAGTGGCCCTTGTGGCATCTGTGTGGATCGAGCTGAGGACAAAAATATCCCTCTTATCCCTATACTTCAGGGCAAGCAGCTCTCCGTTGCGTACAGCCCCTGACTGCCCCTTTTGGAACTTTTGGTTGACCAATGGTTGTGGAAACCCCTGACGTTTTTTACGAATGGTCCCACAAGCTCCGATGTTGTGTTCAACCAGACTTTTAAATAGGGGTATGCTGGTGTAATAATTGTCCACATATAGATTGTAGCCTTTTTGAAAAAATGGACTTATCAGCTCCCAAACAATTTTTCCAGATGTCCCCTGATAAGTAGGGCATCCTGGTGGGTTTAGTTGGCTATCTTTCCCCTCATATATGTGAAAAGCGGATGTGTATCCGGTTGAACTTTCGCACATTTTATAGAGCTTTATTCCAAACCTTGCCCTTTAAGATGTTATAAATTGCTTGAGGTGCAGTCTTCCTTTAAATTTTTACAAGGGACTCATCTATAGAAATATTTTGTGTTGGGGTGTAGAGCCTTCAGAATTTTTCTGACAAATTTTCAATGATGGGTCTAATTTTATATAGCCTGTCATGTTCTGGGGCATTTCTGGGCAGGCATTGACTATTGTCGTTAAAATGCCAAAACCGCATGAGCGTTTCATAACGGGTCCTAGGAAGAACGACTGAAAACATAGGGGTGGCTTGAACAGGGTGGTTGGATCAGTAGGATCGAATGCTCGGTTTTTTAACAAGCCCCATGACAAATGTAAGTCCTAAATTTTTTTTGATTTCCGGGACATTAGTTGGTGTCCATAAATTTGCCCTAGCATAGTAACATCGGGGATTCTGGCTTATGAATTGGGATGCGTATAAATTTGTTTGCACGACAATATGCTCTAGCAAGCTGTCTGTAAAAAACAAATTAAAAAAATGAATTGGTCCAAAATCTTCCACCTCCACATTTATACCAGGAATGGCGTTGAAATCAGGGCTGAATGGAGCAGCCGAATCCGAAGCCTCCCATCTGGGAAATGCTATATCATGTGGCAAAGCCCCTTGTACACTGGCGTGCGCCAATTCACTAGTAGCAGGGACAGCGCTTGTACTGGGCAGTGTTCCCTGATTTGGAGACGTTTCTCCAGTAGCGCTATTTGCCCCTATTGTTGTACTGGTCCTTGGGCTTGAGGATGGACCAGAATCACTGCTCATTTCTGAGCTCTCAGTGTCGCCGCTACTAAAGCCCTCAAAATCCACATCTCCATCTGAGATTGCACTGTCATCAGTGTCAGAACATAGCAGGGCATACACCTCCTCTGCGGTATAAGTCTGACGGGCCATTTTATTTGTTTTTATATTTTTTGACTGGACCGGACTGGACTGACCGGACTGGACTGACCGGACTGGACTGACCGGACTGGACTGACCGGACTGACTGGACTGGACTGACCGGACTGACTGGACTGGACTGACCGGACTGACTGGACTGGACTGACTGGACTGGACTGACCGGACTGGACTGACTGGACTGGACTGACTGGACTGGACTGGACTGACTGGACTGGACTGACCGGACGGAACTGGACTGGACTGGACTGACTGGACTGGACTGACCGGACGGGACTGGACTGACCGGACCGGACTGACTGGACTGGACTGACCTGACAGGACTGACTGACCTGACCTGAGAGGACGGACTGACTGACTGACAGGACTGACTAACCCTAACCTAACTCTTACTTTCTTTTTTTCTACTTTCACAGTGGCAAGGCTGACACAGCTCTTGTCACACTGTTTCTCCTCTGCTCTCTCACTGAGATCGGAGGGGAAACAGTGTATTTATCAGGCAGATCGCCCTCTCTGATTGGCTGGTGTGATGCTGACATCATCGAGACCTGAGCCAATCAGGTCACAATGAGGTCAGAGGTCACAGCATCAGGATCCCCTCGCTGCTAAGGTATGTCGGGGTCTGGATCACCGACCACCGGTGTCACTATCTTTTAAATGCCGCGATCGCTATGGATCGCTTCATCTAGAAGATAGGAACAGGTTAACATCATGGGGACCTGATCCAATCAGGTCCCCATGATCTCACATGTCAGAGCTATCGCTCTGCACCGGAACCGCAGCGCTTGCAGGACCCTGGGTACAGTGGGCGGTCCTGAACCGGTTAACAGATGGAGCATCATGTCCTTCAGACCACCACTTTTATGGCCTGGTATTATTGTAGCTTGGATTAGGGTATACAACAACCATGCTTTGTGCACTGCAGTCTACACTCGTCCAGTCCAGTCGGGCCTCCCTGACTGTTGGTCAGTAAGATATGTGTAAGTATTTTCTGTATGATATATTATTCTGCTGATACAACTAGTGAGAACTCCGGGCACAAAGATTTCATTCTTTTGTCTGAGTTAAATGCTTTGAAAAACATGATTCAATCCGAGCACCATATCTAAGGAGTCTCGCCACGTGAAGCTAGTTTCATGAAAACATGCCTCCATTTTTTACTTATTAAAGTGTTGTACAAGGTCTGACCTCGTGTTTTTACCATAAACCGGAATCATTTTATAATAAATCTGCCAGATGCTGCGGGGGAAGAGATACTGGCACCATGCTTGCCCTGTGCATCAGTAATCACAGGACACCCCTATAAATATCTGACATAAAAGGACATTGAACATTAACTGAACAAAATGTACAGCAATTCTTTCTATCTCTGTATGCCCCTGAAGAAAATCATTCTACATATCCGCATATTTAAGTGACCCTCCACAGGAGCATCATTATGAACCCTAAGGTGTCATTACAGGGGTCTCATGGTCATCAGCTAGAACATTGAAACAAATGATGGGACATGTGAAATGTAATCCTTCTTACATGGGACATGTAGACCACCTTCCATTTATCCTGCGGCCTATAGTTATACGGAGCTATTCTGTAGTAGGTGTGTAGATATTGTGATCTTTTGGCCACTTTACCTGCATACAAATCTACTTCTGTATTTCTGTGCTCCAGCTCTGTGTGCTGCTTGGTCTGGAATACGTGAGCTGCGGGGACTTTAACACCTTCCTTCTGGAGAAGGGGCGGCTTGACATCCCCAGCGCAAGGTACATTTTATGTTACCTACAATCCTGATCATAACTGTATAGAAATGTCTAGCATTGATCCGTTCACTTCCCTGCTGTATTATCTGCCTTTGGGTTCTGGTGTTTTTAATATAAAAAATATTGTAGGTTGCAGCGAAATTAACCAGAACATTGACAGAAATCTGAGTGGCCTCATTATTCTTCAGTGGGATCTGGCAGGATTTGTTGTATGTTCTGCATATGGTCATCTTGTTCTAATCGTCTAGTCAATGTAGATAATATTGGCTGGAAGCAATATCTTTGTGTTTCTTGTCTTCTCCTCGGAAAGTTACACTCATTCATGTCTTTCTGTCAGATTCTATGCCGCTGAACTGGTCTGTGGAATCCAGTACCTCCACTCCAAGGGCGTCATCCACAGAGACCTCAAGCCCGAGAACATCTTGGTGGCTGAAACGGGCCATATTAAGATCACAGATTTCGGTCTCGCAATTGACAACATGCATGGAGACCGAACAGCCACCGAATACGCTGGGACTGCCGGTTACATGGCTCCTGAGGTGGGATAATAGTGCTTTCCTATTTAGTTTTCGCTAAAATTACAGTCCATGGGAATGTTAACATTTTGACCTTTCTGTTCTCTCTTCCATGATAGATTTTTGCTGGCGAGGAGTATAACGCCGGAGTAGACTGGTATTCTCTTGGTGTCATCTTAAAAGATATGGTTACCAGTGAGTGTACGTTCCATCTGACACTCGATGAGGCATCCTCCGGCATTGATGACATCATTAAACAGGTCAGTATAATTCCAGGTTATTAGTACTAGGGGTTGTACAATATTCATTTAAATGGTGAAGTTGTGAGAATGTTTTATTGCCTCTACCGCTTACCTTCATGGGTTTTACTTTATTGTTTTTAGCTCCTACAGAAAGATCCAGCCAGACGCTTAGGAGTCCATGGTAACATCCGAGAGCACGTGTTTTTCCAGTGTATTGATTGGGTCTCTGTGGAAGCCCTGAAAGTGCCTCCACCACACATCCCTGTAGTAAGTATATGGCCAGATCACATTGCACCTCTGTTAAGTATTAGTTAGCGCTGACACTTAGACTATGTGCCCACGATGCAGAAATGCTCAGGATTTTTTCCTGAGCGTTTCTGCATCTCCCTGGCAGAAAAAAACACATGCGGATTGTACATGCGGATTGTACATGCGGATCGTACATGCGGATTGTACTTGCGGATCGTACATGCGGATCGTACATGCGGATCGTACATGCGGATCGTACATGCGGATCGTACTTGCGGATCGTACATGCGGATCGTACATGCGGATCGTACATGCGGATCGTACATGCGGATCGTACATGCGGATCGTACATGCGTTTTTCCTGCCGGGGACATGCGGAAATGGAACGTTATTCACTGACATTTCCGCATGCGGATTGTACATGTGGATTGTACATGCGGATTGTACATGCGGATCGTACATGCGGATCGTACATACGGATTGTACATGCGGATTGTACGTGCGGATCATACATGCGGATTGTACATGTGGATTGTAAATGCGGATCGTACATGCGCATTGTACATGCGTTTTTCCTGCCAGGGACATGCGGATGTGAAGCGTTCTTCACATGCATTTCCGCCTGCGGATTGACAAGCGCTTTCCAAGCGATTTTAGCATCACTTGGAAAGTGCTTGTGACAACTAGGTCACACTATATAAATCCATGCAAACTGCATGGATTTATATAGTGTGACCCGAGAGAGTGGTTAAAAATAAAAAAAACAAATGTATACTTACCCTCCGATGGCCCGCGCTGGCTTGCTTCGCTCGGTGCCGGCACTTTGCAGTGGATTAAAAGACCTGCCGATGTCAGCGTCGCATGACCCGTCACATGACTCTGACGTCAGCGCAGGTCCTTCAATCCACTGCAAAGTGCCGGGAAGCAAGTAGGAGCGCAGCGCGGGCCGCCGGAAGGTAAATATACATTTATTTTTTATTTTATTCTTTTTTTACAGATTTTTTAATGGTGCCTGGGTCCGGAGGAGAGTCTCCTCTCCTCTAGTCCTGGGTACCATCCGCACATTAGAACGCACCAATTACGCAAGTACAGATGCAGTCTTGCGGAATTGGCGCGTTCTAATGCAAGTCAATGGCGGCGATAAATGCAGAATTTCCGCAAAATAATTGGTAGTGCTGCGTTTTTTTCCGTAATGATAATCCACAGCGGATTTTTCCGCAGCATGTGCACAGCACATGCGGATTATCATTGCTGCCCTTCTACCATGCGTTTTTAATGCGTTTCCGCAGCTGCAAAAACGCTGCAGAAACGCATTAAAAACGCATCGTGGGCACACAGCCTAACATTGGAAAATCAACATCATCCAGAGCTGCTGGTCCTGGTCTGATGGTCCAGATCATTTCATATCATCCTTCTCCAGAACGTTTGAGATTTTGGTAATAATTATTTTTTTGTTTGTTTTATAGCCATCTAAAGCTCATCACAGTTCTCGACCACACCATCTGGAGAAATTAGAAGCAGCAGAGGCCAAAAAGTCACCTCTATCAGCAAAGGACCAGGCCATGTTCAAGGGATTTTCTTTTGTCAACTTGGAAACCCTTGACAAGACACCAGCTCCATAGTCATCAGAGCCAGCTGTCTTCCTCAGCCTCCAGTAGACCTTGAAGAACTGAAGATTGGACATCACTTTGATGATCATCTGAAAGCACTGCTGGAATGAAGATGACCATGGATACGACACTGAGGGACCCAAAACACAGACCCCAAAGATGAAGAAGCCAGACAATGTAATCATGCGCTGGCAGTAAGTATAAGCGCCACAACATCTGCGCTTCACTATACTCATAGACATGTGCAGAACATTTTACACTAACTGGTAATTGGATTTCCTCTTGCTCATGACAGCTCCATCTTTCGGTGCTGTCTTAGGCTAAGAAGAAATAACATGGTGTGCGATGGCCGGCTATTAAGGGGAGGAAGGAGGCCGGATTTTTTTTTTTTTAAAACAAACATCATTGCACATGTCTATGATCATTTTTATCATTACCGGTAGTAAGATTTCCTCACACTCATGAAAGTGCTGTCATGGGTGTCGGGAAGAGGTGTGTGATGGCCGGCTATTAAGGGGAGGAAGGAGGCCGGATTTTTTTTTTTTAATTACAGGTGAGCATAAAGATGACAGCAGATCCCAGTGGAGACATAGAAGATAGAGATGCCAGCAGATCTACTCCTATTCTGGCAGTAAGTATAAGCGCCACAACATCTGCGCTTCACTATACTCATAGACATGTGCAGAACATTTTACACTAACCGGTAATTGGATTTCCTCTTGCTCATGACAGCTCCATCTTTCGGTGCTGTCTTGGGCTAAGAAGAAATAACATGGTGTGCGATGGCCGGCTATTAAGGGGAGGAAGGAGGCCGGATTTTTTTTTTAACTAACATTGCACATGTCTATGATCATTTTTACCATTACCGGTAGTAAGATTTCCTCACACTCATGAAAGTGCTGTCATGGGTGTCGGGAAGAGGTGTGTGATGGCCGGCTATTAAGGGAAGGAAGGAGGCCGGATTTTTTTTTTTTTTTTTTTTAAATGATCAGTTAATAATGAAGATAAGCATAGCAATGACAGAGGATCCCAATATATGACACCAAACACAGAGATGCCAGCAGATCTACTCCTATTCTGGCAGCAAGTATAAGCGCCACAACATCTGCGCTTCATGATACTCATAGGCATGTGCAGAACATTTTACCTTAACTGGTAATTGGATTTCCTCTTGCTCATAACAGCTCCAGTCTTTGGTGCTGTCTTGGGCTAAGAAGAAATAACATGGTGTGCGATGGCCGGCTATTAAGGGGAGGAGGAGGCCAGATTTTTTTTAACCAACATTGCACATGTCTATGATCATTTTTACCATTAACAGTAGTAAGATGACTTCTGAGACCCAACAACAAAATTTCCCCAAAAAGTCCCATGTAATAACGACAACATACAGAATTTAACCAAAACTCCTTTTAATGGTTAGAGGTCGGTCACAGCCAAAAAGGATGTGCTCAGCGCGTAACTGGTATAAAACCCGGTTAAGGCACTGTTGGCCAGCTGAAACGGGTACAAATCCATATTCCACTGCCGGACTCCCGGCGCATATCATACTTCGTACTGGAGAAAAACATCAAGATAGAGCAAATGACTGCTGCTGTGACTTAAATACAGAACAACCAAATAATACCAACAGAACACACTGTACATGGGAAAAAAGGGGAGGGGTGGTGGGAAACGCAGACTGCGGGTCCCATGCTTGTGTGGAGAGAGGCAGGAAGAGGCAGGTGACTAGCCCAGGGGATGGGGGAAGACTCGGTTACCCGGGCCTTTAGCCTTAAGGAGGTCGCGGTGGTCGGCTCCCGGGCCCGTACTCTGGGGTCTCTCTTTAAAAAGGCGTTGATAGATGTTAAGTTTATAAAAGTTCGTGACGCAACCTGTGGCTTCTGGTGAGGATCACCAGCGCTGCGCAGTCCACTGAGGCCGATGATAAGGCAGCTGGATGGTATAGCTCCCCACAGGTGGAGCTAGGCCTCAGGGCAGTGTATGACGGGGTATGCAGGACAAGGAGACTCAGCCGCGTCAGAGCAAGAACAGGGACAGACACGATAGTCACTTCAGTACCTTTTACTGATGGAAATTCAGGCACGTCCCGGAGCACTGTAGGGTGAAGAGTGTATGTCCGGATCCTCCCCAATGAGCGGGTTTTGGGCCTCCTGTTCCTTGCCTCTGCGTAGTAAGTTTCTGACCTGCCTGGAGCTAGGCCTAACTTTGTCTCTGTCCTGCGCTGGCTGACCTTGTGGTAGGGCCTTCTCTTGGAGTGCACGCTCCCGACCTACAGGGCCTATGTGTCTCCTGGCTCTGGTACGTATCAGCACTTTAGCGATCCTGGGACTTGTAGTTCTCCAGGGATTCCGGTTATATCTTACTGGGTCGGGGATATCCCGGTAAGCTTCGGACCCGGTGTCCGGTAATTTCTTCTTCGGGGTGAGCTAGTTAAGCTCCTCTGCCCCCTATGTACTAACTCTCTCCTCTCGCCTTCGGCCTACTCGGGCCCTCAATAGGCTACTCACACTAACGGCAGCTTGCCGCGCTTCACCGATCTTATGGCGCCGGCACACCTAAGCTCACTATTCTGAGCTACGACTCAACCGGGCTCAACTCTGTATTCAGGCTTGCACTAACTGAACTCTCCAGAGGAATTGCTGAGTCACTGAGCTCCACTGCAGACTGACCTGTTTCTGTGTCTCACTCTGCAGGAACTGACTGCCTGGCTCCACCTTCCCTTCTTTATATATCCCTAACGGGCTCCCTCTGGTGGTCTGAGATGGAAGGTGGAGATGCGTGAATGGTTTTGGGGGCCTCTTGTGGAGGAATCCGTCAATACACCCTTCTAGGATCTGTCATACCAAGCACAGCTGGGCTTCACATTCCCCCCTAGTTAATCTCAGCACTCCCGAGCTGAAGTACATTTTATAAAACAATAACAATAGTAAACTTAAGCAATACATGAACAATATTCCCTTTATGGGAGGCACGAATCTTAAACGTTGCATAACAAAACAATTACAGAGTGTCCTCAGAATCCAAGTCTCCTCTGGTGAGGTTCCCAGCAAGGATGTCCATCTCACAAGGTAGAGTACTTTGGTAGTTTTGAGGGACCTGTCCTAAACCTTCTACGTTGGCCCTGGGGTAGCTGCAGGGCATGAAGATCCCGAGTTGGACCTCCAAAAGAGCCACTCCATACAGGTTTTCCTTCTGAGATCACCTAAAGGGCACTCCAGGGAGCGCTATTATATATAGTAAGAGTTTTTGGGCTGCACACAGTCCTCAGCCACGAAGTTCTTAGGCAAATAAAGAATTAATGAGAAAAAAGCACAAATGGATAAGCATGCATAAAAATAAACAGTCATGCAGTACATTACAATTTAATATACAATACCCCAGGGGTAACTATATATATTTTCAGAGATTTTTAACTATCTACTGAGTGTACCTAACAGGAGGTTTACCTCTTGTACTACATATTGACCTGCATAGTGCTGTGGTTGGTGGAGTGTCAGTGTCTGTATCCTCAGTTACTCTACCAGTTCTACATGTAACCATGTTGTAAAACTGCCTTAACCTCTCTCTTGGACTGGCAAGTCTACCATTGGCTGGGCCCTGTTGCTCTGCTCCTGCCGGGGATCCTTCATCCGGGGATACTTCTTGAGCTGGCTCTTCTACAGCACTTACAGGTTTAACTTGCTGTGGAGGGTTTGCTGGCTGTTCATAGAATTGGAGTACTGGAATAATTACTGCACCTCCTATTTGAGGCCAATCCGCTGGGAAGTCTCCTAGGTCAGTGTGGATCACTGCTTCTTTAGGTTCTTCCTGGGTTGTGAGAGGCACTTTTTCTTGGTGTTTCTGTATTTCTGGACACAACTTTAGGTGGTCCCTGGACACTGTAGCAGATGTTCTTCCTCCATCACGACTAATTATGCATGTCTTTTTGTTGTTAAACCGTGACGGTAACACAGTGTAGGGGTCTTTTTCCCACTGGTCATCAAGTTTGTGGTTACTTCTTTTTCTTTTTAACACTGTTTCACCTGGTGTGAAAGGTTCTGCGGGTGCGTTTTTGTTGTATTAAACTTCCTGCTTTTCTCTCACCCGAGTAAGACTGTCCTTGACACAAGCTTGTACCCTTCTGTACTGCTCTTGTCTGGTTTTGTCCCAGTCCTCAGTGGTCATATCAGCTTCAGGTTCAACAACACCAAGCTCCAGATCCATGGGCTGCTTTCCTGGCCTTGCCCGCATGAGATATGCCGGAGTGCAGTTGGTGGAACTCACTGGTATATGATTCTACAGATCCACTAGGTCAGGTAGTAGGACTGGCCACTGGTTTCTCTCCTCAAGTGGTATGGTCTTTAGCAGGTCGATGATAATGTTGTTCATCTTTTCGCAGAGACCGTTTGTTTGCGGGTGATACGGTGTAGTTCTTATCTTTTTACACCCGTAGAGATGGCAGAACTCCTTAAACAGCTCAGCCTCAAAGGCCGGGCCCTGGTCCGTCAGCACCTGCTCAGGGTAACCATGGGGTCTGCAGAAATACGCTTGGAACGTCTTTGCTGCTGTCTCTGCCGTCAGGTCTTTGACGGGGGCGACCACCAAGAAACGTGAGTAGTGATCCACCATAGTCAGAGCATAGGAGTACCCTGACCTGCTGGGGGAGAGCTCAACATGGTCCAGGGCCACGATCTCCAGGGGTCGAGTCGTCTTGATGGGTTGCAGGGGTGCCTTCTGGCTGCTGAAGTCTTTCCTTCTTAGGCCGCAGGGTCCACAGTCCCAGCACCACCTCTCAATGGAGCTGCGCATTTCTACCCAGTAGAATCGACATTTCAGCAGGGTCTCTAGCTTTTTCCAACCAAAGTGCCCCGCCTGATCGTGGTAAGCCTCTAATACCATCTGGATGTCTGTCTTAGGGACTACTATCTGCCATACCATCTCATGAGTCTTTGGATTGACGCACCTCCGGCACAGCTTCTCACGGTAGATAAACAGCCGACTTCGCTCATTCCACAGCTGCTTTGCTTGCAGAGACGCATCTTTCTCCAGGGAGGCACCTTCTTGAGTTATCAGCTGTTTGATGCGGCTGACAACCGGGTCGCTATCCTGGGTCTCTTTCCAGCTGTGCTGAGGCAGGGGGTTTAACGTTTTTCCACGCTGATTCCTGGAGGCTCGTTGCTCATGGATCATCCCACTTCGATGAAGGGCAGGTAGCTCAATCTCTTCCAGGTCATCCACTTCTTCTTCTGTGTCTGACTGGTGAGGCATCCTAGACAGGGCATCGGCTTTGGCGTTCTTGCGGCCCGCCCGGTATTTGATTGTAAATTGGTAGTTTGACAGCCGAGCCATCCATCGTTGTTCCGGAGCTCTCAACTTAGCTGTTTCAAGATGGGTCAAGGGGTTGTTATCAGTAAAGGCAGTGAACTTGCTGGAAGCCAGATAGTGCTTGAATCTTTCAGTGATGGCCCAGACCAAGGCCAGGAACTCCAACTTGAAGCTGCTATAGTTCTCTGGGTTCCTCTCAGTCGGGTGGAGCTTCCTACTTGCGTATGCGATCACCTTCTCCTGCCCATTCTGCTTCTGACTTAGAACAGCACCCAGGCCTTCGTTGCTGGCATCTGTATACAGCAGGAACGGTTGGCTGTAGTCAGGGTAGACTAGGATCTCATCACCTGTCAGGATCTCCTTCATCTCCTGAAACGACTCGGCTTGCTCCTTACCCCAGTGGAATGGGGGTTTTTTGCCTTTGGGGGACTGTCCTACCAGGAGGTCTTGCAGAGGAGCTGCTCTCTTAGTGTAGTCCTTTACGAACCTCCGGTAGTATCCTACTAGTCCCAAGAACTGACGCACCTCCTTGAGGTTCTTCGGCTCTGGCCACTTCTGGATGGCTGTGACTTTCTCCGGGTCTGGTGCTTCCCCTTCCGGACTGACAATGTGCCCCAAGTACTGTACCTTTCTCTAGAGCAGGTGGCACTTTGAGGGCTTCAACTTCATCCCATACCGGGACAGTGACTCAAATACCTCTGCCAGGTGTTTCAAGTGGTCCTCGTACGTTCTGGAGTACACAATTACATCATCCAGGTAAAGTAACACAGTCTCGAAGTTGCGGTGTCCCAGGCAGCACTCCATCAATCTCTGGAACGTTCCGGGGGCATTGCAGAGTCCAAACGGCATACTGTTGAACTCGCAGAGTCCCATCGGGGTGGTGAAGGCCGTCTTCTCCCGATCCTCCTCAGCCACAGCTACTTGCCAGTACCCACTAGTGAAGTCAAGGGTGGAAAAGTAATTTGCAGACTTTAAGGCAGCTAGGGACTCCTCTATGCGTGGTAAAGGGTATGCATCTTTATGTGTAATGCGATTTACTTGACGGTAATCTACACACATTCTCATGCTCCCGTCCTTGTGTCTAACCAGCACTAGGGGAGCTGCCCAGGGACTACAACTATCCCTTATCACTCCCGCCTTCCTCATGTCATGCAGCATTTCTTTTGCCTTCTGGTAGTGAGCTGGGGGTATAGGCCTATAACGTTCTTTGATTGGGGAATGGTTGCCTGTGGGGGTATGATGTTGAACCCCCTTAACCCTTCCGAAGTCTAGTGGATGTTTACTGAACACCTGCGAGTACTCTTGAACCACCCAGTGTACACCCTGTTTTTGGTGGGTAGGAGTGGTGTCCGATCCAACAGGGAGCGGTTGACACCAATCCTCCACCTGGGTTGCAGGGTCATTATCCTCCACTTCTTCTGGTGAAGTTAAGGACTCCGCCTCATGGATGCAGTTGTTGTTGACAGCATGTAATTTGGCAAAAGTGGCATAACGTGGCAGTTTGACCTCATCTTCCCCTAAGTTGAGAAGATGGACGGGCACCCTCCCATTAAGTACATCTACCACTCCCCTAGCAGTTAAGAGCGTGGGTCTGTGCTCAGAGCATAGGGGTTCTACTACCGCCTGGTAGCTCTGTCCTCTAAGACCTATGGCAGCTCTTCATCAGATGAGCATTTCACTCATTGGGGAAACGACAATGGGTATGGGGTCTGTTACCCGCACGTTACTGATTTCACCATCTGTTAACTTTACTTGCTGTTGATACATCAGGACGCGGATCTCCCTCTGCAGTGCCCTCCTCTCTCTCGGTCTGGCAGTGTCGGCGATCTGTTGGAGCAAGAACACAACTTCTCCTAAACAGTTACCAACAACGTTAGTGCCCAATACCATATACGGGTTGCTGTCATCAGGGTTATTCTCCACTACAATTAGTCCCTGGTCCTTCAGCTCCACTCTCCCCACCTTTACAGTCACATTCTTAACCCCGAGTAGGTTAAGGAGGAGTCCATTTGAGGCATACACAGACAGATTTGGAGCTGGCGGACGTAGGTCGTCCATGGACCAGAACCTCTTGTAGAGGACTTCAGGCATGATGGTTACCTGAGATCCTGTGTCCAGCAGGGCATGCGTCGGGATCCCGTCCAGTACAATGGACAGGAAAGGTCTTCCTCCGACGAACCTGTTGTACCAGTCTGATGGGCCTGGTGAGTCTACTCCTGGGTGTCGGCCCTCGGACCCAGGGTTTTCTCGTTTAAAGGACAATTCTGGGCGATGTGTCCGGTCTTGCGGCAGCGGTAGCAGGCTGGGTCCTTTGGTGGACGGCGCTAGTCACTGATCCTCGGCGAGGGTGGTGTTGGTCTCCTCCTCCTTCGCATCCAGGGGACATTCTCAGGGCTATCGGCTAACAGGATCTTCCCTCCTTCCTCAGGCTCCGTCCGCAACTGCAGAGCACTCAGCACAGTGGTCAGGGTTTTACTCAACTGACGCACCTCAGAGCGCAGACTGTCCAGTTCTTTAGGGGACGTTGCTGGAACTTTAGCTTCAGCAGCCACCGGGGAAAAGGTGGGTGTTGCAGGTACTGGGGTCGCCCCACCCTGGTAACGTTGGATGGCATTTGTTTCCAGGGGCTGCAGTCCTTTTATAGCCATGTCCTTAAGATTGTCAAAGGTAGCTTCTGGATGATCCAGGGACCACCAACGCACAGTCCTGCTCTCCTCTGGAGACCTCAGTCCCCGGACAAACTGTTCCTTCAGCATTTTGTTCTCATTTTCAACGCTGGTTGGACTAACCTGGTTTAGAGCCCGCAGGGCCCCCTGTAGACGCCAGGCGTAGTCCCGAACATTGTCCTCTGGTTGTTGGGAACAGCTGTAAAACCTCATCTGGAGGTCCGCCTCAGTAAGGTCCTCAAAGACAGTCTGTAGTTTTTGAAATATTGCGGACACTGACTCCTGGTCTGCGGCCGACCATGTTTCCACTTCCCGCTCCGCAGCATCGGTCAGCTGTCCTAATACAACGGCGGCTCTTTGTTTGCCGGTCATGGAGTACATGTCCAAGATACCACATATCTTCCGTTTGAATCCAGACAGGGTATTTGGTTTGCCGTTGTACTGGGGGAGCCACTTTGCTCCAGGAATGTACGGTAAAGTCATAGGAATTACGGGTGTTACAGGCGCTGCTGGTGGAGCGGCAGCTTCGGCCTGCTCATCATCGGGCTGAACTTCAGGGACGTTGACCGGTAGGTCGGCGTTCTGCTGCTTGTCGGACATCTTGGCACCCCCCTAGTTAACCGTGGCCTACCTTCTGTTTTTTTTCTTCCGGTAGGCCGCAGCTCCGCAGGTGACGGTTGTCTTCAGGACCTTGCGTCCTACGTTAGAGCGTTCAGCGATGCTCCTTACAGGAACTGGCGCTTCTAGCTTTGACGTCAAGGCGTGGGGCGTGTCCGGGGCTTAGCGCTCTTTTGAAGGTACGCCCCTTATTTTCCCGCGGTTACGCCCTTCTTCTTGCTCAACGGCCCAACAATGGCGGCAACCTTCACCACAACTTTACGTACACAGTTCAGAATAAAGGCGCACAGTACCCGGTGGCAACGGGCACAACACTCTGTCGTTGCAGCGGGCACGTAATCCTGTTCGTGACGCCAGTTGGAGATGACTAGCCCAGGGGATGGGGGAAGACTCGGTTACCCGGGCCTTTAGCCTTAAGGAGGTCGCGGTGGTCGGCTCCCGGGCCCGTACTCTGGGGTCTCTCTTTAAAAAGGCGTTGATAGATGTTAAGTTTATAAAAGTTCGTGACGCCACCTGTGGCTTCTGGTGAGGATCACCAGCGCTGCGCAGTCCACTGAGGCCAATGATAAGGCAGCTGGATGGTATAGCTCCCACAGGTGGAGCTAGGCCTCAGGGCAGTGTATGACGGGGTATGCAGGACAGAGAGACTCAGCCGCGTCAGAGCAAGAACAAGGACAGACACAATAGTCACTTCAGTACCTTTTACTGATGGAAATTCAGGCACTCCCCGGAGCACTGTAGGGTGAAGGGTGTATGTCCGGATCCTCCCCAATGAGCGGGTTTTGGGCCTCCTGTTCCTTGCCTCTGCTTAGTAAGTTTCTGACCTGCCTGGAGCTAGGCCTAACTTTGTCTCTGTCCTGCGCTGGCTGTCCTTGTGGTAGGGCCTTCTCTTGGAGTGCACTCTCCCGACCTACGGGGCCTATGTGTCTCCTGGCTCTGGTACGTATCAGCCCTTTAGCGATCCTGGGACTTGTAGTTCTCCAGGGATTCCGGTTATATCTTACTGGGTCGTGGATATCCCGGTAAGCTTCGGACCCGGTGTCCGGTAAATTCTTCTTCGGGGTGAGCTAGTTAAGCTCCTCTGCCCCCTATGTACTAACTCTCTCTACTCGCCTTCGGCCTACTCGGGCCCTCAATAGGCTACTCGCACTAACGGCAGCTTGCCGCGCTTCACCGATCTTATGGCGCCGGCACACCTAAGCTCACTATTCTGAGCTACGACTCAACCGGGCTCAACTCTGTATTCAGGCTTGCACTAACTGAACTCTCCAGAGGAATTGCGGAGTCACTGAGCTCCACTGCAGACTGACCTGTTTCTGTGTCTCACTCTGCAGGAACTGACTGCCTGGCTCCACCTTCCCTTCTTTATATATCCCTAACAGCTCCCTCTGGTGGTCTGAGGTGGAAGGTGGAGATGTGTGAATGGTTATGGGGGCCTCTTGTGGAGGAATCCGTCAATACACCCTTCTAGGATCTGTGATACCAAGCACAGCTGGGCTTCACACAGGGTCTGGACTTATAAAGAGGGGAAGAGGGAGGAAGAAGAGGATTATTGGGTGAAAGCCAGGAGGAGAGGAGAAAAAGAACATGGGACACACAATTTAACCCCTTCAGCAGGGCACAGCAGTCAAGGGGCATTCAATTAAAGATTGACGTGCCCTGCAGACTGCTGAGACCCAACAACAATATTTCCTCAAAAAGTCCCATGGAATAACGACAACACACAGATCTTAACCAAAACTCCTTTTAATGGGTAGAAGTCGGTCACAGCCAAAAAGGACATGCTCAGTATTTAACCGGTATAAAACTCGGTTAAGGCACTATCGGCCAGCTGAAACGGGTGCAAATCCATATGCCACAGCTGGACTCCCAGCGCAAGTCAGACTTCGTCCCGGAAAAAAACATCAAGATGGAGCAAATGACCGCTAAGGAGGAGCGGAGTATTTATACTGCGCTCCGCCCCCCACCCATTTGGTAAAAAGCTTGTTCTATGCTATCCTGGAGACGGGAGAGAAAAATATCCAGCCCTATTTCTGTCAGATGGACTCCATCGGGTAGCATAAGACTGGAATTGTCTCCCTCAAGTTGGTGATACCTCATGACCACTCCGGCCTTAAAACGGATAAAGCGGCACAAGCGGGCATTAAGCGTGCGCACAGAACGTTCAACTGCCGCCGCATCTCTCGCGCCCTGCCATGCAACACGTGACATGACCTCTGACCAAATCAGAGTAAGCTCTGGAAAAAGTCTGTGGAATTTATCCACGTCGGAGCGCATGATTGTGAGGAGTTCCGCTAGGTGAAAGGAGCAGAGATCATTCCCGCCCGCATGCAGGGCTAGAATTAAGGGAGAGGAAGCAGTCTGAGCTATCCGCACCACCTCGGGAAGAACCTGAGGCCAGGTCAAGCCTCTTATTCCTCTCAAAAAAACGTTGATGCCGTGGAACCCAAGACCTCTGCCACCTGGTCGACGTTCTGCTCTTTGGGATGCCCAGAAGATGTAAGAGTGGCCCAGTATCCATACTGTGTGTTTTACACCAACTATGAAGAGATAATAAAGTTAGTGAAGCAATAAATTCGGTCTGATGTATCTTGCAAAACAGGAGGAACGCCATCTACCAATGCGCTGGATCTCGGAGTTAGGCAAACCAGAACGGGCTGCTTCGGTAGCAGCTGCTATCCTAAAGGAGTACGTACCAAATACCTTGAGAGGAAGGCCTACGAAAGCTAAACATTTCCAAAAAAACTAGATTGAAATTGAAAAACCGTAAGAGGAGAACCATCCTCATGTGAGAAAAAGGAGTCACCAGATCGCCAGAACGATAAGTAATTATTAACAAGGGTTAAAGGACAAATAGGACCGGGGATGGTAAGAAGGGGAACCCATGAACAAATACCGGACGGGTCAATTTTCGATTTCCGAAAGTGGATACGGAGACCTCGGTCACAGGGAGTGATACCATCATACTGGAGTCCTCCTGAAGTGCACTTGGATGGGGACACCAATTCACTAATGCGCAAAGCACCAAACCAAAAAACGCGAGTCAAAAAGCGGCAGAGAGTAGAGCAGACTTGAAAGGAGAAGAGCGGACAGCGGGAGTGGGTTGATTAGGCGGGTAAGTAAACTGAAAGAAATGGGCCGTCTGTTCTCCTGACGAGTGTGCTCCCTTCCTCCAACCCATAATAGCCTGCCGAATGATGAAAACCTTAGTAACATCGTTCCAACCTAAGAGGCGAAAATAAACACCGAGATCAGATAGGCGGTTCTGTGCAACGGCTCCTGAAACACCCATGCTACGCAAGTAAAGTAAATATTCGATTGTGACCTCCAGACGGGCAGCGTCGGATGCTGCTGCTGATCTATCCCCAAATAGGTTATGCCACTCATTCCATGCCTTACCGTAAGAACGCCATGTAGACGAGGCCACTGAAGATCTCACCAACTCCATCAATCTTTCTCTACCACCTCCCACATGAGGGATGGGCATGGATGCCCCTCTGGTTTGGCCGCGGGGAAACATTCCCGGAATTTCTGCCAATCGAAACGAGAAAGAGAATCAGCAATGACATTATTTGTACCCGGAACATGGCGGGCTTAAAACCAGATGTTTAAACGTAAGCATTTTAATACCAGGAATCTGAGTAATTTGATAACCAGGAGAGATGAGGATGACAAGTGATTTATGGCGTGTACAATACTCATATTGTCAGTCCAATAACAGATCCGTTTATCCCTGAGGGATGGGCCCCATAAAGAAATGGCTGTGATGATAGGAAATAACTCTAACCAAGTAAGGTTTTTAACCCAGCCCTCAGTGCGCCAAGATTCCGGCCAAGGTTCGGCACACCATTGGTCTCCAAAAATGACACTGAAACCAGTAGATCCAGCGGCATCGGAAAAAAGGGAGAGATCCTCATTAGTCAATTCCGATGACTAAAAGCATGTATATCCATTATAGGACAAGAGGAACTCCTTCCCAACCAGCAAGTCTGCTTTCAAAGGAGGTTTTATCCGAATTCTATGATGGGGAAGCTTGATGCTTTTGGTCGAGAGGGATAAACGTCTGGAAAAATTCTCCCCATAGGCATTACTGTGCAAGCAAAGTTAAGGAGGCCTAGCATGGACTGCATTTGACATAGTGTTACTTTGAGGACAGAACAAAATCCTTCAATCTGGGACAGCAATTTTGAATTTTTTTCTGAGGGAGGGCGAAAAACCATGGCAACGGAATGAATCTCAATTCCTAAAAAGGATAGCGAAGTAGTAGCAAAAGTTTTTCCACTGGATAAGGGAACGCCAAAATACGACGCGAAAAAAATAAAATTGTCCAGCAAAAATTGACAGGACCTGGAATCTGGTGGTCCCACAAAAAGAAAATCGTCAAGATAATGGATTATAGCGGAGGAACCTGTTTCATACTTAACCACCCATTCTAGGAAAGAACCAAATAATTCAAAATAATAGCAAGAGATGGAACAACCCATGGGAAGGCAGGTAGATCTCACATCACCGTTACTTTCTGAGTAGCAACGTCTTCGGAAAGTTTATGAAGCTACATTTACAGAAAACATGGGTCCACTGTCTTTACTAAACGCCATCTACAAATTCGAGCTTCAAGATTTGGAGAGGTGTGTATTGTAAGAATTTTTATCACCCAACCACTTTGAGTAGCAGAAGGAGAGATAGCATTAGCAAACTCTCAAGAACTATCTGCATTCTACAATGACGGAACAACGGTTAAACAGCCGAGCCCTTCTGTCAATTGAACATGAGCTCGCCAGACACCTGAATTTTAAAGACCTGATTAAGGATTTTTCTAACCAGCAGGTAAAACGACTGCTTGTTCCATACATGTAAATTTGCATCTTCACATCTTCTACATTGCAGCCAGTTTTACATTAGTGTGTTATTGCCATGTATGTTCCCCTGTATTATGGATGAGTGTCCTAGCCTGACTGCGGGATTACTGACCCAAAGTCCTAGCATTAGACAGATGTAACAGATCGGATAGTAATGTTTCAGTTCTGAGACCTGCACCTGACTGACCCTGCGATGCACTATCGGTACCCCAGATGGGAATACCCATTTAATATTAGGGCTTAGTTTTTAGGATAGAGCGCACTATTGTTTGTTGTTCTTGAATTTATGGAAATACGTCTTTATTATTATGGTTCATTCCTTAGATCGTGTGCAAAACTGTTTGTTGTTTTAATATGTTTTCTGACCTCACAAAATGACCTTATTTTCATTGTATTAATTGGTTATACGTTTTGTCTTTGTTTTGTTTGTTTTGTTACATTATAATTTTGCACTTTACATAATTGACCAAAGGATTTAACTAAATGACTCTTATGAAAAATAGATTTAATTAGCGAAATGTTTAGTGGGAATGTTTTACAAAACTTTTATGTTAAGGGCATTGACCATGCTCTGGTTATTCTTAACCAATGTGTGTGTGAGATGAATAAAAGGCCCTTAATGCAGAAATTCAACATAGAAATATAGTCTATTTCCCATATTTCGTATTTAGTGCCGAAGTTCAAGAAAGACCATAATACTAAGTGCCTTATCATCATCTCAAACACATTGGTCAAGAATAACCAGAAAATTGCCAATCCTTTTAATCAGAGTTTAACGTTTTGGACGAATTTACTTTAAAGTTTGTCACCCCTTATATCATAAATAATAAATAAACAGAAATTGCTTTTCTAATAGAATAACACGTCCAGAAGAGATTCCTTTTCAGCAGTCACCTCATTATCATAGCCAGCAGGATTACAATGAGAGATAACAGAATCCACCATTCACATTAGGTCGTGTCACAGCTCACCTCTTCCCCTTTCCTGCACAATGACATCTGCATGACACTAAACATGAGAACATGTATAGAAAACTCTCCCTAGGAATTAGAGTCCCCTGTTTTGTCTTGTGATATATATACATCCATATGTCTATTGTTCATATCTCCAAACAGGCAAGACAGCAGATTTCCATAAATGTACAGAAAACAGGATACAATAATCTGAAGTCAGAAATACAGATTATAAAAAAATTATCACAATCTGGTTTCAATTAGTTTAAAAAATGTACGTGACTCATTCCCTTAAAGAAAAAGAAGCAAAATATACCTAAAAAGAATATTGGATAGTTTAAGAAATGTTTAATAGGTTAGAGTAGAGTAGGGCCCTGCCAAAAGAGTCTACCTTGTCGTGGTGGCAGGCTTAAAAAATCTTTTGGCCAAAACAAAAGCTGATGGCTGTGTATGTGAAATGGTGTTCGATGGGAACTGTTTATGTGTGATTGGTGAAACCGAGGTGCAGAAGCAGAGTTTTTCCAAGAGTGGGAGGTGGGACGGTGGAAAGTTTGAGGGGTGGAGTCTCAAGGGTGCCCGGAAATGTTGCCAGTATGGGGTGCTGAAATTCCTGGTGGCAGCCCTGCTTCAGTATGTAGCAAAAATCACAGTCTCCTACTCTCCACAGGCATGTGTTCAAAGGAGTATGTTACGGATCCGGGTGGTGGAACCTCTGTGCTGCGGTGCAAGGAGGGACCAGAGGGGCGTAAGTAGCTGTCAACTCGGACTGACCAAGGTCATACGGCGGCTCAAATCGACTCCGTGACCAGGGAAGGACCGAGCAGAGGGGACCAGGTGCTACTCTGGGACCGACCTTGTATGAGAGCAGGTGACTCCCACGGGTCAGAAGGCAGGGACTGACCGGTACAGCAGATGAGCACAGCAGGCAGGCTGACGGGTGATCCGGGTAGGCGGACTGGCAGACACAGCAGGTAACAAGCAGGAGCCTCCAGATAGGCTGGCTGGTAGGCACGGCAGGTAACAGGCAGGTGCTTCCAGGTAAGCAGGTGGGCAAGGCCCATAGACAGACTGGCGGGCTGGAGAGTAGACAAGCTGGCGGACTGGACCAGTAGTCAGGCTGGCGGGCTGGACTTGTAGTCAGGCTGGCGGGCTGGACTTGTAGTCAGGCTGGCGGGCTGGACTTGTAGTCAGGCTGGCGGGCTGGACTGGTAGTCAGGCTGGCAGCGGGACCTGAGGGCTGAAGCAGAGTTTAACACACAAAGCTACAACCTTGCATGGGCACCTCCATCTTGGAGGAGGTGCCTTTTATATGAGAGGTCCTCCGGTCATTGGCCGGGGACTCCTTAGGACGGCGTGCGCGGCCCCTTTAAGAGGGCGCCCTAAGCACAATGCCCGGGAAGCTGCGCGCCGGCAGAAGCAGGAGCGCCGGAGGACGCCGGGCGGGGAGCGCGGCGGTAAGAGGGACGGCGTCTCTGCCTGTCAAGGCGCAGAGACACCGATACTACAGAGTATTGTCATGACAAGCACTGGGGTGTTCAGAAAACCTCAAGCTGTCATGACAACCCTTTGGCACCCCACAATCATGATGCAGGGACAGTTAGAACAGTGTGCCCCACCTGGACCAGTCACTGTAAATTCTGCCATCACAGATTGTTAGCGGCATATAACAGGTTAACGGCCGCTTCCCTCCACTCAGAACTGTTAGAGGCAGATGATGGCTGAATAACGCAGCCATCATTTGTCGGCTCAGTTCCCAAGTCCACATCAAAGAACGGGACCTGGGATTTGTGTTATTTTTTTCTATAAACCGTTTTGTTTTTTACTTTTTTTACTTTAGTCCCTTTACAGAACGTGAACCTGGTTGAGCTTTATTGCACGATGCTGCGAGGCATGATTTACAATTGCAGCTGTGGGGGCCATTGTGTAGAGTTGGTTGACTAAAAGAGCCCCCTACCTTTATTTGACAACCTAGATGCCACTGATACTATAGGTTGCGGCATCAAAGGCGTTAATTAAAGATAACAGCTAGGATCAAAGACATTGACTGCTCAGTTCCTGCGGGAGCCCCTCAGTGATCCAGCTGGAATGGTGCCAGCACCGGAGGTAAGTATAGCTCCTATTATTTTACTTTGTGGAAACATAGTGATTGAGAAGGGTTGGTCCTAGTAGTGAACATCAGAGAGAGACTTGCGGCCTAGCCGGAAAACCCAGTGATCCCCGCTAGGGCCAGAGCTTCATAGAGAACTTACATGGAAACTCACACGACTGGGCACACCACCTTTGTGAAGAGAACATTAACGTTAAATAGTGAAAGACTTTCTCTGCTATCCCAAGCTTACTGTTATTAGTTCTACTGTTGATTTGCCTTGTTACTAACACTTTACAGTTTAAAGTATATACCGTATATACTCGAGTATAAGCCAACTTTTTCAGCACACTGAACTCATCATCTTTCCTTCATCTCGCATATCTTCCCCACCTGATCTTTCTATCACAATAAATGACATCACACTTTCCCCTGTCCCCAGAGTAACCCCTGACTCTGCCCTGTCCTTCAAGCCCCACATCCAAGCTCTTGCCACCTCCTGTGGCCTCCAGCTCAAAAGTATTCCCAGAATCCATCCTTTCCTCAACCCTCAATCTACTAAACTGCTTGTTCATGCCCTCATCATCTCCCGCCTCGACTACTGCAACACCCTCCTCTGTGGCCTACCTGCTAACACTCTCGCACCCCTCCAGTCCATCCTCAACTCTGCTGCTCGACTAGTTCATCTCTCGCCTCACTAGAGCAAATGGTGCATTGGGAGTGGGGGTGGGGAGAGCTAATGGTAAATTGGGAGTGGGGAGAGCAAATGGTCAATTGGGAGGGAGCGGTAGTGAGAGCTAATGGTGAATTGGGAGTGTGGAGAGCACATGATGAATTGGGGGTGGGAAGAGCAAATGGTGAATTGGGAATAGGGGTGGGGAGAACTAATGGTGAATGGAGCAAATAGTGAGTGGGGGGTGGGGAGAGCAAACGTTGAATTGGAAGTGGGGGGTAGAGAGCAGATGGTGAATTAGGAGTGCGGGTGGGGAGAGCAAATGGTGAATTGGGAGTGGAGGGTGGGGAGAGCAAATGGTGAATTGGGAGTGGAGGGTGGGGAGAGCAAATGGTGAATTGGGAGTGGAGGGTGGGGAGAACAAATGGTGAATTGGGAGAGCAAATGATGAGTTGGGAGTGGGGAGAGCAAATGGGGAGTGGGGATGGGGGGAGCAAATGGTGAATTGGGAGTGGGGGGTGGGGAGAGCTAGTGGTGAATTGGGAGTGGGGAGAGCTAATGGTGAATTTGGAGTGGGGAGAGCAAATGTTGAATGGGGGGTGGGGAGAGCTAATGGTGAATTGGGAGTGGGGGAGAGCAAATAATGAATTGGGAGTGGGGTAGAGCAAATGATGAATTGGGAGTGGGGGAGAATAAATGATTATGAATACAGGTTGGGAGAGAGCACGAACATGACATAATGAATTGGAGTGGAGGGGTTCATGTAAATATAATGAATTGGGGGAGCGGGAGGTACAGAGTGGGGGGTGTTGAGGATGCAGGAGTGTGACTGGTAATGAATTGGGAAAGAGTACAGGTGCTATTTAATTTATATATTTATTGGGTGGAGAAAGTGGCTATTTACAGTTAGTGGGGGGGCCGTGGTGGATTACAATTTGTATTTGGAATGGTGGGTTGCATAATAACTAATTATATATTAATGGTGGGTGCACATCTGTATTCAGCTGCGTAATGTAGAAATTGGGGAATGTGCTCTAGATAACTGTGTGCTATTTTATGCAGAGACGAGTCCTGGCTGGAAGAAGTGAGGTCGGTCTGCGCTGGATGAAAGTGAAAAAAAGCGAAGATGAAGGACTTCAACTAGAGACGTCACTTGTGAGTCAGTGTGTTCTCTGTACAATGACACTATATACTAATGTACAGAGCTCCTGTGTATGTCACTGGTGATCACTATATTACCTGTACACTATACACTATATGCAGAGCTCCTGTGTATAATGTCACTGGTGATCACTGTATTACCTGTACACTATATACACAGCTCCTATGTATAATGTCATTGGTGATCACTGTATTACCTGTACACTGACACTATATACAGAGCTCCTGTGTATAATGTCACTGGTGATCACTGTACACCGTCTACTATGTAGAGAGCTCCTGTGTATAATGGCACTGATGGTAATATTAGTATTTATTTTTTTTTATTAATGATCAGTATTGTATTATTTGGTCACTATGTGGTGGTAATATGTGGTCCGGTCATGGTGTGGCGGTATTTGTCCCTTACACTGTGTGCAGAATTATTAGGCAAGTTGTATTTTAGAGGATTATTTTTATTATTGATCAACAACTATGTTCTCAATCAACCCAAAAGACTCATAAATATCCAAGCTTAATATTTTTGGAAGTTGGAGTGTTTTTTTTTTTAGATTTGGCTATCTTAGGAGGATATCTGTGTGTGCAGGTAACTATTACTGTGCAGAATTATTAGGCAACTTAATAAAAACCAAATATAATCCTATCTCACTTGTTTATTTTCACCAGGTAAACCAATATCAGTGCACAAAATTTAGAAATAAACATTTCTGACATGCAAAAACAAAAACCCAAAAAATTTGTGATCATTATAGCCACCTTTCTTTATGATGACACTCAACAGCCTTCCATCCATAGATTCTGTCAGTTGCTTGATCTGTTTTCGATCAACATTGCATGCAGCAGCCACCACAGCCTCCCAGACACTGTTCCGAGAGGTGTACTGTTTTCACTCCCTGTAGATCTCACATTTTATGATGGACCACAGGTTCTCTATGGGGTTCAGATCAGATGAACAAGGGGGCCATGTCATTATTTTTTCTTCTTTTAGACCTTTACTGGCCAGCCACGCTGTGGAGTAGTTGGATGCATGTGATGGAGCATTGTCCTGCATTTAAATCATGTTTTCTTGAACGATACCGACTTCTTCCTGTACCACTGCTTGAAGAAGTTGTCTTCCAGAAAGTGGCAGTAGGTCTGGGAGTTGAGCTTCACTCCATCCTCAACCCGAAAAGGTCCCATAAGTTCATCTTTGATTATACCAGCCCATACCAGTACCCCACCTCCACCTTCCTGGCGTCTGAGTCGAAGTGGAGCTCTCTGCCCTTTACTGATCCAGCCTCTGGCCCATCCATCTGGCCCATCAGGAGTCACTCTCATTTCATCAGTCCATAAAACCTTTGAAAAATCAGTCTTAAGATATTTCTTGGCCCATTCTTGACATTTTATCTTATGTTTCTTGTTCAAAGGTGGTCGTTTTTCAGCCTTCCTTACCTTGGCCATGTCCCTGAGTATCGCACACCTTGTGCTTTTTGATACTCCAGTAACGTTGCAGCTCTGAAATATGGCAAAGCTGGTGGCGAATGGCATCTTGGCAGCTTCACGCTTGATTTTCCTCAATTCATGGGCAGTTATTTTGCGCCTTTTTTGGCCAACACGCTTCTTGCGACCCTGTTGGCTATTTGCCATGAAATGCTTGATTGTTCGGTGATCACGCTTCAAAAGTTTGGAAATTTCAAGATTGCTGCATCCCTCTGCAAAACATCTCACAATTTTGGACCTTTCAGAGCCCGTCAAATCTCTCTTCTGACCCATTTTGCCAAAGGAAAGGAAGTTGCCTAATAATTAAGCACACCTTATATAGGGTGTTGATGTCATTAGTCAACACCTCTCCTCATTACAGAGATGCACATCACCAGATTTACTTAATTGGTAGTTGGCTCTCAAACTTATGCAGCTTGGAATAGGACAACATGTATAAAAAGTATCATGTGATCAAAATACTTATTTGCCTAATAATTCTGCACACAGTGTATATGTGGTATTATTTGGTGACCATTTGGTGGTAATATGTGGTCTGGCCATGGTGTGGTGGTATTTGTTCCTTGCTTGCGGTATTATTCGGTCACTATGTGGTGGTAATATGTGGTCTGGTCATGGTGTGGCAGTATACCTTGTATGTGGTATTATTTGGTGACTATGTGATGGTAAATTGTGGTCCGGCTATGGTGTGATGGTTTTTGTTCCTTGAATGTGATATTATTAGTCATTTTAAAAAATTGATGTGACACATTCCTTTAAAGAAAAAGAAATAAAAATATACCTAAAAAGAGTATTGGATATTTTAAGAAAGGTTTAATAGGTTAGAGTAGAGTAGGGCCCAGCCAAAAGAGTTTAACTTGTCGTGGTGGTTGATTAAAAAAATCTTTTGGCCAAAACAAAAGTTGCTGGCTATGTATATGATATATGGTTGAGTGGAAACTGTAAATCTGTGATTGGTGAGGGCGTGGTGCAGAAGTGGAGTTTTTCCAAGATTGGGTGGTGGGACTGTGGAAGTTTCGAGGGGTGGAGGTGGAGCTGGGGTGGAGCCTGGGCGGAGTCTCAAGGGAGCTTGAAAATGTTGCCAATATTGGGCCCTGAAATTCCTGGTGGCAGCCCTCTATCTATCTATCTGTCTATCTAAATAGCAAAGTAAGGCTATGTGTGTTGTGATCTGCAAGAAGAAATAAGGAAAGATAGGGGAAAGCTGTCCCTACAGTAAGACTAAGCTGAATCCCTATGATGTAGCGGGGTGCCTGTTCCTAGTGAACAGACCCACCTTTTTCTTCGGCTAGTCTGAACGAAGACCTATAGGATTAAGGAAGGGTTCCTAAAGAACTAAGGACTGGGACAAAAATGGGACACTTCCTAAACAGAAATTGTTGTAGAACACAAAAGACAAATTGACAAAAAGTACTAGAGGTCCAAGAGGACCAAGCAAACTGACAGAGCTAGGCACCGAAGCACCAGGCTAGCAAAACAGTCAAACAACACTGAAGTCCAGCAAAGCCAGAAGGGCAGAGCTGGAATGTATATGCAGATGGTCACGTGACCGCAAAACACAAGATAGCAAAAACTAACAGGAGGGTTCTAACAGTACCCCCTCTTCTATGAGGATCCTCCGGATCCTCCAGGCCCAGGCCTATCAGGAAAGCTCCTGTGGAAAGCTTTAACAAGCCTAGGAGCAGAGACATCATCCGTCCTTACCCAGGAGTTGTCTTCGGGACCGAAACCCTTCCAGGAGACAAGATACTGTAATTTCCCTCTATGCCATCTAGAATTCAAAATACGAGAAATTTCATATTCGCCGTCTTCCACCACAGGAGGAACTGTGACAGTGGCGTCCCTATTAGATACGTCAGCCTTTTTCAAGAAGGAAACATGAAACACAGGATTAATCTTCCAGGAAGTAGGGACATCCAACCTAACAGCAGACGGGTTAACAACCTGAAGCACTTTAAATGGACCCACAAACTTAGGACCCAGTTTTTTAGAGGGAATCCTCAAACGCAGGTTCTTCAAGGACAACCAAACCATTTCACCCACAGTAAACAAAACCTCTTTACGTTTCCTGTCAAAATACTTCTTGGACTTTTTGTTAGCCTCTTGAAGGTTACAACGTACATTAGTCCAAACTCTCTCTAAATCACCGGAAAAATTCTCCTCCTCCGGCACCGCCGACCCCAATTTGGAGAAAGAACCAAAAGACGGATGTCTCCCAGTACAACAAAAAAAAAGGAGAACACCCAGCAGAGGAGGATGTATGACTGTTAAGAGCAAATTCTGCGAGAGGCAGAAACTCCGACCACACCTCTTGATTGTTCGCCACAAAGCAACGCAAAAACTGCTCAACATCCTGGTTCTTTCTTTCAGTCTGTCCATTAGACTCAGGATGATAACCAGACGAAAATGACAAATGGACTCCCAACCTGTCACAAAAAGCACGCCAAAAGCGAGCTACAAACTGAGGTCCTCTATCAGAAACAATATCCGTGGGAACGCCATGGAGCTTGACAATCTCCTTAACAAATGCCTTAGCGAGTGTCTTGGTGCAGGGCAACTTAATGAATGGAACCAAATGACACATCTTACTAAAACCGTCCACGACCACCCAGATGACAGTAAAACCCTCGGACACAGGAAGATCAGTAATAAAA
Organism: Phyllobates terribilis; assembly: GCF_046119375.1. Classification (NCBI taxonomy): domain Eukaryota; kingdom Metazoa; phylum Chordata; class Amphibia; order Anura; family Dendrobatidae; genus Phyllobates; species Phyllobates terribilis. The sequence continues at coordinate 4,188,106 of NW_027362892.1, forward strand.
TCCATAGTGAGATGCGTCCAAGGCACACTAGGAACCTCCAGAAGGCAAAGCAACCCCGCAGCAGGAGTATGTGAAGCCTTTGACCTAGCACACACAGTACACTGACGCACCCACTTGATGACTTCCTTCTGCCATCCAGGCCACCAAAAACTGCGACTGATCAGTCTCTTAGTCTCCGAAATTCCTGGATGACCTGCCAACAGAGACTCATGACACTCCACAAACAAATCTCTCCTAAAGGCTCCAGGCACGAACAACCTCCCATGGGGAGTGTTAGATGGAGCATCTTCTTGAGCTTTCAGAATCCCATTCTCCAAAACGGAGTCCAAAGCCGCCACCACAACTCCTTTCTGTAAAATGCTCTCCTCCTCCTCGGCACCGACCGTAGGAGAGAAGCTGCGAGATAAAGCATTGGCTTTAACATTCTTAGTACCAGGGAAATAGGTAACAGAAAAATGAAACCGAGAAAAAAAAAGTGCCCACCTAGCTTGACGGGCATTCAAGCGCTTGGCAGCATCCAGATAAATCAAATTCTTATGATCTGTGAAAACCTGAATAGGAAATCTAGCGCCTTCCAAAAAATGACGCCAATGTTCAAACGCGTATTTAATAGCCAGCAGCTCCCGATTTCCAACATCATAATTCAGTTCGGTTTCCGAAATTTTTTTCGAAAAGAAGGCACAAGGATGTACTCCACCCTTGTTCTCCTGAGACAAAACTGCTCCGACCCCCACCGATGAAGCATCGACCTCGACCAAAAAAGGCTTGGTCTCATCAGGCTGCATAAGGATAGGGGCAGAACTGAACCTCTCTTTGAGATACTCAAAAACTTCAATGGCCTCAGTAGTCCACTGGGCCGTATTCGCACCTTGCCTGGTGAGATCGGTTAGAGGTTTAACAATTACAGAAAAATTCTTAATGAATTTCCTGTAATAATTGGCAAAACCCAAAAATCTCTGTATAGATTTCAAACCAATAGGCAGGCCTAGGCCATTCCTGCACAGCCTGAACCTTCACAGGGTCCATCTCAAAGCCATCGCTGGAGACAATGTAGGCCAAAAAACTAATTTTCTGCACAGCGAACTCACATTTCTCCAGATTAGCAAAGAGTGAACTATCACCCAATAACTGCAAAACTTCACGTACACTCTGCGAATGGGACTCCAGATCTGGTGAATAAATCAAAATGTCATCGAAATACACAACCACATTCTTACCAATCAGAGGTCTCAGGATGTCATCAATAGGATTCTGAAAAAATGCAGGTGCATTGGTAAGACCAAAAGGCATCACCAGATTCTCAAAATGACCTACCGGAGTGTTAAAAGCAGTTTTCCATTCATCACCCTCCTTCACACGTAACAAATTGTATGCCCCCCGGAGATCAATTTTGGAGAACCACTTGTCTCCCACTAACTGGTTAAACAAGTCAGGAATTAATGGTAATGAGTAGGAATTGCGTACGGTAATCTTATTAATTTCACGAAAATCCAGACATGGACATAAACCGCCGTCCTTTTTTTTAACAAAGAAGAATCCGACTGCCACAGGCGACTTAGAAGGTCTAATGTGACCAGCAACCAGGCTAGTCTCTTTGTACTCCTCCAAGGCCTTTCTTTCAGGGATAGTCAGATTAAACAAGCGACTTTTGGGAAGAGTAGCACCCAGAACAAACTCAATGGCGCAATCATAATCCCTATGAGGAGGTAAAACTTGCGACTCCTCCAAAAAAACCCTCCAAAAATCTTGAATAGGTACAGGTAATTCCATTTTTTCCACAGCCGCAGAGCGACCATTACAACATTTATCATAGCACTTCGGACTCCAAGACTTAATCACATTAGTAGACCAGTCCAATAAAGGATTGTGCAGTTTTAACCAAGGCAATCCTAGAACAACTGGAGAGGGTAAATTATCCAAAACAACCAAGTCCAAAATTTCTTTGTGAACTCCATTGATAGTGAGAGAAAATGCAGCAACCTTGTGAGTAATACATTTCAAAGGAGTGTTATCAATTGCAACCACAGAAATAAGTGATGACAAAGGTTTTGATTTCAATTTAAGGTTTTCCAAAAACCCTTTATCAATCACATTAAGTGCTGAACCACAATCCACAAATACCTGAAATTCAATCAAATCTCCCTGCAGAGTAGTACTCCCAGAAAGAAATACTCCTGCAGAGCATAAACAAGCTATACGGGCGTAACTGACCTTTTTTTTTTCTTTACTTAAACGACGCTCACAATACTTAATCAAATGGTCACCTTTACCACAATAAAGACACAATCCCTCGGCGAATCTCCGGTCTTTTTCCTGAGAGTGGAGTGACATCTCCCCAACCTCCATTGGTTCCCCGCCGTCAGTGAAGATTTTCTGGGGACTAGGACCTGACATTACAGGAGTCTTTACGTCATTGAGCCTGCACCTCAGTCTCCTGTCTATACGAACAGCTAACTGCATAGCCTCCTGCAGAGTCTCAGGTGCAGGGAATGCAATTAGCAAATCCTTAACCCTTTCACTCAGACCAGCAAGAAATAAACATCTAAGCACCGAATCATTCCACTTAACTTCTGAAGCCCATCTCCTGATGTGTGTGCAATAATTTTCAACATCATCAGACCCCTGATTCAAACGTCTAAGTTCTGATTCAGCAGATGAGATTCGATCAGGATCGTCATATAATAGCCCCATAGCAGAAAAAAATTCTTCAACAGAACTTAAACACGGATCATTAGGCTGGAGAGAAAAGGCCCAACCCTGTGGTTCTTTGCGCAAAAGTGACATAATAAAACCAATGCGCTGTGATTCATTCCCAGAGGATCTTGGTCTCAAACGAAAATATAACAAATAAGCATTTTTAAAGGAAAAAAATCTTGCTGTTTACCATAAAAAACATCAGGCAGTCCTACCTTCGGTTCCACAAAATGCGCTCCAGGACAGCTACTCACGTGTTACTGAAGCTCGGCCACCTCCAGAGACAATCCTTGCAGGCGTTGAGCCAACTCCTGGACGGAAACCATACTGATCCCTGAATTTCTTTCCTTTTAGTTTTTTTTTTGGGCTGGACTTACTGTTGTGATCTGCAACAAGAACTAAGGAAAGATAGGGGAAAGCTGTCCCTACAGTAAGACTAAGCTGAATCCCTACGATGTAGCGGGCTGCCTGTTCCTAGTGAACAGACCCACCTTCGTCCTCGGCTAGTCTGAACGAAGACCTATAGAATTAAGGGAGGGGTCCCTAAAGCACTAAGGGTTGGGACAAAAATGGGACACCTCCTAAACAGAAATTGTTGTAGAACACAAAAGACAAACTGACAAAAAGTACTAAAGGTCCAAGAGTACCAAGCAAAATGACAGAGCTAGGCACCGAAGCACCAGGCTAGCAAAACAGTCAAACAACACTGAAGTCCAGCAAAGCCAGAAGGGCGGAGCTGGAATATATAGGCAGATCGTCACGTGACCGCAAAACACAAGATAGCAAAACTAACAGGAAGGTTCTAACAATGTGCCCACGATGCAGAAATGCTCCGGATTTTTCCTGAGCATTTCTGCATCTCCCCTGGCAGAAAAAACGCATGCGGATTGTACATGCGCATTGTACATGCGTTTTTCCTGCCAGGGACATGCGGATATGAAGCGTTCTTCACATGCATTTCCGCATGCGGGTTGACAAGTGCTTTCCAAGCGATTTTAGCATCACTTGGAAAGTGCTTGACAACTTGGTCACACTATATAAATCCATGCAACCAGCATGGATTTATATAGTGTGACCCAAGAGAATGTCAAAAAATAAATATTTACTTACCTTCCGATGGCCCCCGGTGTCTAGCTTCACCGTCCCGGCTGCCGGCAGATCATGTTACACTGAAGGACCTGCCGACGTCAGTGTCGCGTGACCCGTCACATGACTATGACGTCAGCGCAATTCCTTCAGTCCATCGAACTGCCGGCATGAGAGGAGGAGCGCATCGGGGGCCGCCAGAAGGTAAAAAATAAATATATACTTATTTTATTCATTTTTTTTTTACAGTTTTCTATGGTACAAGGGTCCGGAGGAGAGTCTCCTCTTCTCTAGACCTGGGTACGATCCACACATTAGAACGCATGGAATGCGCATCTACATATACAGTGATGCGTAATCCATGCGATCTAATGCAAGTCAATGGCGGCGAAAACGCAGCACTTCCGCAAAATAATTGGTAGTGCTGCGTTTTTTTCCGCAATGATATTCCGCAGCGGAAATTTCCGCAGCATGTGCACAGCACATGCGGATTATCATTGGGGAACATGGCAGGCCTTCTACCATGCGTTCTTTAAGCATTTCTGCAGCGTTTTTGCCGCTGCGGAAAAGTTTAAAAATGCATCGTGGGCACACATCCTTATGGAGACCAATCTCTGTGATGGGGGAAGGGCACTAAAATAGTGTATGTCCTACACAACAAACTACCTGCTTGAAGACTGAAGACCGGGACACAGAGTCACCGAATACAAGAGACACAAGCAGTGTCTGACTGGTGCCAGAGACCCCCACTGTCCAACTTTAGGGCCCCACTTCTCAACTACATGCAAATGTGACATTATCCTCAATCACAAATTTATATAACAATGAACTGGGTAGATTGGTAAATGAATAAGATGCTACCTTTGTCTGCACATAGTGAGTAAAGTATATTGTGCCAAGTACTGCTCATATAAGAGGGTGGAGGCCACTCTGCACAGGGGCCCACTGGAGGATTCTCCTGTTCTCCTGTCGGCCAGTCCAAGCCTGAGCACAGAGCTGGCACAAAAATGCTCCCATCCCATCCAAAGTTCTGGCCAGAAGTGGTCTTCAAGGAAGAATTGTAATCAAAAACAATATCTTAGTCATAGAAACAAGGGTGCAGAAAAATGTCAGCCTTGGCTATGGACTAATGAGCAAAAATGTGAAATATTTGCCGTTCACAGAAGACAGTTAGTTTGTCAAAGGGCTGGAGAGTGGAACAATATAGAGGGTCTGCAAGCAACAATGAAGTATGGTGAAGGTGTAAGGGACGAGACAAGGGGTTCCTCGTTGTGTGCACATATTACTGATTCAGCTGATGGCACATTCAGACTATGTTCTGCCACAGTTGGTGAGACACTGGGACTCTTTAACTCCGCAAAGAAGAAGACAGACATGTTTACGAAAATAAAGTCATTTACTAGGTCTGGAAAAAATGTACAATGGGTAGCAGGAATAATGCTTTAAACTTTCATCTGTATAGTATGACAGAGGTTCACACTTGATGGTTGAGGACGGTGGCGCAATACTTGTGTAGAACTTTGCAAATGAACAACAAGCTCCACCGAGGGCCTTCATATTCCCAGTACAGGGCTACATGGGTCGATGTATTGCGCTGTGACCATTGTACCAGCCTGGCTGATCCCATATTTCTTCACAAAGACCTCCAGGTCTGGCTAACACTGAGACTAGCTTTAAAATGATTTATTTTTCAGTGGGTGCCCCAACTTGCCTTTGGTATGGAGTACTGCTGCCACTGTTACTTGAATGCTGAAATGTATTCCCTAGTATGTCTGCTCTTCGCGCACGCAAAATTATGGCTAGATCCGATTGAAGTTGTCCTTTCTTCTCTGCAGCTCTACTCAGACTCTCTATTAAAACAGGAACTAACTCCTGGTGCCCACTTACTCCTCCCCAAACTATGGGCTGGCCCTACAGTTAACCATGTCCACCCCTGTACAGAGGAAAACTGGAGCCTACATAAGGATAAAACACATAAAACCACAGGTCACACTAACTATACAGTCAGGAGTCTTCAGAGAGGGTGTTCAGACATCTTCTACACCATTACAGAGGGACCTAGCATATTTGGAACTCCAGTTCAACAAATGGAGTTGGGGATTTGGTCATCATTAATGGTGTCTTCAATGCAGAGAAATATAGCAGATAATTATTAGTGTTGAGCGAGTATGTCCTGTTAACACTTTTGGCGAGTATGACAACTTTAATACATGTGAGGAATGTGTAATAAATAGACATTCCTTACATGTACTAAAGCTGTCAATCAGTCGCAAATCATGCACACGGGAGTGATTCAAACATAACACCGAGCAGCTGTAACTACTCGGTGCTCGGCCCAAGCATACTCGCCGAAAGTGTTAACAGAACTTACTCGCTCAACACTAATAATTATCCATCATGCAATACCATCAGTTAAGCGTCTGACTGGCTCTAAATTTATTATTCAGCAGTGTTATGCGCTAACGCAGAAAGACCCAGGAAGACTGGCACCAAACCAGCAAATCCGCAGGGACAGACGCACTTGGCACAAGCTGCCCAGCTAGGTGAGCTCTTTAGGACCGGGAACACTTTTCACTCAGCTCCCAGTGATGGAAGGGGGACTTTGGCAGAGCCTTCCCAGGCCCACTGTCGCCAGCCAGCTGGCGTCTGGTGACACGGCCGGTGCCTAGTCAAGAACCGGGTGGGTACCTCTATAAGAACACCTAGGAAAAATTAAAAGGGAAAGAGAAGACTCCTAAGACAAAACGCTGGAAAGATAACAACTAATAATGATAGCACCCCTCACCACCACAGCACATTGAAACTGTAATAAACAGCAAAGGACTGAGCAGGGAACAGGTTTAAATAGCCCGCCTAATGATCAGGTGTTGAATACCTCTCAATCATCCCAAGACAACCACTCCCTGCTAACTTGCACAGCAGCTTGGACCCAATCCCACCACTGCCTAGTACCAGACACCGCAGTATCGTGTGTTGCCTGGCAATCGGGGGAACACAGCATCCCATGTTAACCGGGCATTATATCAGTGGGAGAAACGGCATCCCGCGTCCTCACAAATCCTACTACTCCAGAGCGCGATGCTCCATAAGATTGAGACGGTTTTCCTGCATGTGTAGTAGCTTCGCCTGCAGAGTCAGGACAATGGTGGCCCCTGCGACCGGAGTAGCGTAGCACTGGACTTGATCCATTCCCAGGTGGGAGCACAGAACCACAATTCCTAACAAGTAGGACAATGACTTCAAACATAAAGCCAATGTGACTAAGTACTATCTACAGTATAAAAAAGAACAAGGAACCTGGAAGTGATGATATGGCCCCCACAGAACACTGATCTCAAAATCATCAAGTCGGTCTTGGATTACATAGAGAGACAGAAGTATTTTTGTCCAAGCCTACATCCACAGAAGATCTGTGGTTATTTTTTAGTGAGCCAAGATATTGGGAACAGTCTCCTTGTTGAGGTCCTTCACAAAACTGTATGCAAGTGTACCTGATGCTTTGATGTTGTTTTGCAGCAGTTTTCCATACCTGTTTAAAAATATTGCACAGTACTGTATGTACCCATTTGACTGACTGGTTATAGCTGCATGCAGTGGCGTAACTAGAGTCTTATGGGCCCAAGTGCAAGATCTGGACCGGGTCCCCCTTCCATCTTGAATAAATTATTATATTTTATATATATATATATATTTAAATATATATATATATTTAAATATATGCGCGTCCTCCATCCTGGTATATACCGTATATCACTCATCCTGGTATATATGTCCCTCATCCTGGCCCCATCCTGGTATTTATATCGCCCATTCTGGTATATGTTCCTTATCCCGGGCCCATTCTGGTATATACAGTATATCCCTCATCCTGGTACATTTTCCCCATTCTGCTACTGTTCTTTAATGTATAGAAGAAAATAAACTATGCTCATCAGGGGCGTACATAAAAGTCACGGGGCTCCATAGAAGAAGTATAATGGACATCTCATAGTCCTTTATATTGTATAATACATCCCATAGTCCTCCATATAATACACTGCACAGCCCATAGTCATCCATATTAGCATAATACACAGCCCATATTCTTCATATAATATAATACACAGCCATTAGTCCTCCATAAAGTATAATGTACAGCCCATAGTCATCCATGTAGTATAGTGCACCCCATAGTCATCCATAAATTATAATGCACAATCCATAGTCATTCATAACGTATAATGCACAGCCCATAGTCATCCATGTACTATAACGCACCCCCATAGTCATCCATAAAATATAATGCACCCCATAGTCATCCATAAAACATAATGCACCCTATAGTCATCCATAAATTATAATTCACAGCCCATAATCATCCATGTACTATAATGCAGCCCCATAGTCATCCATAAAGTATAATGCATCTCCATAGTCATCCATGTAGTAGTGTGGCGCCCCTGAGGGTTCGGTCGCCACAGAGGTACTGCACCTCACCCAGAGGTGTGGTGTCTCCCTTCTCTCAGGTAAGGAGGGAGTGCTGCATGGAACCCCAACACCTACATCCAACACTACACTACCCCAGGCCAGCAGGAGGGGCAAGACGCAATGTCGTTTTCTGCTGAGCCCTGACCCTGGCTGGGGTGGGGGGAACCCAAAGTTAGGGGAACCAGTAGTGGGTGTGGGTGCAGGAAGTAGTTTATGGCAGCACTCATACAGTAGATATATAAAAAGGTAGACATCTTAACAAGAGCAGGAAGTTGAGGAGTGTGGTTCAGAGGAACAGTCTTGGAGCTGAGTCTCTGTAGGAGCTCTGCTCCACTACAAGGGCCCAGGACTGAGGCCCAGGAGGGGAGCAGGGAGTAAGCTCTGTTCTGTAGAAGGGATCCTAGGGGAGTACGGCGAGTGCAGGCACCACCCGTACACCCCGAACCTGCCAAGTGTCAGGAGGATCTAGGCCGCAAGAAGGGGACCGGCCCCTGGCCCAGTCATGCAGCTTCAGGCCTCGGCTGGAAAAACCCGAGGCTTCTGACTTCTATAGCCAGGAGCCAAACCCCCACTTCAATTCAAGTAAGGTCAAGCAGGTCTGTGCAACTCCGACGGACAGGGCGGACCTCGCAGCCACCCGAACAGGATTCACAGTGGGAAGCGCAGGGCAGGAGGGAGTAAGACCCAGCTTGAAGTCGGTCTAGAGAGGTACATAAGAAAGTGGGGTTCTGCCAGGTACACCCGAACTGCCTGAGGAAAGATGGAACCCCTGCCCGGTGAACGCGGCGCGACACAGGAGGCTTGCACCAGTACAGTGCACCTGTGGACTGTCTAAGAACTGTGAGTAAATCTTGGATGACTGCACTGAGCTACCTCCGCTCCTTTCTTTCGCCGGTGCCATTTCCCTCCCTGCACTACAACGCCCAGCGCACCTCCATTTATTCTACACAGCCCTGAGGCCTGCTCCACCTGTGGGGAGCCGTTCCATCTCAAGCTGCCCTATCATCTGCCTCAGAGGACTGTCGCAGCGCTGGTGATCCTCACCAGACACCACAGGTGGCGTCACGACAAATCCCCTATAAATATCCCCTTTTTGCACTGACCGCCCTGGGTCACGGCAACGGGCCAGCCACCGTGATCTCTCCCCCGAAAGCAGCCATAAGGCCCGGCGGCTGCAGAGTACCCCACGGCCCTGGGGGCGAGTCACTAGCATGACCACTGATTTAAAATAAATCAATAAATAAATACTCACCTGGCCCTCGCTCTCCCTCCGTGCAGCGTCCTCTTGTAAAGCCGGCAGCTGACTTTGGCAGGCGACAGGAGTGTATGACGTCACTGCCATGCTCGCATCACATAGTAACATAGTAACATAGTTTGTAAAGCCGAATAAAGACTTGCGTCCATCAAGTTCGACCTGTTAGTTCTGTGATTGCTAAAGTTGATCCAGAGGAGGGCAAAAACCCCAAATGATTTGGCCAATCTTCACCTGAGGAAAAATTCCCTCCCGACTCTGAAACCAGCAGTCAGAATAAATCCCTGTATCAACCTACTATTTTATTTTATTTTTAAGTATATGCTGAAATCTGCCTGGTATCTAGAAATGCATCCAGTCCCCGCTTGAACTGGTGTAGTGAATCCGACATTACCGTCTCCTCACTCAGTGAATTCCATATTCTCACTGCTCTTACCGTAAAGAACCCCTTCCTATGCTGGTGCTGAAACCTTTTCTCTTCCAGTCTTAGTGAGTGCCCTCTTGTTAATGTAATATCCCTCCTTTTGAACAAATCCCTGGCAAGATCTCTATACTGTCCCCTAACATATTTGTACACATTTATTATGTCCCCCCTCAACCTTCTCTTTTCCAGGCTGAATAGTCCTAGTTTTGCCAACCTCTCTGGGTATTGCAGTCCCTCCATTCCCTTTATTAATTTTGTTGCCCTCCTTTGTACCTTTTCAAGCTCATTTATATCCTTTCTATATATTGGGGCCCATAACTGAGCACAGTATTCCAAGTGTGGTCTGACCAGTGCTTTGTACAGTGGAAGAACAATGTTCTCATCCTTTGCAGCTATCCCTCTTCTGATACATCCCATTACCCTGTTTGCCCTCACAGCAGCGGCCTGACTTTGGGCACTCCAATTTAGTTTGCTATCAATCAAGATGCCCAAGTCCTTCTCCATCTCTGAATTCCCCAATGATTTCCCATTCAGTGAGAACTGGTGACTTCCATTTTTCCTTCCCATATGTATGACCTTACCTCATTTGCCATTTAATGCTCCACCTACCCAGCTTATCCAAATCCCTCTGTAGGTCTGCACTGTCCTCTTTTGTATTAATTGTTTTACATAACTTTGTGTCATCTGCAAATATTGATATTTTACTATTTATCCCGTTAACATTGGGCCTAGTACAGACCCCTGTGGTACCCCACTAGTGACGCTTACCCAATCTGAGTATATTCCATTTACAACCACCCTCTGCCTTCTATCCTTTAGCCAGTTAGCTACCCACTTGCAGACATTTTCCCCCAGCCCCATCATTCTCATTTTGTATACCAACCTATTATGTGGCACGCTATCGAACGCTTTTGAGAAGTCGAGATACACGACATCCACTGGTTCCCCCTGATCTACTCGAGAGCTAACCTCCTCGTAGAAGTCAATCAGGTTTGTTTGGCAGGAGCGATTCCTCATGAATCCATGTTGGTTCGGGATTAAAAGATTATTAGCATCAAGATGCTCCGTAATCGCCTCTTTAATGAAGCTTTCAAAAATTTTGCCCACAACGGACGTCAGACTCACCGGCCGATAGTTTCCGGCGTCACTTTTCGCTCCCTTTTTGAATATTGGCACTACATTCGCCTGTCGCCAATCAAGTGGCACAGACCCAGTCTCAACAGAGTCCTTAAATATAAGATATAACGGTCTGTCTATCACATTACTTAGTTCCCTTAGTACCCGTGGGTGTATGCCATCAGGTCCTGGTGATTTGTTTATTTTAATGTTACTGAGGCGTTTCTGTACCCCAGCTTGGGTTAGATTTGTCATACTTAGTGGAGGATTAAGCTTGTCACTTCTCATTTCTCCTGTTAGTTTGATTTCCTTTGTGAAAGTTGTCGAAAAAAAATTATTTAATAGATTAGCTTTATCCTCATCTTTCTCTATGATTTTGCCTTCCTCACTTTTTATCGGTCCAATATTATCCGATTTAATCCTTTTACTATTTATATATGTAAAGAACAGTTTGGGATTTGATCTACTTTCCCTAGCAATACGTCTCTCTGTTTCCTCCTTCGCTATTTTTATTTGTTTTTTACAGGTTCTCGTTTTTTCCTTGTAACACATTAGTGCCTCCTTACTGTTTTCCTGTTTTAATCTCTTGAATGCCTCTTTTTTGCTATTTAACGCCCCTTTTACGTTCTTGTTCAACCATATTGGTTTCCTCTTATTTCTGGCCCTTTTATTCCCATACGGTATATACCTCTCGCACTGAGTATTCAGAATTCTTTTGAAGGTTTCCCATTTACTATTCGTATTCCATTGATTAAGTACTTTGTCCCAGTCAATAAGTTGAAGGTTTTCTATCAGCTGATCAAATAGGATTACCAAAATTTTTAATATTTGCCAAATGTCAGAATAATGAGAGAGAGAGAATGTTTTAAGGCATTTTTATTACTTACTTCTAAGTCAAAAGTTTACATACACTAATATTACAATGCCTTTAAACAATTCTGGATTGCCCATATGATGATGTCATGTGTTTGGAAGATTCTGATTTTTTTGGCAACATCTGAGTTAATCAGAGACACGCCTGTGTCTTCTTTTCTCATGATGCCATTTATTTTGTGAAGTGCACCAATCCCTCCTGCAGCAAAACAACCCTACAACATGATGCTGCCACCCTGATGCTTTACAGCTGGGATGGTGTTCTTATTTAGAAGGTGTGTATAACAGTTTACACTTTCAACATGTCAGATAATTGTGATCACCTAGGTCTGCTGCCTCTTGAATCTGATGAAGGAGAACAGCAGTAACCATTTCATAACAAAACGCCTGGGTCAGTCCGTTCTGTATATTGCCCTGGATTGTGTTTTTAAAGGTGCCATTTGTATGGCACCGGTAATTCCACTAGTGGAGAACCACAATGCTGCAAAGGTCACTGATATAAAAATGTTACATTCTGGTCTGAAACTGCCCCAACTGCAACCTCTTTCATCAGGCGTCACCACTCTTACACTGTGGATGGCACTGTTGACGCAAGTGTGGTGCATGCATCCAAGCATATTAGTGAGGCTGGGGCTGGTGGTGATGTCCAGCTGAAGAGTCTGTGGACCCGGTTCATCAAAGCTAAGCTAAGTGGCTAGCGCCAAGAGTGTTTGTGAGAGCCCTTTTAAAAGTTGCAAAAACTCCATGAACCGTCCCCTGTAACAACTTTTTCTAACTTTGGAAAACCAGAATTGGTTACCTCCATATAATAAAATGTTGAATTCATAGTTTCACTGCCAGTCAAGAGCTCATGTACTATGGTATCTAATTAATACTTTTGAGATATGCTCTGGCATTTTTAAACAGGAGCTGAAAAGGAGCTTACTGTTTTCATATTTTAGCAAAAAAAATTTTTTTGTAAAAACTACTTTAATCATGCTTTAGACTAAGTCCATTGCCCACAGCCCTGCTCACTGCAGATGTACTCCTCAGCTTCCTACCTCTTCTTCTTGCCCACACCCCTGCTCACTGCAGCTGTCCTCCTCAACCCCTCAGATTCCTACCTCTTCTCCTTGCCCACACCCCTGCTCACCGCAGCTGTCCTCCTCAGCCCCTCAGATTCCTACCTCTTCTCCTTGCCCACACCCCTGCTCACCGCAGCTGTCCTCCTCAGCCCCTCAGCTTCCTACCTCTTCTCCTTGCCCACACCCCTGCTCACCGCAGCTGTCCTCCTCAGCCCCTCAGATTTCTACCTCTTCTCCTTGCCCACACCCCTGCTCACCGCAGCTGTCCTCCTCAGCCCTTCAGCTTCCTACCCTTCCCCTTGCCCACAGCCCTGCTCACTGCAGCTGTCCTCCTCAGCCCCTCAGCTACCTACCTCTTCTCCTTGCCCACACCCCTGCTCACCGCAGCTGTCCTCCTCAGCCCCTCAGCTTCCTACTCATTCCCCTTGCCCACAGCCCTGCTCACCGCAGCTGTCCTCCTCAGCCGCTCAGCTTCCTACCTCTTATCCTTGCCCACACCCATGCTCACCGCAGCTGTCCTCCACAGCCCCTCAGCTTCCTACCTCTTCTCCTTGCCCACACCCCTTCTCACCGCAGCTGTCCTCCTCAGCCCTTCAGCTTCCTACCCCTTCCCCTTGCCCACACCCCTGCTCACCGCAGCTGTCCTCCTCAGCCCCTCAGCTTCCTACCTCTTGTCCTTGCCCACAGCCCTACTCACCGCAGCTGTCCTCCTCAGCTTCCTACCTCTTCTCCTTGCCCACAGCCCTGCTCACTGCAGCTGTCCTCCTCAGCCCCTCAGCTTCCTACCTCTTCTCCTTGCCCACACCCCTGCTCACCGCAGCTGTCCTCCTCAGCCCCTCAGCTTCCTACCTCTTCTCCTTGCCCACACCCCTGCTCACTGCAGCTGTCCTCCTCAGCCCCTCAGCTGCCTACCTCTTCTTCTTGCCCACACCCCTGCTCACCGCATCTGTCCTCCTCAGCCCCTCAGCTTCCTGTTCCTTCCCCTTGCCCACAGCCCTGCTCACTGCAGCTGTCCTCCTCAGCCCCTCAGCTTCCTACCTCTTCTCTTTGCCCACTGCCCTGCTCATCGCAGCTGTCCTCTTCAGCCCCTCAGCTTCCTACCCCTTCCCCTTGCCCACAGCCCTGCTCACCGGAGCTGTCCTCCTCAGCCCCTCAGCTTCCTACCTCTTCTCCTTGCCCACACCCCTGCTCACCGCAGCTGTCCTCCTCAGCCCCTCAGCTTCCTACCTCTTCTCCTTACCCACACCCCTGCTCACAGCAGCTATCCTCCTCAGCCCCTCAGCTTTCTACCTCTCAGCCTATAGCCTCTCTGTGCAGCTCCCCTGTCCCATCCTCCCTCAGTTGCTCTCTGACTGCTGTCTGACAGCAGCATCCCTTCAGTCCCCTTGTGCTCTAGAAGTACTCACCTCAAGTGCCGTCTCTCCTTGTGTCACTTTCCTCTACTTTTCTCATAGCCACACCAAGTGCCAAGCAGCCCAGAATCAGCCTGACGACAGCTACTGGGCTAAGTATCGCACTATTAGGCTGCATGTCCACTATGCGTTTTTCAAGCGTTTTTGCTGCGGAATTTCTGCAGCGAAAATGCTTAAAAGACGCTTGGTAATACGTGCTCCATGGTCCCCAATGACAATCCTCATGTGCTGTGCACATGCTGCGGAAATTTCCACTGCGGATTATCATTGCGGAAAAATACGCATCAATTGCCGCCATTGACTTGCATTGAAACGCATAATATCCGTGTCAGTACATTTGTATACACGGATATTATGCGTTTCTATGTGCAGATGGTACCCGGGTGTGGATGAGAGGAGACTCATCCAGACCCAGGTACCATAGAACCTGTTAAAAAAGAATTTAAAATAAAAAATAAAGATTATACTTACCTTCCGATGTCCTCCCGGGGTTTTCTCCCCTCCGTCTGGTCTTCTCTATGGGTCGCGGCGTTGTGAAGGACCTGCCATGATGTCATTGAGTCATGTGACCAGTCACATGACTCAATGACGTCACCGCAGGTCCTTCACACCACCGCGAGCCGCCCAAGACACCAGACCCATCGGAGAGAACATCGGGAGGACATCGGAAGGTGAGTATAAAATTAATTTTTTATTTTTTACCATTCTTATTCTTTTTTTTAGCTAACTAGGTCACACTATATAAAATCCATGCCGGTTGCATGGATTTATATAGTGTGACCAAGTTGTCAAGCACTTTTCCAAGTGATGCTAAAATCGCTTGGAAAAGTACTGGATAACCCGCATGCGGAAATGCTGCAAAAAACGCTCGACAAACGCTTCTACCTGGCTGGAAAAACACATGAAACAACCGCATGCGTTTTTCCTGCAGGGAGAAGCGTAAAAAATCTGCAGCATTTCTGCATCGTGGGCACATAGCCTCATAAACCCCTTGATTGCTGTAGGGATAGTAGGTGATAGGCGGGTGGTTTGTAATTAATGTTTGTATGCTTTTAGGCAAGTGGGTGGGAAGTATAATTAGGTTATTGGTGGGGTTAATTCTATATCCGTATTGTGTGCTATTGTTAATATTATTGTGTACTGTGGAAATTGGTAGTATATTAACTGTAGACTTGTGTGTAATAAATGTATTTTATTGATACACGGTTTCGTCTCAGTTAGTCGCCGTTAGTATCACATATAGCAAAGGAATCAGAGTAGTAACAGGTGAGGTATTAGCCGGATACCGATTATTAATAGTCAAGCCTGACATTAATAATTAATATACGGAACACCACCCTGTAACATAAGGGCAGATATTATGGCGCCTATACTTACATGCAGCTCATAGGTGGATCTGCCGGCTCTGCCATCCTCAGGGTCTTAATGAAATGTACTTTTTAGGACTGCGGCTCTCATTTTACACTTACATCTGGAGGATGTGCTGGTCCACTAGCTGTAAGCTCTTGTGTTCTCCATAGGCCAAATTTTCCCTATTTAAAAAAAAAAAAAAAAATCCGGCCTCCTGCCACCCCTTAATAGCCGGCCATCTCTCACCTTTTTCCCCACTCCTATGACAACACTGTCATAAGTATGAGGAAATCCAACTGCCGGTAATGGTAGATTTATCATAGGCAAGTGCAAGATGTTGTTAAAAAAAAAAATCCGGCCTCCTCCACCCCTTAATAGCCGGCCATCACGCACCTCAGTATTTCATCATTGCCCAAGACAGCACCAAAAAATGCAGCTAAAATGAGCAGGAGGAAATCCTATTACCGGTCAGTGAAAAATGTTTGGCACATGCCTATGATTGGAATAAAGCGCAGATATTATGGCGCTTATTCTTACCGCCAGCCCATAGGTGGATCTGCTGGCTCCGTCATTCTCTGTGTCTTCATTCGGGGTCCCTCGACGTCTCCATGGTCACCGTCATTCTTGCAGCGTTTGTTCCAGTGATGTCCAGTCTTCTGATTTTCAGTCTTCCGGAGGCTCAGGTGGGCCGCTCGCTCTGATGACTATAGAGCTGGGGTCTGCTCAAGGGTTTCCAAGTTGACAAATGAAAATCCCTCAAACAATGCCTGGTCCTTTGTTGATATAGGTGCTGTGGCCTCTGCTGCTTCTAGTTTCTCCAGATGGAATGGTTTATGACGACGGGGAGGCTCAGATGGCTATAAAGGAAAAAAGGAATTATAACATTAAAATTATGACTTTATATCAGAGTCTCCGTTAAAAACAAGTTGTAAAAGAATAGACACAAAGATTTTAATACTAAGAAACCATATCTGCTCATATACTTACTACAGGGACGTATGGTGGAGGCAGTTTCAGGGCTTCCACAGAGACCCAGTCGATACGCTGAAAAAACCTGTGCTTTCTGATGTTACCGTTGGCTCCTAAGCGACTGGCAGGATCTTTCTGAAGGAGCTAATAAAGATAAAACCAAAATCCATGAATGTAAACTGGAGAGAAAATGATGACTACTATGCAGAGATGAGCAAATCCACTTGATGCAAACTGAATTTGTGTTGAATTTTTGTGAATCTGATGAACCTGGTGAATTTCAACAATTTGTGATTTGCTTCTTAGGAATCACCTAAAATAATTGCAGCCAATTTTCATACAGTATTTCTAAAAATTACATCAGCCAGAGAAGACTTATAGGACCTCTGATGTAAGCCGTCCAGGCTTCACCATAATGCTTTAAGGTGTCACATCACATGTTATAGCACAATCAGGAGGGACTATCATAGCCTGTATGAAAGCCAAAGCAAAGAATGTAGAAGTCATTTTGTGGTGAATCTGGATAGGGAGAGCACATCACAGCTTAGCAGTAGAGATTGAGAGAGAAAGACATAAAACAGTAAAAGACTGCACAGATAGTATGTGACAGCACAGCAGTAAAGAACGGTTACCGCAAGTTTACCCATTTATGTTGAGTACTTGCGATTTTAACATTTTTGGGAAAAAATTGGAACAAGCTGGTTAATTTGAATTTCAAAAGGTTTGCTCATC
Organism: Phyllobates terribilis; assembly: GCF_046119375.1. Taxonomy (NCBI): domain Eukaryota; kingdom Metazoa; phylum Chordata; class Amphibia; order Anura; family Dendrobatidae; genus Phyllobates; species Phyllobates terribilis. The sequence goes on from NW_027362892.1 coordinate 4,205,545, forward strand.
TCTACAACTATAACATTGTATACATCATAGTACTAATGACTGTTAAGACAACTGACCTGTTTAATGATGTTCCTGATGCCGGAGGATTTATCGTTGAGTGTCTGATGGTAGGCGCACTCATCGGTAACCATTTCTTTTAAGATGACACCAAAAGAATACCAGTCTACTCCGGCGTTATACTCCTTCCCAGCCAAAATCTACATAAAGAAGAAGAAAATAGATAAAGAGTTGGTCAAAAAGTTCCATATCTTCAGTGTAATAAAGTTCTCAGTATAATAATTGTAAGACTATGTAATATAGTGAGAGTGGATGATTCCTCTGGTTGTGGCATCACTTGGATATTATGATTACTACACTAATGACTGAAAGGAGCCACGCTGCTCTTCTGAGCTCCAGAACCTTTGTTGGCTGACTTGTAACTCTTTGGGTCTTCAATGCTGGCAAAACATATAGCATGATCATGTATTGTGGCCGTGACGCGCCCCCTGGGCCAGTGCTGTAGGGGATACCCGGAGCCGGATCTCGATGGGGGTAGTAGTCCTTGTGGCGGTGACCCGGTCCGTGCCCAGGGTGTCAAACTAAGTGGCAGTCTATGGCAGCAGATGTTAACTTGATTGTCGACTACGCCACCCGTTGAGTGCGGCTTTGAAGCCGCCGCTGCAGAGAAGTCCACTGAGGCCGGTGGTATATGTGCAGCAGTGATGGTATAACCCCCAACGGGAGGGGTATGGCCTCAGGGCAGAAGGTGTAGATGATGGGGGTTGTGAAGATGCAGAAGGAAGACTCAGAGTCAGGAGGTGCAGTTCAGGGCTTTTACTTACTGGTGTTCTTTTGGTCACTCTGGCCTTGAGTGACCACCCGAGCCGTGTTGCGTCCACCAGGTCCTGGACTCGGCCAACCCCCAGGCAATTCTGGAGCGTGGTCCTGAGCTCCTTTCTGACTCTCCCTTCCTCTGGCCGTTCCCACCAGGGATCCACTTTTGGCCGGCTCCCTCGGGTCTCTTGGTGGTCAAGCCTCCTCTGGGCTCCCTGACCCTATGCTCGGTGTGCCTTTCTAGTGGATTTGGTGAGGGTCGTGGCAGATCCTGCCCACAACCTCCGGTTCTTGGTTAAGGTTCGTTTTGGCCTCTGCCAGCTTGGGTTCCGGTACCCTTGTTCGCCAACCCCTCACCCTTCTGTCCTTATTCTGGGATCTTGGGGTTCCTTCTTGTGTCCTCTCTGGGTCCTTCTCACTCCTCTCTCTCTCTCTCTGCAGGCCTTGCTCTGGAGCTGGGCCCAGCCGGAGCCACAGCTCCCTGTCAGCCCTCCTGGCTGAGCTCCTCTGCTCTGCTCCTCAGGCTAAACTCTGACCCTGTCCTAAGATGGTGCCCACCTTATATACTCCCTCTATGTGTGAGCTCAGGTGACCAGCACCCAATGAGCTCCTATCTTTACCCAGACTACTCCCCCTATCTGCCCCTACACTACTGGGATGTTCCACCCCCCTCCCACTCCAGCCAGGGACAGACGCTGTCGTACCTGCACATAAACTGGTGGGAGTACCGTCGTTCTGTCCCCCGGAAATGGGATGTATGTAGTGCATGCAGCCTACTAGCTCAGTTCCACACTCCATCCTTACCCGGGAGTGGAATACCACACCTCTGGCTTGAGGTGTAATACCCCTGTAGCAGCCGAATCCTCAGGGTGCTACATTCCCCCCTGGTAAATCACAGCACGTCCTCGGGCTGTAAAAGAGCAAAAACATCCACAAACATACAAATTTTTTCAAAAACATCATAAACATATAAAACATTATATATATCATCAGCATAACTTTTCATATAAAACTTTTCATAGTAAACATTCTTGTTCCTCCGGCCACGGTGCAACTTGTGACCGGGTAAAGTGCAACAGTCTCTTGTAGTAAAAACAACAGTTTCCTATAAAACCGGTAGGGGGCGCCTTAGAAAGCGCAACTATATACAAGGGAAGGTATGGCCGCTCTCAGTCCTCGGCCAGTGGGATTAGGGAATGGCTGTTCACAGTCCTCAGCCTGTGGGGAGATGGGACACACTGGAACAGTTCACTGGTCCCAACGGGGACTATATTTTAACTTAGCAGCATGGCATATACCCTACGGGTAACTATTTTACAGTTTCAGTTCACCTCTTAATGGTGACGATGCCCTCCTGCTCCTTCCTGAGGGTAGGCTTCAGACCCGTCTGGGTCCTCTTGACCTTCCTCACACCGCAACTCCTCTTCCGTCAGGCGATGTACGTGAAGTGCATAGGGTCCTTTGGCACACTGGTGCCGGGTGAAGGTGACCTCATCACCCAGGTAAAGGTCACGACCTCTGTGTCCCTCCGGTAGGTGGGACTCGACATCTCTTCTGGTCACAAAGACGTCGCCGGGGGTGTGATGATCTCGAATGAAGCCCCAACCATGCTGCAACTGGAATTTAATTACAGTCCCGGTGGCACGGGGACCGTGGGCTGCACGGGGGTTCCTCCTGGTCCGGCTCTTCTGTTCTGCACTTTTTATTTGCAGCTGCTGCTCGCGGACCCGCCTCTCTCTTCTTTCTCGGTCAAAGGCTTCCAACTGCTGGCGGCAGCACTCTGCACGCTCCGCTGCAGCCGCCCTGGTTTCTTGAGTGAACCCGATGAGGTCTCCTCCTGCGGGGTCCCACTCAAACTGCGCCTCCTCTAACGAGAGCGGGGTCATCTTGACGGGCGCCGGAGCCGGGATCAGGGGCTCATCCAGAGGTCTTTCTTTCCGGAGTCGGGGATGGTGGAACTCCGGTGGCCACACAAAGGGCTGCCCATCCGGGCATGTGTGCTGGGCAAATAGGTCTTCACCCAGGTGTGGCGCTGTGGACGTTGAGGGCGTTGTTTTGGTGGCGGCGCCCGGGTTCACCAGGCCTTGCGACCAGGCTTGGGGCACCCTGAATGTAAAGGGCACCGTGAAGACGGCGGCGCCCGGGGTTACTTGGCCCAGCGACCAGGCCGGTGGCTCAGTGGAGGTAGAGGGCGCTGTTGGTACTGCGGCGCCCGGGGGTACTCGGCCTTGCGACCAGGCCGATGGCGCTTCCTGTTTGGTCGCACTCTGATTTGAGGCGCGTGACGTCACGGGGAGCGCGGCCGCGGCTTCTGTTTGAGGCCTAGTCGGGAGCGGTGACGGTGCAACGACGGACACGGCAGGGGAAATTTTGGGCTCTGCGACGGGGAGCTGGGGCAGGCTCACGGCTTCTCGGCTCGGGGTAGTGACGTCCCCTTTACCTGCCTCCGTTTCTTTAGCTCCTTCCTCGGCGTCGTCTCCGGCCTTGATTCCTCCTGCGCCATCCTCAGAGGCGGTCTGACTCCTCGTCTCGGGTGGCGTGCTTCGCTGGCGGGTTCCAGCCTGCTGGGCCATCTCTCTGCTCCATGCGGCCAGTACGTCCCGCTGCACTCGGGCCATCCTCTGAGCCAAGCCCTCCAGTGCGGTCTGTGCACGCTCCCGGTCTCGGGGGAGCTGTGCCAATATCTCCACCAGGCCTTCTGGGGTTGTCGCTTGCAACAGGCTCCTGACCACTGGGTCGGTGCTGCCTGCCTCTCCCTCCATCTCCGGGTACGGCTCCTCCAGACTTCTCCAAGCTGCTCCCATCTTCTCTCTTTTGTTCTGTATACGCCCATACTGAGGGCGGTCCTGGGGTAACTTGGTGATTGTCAGTTCCAAGGGCAGTCCCCTCACGCTGATGGACATCTCTAACATCACAGTCTCTGCTGGTGGGGGCGGTTTCCGCTTTTGGCGCCATTCCTTGACCTGGCCCACGATGGGAGGTGGCCTCTTGCCACCCTCCGGCACGCCCATAATGGCGTCCGCTCTGCCAGGGCGGGAAATCTTCTGAAATGGCGGGAATCGTCTCCCAGTGGCGGGAAACTCCGTGGATGGCGGGAAAAGACTGCAGATGGCGGGCAAATGGCGGGAACCGATCGGAGATGGCGTCCGATGGCGGGGACCCTCCGGAACCGGCGGGAGACTTCTTTTTGAGGTAAATGTGAACTTTTCTTCAGGCACGCAGTACCCGGTGGTTGCGGGCACGTGATCCTGCCGACTACGCCAAAAGTTGACCCGCCCCCTGGGCCAGTGCTGTAGGGGATACCCGGAGCCGGATCTCTATGGGGGTAGTAGTCCTTGTGGCGGTGACCCGATCCGTGCCCAGGGTGTCAAACTAAGTGGCAGTCTATGGCAGCAGATGTTAACTTGATTGTCGACTACGCCACCCGTTGAGTGCGGCTTTGAAGCCGCCGCTGCAGAGCAGTCCACTGAGGCCGGTGGTATATGTGCAGCAGTGATGGTATAACCCCCAACGGGAGGGGTATGGCCTCAGGGCAGAAGGTGTAGATGATGGGGGTTGTGAAGATGCAGAAGGAAGACTCAGAGTCAGGAGGTGCAGTTCAGGGCTTTTACTTACTGGTGTTCTTTTGGTCACTCTGGCCTTGAGTGACCACCCGAGCCGTGCTGCGTCCACCAGGTCCTGGACTCGGCCAACCCCCAGGCAATTCTGGAGCGTGGTCCTGAGCTCCTTTCTGACTCTCCCTTCCTCTGGCCGTTCCCACCAGGGATCCACTTTTGGCCGGCTCCCTCGGGTCTCTTGGTGGTCAAGCCTCCTCTGGGCTCCCTGACCCTATGCTCGGTGTGCCTTTCTAGTGGATTTGGTGAGGGTCGTGGCAGATCCTGCCCACAACCTCCGGTTCCTGGTTAAGGTTCGTTTTGGCCTCTGCCAGCTTGGGTTCCGGTACCCTTGTTCGCCAACCCCTCACCCTTCTGTCCTTATTCTGGGATCTTGGGGTTCCTTCTTGTGTCCTCTCTGGGTCCTTCTCACTCCTCTCTCTCTCTCTCTGCAGGCCTTGCTCTGGAGCTGGGCCCAGCCGGAGCCACAGCTCCCTGTCAGCCCTCCTGGCTGAGCTCCTCTGCTCTGCTCCTCAGGCTAAACTCTGACCCTGTCCTAAGATGGTGCCCACCTTATATACTCCCTCTATGTGTGAGCTCAGGTGACCAGCACCCAATGAGCTCCTATCTTTACCCAGACTACTCCCCCTATCTGCCCCTACACTACTGGGATGTTCCACCCCCCTCCCACTCCAGCCAGGGACAGACGCTGTCGTACCTGCACATAAACTGGTGGGAGTACCGTCGTTCTGTCCCCCGGAAATGGGATGTATGTAGTGCATGCAGCCTACTAGCTCAGTTCCACACTCCATCCTTACCCGGGAGTGGAATACCACACCTCTGGCTTGAGGTGTAATACCCCTGTAGCAGCCGAATCCTCAGGGTGCTACAGCCGGACTCACAGATTCCGGAGAGATCATCTAATGTGTATGGAGACATCCCAATTCAGCTCAAACACTGGATGCTGAATTTCAGTGCCCGATCCTTTGTGTCTGGCATGGTCATACTCCCCCCTCCCATTCAGAACGCATGTACACTCAGCTGAGGCAAGCTGCCTATCTAATGTGTATGGCATGCCAGATGTCAATGTCAGAATGTCCCATTTACTGTAATGGACATTTGTTGGATTATGTGTGTGATCCAGGCAGACATACAATTATAGTATGAAAAAAAGAGAAAATCCTTGTTCTTCTCACCTCAGGAGCCATGTAGCCTGCAGTCCCAGCGTATCCAGTGGCTGTTCGGTCTCCATGCATGTTGTCAATTGCGAGACCGAAATCTGTGATCTTAATATGGCCCGTTTCAGCCACCAAGATGTTCTCGGGCTTGAGGTCTCTGTGGATGACGCCCTTTGAGTGGAGGTACTGGATTCCACAGACGAGTTCAGCGGCATAGAATCTGACAGAGAGACAAGAAATTAGTGACTGTCTACAGAAATACAAGAAATCCTGCCCTATCCATAGTGTAATAAAGTGGCCGGTCAGGATTCTGTCCAGGTTCTGATGACTAATATATTGCTTTAGTCTAATCCATATTGCCATCAAAGAGCAATCAATACTGATGACAGAACTGCTGTTTATATATACTGTATATTTCTATTCGTGTATAATTACATAAAAATAAAACTTTACCTTGCACTGGGGATGTCAAGCTGCCCCTTCATCAGTAAGTAGCTGTAAAAGTCCCCGCAGCTCACGTATTCCAGACCAAGGAGCAAATGCAGCTGTTGTACAGAGCAGAGATATAGGTGAATTGCCAGATTATTACAGTACCTACACATCTACTACAGAATAGGACAGAATAACTATAGGCTACATGGTAAATGCCTGTCTGATTGTCCAGATACAAACATAGAGACATAACTATAGTAGGTACATGTGTTGCAGTCGCACTTAGCCCTGGAGCCTATGGGGCCAAAATATCCTTTTGGCCCATAAGAGAACACCAGTACTATTAAAGATCTGTAATGGTTGGGGGCCATGTTGGAAATTTTTCATTGGGGCTGTAATGCAGCGGCTTGCGGCATTACTGTAATGGTCCAGGGTGTGTTTTGGCCGACCATGTACCTCCCGAGGTGACTGATCACATGACTGTGACATCGCACAGGTCCTGTGCATACAGAAGGTCTGATCACATGACTGTGACATCAGCACAGGTCCTGTGTGTGCACTAGAGGATATATAAACCCTGGTAGATTTGAGACAGGTGTGAAAGGCGTGAGGCCTGTTCCCGTGTGTGGGACACCGTTAGCCTGGAGAGGCTTAGTGAGGCCTAGTGAAGCCTGAAAGGCAGAGGCTGGATCCTTACGTGTAAGCGATACCAGTAGCCTTGGAGGGCCAGAGGCTTGGAAGGCAAGAGTCCTGGAAGGCAGAGGCTGGATGTTAGGTGAGAAAACATACCAGTAGCCTCTGAAGGAACGAGGGCTGGAGACCCCCATCTGGGAAGCCGTAAAGCCACAGTGGTGGCAGAACAAATCTGACTGAAGCAGCTAAAACCGGGCAAAGGTAAAGCACTGCATTATATGGACGTTGATATAAGTGACTTTGCTGATGGCTGTAACTGGAGCCAAGTGGGCCTGTCTGCCACTTGAAAGGCTCCTGGACATTATATGTGTATGTCGGCGAGCCACTGAGTTGGACTCGGTGATAAGCAGTAGTGAAGTGTAATAAACTGCTGGATTGTGAAATCCTGGAAAACGTGGCTGGTGTGCTTTAATTGACCCGATGCAGCGAGTGTCCCCCAGCATGATGACTAGCGCTGCCTTACAGGGCCTATAAACTTCAAGCAACGCCACTATACACATATACACATACTGTATATACTCACACACATGCACATGTACTGTATGTACACACCAATGTGTAAGTGTGTCTATATACAGGGTCGGACTGGGGCACCGGGACACCGGAGAATTCTCCGGTGGGCCCGGGTCCTCAGCGGGCCCCCGAGCAGGACACACGGGTGCCCCTGGTTAACATGGCCGCCGGTGCTCCGCACTGCAAGGGCCTGGAGGGTCAGGGGGGCCCTTGCAGTGCGGCTGATGAAGGCAATCTGGCCTGCTTCTCGGTCCCATGGGCAGATTGCCCTCATCCTGTGCGGCAGGCAAGGAGCGATCCCTCCAGCTCCACTGCCGACAGGAGGAAAATGGCAGCGTAGCTGCAGGGATCCGTCCTCACCTCTGCTTTCTGCCCGGCGTTTCCTCCCTCACACAGGCTCGCGCTGCTTGATGATGTCATCATGCAGCATGGGCCTGTGTCAGGGAGAAAGATGCCGGGCAGGTAGCAGAGGACAGTGCTGCGGGGGAGCGCGCTGAGAGATAAGTTTTGGGGTTTTTTGAGGGAGAGCAATGGTGATTGAGGAGGTGGGGGGAGATATGGCATGGCAATGGCGGAGGTGGGGGGAGATATCCATGGCATGGTGATGGAGGAGGTAGGGGGAGATATGACATGGCATTAGTGATAGAGGAGGTGGGGGACATATGGCAATGATGGTGGAGCAGGTGGGGGGAGAAATGGCAATGATGATGGAGTAGGAGGGGGGAGATATGGCAATGATGACGGAGCAGGTTGGGGGAGATATGGCAATAATGACAGAGCAGGTGGGGGAGATATGGCAATGATGACGGAGCAGGTGGGGGGAGATATGGCAATGATGGAGGTGGTGGGGGGAGATATGGCAATGATGACAGAGCAGGTGGGGGAGATATGGCAATGATGACGGAGCAGGTGGGGGAGATATGGCAATGATGACGGAGCAGGTGGGGGGAGATATGGCAATGATGGAGGTGGTGGGGGGAGATATGGCAATGATGATGGAGGTGGTGGGGGGGAGATATGGCAATGATGGAGAAGGTGGGGGAGATATGACAATGTTGGAGAAGGTGGGGGAGAGCAATGATTGGGATGGGGAAGAGCAATTATGGAGGTAAGAGAGAGAAATGATGGGGAATTATTTGGACGCTATTTTCTGTTAATATCTGGTCTGGTCATGGCATGGTGGTATTTCTCCCTTGTATGTAGTAATATTCGGTCACTATGGGGTGGTAATATCTGGTCTGGTCAAGGTGTGGTGATATTTCTACCTTGTATGTAGTATTATTTGGTCACTATGTGGTGGTAATATGTGGTCTGGTCATGGTTTAGTGGTATTTCTCCCTTGTATGTGGTATTATTCGGTCACTATGTGGTGGTAATATGTGGTCTGGTCATGGTGTGGTGGTATTTCTCCTTTTTATGTAGTATTATTTGGTCATTATGTGGTGGTAATATGTAGTCCAGTCATGGTTTGGCAGTATTTCTCCCTTGTATGTGGTACTGTTTGTGTTGGTACAGTGGATTGTGTTGTGTATGGCAGTCATCTGTTCTCTCTGATATTAATTAGGAGAAGATTCTTTGTTTCCATTAGTGATTAATTAAATACTTGGAACAAGATGCACTTACAGGGGTTCTCCGATGAAAACAAGTAATCACCTCTCCACAGGATAAGTGATAAGTTATTGATTAGTGGGGGTCTGAATGCTGGGACCTGCACCGATTGGTAGAATGTGGAGCTTTTATCCCCATTAGACTGGAGCTCATGTGCGACTTGACCACTGATCCATTCATTCCCTCAGTGGCTGGTCTTGTTTTTTTTCTGGAAACCCCAAAGAGAATGAAGGGAGCTGCAGTCAGACGTCCCACCTGCCGCTGCATTTTAAAATGGGGATAAGTGTCCTGACAGGGATAAAACTTCCCCATTCTTCTGATCGGTGCGGTTTCCAATGTTCGGACCCAAACGATCAGTCAGTTATCACCTATCCCGTGGAGCCCTTGGATCGGTGATAACTTGTTTTAACCAAAGAACCCCTTTACTGCAAACTACCGTAATTGTACATCCTAGTTATAGCATGTGCACAGTAGATGTGCAGGAGCCGCCTGTGATTTACAGCAGACGCTCCACTATAACGGGGATATCGGCTATCAGGTATATACATATAGCTGTAGGGTGGGCCCTGAGGATCAATTCCTCCTGTGGGACCCAGACACCCCAGTCCGACACTGTCTATATATATATACGAGAGTTGCCATTAAAATGGTATTGGTTGTATATCTCATACTTATGTTCAAAGATATATTGACCTCTAGAACCATGCCACTACTACAAGCCCAACAGGCACATGCTCACTGGGCTGCAGCCCTCACCTACATTGTGGGCCATCGGCCGTGGTTTTGCAGCTGCTGGCCTTTTAATATTTTTTCATGTCCATGTCGTGTGTACTCGCCCATGCACGCCCATGCACGACGCACACGCACAGAGTTCAGTACACCGCAGTGGCGTACTCTTTGCCAGGCCTAGTGCCAGATAGTGTTATCAGGATGTTCTTGGCAGGAGGGGCTACCGCTCTCTGCGCGCCGGCTCCTTACTTTCCTGCAGGCTCATCTTCAAGCTCTGGGAGGGCTGCATGCTACACTGATTCATCTCCAGGCTATGGATGAATTAACAAGCTGAGGCCATGTAATGTATGTACATCAGCCCTAGTGTATCCTACAGTATATGATGTGTATACATCAGCCCCAGTGTATCCTATGTGATGTACATACTGTACATCAGCACCTGTATATCCTATATGATGTATATACATCAGCCTCAGTGTATCCTATACGATGTATATACTGTACATCAGCACCTGTATATCCTATATGATGTATATACATCAGCCCCAGTGTATCCTATGTGATGTATATACTGTACATCAGCACCTGTATATCCTATATGATGTATATACATCAGCCCCAGTGTATCCTATACGATGTATATACTGTACATTAGCTCCAGTATCTCTTATATGATATATATATACATCAGCCCTAGTGTATCCTATACGATGTATATACATCAGCCCCAGTGTATCCTATACGATGTATATACTGTACATTAGCACCATTATCTCTTATATGATATATATACATCAGCCCTAGTGTATCCTACTGTATATGATGTGTATACATCAGCCCCAGTATATCCTATACGATGTATATACTGTACATCAGCACCTGTATATCCTATATGATGTATATACATCAGCCCCAGTGTATCCTATACGATGTATATACATCAGCCCCAGTGTATCCTATGTGATGTATATACTGTACATCAGCACCTGTATATCCTATATGATGTATATACATCAGCCCCAGTGTATCCTATACGATGTATATACTGTACATTAGCACCATTATCTCTTATATGATATATATACATCAGCCCTAGTGTATCCTACTGTATATGATGTGTATACATCAGCCCCAGTGTATCCTATGTGATGTATATACTGTACATTAGCACCATTATCTCTTATATGATATATATACATCAGCCCTAGTGTATCCTATACGATGTATATACATCAGCCCCAGTGTATCCTATACGATGTATATACTGTACATTAGCACCTGTATATCCTATACGATGTATATACTGTACATTAGCTCCAGTATCTCTTATATGATGTATATACATCAGCCCCAGTGTATCCTATATGATGTATATACTCTACATTAGCACCTGTATATCCTTTAAGATGTACTATATATACATCAGCCCTAGTGTATACTATACGATGTATATACATCAGCCCCAGTGTATCCTATATGATGTATATACTCTACATTAGCACCCGTATATCCTTTAAGATGTACTATATATACATCAGCCCTAGTGTATTCTATAAGATGTTTGTACATCAGCCCCAGTGTATCCTATATGATGTATATACTCTACATTAGCACCCGTATATCCTTTAAGATGTACTATATATACATCAGCCCTAGTGTATACTATATGATGTTTGTACATCAGCCCCAGTGTATCCTATATGATGTATATACTCTACATTAGCACCCGTATATCCTTTAAGATGTACTATATATACATCAGCCCTAGTGTATCCTATATGATGTTTGTACATCAGCACGTCACAAGGAGGTTTTCTCTAACATCACAAACTGTGATGGCGGCGTCCAAGTCTGTGGATCCCACAGATTCATATACTGCTCCTTGTAACTCCATTGATAGCTATGGTCAGTGCAGGGTGACCCTTTCCTTTTTCCCTAGGTGTCTTTATATTACTTTGTTGCCTCTCGGGTTTTAGACTTTATATTCCTTTGTGTATTTCCCTGAGAGCGTGTTGTGTGACTGTGCTTCAGTTCTGTCCTATCTTGTTTTGTATTCCCCCCATACACTGTACAAACTAGTGCTGCTTAGGAGCATAGTAAGGAACGAGGCTCGGGCATCTCCACATTCAGGAGTAATCCTGGGAACAGAAATAGCTAGGGACCCCTAGCCTGAGGGTCAGAATAGGAGCACACTTGCTATCCCACAGTCACACCATGACACAGCCCCAGTGTATTCTATATGATGTATATATATCGGCCCCAGCGTATCCTATATGATCTATGTACATCGCTCCCAAGGTATCCTATATGATGCATATACACTGGCACAAGCGTATCCTATATGATGTAAATACATAGTCTCCAGCATATCCTATGTAATGTATGTACATCATCACCAGTGTATCCTACATGACGTATATACATCAGCCCCAGTGTATCTTATATTATGTATACTGATCAGCCCCAGCATCCTATATGATGTACAGGTGCATCTCACTAAATTAGAATATCATCAAAAGTTAATTTATTTCAGTTCTTCAATGCAAAAAGTGAAACTCATATATTATATAGAGTCATTACACACAGAGTGATCTATTTCAAGTGTTTATTTCTGTTAATGTTGATGATTATAGCTTACAGCCAATGAACAAAAGTCATTATCTCAGTAAATTAGAATACTTTACAGCAACAACAGCTTGAAAAATGTTTTTAAAATCCGAAATGTTATCCTACTGAAATGTATGTTCAGTAAATGCACTCAATACTTGGTCGGGGCTCCTTTTGCATCAATTACTGCATCAATGCGGCAATATGGCATGGAGGCGATCAGCCTGTGGCACTGCTGAGGTGTTATGGAAGCCCAGGTTGCTTTGATAGCAGCCATCAGCTCGTCTGCATTGTTGGGTCTGGTGTCTCTCATCTTCCTCTTGACAATACCCGATAGATTCTCTGGCCAATCAAGCTCAGTGATACTGTTGTTTTTAAACCAGGTATTGGTATTTTTGGCAGTGTGGACAGGTGCCAAGTCGGGTTGAGCGAGTATGTTCTGACAGAGTATGCTCGGGCCGAGCTCCGAGTATTTACAGCTGCTCGGTGATGAGGTTAAATCGCTCCTGTGTGCATGATTTGCAACTGTTTGACTGCTTTATTACATGTGAGGAATGTGTAAGAAATAGACATTCCTCACATGTAATAAAGCTGTCAAACAGTTGCAAATCATGCACACAGGAGCGATTTAACCTTATCACCGAGAAGCTGTAAATACTCGGAGCTCGGCCCGAGCATAGTCGGCGAAAGGGTTAATAGAATATACTCGCTCAACACTAGTGTCAAGTCCTGCTGGAGAATGAAATTTCCATCTCCAAAAAGCTTGTCAGCAGAGGGAAGCATGAAGTGCTCTAAAACTTCCTGGTAGACGGCTGCGCTGACTTTGGTCTTGATAAAACACAGTGGACCTACACCAGCAGATGACATGGCTCCCCAAACCATCACCGATTGTGGAAACTAAACACTAGACCTCAAGCAGCTTGGATTGTGGCCTCTCCACTCTTCCTCCAGACTCTGGGACCTTGATTTCCAAATGAAAATTGGAACTCTGGGACCTTGTGGAGTGTGTCAATGACTGCCTTCTGGACATCTGTCATGTCAGCAGTCTTCCCTATGATTGTGGAGCCTTCTGAAACAGACTAAGGGACCTTTTAAATGCTTAGGAAGCCTTTGCATGTGTTTTTTTGTTAATTATTTTAATTCACTGAGATAATGGCTTTTGTGTTTTCATTGGCTGTAAGCCATAATCATCAACATTAACAGAAATAAACACGTGAAATAGATCACTCTGTTTGTAATGACTCTATATAATATACTAGATGGTGGCCCGATTCTAACGCATCGGGTATTCTAGAATATGTCTCCCGACGGTGGCGTACTTATTTTAAATCTGCCGCCAATTGGCCGGAGACCGTGTTTAAATTTGGCGCCACAATCGCAGATTGGTCGCCGCGGGCGGCCGCGAGCAATCAGCAGAGCGGTGTTTAAATTTGGCGCTGAAATAGCTGATTGGTCGCAGCCACCGGCCGCGACCAATCAGCGAACCGTGTTAGTGAGGACCGGGGAGCATCCACCTGCCTTATAATGCCCTATGCAGGTTGTCACTTCCCCCTCCCCCATATAATGCCCCATGCAGGATGTCACCCCCACTCCCTTATAATGCCCCATGCAGGATGTCACTCCCCCCCATATAATGCCCCATGAAGGATGTCACATCCCACCCTCCTTTATAATGCCCCATGCAGGATGTCACATCCCCCCTCCCTTATAATGCCCCAAGAAGGATGTCACATCCCCCCCATATAATGGCCCATGCAGGATAATGCCCCATGCAGGATGTCACATCCCCCCTCCCTTATAATGCCCCTTGCAGGATGTCACATCCCCCCTGTATAATGCCCCATGCAGGATGTCACATCCCCCCCTTCTTTATAATGCCCCATGCCGGAAGTCACATCCCTCCTATAGAATGCCCCATGCAGGAAGTCACATCCACCCTATATAATACCCCATGCAGGAAGTCACATCCCCCCTATATAATGCCCCATGGAGGAAGTCACATCCCCTCCATAGTGCCCCATGCAGGATGTCACTCCCCCCCACCATATAAATGCCCCATGCAGGATGTCACCACCCCCCTTATAATGCCCCATGGAGGAAGTCTCATCCCCCCTCCCTTCTAATGCACCATGCAGGAAGTGACAACCCCCCTATATAATGCCCCATGGAGGAAGTCACATCCCCCCCATAGTGCCCCATGCAGGATGTCACATCCCCCCCTCCCTTATAATGCCCCATGCAGGAAGTCACATCCCCCCTATATAATACCCCATGCAGGATGTCACATCCCCCCCATAGTGGCCCATGCAGGATGTCACCCCCCCCCTCGCTTATAATGGCCCCTCCACGATGTCACACACCCCCACCCCACCATTTAATGCCCTATGCCCCCATACAATAAAAAAAAATCCAATACTCACCTCAATTCTCAGCTGCTGCTCCGGACTCCAGCGTAGCCGGCATCTTCCCGCTGCGCTCTGTGACCGCTCAGGAGAGAGTGCAGTGTAAAGACGTCACTGAGCCCTCTGACCTGAGATGTCACAGAGCGGCAGTGGAAGACACAGGAGCTGCTGCGGAGGCACAGGGAGGGGTAAGTATGGCGCCGGGTGCCGGGGCCCTGAGCAAGCGGGGGGAGGGGAGGGGGGGAGAGGGGAGAGGAGCGGAGAGGGGAGGAGAGGAGAGGGGAGGGGGGGGTGTCACACTTGTCCTCGGGAGATAAGCGGCCGTAGTCGCTGATCTCCTGACGGTAGCTGCATGGAGGTCAGCAGCGCCTCCGGTCAGGGGACTTATGCTGCGAGCAGCCGGCTGCATCTCCCGGCTGCATCGCCGCTGACCTCCGTGCGGCAGATGAGCCGCTAACGGCCGCCATCTTTTTCTGAAATGCCGCGTCGCTGATTGGCCACGCCAGACCAATCAGCGACACGGGATTTCCTGGACAGAAGGACAGACAGATTGACAGACGGGATAAGACAATTATATTAATGACTCTATATAATATATGAGTTTCACTTTTTGTATTGAAGAACTGAAATAAATTAACTTCTTGATGATATTATAATTTAGTGAGATGCCCCTATATATACATCGGCCCCAGTGTATCCCATGTGATGTATATACATCGTCCCCAACGTATCCTATGTGATGTATATACATTGTCCCCAACGTATCCTATATGATGTATATACACAGGGGTGGATTAAGAGTAGCCAGGGCCCCGGGCAGTTTAAAAGGTGTGACCCAGGTACCGGATGTATCACGTGACATGTCACATGATCCCCTTTGATAGATCATGTGATTGGTCATGTGATCAACACACAGATGTTCTGATCACATCTATAGACAGAGAATGAGGAAAAAAAATTTCCATAACATAGCACTATATATAGTAGATCAGGGTGGCAGATTAATATTCCGGAGGGGCCACATGAGAGATCGTGACTGTTATGGAGGCCGATCCAATAGGCTGAAATTAATTCTGGTCCATATTAATATTAACAAAATAATTAAAAAAAATTATATTAATTGTATGACTTAATATTGAGCAGAATTAAGTATGCTGACATCCCTCTATATACAGTATGAGCACCCGCATAGCTCCCTAGATACAGTATGAGCACCCGCATAGCTCCCTAGATACAGTATGAGCGCCCGCATAGCTCCCTAGATACAGTATGAGCCCCCGCATAGCCCCTCTATATACAGTATGAGCCCCCACATAGCCTCCTATATACAGTATGAGCCCCGTATAGCTCCCTAGATACAGTATGAGCCCCTGCAGAGCCCTGTACATATAGTATGAGCCCCCACACAGCCCCCTACATACAGTATGAGCCCCCACATAGCCCTGTACATAAAGTATGAGCCCACACACTGCCACCTACATACAGTATGAGCCCCTACATAGTTATTTAGATACAAAATGAGTCTGCACATAGCCCCTATATACAGTATGAGCCCGCACATAGCTCCTTATATACAATATGAGCCTGCACATAGCTCCCTATATACAGTGTGAGCCCGCACATAGCTCCTTATATACAATATGAGCCCGCACATAGCTCCCTATATACAGTATGAGCCCGCACATAGCGGTCTAGATACAGTATGAGCCCCCGCAGAGCCCTGTACATATAGTATGAGCCCCCACACCCCCCTACATACAGTATGAGCCCCCGCATAGCCCTGTACATATAGTATGAGCCCACACACTGCCACCTACATACAGTATGAGCTCCTACATAGTTACTTAGATACAATATGAGTCTGCACATAGCCCCTATATACAGTATGAGCCCGCACATAGCTTCCTATATACAATATGAGCCCGCACATAGCTCCCTATATAAAGTATGAGCCCGCACATAGCTCCCTATATACAGTATGAGCCCGCACATAGCTCCCTATATACAGTATGAGCCCGCACATAGCTCCCTATATACAGTATGAGCCCGCACATAGCTCCCTTCTCTGATCGACTGTCGGTTCCACAGCAAGCTCAGAGAATGGTCGACTCCCACTCTGGGGGCGGCAAATTGCAGCTGCCTGGGAAACACCTCTGACCACCGCATGAGGTGGCCCGAAGGCACCCCCCTGACGGCTGTACCCAGGTCACATGCCCCTCCTCTTCCCCTAGGTACGGCCCTGTAGCGTCTATATGAGAATACATGACTATCTATAATATAATCAGGGATGTGTCCGTCTGTCCGAAGCCTCTATAGACTGTGCACGCAATGCACCTGCACAGTCTGGCCGGAGACAGAAGAACACATCAGATGTTACAGGTGACAGGGAGGAGGACGAGGATAAAGGATTGTAATGACGGAGATCACGTCATACTGCCATCTTCGGCGCCATTAGGACACATACCTTGATGTCCGGCGAGGTTGGAGGAGTGTGGCGTTGTGGTTCATGCATGCGCAGGTGCGAACTCTGGCGCCACACTCCTCCAGCCTTGCCGGTGTTCGAGGATGCACTGAAAGCGAGAGGGGAAAAGGCGAGTAGGAGTGTTGTTTTTTTTTGTATGGATGGAAGAACATCAGAGAAGGCAAGATGGGGGAACATATACCAAGATGGGGGATAAGGATGGGGAGGGAGCATATACCAGGATGGGCAGGGAGCATATACCAGGATGGGGGAGCATTTGGTTTTAGTAATGGGGTCTGGCCCGGCGCCGGTTCAAATGATTACTTTCAGTATACAGAGCAACCCCTGTAATCCTGGCCCTGACTGACAGCCGGTCTCAATGTAGTGCAGTGTCAGTCAGGGCCGGGGGCTCGGTTGCAGAGGACGCTCTGTATACTCAGAGTGGTGACCGAACCGGCACTGCCCTCATGACTGAAACCGAATGCAGGCGAGGAGAATAAAGATCATTTTCTCCCCACTGCATTCAGCTACTGGGCAGTATAAAAACCCTGTTTACCTGAACGCAGGTTAATAGCGTTATTTCCGATGAAAGGAACCCTTTAATTTTGTAGCACATTACTTCAATGAAATGGTGCTGGAGTCAGTGCATGCGCTTACCACGCTATCCAGCGCCATTTTATTGAAGATACTGTTTATGAGAATTCGCAGACACAGTGTCTTAAAAAAAATGTCGCCAGAAATGTACCACTAAAAATGCTTGTGACCCGGGTGTAAAACGGGTTCAATAGCTAGTATAATATACTGTGATACAGACATTAGATGTTATACTATACACATTGTTATATCCCATCTGATGTCTGTACCACAGTATAATATACACTAATCTGTTTACTGGATGTGACATTTTGTACAGGGATATACACTGTACTGAACACACCTGCCTACAGGACCTCACATATCATATATGGATCAGTACAGTATGTGATGTCCTGCAGGTTCAGGGTTGATCAGTCAGTGCAGGATCCTCTATGCAATGTCTGTGGTCGCTCTGCTGGGGCTCAGTGGGATTTATTACAGGACTCTGAATTTTCCTGCAGATCTGGTGATGCTGGAGCCGATGACACAGAGTGACCTGATCTGCAGCAACGATGAAAGTCCTGCAATAACTTATACAGAGCCCTATCAGAGCGGCCACTGAACTGACACTATGGAATCTTATGCAAACTCATCAGGAGGGGAGCAGCATCCTGCAGCCCCCTCCTCACTCCAGACATCCTCTCCAGACCTCATATTTACCGCCATTCACTGACCTGATCCACCAGCTCCTCTCCCGCAGGATAAAGAAGCTCCAGGCGCTGCTGTGTGATGTCAGTCCTGGAGACGCAGCACACAGCGCGCAGGGTGCGTGTCTGCCTCCCTGTGATGTGGCCGGCGTCTAAAAGGTACAGTGCGGTCCCCCTGCCAAACCTGCCCCTGCCTCTGCACAAAACATTATAATGAGGGCAATCTGGCCATGGGTCCCCCTGAAGCCTCGGGCCCTGGGCGGTAGCCCAAATTGCCCTCATTATAATCCGTATATACATCAGCCCCAGTGTATCCCATGTGATGTATATACATCGTTCCCAGCGTATCCCATCTGATGTATATACATCGGCCCCAGTGTATCCTATGTGATGTATATAGATCGCCCCCAGCACATCCCCTCAGAAGTATATACATCGGCCCCATTGTATCCTATGTAATGTATACGCATCGGCCCCAGATTATACTATCTGATGTAAACAGCATAATTAAGTACTGTATTTAGTGTGGACCTGTGTATATAGCATGTAGTGAGGTGCCGTGTGTAATATATAGTGTAGATGTGATGTGAATATAATATGTGTGTATAGCATATAGTGTGGGCTGCACATTTTATATAAAAGGCACATCTCTACACTATATAGTATACACACAGCTCCATACCATGTTTTATAACCCGGTATATAGTGTGGAGCTCTGTATATGGTGTGGACTTCCCACTAAAAGTTATGTACTCAGGCACAGCACCACACTAAATAACTATATACACAGCTCCATAGTTCATACTATAATATATATACTATAATATTTACTTCATGTATATACAATGGTCCCAGTGTTTGTGTGGGTATATATATACAGTACAGACCAAAAGTTTGGACACACCTTCTCATTTAAAGATTTTTCTGTATTTTCATGACTATGAAAATTGTACATTCACACTGAAGGCATCAAAAGTATGAATTAACACATGTGGAATTATATACTTAACAAAAAAGTGTGAAACAACTGAAAATATGTCTTATATTCTAGGTTCTTCAAAGTAGCCACCTTTTGCTTTGATGACTGCTTTGCACACTCTTGGCATTCTCTTGATGAGTTTCAAGAGGTAGTCACCGGAAATGGTCTTCCAACAATCTTGAAGGAGTTCCCAGAGATGCTTACCACTTGTTGGCCCTTTTGCCTTCACTCTGCGGTCCAGCTCACCCCAAAAAATCTCGATTGGGTTCAGGTCTGGTAACTGTGGAGGCCAGATCATCTGGTGTAGCACTCCATCACTCTCCTTCTTGGTCAAATAGCCCTTACACAGCCTGGAGGTGTGTTTGGGGTCATTGTCCTGTTGAAAAATAAATGATGGTCCAACTAAACGCAAACCGGATGGAATAGCATGCCGCTGCAAGATGCAGTGGTAGCCATGCTGGTTCAGTATGCCTTCAATTTTGAATAAATCCCCAACAGTGTCACCAGCACACCTCCTTCTCCATGCTTCATGGTGGGAACCAGGCATGTAGAGTCCATCCATTCACCTTTTCTGCATCGCACAAAGACACGGTGGTTGGAACCAAAGATCTCAAATTTGGACTCCTCAGACCAGAGCACAGATTTCCACTGGTCTAATGTCCATTCCTTGTGTTCTTTAGCCCAAACAAGTCTCTTCTGCTTGTTGCCTGTCCTTAGCAGTGGTTTCCTAGCAGTTATTTTACCATGAAGGCCTGCTGCACAAAGTCTCCTCTTAACAGTTGTTGTAGAGATGTGTCTGCTGCTAGAACTCTGTGTGGCATTGACCTGGTCTCTAATCTGAGCTGCTGTTAACCTGCGATTTCTGAGGCTGGTGACTCGGATAAACTTATCCTCAGAAGCAGAGGTGACTCTTGGTCTTCCTTTCCTGGGGCGGTCCTCATGTGAGCCAGTTTCTTTGTAGCGCTTGATGGTTTTTGCAACTGCACTTGGGGACACTTTCAAAGTGTGCCCAATTTTTCGGACTGACTGACCATCATTTCTTAAAGTAATGATGTCCACTTGTTTTTCTTTACTTAGCTGCTTTTTTCTTGCCATAATACAAATTCTAACAGTCTATTCAGTAGGACTATCAGCTGTGTATCCACCAGACTTCTGCACAAACCAACTGATGGTCCAAACCCCATTTATAAGGCAAGAAATCCCACTTATTAAATCTGACAGGGCACACCTGTGAAGTGAAAACCATTTCCGGTGACTACCTCTTGAAGCTCATCAAGAGAATGCCAAGAATGTGCAAAGCAGTCATCAAAGCAAAAGGTGGCTACTTTGAAAAACCAAGAATATAAGACATATTTTCAGTTGTTTGACAATTTTTTGTTAAGTATATAATTCCACATGTGTTAATTCATAGTTTTGATGCCTTCAGTGTGAATGTACAATTTTCAAAGTCATGAAAATACAGAAAAATCTTTAAATGAGAAGGTGTGTCCAAACTTTTGGTCTGTACTGTGTATATATATATATATATATATATATATATATATATATATATATATATATATATATATATATTTATTTAGATGTTTGTAGCATATATTTTGGAGCTATGTATGCTGTGTATAATTCTCCCTATGGCCACGGCCCCACTATCAGTATTTGGTCAGTATTCGGTCAGTATTTTTTCTCAGGAGTTCGAGACAAAACCAGGAGTGGGTGATAAATCCAGAATTGGTGACTTGTTTCTATTATACCTTTTCTCTGATTGTTCCTCACCTGGTTTTGGCCCCCACTCCTAAGAAAAAATACTGACCAAATACTGATAGTGGGGCCGTGGCCTTACACACAGTGTATATAGGACATGAGAAGTGGTACTTTGCAGTGTACTGTATATATACAGAATAATACAGATACTGACAATTGCAACCAGCATACAGACAGAAGTGGTACTGTGCAGTGTATACTGTATATACAGAATAATACAGATACTGCGGAAATAATACTGACCGAATACTGACCAAATACTGATAGTGAGGCTGTGGCCTAAGTCTCAGTATCTGTATTATTCTGTATATATACACTGCACAGTACCACTTCTCCTGCCCTGTATACTGGGTGTAATTCTCAGTATCTTTATTATTCTGTATATATACACTGCACAGTACCACTTCTCCTGCCCTGTATACTGGGTGTAATTCTCAGTATCTTTATTATTCTGTATATATACACTGCACAGTACCACTTCTCTCGTCTTGTATACTGGTTTTAATTCTCAGTATCTGTATTATTCTGTGTATATACTGTATATAGACTGTATATACACTGCAGAGTAACACTTCTCCTGCCCTGTATACTGATGTAAATCTCAGTATCTGTATTAATCTGTATATATATACACTGCACAGTACTACTTCTCCGGTCTTGTATACTGGTTTTAATTCTCAGTATCTGTATTATTCTGTGTATATACTGTATATAGACTGCACGGTACCACTTCTCCTGTCCTGTATACGGAGTGTAATTTTCAGTATTTGGATTATTCTGTATATATACACTGCACAGTACCACTTCTCCCGTCTTGTATACTGGTTTTAATTCTCAGTATCTGTATTATTCTGTGTATATACTGTATATAGACTGTATATAGACTGCACAGTACCACTTCTCCTGTCCTGTATACGGAGTGTAATTTTCAGTATTTGGATTATTCTGTATACATATAGACTGCACAGTGCCATTTCCTCTCTCCTATTGTTGGAGAGGCTGTATTACAGTTAGGTAGAGTCATTATTGGTTTATCATTTTCTACATTCCTATGGGCAAATAAAAATACATTTTGAAATCCTGTTTAAATGGGTTATCCCAAGTTTGGAAGTTATCCCCCTTCTTATGGATAGGGGATGACTTTCTGATCACTGCGCACCTAACCACTGGGACCACCATGATCCAGAGAAACGGAACTGTGAAAAGATAAATGGAGCTGTGGTTGATGATGCGCACTGCTGCGCCATTCACGTGGGGCTCGTCAAATAACTCCTTTAAGAGAGTGCTGAGGGCATGACCAAGAAAAGTAACACATAGGTGCGCTTGTACACATCTGTAGATGGACAAAGATAGCGGTGCACACAGCGCGCAGCGCAAAGTTTACCCTTATGTACAGCACCATACATAAAATGGCACTATATAAAATAGAGCAGGGGTGGGAGATTAATTTTCCCAAGGGGCCACATGAGAGACCATGATTGTTGTGGAGACCAAACCAATAGGCTGAAATTAATTCTGCTCAATGTTAATATTAACATATTAATTATAATTATTTTTTATAATATAATATTTAATAATAATAAATAATAATAACTTAATATTGAGCACAATTAAGTATGCTGACATCCCCCTATATACAGTATGAGCCCTCCCACATCACCCCCTACATACAGTATGAGCCACCACATAGCTCCTTATATACAGTGTGAGCCCCCAGATAGCGCCTTAGATACAGTATGAGCCTCCATATAGCCTCCTATATACAGTATGAGCCTCCACATAGCCTCCCATATACAGTATGAGCCTGCGCATAGCTCCCTAGATACAGTATGAGCCCCCATATAGCTCTCTAGATACAGTATGAACCCTCGCATAGCTCCCAGGATACAGTAGATACAGTATGAACCCTCGCATAGCTCCCTAGACACAGTAGATACAGTATGAACCCTCGCATAGCTCCCTAGATACAGTAGATACAGTATGAGCCCCCGCATAGCTCCATAGATACAGTATGAGCCCCGTGCATAGCTCCCAAGATACAGTATGAGACCCCGCATAGACTCCTAGATACAGTATGAGACCCCGCATAGCCTCCTAGATACAGTATGAGCCCCGTGCATAGCTCCCAAGATACAGTATGAGCCCCGTGCATAGCTCCTAGATACAGTATGACACCCCGCATAGCCTCCTAGATACAGTATGAGACCCCGCATAGCCTCCTAGATACAGTATGAGACCCCACATAGCCTCCTAGATACAGTATGAGACCCCACATAGCCTCCTAGATACAGTATGAGACCCCACATAGCCTCCTAGATACAGTATGAGACCCCACATAGCCTCCTAGATACAGTATGAGCCCCGTGCATAGCTCCCAAGATACAGTATGAGCCCCGTGCATAGCTCCCAAGATACAGTATGAGCCCCGTGCATAGCTCCCAAGATACAGTATGAGACCCCACATAGCCTCCTAGATACAGTATGAGCCCCCACATAGCCTCCTAGTTACGGTATGAGCCCCTGCATAGCTTTTTGGTATTAATCTAAATTGAATACATTTTTAATTTTTAAATGGATAAATTTGTTAGCTAGTTATTACTAATCCTCAGATATACATCAGTTTTTTGTACACTGGTCCACACGCACATGTAGACACACACACAGGCAGTCACACACATACACACACGCAGTCACACACATACACACACATGCAGTCACGCACATACACACATGCAGTCACGCACATACACACACATGCAGTCACGCACATACACACACATGCAGTCACACACATACACACACATGCAGTCACGCACATACACACACATGCAGTCACACACATACACACACATGCAGTCACACACATACACACACATGCAGTCACGCACATACACACACATACAGTCACACACATACACACACATGCAGTCACACACATACACACGCATGCAGTCACACACATACACACGCATGCAGTCACGCACATACACACACATGCAGTCACGCACATACACACACATGCAGTCACGCACATACACACACACACGCAGTCACGCACATACACACATGCAGTCACGCACATACACACACGTGCAGTCACGCACATACACACACATATGCAGTCACACACATACACACACACGCAGTCACGCACATACACACATACACAGTCACGCACATACACACACATACGCAGTCACACACATACACACACACACACACGCAGTCACGCACATACACACATACGCAGTCACGCACATACACACACATACGCAGTCACGCACATACACACACATACGCAGTCACGCACATACACACACATGCAGTCACACACATAAACATGCATGCAGTCACGCACATACACACACATGCAGTCACGCACATACACACACATGCAGTCACGCACATACACACACATGCAGTCACGCACATACACACACACAGGCAGTCACGCACATACACACACACACACAGGCAGTCACACACATACACACACAGGCAGTCACGCACATACACACACGCAGTCACGCACATACACACACGCAGTCACGCACATACACACACATGCAGTCACGCACATACACACACAGGCAGTCACGCACATACACACACATGCAGTCACGCACATACACACACACACATGCAGTCACGCACATACACACACATGCAGTCACGCACATACACACACATGCAGTCACGCACATACACACACATGCAGTCACGCACATACACACCCATGCAGTCACGCACATACACACCCATGCAGTCACGCACATACACACACATGCAGTCACGCACATACACACATGCAGTCACGCACATACACACACATGCAGTCACGCACATACACACACACACATGCAGTCACGCACATACACACACACACATGCAGTCACGCACATACACACACATGCAGTCACGCACATACACACACATGCAGTCACGCACATACACACACACATGCAGTCACGCACATACACACACACATGCAGTCACGCACATACACACACATGCAGTCACGCACATACACACACATGCAGTCACGCACATACACACACATGCAGTCACGCACATACACACACATGCAGTCACGCACATACACACATGCAGTCACGCACATACACACACATGCAGTTACGCACATACACACATGCAGTCACGCACATACACACACATGCAGTCATGCACATACACACACATGCAGTTACGCACATACACACACATACGCAGTCACGCACATACACACATGCAGTCACGCACATACACACATGCAGTCACGCACATACACACATGCAGTCACACACATACACACACGCGCAGTCATGCACATACACACACATGCAGTTACGCACATACACACACATACGCAGTCACACACACACACACACACACGCAGTCACGCACATACACACATGCAGTCACGCACATACACACATGCAGTCACGCACATACACACATGCAGTCACACACATACACACACACGCGCAGTCATGCACATACACACACGCGCAGTTACGCACATACACACACACACGCAGTCACGCACATACACACACGCAGTCACGCACATACACACACGCAGTCATGCACATTCACACACGCGCAGTCATGCACATACACACACATGCAGTCACGCACATACACACACATACGCAGTCACGCACATACACACACATACGCAGTCACGCACATACGCATGCAGTCTTGCAAATACACAAACATGCAGTCAACACTCAGTCACGCACACACGTAGTCTTGTACACACATGCAGTCTTTTACACAAGCAGTCATACACACGCAGTCACATGCACTCACGCGGTCATGCACACAGTCAGACACCAGCAGGCATGCGCACACATGGTCATACACACACGGTCATGCACATGCAGTCACGCATATACGCACACGGAGTCACGTATACACATGCAGACTTGCACATATACGGGTCGCAGAAACATATACAGACATATACAAAGACACATACAGACATAAACATATTTGAAGACATACAGAAAAATACATGTAAACAGACATATCACATATTACAACTGTGCTGGTCTCAGAGATGGTCTTCAATGTCCAAGGGCTACTAAATGAATTTGATGCTTACATTCATGTGATAATTTACCCCATACTGTAAATTATACTAATATTAGTGGTTTCCCTGGGAAGAAGCTAAACCACCCTAGCCACCGGTCTGAGGGTCCTTGGGATACTACAATTTAGGGTAAGCGGTCATAGGCCCTTTGGTCCATTATTCTGATACTTATACATTTGCTGATGGTGGCCCTGGGAGTTGGTATTTTAGTGGCACACTTAGTCTTATACTCTCACCACTTGCCCTATTTAGATTACCTGGGTCAACCTGTTACCACTAGCCTAAAACACCCCGCTTTTCCCAGCCTATACCTTGCATAGAGCTATATATAATCTCTGATTGGTTTTCCCCTGGGGGGTTTCCTTACACTTACCCCTATGCACACTGTTTTTGTCTTTATTGTCTATTTGCTATTATGTATACATCTGTATTTAATAAAGATTTTGTCATATTTTTGCATAAGAAACTCCTAGTTTCTCTGTTTTTTTCCAAATGATACTAATATTAGTGGTTTCCCTAGGAGCATCAGGACTAGTGTTGAGCGATACCTTCCGATATCAGGAAATATCGTATCGGATTGGATCGGGCCGATACCCAAAAAGTATCGGATATCGCCGATTCCGATACCGGAAACCAATGCAAGTCAATGGGACACAAATATCGGAATGAAAATAAACCCTTTCTTTCCTTGTAGGTTAATTCTACATGAAGTAAAACAACTAAGAATAATGTAGAATGACATGAAAAGCCGGCAATTCATCAGCGGCATACACCGGTACCCGACAATTTACAACAGAAAGAATAGAGCTTCACACATAGATTAGATAGATAGAAACATGTCAGTCACATATATACGAAGTACAGTGACAGTGTTGCTTACTGTACTTGTCATTTAGTGTAAAGGATTTATTAAAAAAAATATTAGTGTTTTCGTGCACCGTCTCTTTAAAAAAGCCGGCCGGCAATTCAGCAGCGGTACCCGACAATTTATAACAGACAGAATAGAGCTTCACACATAGATTAGATAGATAGAAACATGTCAGTCACATATATATGAAGTACAGTGACAGTGTTGATTACTGTACTTGTCATTTAGTGTTAAAATAAAGGATTTATTTAAAAAAAAATTGGCGTGGGGTTCCCCGTAATTTTAGTCTCTAGCAGAGGTTAAGCAGACAGCTGGGGCAAATGTTTGAAGCCTGGGAAGGGGGTAATACCCACGGAGCTTCCCAGGCTACTAATATCAGCCCCCAGCTGAATACCTAGCCTTTACTAGCTATTAAAATGGGGGAACCCCCCAAAAAAAATAACGTGGGGTCCCCCCTAATTTAATAGCTAGCACAGGCTAGGCAGACAGCTGGGGGCTGATATTAATAGCCCAGGAAGGGTGCCATGAATATTGGCCCCCTCCCAGGCTAGAAACACCAGCCGTCAGCCGCCCCAGAAATGGCGCATCCATAGGATGCGCCAATTCTGGCACTTAGCCTCGCTCTTCCACGCTGCCCTGGTGCGGTGGCAGGGGGTAATAGGGTTGGGGTTGATGTCAGCTTATAATGCCAGCTGACATCAAGCCCAGGTTAGTAATGGAGAGGCGTCTATAAGACACCCCCATTACTAACCCCATAGTCAAAGTTAAAAGAAAACACAAACACCCAGAATAAAGTCCTTTGATTGAAATAAAGACACAATTCTTTATTGTTCTAAATTAAACCATGCTTACCATCACGCCCATTCCAGCTGAAGCCAACAATCTCCTGCAATAAAAGTAAAATAATAAAGCAACCTCATCCTTACCTTTCCATGGTTCCCACGACAGCTTCAGCTCTGCTACATCGAGATGACAGGCTGGACCGCAGCAGAACGCTGCCATCCAGCCTGTCATCCCGCGGACACTGAGAAGCGCAGGCATGCTTGCGCTCCTCAGTGTCTCTCTGTGACGTCATCCAGATGAGCCGAGTTCATGTCCAATGAACTCAGCTCACCTCATGCACGTCACTGACAGCGTGGGAAAATTCTCCTGCACTCAGCGCTTCAGCGTGAGAATTCTCCCACGCTGTCAGTGACATACATGAGGTGAGGTCATGTCCAATGAACTCAGCTCACCTCATGCACGTCACTGACAGCGTGGGAAAATTCTCACGCTGAAGTGCTGAGTGCAGGAGAATTTTCCCACGCTGTCAGTGACGTACATGAGGTGAGCTGAGTTCATTGGACATGACCTCGGCTCATCTGGATGCCGTCACAGCCAGACACTGAGGAGTGGAAGTATGCCTGCGCTTCTCAGTGTCTGCGGGATGACAGGATGGATGGCAGCGTTCTGCTGCGGTCCAGCCTGTCATCTCGATGTAGCAGAGCGAAGCTGTCGTGGGAGCCATGGAAAGGTAAGGATGATGTTGCTTTATTATTTTACTTTTATTGCAGATCGTTGGCTTCAGCTGGAATGGGCGTGATGGTAAGTATGGTTTAATTTAGAACAATAAAGAATTGTGTGTTTATTTCAATTAAAGGACTTTTTTCTGGGTGTTGTGTTTTTTTAAATACTTTACTAGAAATTCATGGTGGTCATGTCTAATATTGGCGTGACCCCATGAATTTCGGGCTTAGGGCCAGCTGATAATGCCAAGCTGGCCTTAACCCCTTTATTACCCAGTGAGCCACCGCACCAGGGCCCTGGATGAGTTGGGTACAGCGCCAGAAGATGGCGCTTCTATGAACGCGCCATTTTCTGGGGCGGCTGCGGACTGCAATTTGCAGCGGGGGTGGCCCAGAAAGCTTGGGTCTCCCTGCGCTGCGGATTCCAGCCCCCAGCTGCCTAGTTGTATCTGGCTGGGCACAAAAATAGGGCGAAGCCCCACGCATTTTTTTTTTAAATTATTTCATGAAATTCATGGAATAATTAAGAAAAAAAGGGCTTCCCTATATTGTTGTGTCCAACCAGGTACAAATAGGCAGCTGGTGGTTGGGGGCAGCCCGTTCCTGCCTGCTGTACCTGGCTGGACACAAATATAGTGCGAAGCCCCACGTCAATTTTTTTTTAATTATTTCATGAAATAATTTTTTTAAAAAAGGGCTTCCCTATATTGTTGTGTCCGGCCAGGTACAAATAGGCAGCTGGTGGTTGGGGGCAGCCCATTCCTGCCTGCTGTACCTGGCTGGACACAAATATAGGGCGAAGCCCCACGTCAATTTTTTTTAAAATAAATCCTTTATTTTAACACTAAATGACATTTGAGGAGTTAATAAAGATGCAGTCCCTAAATTATTATTTATTTTTTAATTAATTTTTCCCAAAACTTTTGACATGGGCTTCGCCATATTTTTGTATGCCAGCCAGGTACAGCATCCAGCTTCTATGAACGCGCCATTTTCCGGGGCGGCTGCGGACTGCAATTTGCAGCGGGTGGGGCCCAGAAAGCTTGGGCCTCCCTGCGCTGCAGATTCCATCCCCCAGCTGCCTAGTTGTACCTGGCTGGACACAAAAATAGGGAGAAGCTTCACGTATTTTTTTTTTTTAATTATTTCATGAAATTCATGAAATAATTAAGAAAAAAAGGGCTTCCCTATATTGTTGTGTCTGGCCAGGTACAAATAGGCAGCTGGTGGTTGGGGGCAGCCCGTTCCTGCCTGCTGTACCTGGCTGGACACAAATATAGTGCGAAGCCCCACGTCAATTTTTTTTAAATCATTTCAGGAAATTCATGAAATAATTAAAAAAAATTGATGTGGGGCTTCGCCCTATATTTGTGTCCAGTCAGGTACAGTAGGCAGGAACGGGCTGCCCCCAACCACCAGCTGCCTATTTGTACCTAGCCGGACACAACAATATAGGGAAGCCCTTTTTTTCTTAATTATTCCATGAATTTAAAAAAAAAAAACGTGGAGCTTCGCCCTATTTTTGTGTCCAGCCAGGTACAACTAGGCAGCTGGGGGCTGGAATCTGCAGTGCAGGGAGGCCCAAGCTTTCTGGGCCCCACCCGCTGCAAATTGCAGTCCGCAGCCGCCCCGGAAAATGGCGCGTTCATAGAAGCGCCATCTTCTGGCGCTGTACCCAACTCATCCAGGGCCCTGGTGCGGTGGCTCACTGGGTAATAAAGGGGTTAAGGCCAGCTTGGCATTATCAGCTGGCCCTAAGCCCGAAATTCATGGGGTCACGCCAATATTAGACATGACCACCATGAATTTCTAGTAAAGTATTTAAAAAAAACACAAACACCCAGAAAAAAGTCCTTTAATTGAAATAAACACACAATTCTTTATTGTTCTAAATTAAACCATACTTACCATCACGCCCATTCCAGCTGAAGCCAACGATCTCCTGCAATAAAAGAAAAATAATAAAGCAACCTCATCCTTACCTTTCCATGGCTCCCACGACGGCTCCAGCTCTGCTACATCGAGATGACAGGCTGGACCGCAGCAGAACGCTGCCATCCAGCCTGTCATCCCGCAGACACTGAGAAGCGCAGGCATACTTCCACTCCTCAGTGTCTGGCTGTGACGGCATCCAGATGAGCCGACAATGAACTCGGCTCACCTCATGTACGTCACTGACAGCGTGGGAGAATTCTCCTGCACTCAGCGCTTCAGCGTGAGAATTTTCCCACGCTGTCAGTGACGTGCATGAGGTGAGGTCATGTCCAATGAACTCGGCGCACCTCATGCACGTCACTGACAGCGTGGGAAAATTCTCACGCTGAAGCGCTGAGTGCAGGAGAATTTTCCCACGCTGTCAGTGACGTGCATGAGGTGAGCTGAGTTCATTGGACATGACCTCCGCTCATCTGGATGCCGTCACAGCGAGACACTGAGGAGCGCAAGCATGCCTGCTCTTCTCAGTGTCCGCGGGATGACAGGCTGGATGGCAGCGTTCTGCTGCGGTCCAGCCTGTCATCTCGATGTAGCAGAGCTGAAGCTGTCCTGGGAACCATGGAAAGGTAAGGATGAGGTTGCTTTATTATTTTACTTTTATTGCAGGAGATCGTTGGCTTCAGCTGGAATGGGCGTGACTGTAAGTATGGTTTAATTTAGAACAATAAAGAATTGTGTCTTTATTTCAATTAAAGGACTTTTTTCTGGGTGTTTGTGTTTTTTTTAAATACTTTACTAGAAATTCATGGTGGTCATGTCTAATATTGGCGTGACCCCATGAATTTCGGGCTTAGGGCCAGCTGATAATGCCAAGCTGGCCTTAACCCCTTTATTACCCAGTGAGCCACCGCACCAGGACCCTGGATGAGTTGGGTACAGCGCCAGAAGATGGCGCTTCTATGAACGCGCCATTTTCCGGGGCGGCTGCGGACTGCAATTTGCAGCGGGTGGGGCCCAGAAAGCTTGGGCCTCCCTGCGCTGCGGATTCCAGCCCCCAGCTGCCTTGTTGTACCTGGCTGGACACAAAAATAGGGCGATGCCCCACGTATTTTTTTTTTTAATTATTTCATGAAATTCATGGAATAATTAAGAAAAAAAGGGCTTCCCTATATTGTTGTGTCCGGCTAGGTACAAATAGGCAGCTGGTGGTTGGGGGCAGCCCGTTCCTGCCTGCTGTACCTGACTGGACACAAATATAGGGCGAAGCCCCACATAATTTTTTTTTAATTATTTCATGAATTTCCTGAAATAATTAAAAAAAAATTGACGTGGGGTCCCCCCTATTTTAATAGCTAGCAAAGGCTAGGCAGACAGCTGGGGGCTGATATTAATAGCCCAGGAAGGGTGCCATGAATATTGGCCCCCTCCCAGGCTAGAAACACCAGTCGTCAGCCGCCCCAGAAATGGCGCATCCATAGGATGCGCCAACTCTGGCACTTAGCCTCGCTCTTCCACGCTGCCCTGGTGCGGTGGCAGGGGGTAATAGTGGTGGGGTTCATGTCAGCGCCAGCTGCCATGAAGCCCAGGTTAGTAATGATGGGCGTCTATAAGACACCCCCATTACTAACCTACAAAGTGTTAAAAAGAAAAAACACACTACACCCAGAAAAAAATAATTTATTTGAAATAAAACACACAATTTTATTTAATTCTTAGTTTACTAAAAATAATAGTTACCTGTCCACGTTCCTGCGCTGATCTCCCATGCACAGCTGTCACATCTGGAGATGGTGACAGCTGTGCATGGCTGCTGTAAGCTCACGCTGCCGGGAACACGTCCGCTCCCGGCAGCGGGAGCCACTGACTGAGGTCACCGGAGTGCATTCAGGCAGCGCAGCTCCGGAGACCTCCTTTACAGCACTGCTGTACCGTGGGAATTTCTCACGATACAGCAGGGCCGTAAAGGAGCTAACCGGAGCAGCGCTGCCTGAACTCCGGTGAACCCTTACGGCCCCGTCATTCTAGCGGCGGCAGCGGTTCAGAGCGGTCACATTCTATGTGGCTGCTCTGAACTGGAGATCATCGTGGGACACTCGTGGACTGCTACGGAGGGGTAAGGATAAGGTTGTGGTTTATTATTTTATATTTTATTACAGGAGATCGATGGCTTCGAGGAATTAGGTGTCTAGGTGAGTATAGGTGTAGTTTTTTATTTTTTACTTTATTTTAGGTGGCGATCGGCGGGGACAGGTAATGTATGAACTAATTTCTTTTAGGTAACCACTGGCCACCAATGACATGTATTTAACATTTATTGGGGACACAGTAGGGCAATTTAAATAGCAGGATCAGGCTGATGGGAACTACTGCTCCCATCGAGCTGATCCTGCTGGCAGGAGTGGACGGGGGACAGACATAGGCCGATGGGAGTAGTAGTGTCACATCGGCCTATGTCTGCCTGCACGCACACAGACACCGCACACACCCGCACACATCGCACAGACACCGCGCACACCCGCACAAACATCGCGCACACACCCCGCACACACACCCCGCACACACACTAATCATGACGGGTCTGGGAGGTGAGGCTGACCTGTGCGGCCGTGGGAAAGTTCATGTGAGTTCATGCAGTCAAGCATGAACTCACATGAACCCTCTGAGGGCAACGCGGCGACTTCAAATGAACAGCTGATCGGCATCACCTGATACCTCAGCTGTTCATTTGAAATAACCGGCGGGAAAGCGCAGCACAGAACGGGAAAGCCGGCGGTGAAGTCTTTTCACTGCCGGCTTCCCCGCCCGGGTCCTTCACTCCCCGCTCCTTGGAGCTGCGCTCCCCGCCCGGTCCTAACTTACGATCGGGATGGGAGGTGGCGAGGGGAGCGGAGGATCGGGGTGGGAGGCTGCGGGGAAGCAGTATGGGGCTGTGTGATTGTTTAAAAGCCGGCGGCTTTATACCGCCCGCCGGCTTTTAAACAATCAGGAGAATTCTCCCCCGCTGGGATGGCATTCTGATGACAGGCTGGATCTCAGCTGAGCGCTGCCATCCAACTTGTCATCCTTCACAGACCCTGCAGAGCGCAGGCATTATGGGAACTTCCGATTCCGGTATCCGATATTGTAAAAGTATCGGAATTAAGTATCGGAATTCCGATACCGCGAATATCGGCCGATACCCGATATTACAGTATCGGAATGCTCAACACTAATCAGGACCTAAGATGTTATTATACAGATGAGGGAACACTGCGAAAAATGTAATAATCTATAGTAAGGGGTATATTGGGCCTCATTTACCCCAAAAATGTCCTTGTTACCCATCCCAAGAAGTCAGAGCTCAGTGTAATGAGTACAATTCCGCACGTTACTAAATCATTGTGACGTCTATAAACATGGACCAGTGCGTCCTACTGTAAACTCTAGACATATTAGCTGTCATCCAAAGAGCACCATGACCTAAAGGATCATGGGAATCTTGGGGTGATGGCCGATAAATCTGCTTTTTAAAAATAAAATAAAAAAATTGAGGTTTTATTACTATTGATAACAAAGCCAATTTTAATATCAGACAGTATTTCTGAATAAGGCCTAATGTTACCCCTACTATTGTTAAAATATTAGCTGTCACCCCAAAGCCAAAACCAGGTGAGGAACAATCAGAAAAAAGGTATAATAGAAACAAGTCACCAATTCTGCATTTATCACCCACTCCTGGTCTTGGCTCCCACTCCTGAGAAAAAATACTGACTGAATACTGACCAAATACTGATAGTGGGGTCGTGGCCTAAGAGCTTAAGTCGGTTTCAGGGGGTAGGTAAGCCTTTTTATCATGCTCTCCCACTGCTAACTTATAAAGGACGCAGAAAAGCGTTTGCCGACATATGATGTAATAGCTCCTCCAATGTCAGGTCTCTATGTATGGAGCAGGTTCAGGAGCTGAGCCCGCATCATACTGGGCAGATGCCTGTACACATAACACCGACAATGAATGGGGTATAGCTACACATTCAGGAAAAAAATACATGTGTATAATCATTAAGGTCCACTGGACCACAATTCAAGTATGAAATGACCTACAACAATCCAGTAAGGATTAAATAATACAGCAGACATAATGGAGTAAATTCTTTATTTGGATAAATCAGTGATCAGACATAGAAAAATACGTTAAAAAACATGTAATTGACAACTATACATTAAAACACACGTGGGGTGTAGAGACACAGCCTATGTATTGAATAGTGGTTCTCCCTAGGATGCACATATATTGGATTTCATCCAGTAAATACATGAATACAAGTAAATTAACACCATCGATATATTAAATACATAAAGTGCATGTGCAGATATATATATGTATATACCAGAATAACATCAAAGAGAAAAACAGTACATCTAATATAACAAATAGGAAAAATCTCATATAATTCTTGTGACACATAACTTGAATATATGGCCGTAATAATGTACATAGTGCAAAAGTCATTGGCCAACATAAGAATAAATATCAGGATATAATGAAGAAATAAAGATGGGATTAGCCAAATCCAGAGGCAGTATGGCATGAGCGGGGTAGGGCTGTGTGACCTCCACCCACAGGCGTTCTGCTCGCGGTTCTACAGGGAGATGCCTGTACACAGCCGGCATCTGTAACCGCAGCCATCAGAGATTGTTCTGATCGCTGCTGTTACACTGATCACTGGCTGCGGATGGGTTATCATGGCAGCTGACTATGAGAACTACTAGGATGAGTTTAAAAATAAATGTTCCTGTGCTGAGATAATCTTATAAATGTGCCCCTGCTGTGTACTGTGTAATGGCCGTGTCTGACCGTGCTGGAAAATGGTCTGATCATACCACAGCTCCTGGGCAGGAAGAAGCAAAAGAGGATACAGACAGGATCACAAAGGATTATTTCTTTCAGGAAAAATATTGCTTAAAAACAGACAGCAAAATGTTTTACCTCACAAAATGAATCAGCTGTGATCCCGTGTTGTAATGTCTGTATACTCTTTTGTCTCCCCCCCTGCCCAGGAGCTGTGGTATGATCAGACCATGGCCCTGTAAGGTCAGACACATCCATTACACAGTACAGACCAGGGGCACATTTATAAGATTATCTCAGCACAGGAACATTTTTTTAACACATCCAATTGTAGAACTTATTTTTACTCCAAGATCTATTAGTTAAAATGTACTTTGTTTGTGGGAAAACCCCTTTAAATTCCATAAGAGGACTGAAAAAATAAAGTAAACATACATAAAAAAGTGTTAAAAATATAAACCAAATAAAAACTTATAATAATTTGAATCAACCCTTTTCCTTTATTAAGTACAAAAAATATATATATATTATTATCAAAATATTCAATTAAGTGTGTTTTTGGCCGACACACTTTCCTAACAAAAGGCAATAAAATGTGATCAAAACATCTCCCCACCTCACAAAAAAAAAGAATAAAACATTTGCAGGTCTTAGAAAATGGACGCACAAACCCAATGGTTTTTATTTACAAATGTTCACATTTTTTTCATCACTTAAATTTAAAAAAAAAATAGACAAGTTTGGGGTCTTAGTAAATGTTCAGACCTGGAGATTCATTTTACCCAGTCATTTTTATTGCACGATGAATACCACATGAACAAAAGAAAAAAATCAATGGTGGAGTTGCTTTTTTTCTTATTTCTTTTTTTCACCATTTCAATGAATTTGGAATTTGAAATTACAACTCATCCTGCAAAACGCAATCCCTCATACGCTATGGTGATGGAAAAGCAAAAAAGATATGGCTCTTGGAAGAAGGGGAGGGAAAAAAGTAAAGTGTAAAGATGAAAATTGTCAGTGTTGGGAAGGGGCTTAAGTAATGGATATCTTACCTTGGTCTGGAATGCGAAGTCTGCGCGGACAAGGAAGGGGCTCCCAGATGCCAGCTGTAAAACCCGTCGCTCCACCATCCCAAAAGCATCACCGGAAGCAAGCAGGGCTCTTTTGCTGATGATCTTAGTAGCAAAATATTTGCGGGTAGATGTATCCTCCGCCAGCACGACCATGCCAAAACTTCCCCGGCCGAGCACATGATGGAACAGTAATCTCCTTTTGAAGTTATCAGACACTGTGGCTTCACTGCTATCCTCTTCTTTCTTCAGATCCATGGCTTTCTGTCCTGATGAAATCCTTCGTCGTTTTATACCCTGGATCACCTTTGAAGATGTCTGTTCACCTCCCAATGAGCTGAAGATGGCTCCTCGCTTCTTGGCTCCCATCTTCAGATGTGCCTTCATCTCTTCCTCTCCATCTTTCTTCTGGACAGGTTGTTTTGTCGTCTTGACTGAAGACTTCCTCTCATCATCAGATGTGTCATAGGTAGGTCTTCGTCTGTTCACTCCTTCTCTCCTAAATTTCGCTTCCATTTTGTCGCTCTGCTCAGTAGACATCTCCTCAACTGTCGCCAGTCACCTCCAACTGTCACTCACTGCCGATCAAATGTAAGCATCTCAGCTAGCGCACAGCAATCCACTGGTCATGTGATCAGCAACTGACCAGTGACATTTATAAGATGCATAGCCTTTCACTGAGATTTAATACATGGGTATTTAAAATTATGCCAGGTGATCTGTGGAGTACAAGGTGCAACTGTTACTAATATTAGTAAATCTGCACCAAGTGCCCAATTTGACTGATGTTTGTTAATATAGATATGAGATATATATACCTATACATATACAAACTATATATACATACAGTATATATATATATATATATATATATATATACATATACAGTTAAAACCAGAAGTTTACACACACTATATATAAAGACACATATGCATGTTTTTCTCAATATCTGACATGAAATCAGAATAAACCTTTCCTGTTTTAGGTCAATTAGGATTACCATAATTTTTAATATTTGCCAAATGCCAGAATAATGGGAGAGAAAGAATGTTTTAAGGCATTTTTATTACTTACTGCAAAGTCAGAAGTTTACATACACTAAGATTACTATGCCTTTAAACAATTCTGGACTGCCCATATGATGATGTCATGTGTTTGGAAGCTTTTTTTGGCAACATCTGAGTTAATTAGAGACACATCTGTGGATGTATTTTAATGCACACCTGAAACACACTGCTTTATTGTGTAGCATCATGGGAAAGTCTAAAGAAATCAGCCAATATATCAGAAAGAGAATTTTGGACTTGCATATGTCTGGCTCGTCCTTGGGTACATTTTCAGGATACCTGAAGGTGTCTCGTTCATCTGTACAAACAATTATACGCAAGTACAAACAAGATGGGAATGTCCAGCCATCATACCACTCAGGAAGGAGACAGGTTCTGTGTCCCAGAGATGAACG
The DNA here is from genome assembly GCF_046119375.1 of Phyllobates terribilis. NCBI lineage: Eukaryota > Metazoa > Chordata > Amphibia > Anura > Dendrobatidae > Phyllobates > Phyllobates terribilis. Next base: position 4,243,363 of record NW_027362892.1, read on the forward strand.
TGCTTTGGTCCGACATGTGCATATCAACCCAAGGACAAAAGCAAAAGATCTTGTGAAGATGATGGCGGAAGCTGGTAAGATTGTGTCAATATCCACAGTGAAACGAGTACTGTATCAACATGGGCTAAAAGGCCACTCTGCCCGGATGAAGCCATTACGCCAAAAGAAACATAAAAAAACAGATTAATGTTTGCAAATGCACACAGGAACAAATACCTTAATTTTTGGCGATATGTCCTGTGGTCTGATGAAACTAAAATTTAACTTTTTGAGGATAATGACCATCGTTACGTTTGGAGGAAAAAGGGAGAAGCTTGGAAGCCTAAGAACACCATCCCAACTGTGAAACACAGGGGTAGCAGCATCATGTTGTGGGATTGTTTTGCTGCAGGAGGGACTGGTGCACTTCTCAAAATAGATGGCATCATGAGAAAAGAAGATTATGTGGCAATACTGAAGCAACATCTCAAGACATCAGCCAGAAAGTTAAAGCTTGGGCGGAAATGGGTCTTCCAAATGGACAATGACCCAAAGCATACTGCCAAAATGGTAACAAAGTGGCTTAAGGATAATAAAGTCAATGTTTTGGAGTGGCCATCACAAAGCCCTGATCTCAATCCTATTGAAAATGCAGGTGTGAGCAAGGCGACCTACAAACCTGGATCAGTGACACCAGTTTTGTCAGGAGGAATGGGCCCAAATTCCGACCAACTATTGTGAGAAGCTTGTGGAAGGATATCCCAAACGTGTGACACAAGTCATTCAGTTTAAGGGTAATGGTACCAAATACTAATGAAATGTATGTAAGCTTTTGACTTTGCAGTAAGTAATAAAAATGCCTTAAAACATTCTCTTTCATTATTCTGGTATTTTGCAAATATTAAACATTATGGTAATCCTAATTGACCTAAAATGGGAATGGTTTATTCTGATTTCATGTCAGATATTAAGAAAAACCTGCAGATGTGTCTTTTTATATAGTGTATGTAAACTTCTGGTTTCAACTGTATATATATATATAGATATGAGATATATATGCATACATATATATATATATATATACACATACAAACTATATATACATACAGTATATATACAGTACAGACCAAAAGTTTGGACACATCTTCTCATTTAAAGATTTTTCTGTATTTTCATGACTATGAAAATTGTACATTCACACTGAAGGCATCAAAACTATGAATTAACACATGTGGAATTATATACTTAACAAAAAAGTGTGAAACAACTGAAAATATGTTTTATATTTTAGGTTCTTCAAAGTAGCCACCTTTTGCTTTGATGACTGCTTTGCACACTCTTGGCATTCTCTTGATGAGCTTCAAGAGGGAGTCACCGGAAATGGTCTTCCAACAATCTTGAAGGAGTTCCCAGAGATGCTTAGCACTTGTTGGCCCTTTTGCCTTCACTCTGCGGTCCAGCTCACCCCAAACCATCTCGATTGGGTTCAGGTCTGGTGACTGTGGAGGCCAGGTCATCTGGCGTAGCACCCCATCACTCTCCTTCTTGGTCAAATAGCTCTTACACAGCCTGGAGGTGTGTTTGGGGTCATTGTCTTGTTGAAAAATACATGATGGTCCAACTAAACGCAAACCGGATGGAATAGCATGCCGCTGCAACATGCTGTGGTAGCCATGCTGGTTCAGTATGCCTTCAATTTTTAATAAATCCCCAACAGTGTCACCAGCAAAGCACCCCCACACCATCACACCTCCTCCTCCATGCTTCACGGTGGGAACCAGGCATGTAGAGTCCATCCGTTCACCTTTTCTGCGTCGCACAAAGACACGGTGGTTGAAACCAAAGATCTCAAATTTGGACTCATCAAACCAAAGCACAGATTTCCACTGGTCTAATGTCCATTACTTGTGTTCTTTAGCCCAAACAAGTCTCTTCTGCTTGTTGCCTGTCCTTAGCAGTGGTTTCCTAGCAGCTATTTTACCATGAAAGTCTGCTGCACAAAGTCTCCTCTTAACAGTTGTTGAAGAGATGTGTCTGCTGCTAGAACTCTGTGTGGCATTGACCTGGTCTCTAATCTGAGCTGCTGTTAACCTGCGATTTCTGAGGCTGGTGACTCGGATAAACTTATCCTCAGAAGCAGAGGTGACTCTTGGTCTTCCTTTCCTGGGGCGGTCCTTATGTGACCCAGTTTCTTTGTAGCGCTTGATAGTTTTTGCAACTGCACTTGGGGACACTTTCAAAGTTGTCCCAATTTTTCAGACTGACTGACCTTCATTTAATAAAGTAATGATGGCCACTCATTTTTCTTTACTTAGCTGCTTTTTTCTTGCCATAAAACAAATTCTAACAGTCTATTCAGTAGGACTATCAGCTGTGTATCCACCAGACTTCTGCACAACACGACTGATGGTCCCAACCCCATTTATAAGGCAAGAAACCCCGCTTATTAAACCTGACAGGAAACACCTGTGAAGTGAAAACCATTTCCGGTGACTCCCTCTTGAAGCTCATCAAGAGAATGCCAAGAGTGTGCAAAGCAGTCATCAAAGCAAAAGGTGGCTACTTTGAAGAACCTAGAATATAAGACATATTTTCAGTTGTTTCACACTTTTTTGTTAAGTATATAATTCCACATGTGTTAATACATAATTTTGATACCTTCAGTGTGAATGTACAATTTTCATAGTCATGAAAATAAAGAAATATCTTTAAATGAGAAGGTGTGTCCAAACTTTTGGTCTGTACTGTGTATATATATATATATATATATAATATAGATACGTTTGTTCTAATTTTTTTTTCTTAAGGGGAATCTGTCACCCAGATTTTGCTACTTCATCTGAGAGCAGCACGATGTAGAGGCAGAGACCCTAATTCTGGTTATGTACAAGTGCATCTCACAAAATTAGAATATCATCAAAAGTTAATTTATTTCAGTTCTTCAATACAAAAAGTGAAACTCATATATTATATAGAGTCATTACACACAGAGGGATCTATTTCAAGTATTTATTTCTGATAATGTTGATGATTATGGCTTACAGCCAATGAAAACACAAAACTCATTATCTCAGTAAATTAGAATACTTTATAACAGCTTGAAAAATTATTTTAAAATCCGAAATATTGGCCTATTGAAATGTATATTCAGTAAATGCACTCAATACCTGGTCGGGGCTCCTTTTGCATCAATTACTGCATCAATGCGGCAATGTGGCATGGAGGTGATCAGCCTGTGGCACTGCTGAGGTGTTATGGAAGCCCAGGTGGCTTTGATGGCAGCCTTCAGCTCGTCTGCATTGTTATGTCTGGGGTCTCTCATCTTCCTCTTGACAATACCCCATAGATTCTCTATAATAGATTCTCTATGGGGTTAAGGTCAGGCGAGTTTGCTGCCAATCAAGCACAGTGATACTGTTGTTTGTAAACCAGGTCTTGGTACTTTTGGCCATGTGGACAGGGGCCAAGTCCTGCTGGAGAATGACATTTCCATCTCCAAAAAGCTTGTCGGCAGAGGGAAGCATGAAGTGCTGTAAAATGTCCTGGTAGACGGCTGCGCTGAGTTTGGTCTTGATAAAACACAGTGGACCTACACCAGCAGATGACATGGCTCCCCAAACCATCACCAATTGTGGAAACTTCACACTAGACCTCCAGCAGCTTGGATTATGTGCCTCTCCACTCAGGGCCGGCTCCAGGTTTTCGTGGGCCTCGGGCAAAAGAGTCTCAGTGGGTCCCTTTAGTACATACCACAATTCATGATTCACGATGCACAGATGCGGCAGAGAAATATAGGTATAGTACAATGCCAAAGATTTCACTCCCTTCTTACATTATATGAGTGATATCTATCGTAAATTCTACAATATCTCAGAAAATGGTGAATCCTCGCAGCGCACAGTGCAGAGCGGACAGTATAGTCCTCCATACAGTATTATGGGCCCCATATAATGATTCATAAGGGATACTGGCCCCCATATAATGCTCCATACAGTATACTGGCCCCCATAAAATGCTTCATGCAGGCTGGGCCCCATATATTGCTCCATCCTGTATGGGCCCTATCCTGTATGGGCTCCATATAATGCTCCATCCTGTATGGGCCCCATATAAAGCTCCATCCTGTATGGGCCCCATATAATGCTCCATCCTGCATGGGCCCTACATAATGCTCCATTCTGTATGGGCCCCATATAAAGCTCCATCCTGTATGGGCTCCATATATGCTCCATCCTGTATGGGCTCCATATAATTCTCCATCCTGTATGGGCTCCATGTATGCTCCATCCTGTATGGGCTCCATATAATGCTCCATCCTGTATGGGCCCCATACAGTATAATGCTCCATCCTGTATGGGCCATATATATTGCTCCATCCTCTATGGGCCACAGAGATTGCTCCATCCTGTATGGGCCCCATATATTGCTCCATTCTGTATGGGCTCCATCCTGTATGGGTCCCATAGATTGCTCATTCTGTATGGGCTCCATCCAGTATGGGCTCCATCCTGTATGGGCCCCATATAATGCCCAATGCCTCCATACATAAAAAAAATAAAATAATCAAATACTCACTTCACCTCTCCTGCTGCCGCTGCTCCGGACTCCTCAGCGTCGCTGGTGTCTTCCCGCTGTCTGCACTGTGACTGCTCAGCACAGGGCGCGCTGGAAAGACGTCATCGCGTCCTCTGACCTAAGATGTCACTTTCAAGAGACGGAAGAGACCAGAGCTGTTGAGGCACTGGGAGAGGTAAGTATTGTGTCGGGGCCCTGAACAAGCGGGGGGAACCCACTCGCGGGCGCTAGCACCACACTCCTCCACTCACGGGCCCCATAGCATGCCGGGTGCCCGACAGCGAGTGGGCCCCTGCCCCGCCTGCTCAGGGCCCCGGCACTTGCCCGGGTGCTGACCCTGGGCCTGTTTCCACTCTTCCTCCAGACTCTGGGACCTTGATTTCCAAATGAAAATTGTAAATCTGGGACCTTGTGGAGTGTGTCAATGACTGCCTTCAGGACATCTGTCAAGTCAACAGTCTTCCCCATGATTGTGGAGCCTACTGAAACAGACTAATGGACCTTTTTAAATGCTTAGGAAGCCTTTGCAGGTGTTTTTTGTTAATTATTTTAATTTACTGAGATAATGAGTTTTGTGTTTTCATTGGCTGTAAGCCATAATCATCAACATTAACAGAAATAAACACTTGAAATAGATCACTCTGTCTGTAATGAATCTTTATAATATATGAGTTTCACTTTTTGGATTGAAGAACTGAAATAAATTAACTTTTTGATAATATTCTAATTTTGTGAGATGCACCTGTATCACTTACTGGGCTGTGTGCTGCCGTTTTGATAAATATACTATTTTATCTGCTGCAGATCTACCAGTTCTCTGAATGCGGAGCTCTGTATAGCCCCGCCAAACCACTGATTAGCTGCTTTCTGTGTACACTGTGCAAAGGCAAAATCAACTAATCAGTGAGGGACAGGGATATACATAGCTCATGAATATGCAGGACTACCTGGTAGCAGGTGTACTAGTGATATATTCCTGCTGGTAAAATAGTGATTATATTAAAACTACAGCAAGCGGCCTAGTAAGTGACACATCCCTTGAATCAAGGTGAAAAAAATGATGACAGATCCCCTTTTAGATTAGTATTGCCTTATTCATACTGACCTGGAAAATCATATTGACAGGTAATTTTTACTGCACACTGAATGCCACACATACACAAAAATTATAGAATTTCATTTTTAACACCATTTTACCCCACTTTTTTTTCGCTTTTTCAATATATTTTATGATAAAATGAGTAGTGACGTATAAAACTACAACTCGTCCTCCAAAAAAAGCCTGTGGTTCTTGGAACAAATGGATGAAAAAATGAAAGCACAAAAAAAAAGTCTGGGTCAAGAGTTAAAGGGAATCTGTCACTAGGTTTTTGCTACCCCATCTGAGAACAGCATAATATAGAGGCAGGGACCCTGATTCTAATGATGTATCACTTACAGAGCTGCTTGATATTGTTGAGGAAGGGCAATAACCCTTCACGGTTGACCAAGTGAGTGTCAAATTATTATGTTGATTGCGCAATCCACAGAAAACCAAACGGAGGCAATACTCTGTATGGGAGGATTCAAAGAATCTCTGATTCCATTTATTTTGCTTAGCATTTGATATTGTTTTGAGTTTATCAATAGCCAATCCCCTACAGCCGTACTACAGTACTACAGGCTTGAGCCAATGTTAGTGCAATTATTACGGAAACACATATATGGTCATATTCTCATCGTTAGTTCGAAGCACTATGTAAATGTACAAGGTCAATCCTGGCCTAGACTAGTTAGATAACAGGAGCGGGTGTCTGACAAAATGTTCTTGAGATAAAAAGTTAGTGTGAGAAAGTTCCATGTAAAGCATGAGAAAAGCAGGAAAGAAGTATGTTATGCAAGGAGTGATAATAACATGATTTTGAAACAAGCAGACTACATGGAGTTGCTATACCATGAATATCAATATGTCCTTTACAATATAATTTTGATAAAATCACAGTTTTATCTGCTGCAGATCTAGCAGTTCTTTGAATGCTGAGCTCTCTAAAACCCCACCCCCATCACTGATTGGCAGCTTTCTGCTCATGTACAGTGTACACAGAGCTCATGAATATGCTGGACTACCTGGCAGCAAGTTTACTAATCCTCTAATGATAATCTCCTCCTGATAAAACAGTGATTTTATTAAAACTACACTAAGCAGCCCAGTAAGTAACACATCGCTGGAGTCAAGGTCTCTGGCTCTACATTATGCTGCTATCAGATTAGGTGTAAAAAAAACCTTGTGACAGATTCCCTTAGTCTTTCCTCTTAACAAAGATCCTCCATGCCCCTTACCAGTTTTGTTGCTCTTCCTTCTACTTTTTCGCAGTCCAGGACATCCTTTCCATGAACTGGTACCGATAACTAAACTGCATATTCCAGATGAGGCCGCACTTACGCTTTGTAAAGTGGTAATATTACGTCTCTGTCCTACAAGTTCATGATTCTTTTAATACATGACTATATCCTGCTGGCTTTAGAAGCCACCTACTGACATTGCATGCTGATATTTTGTCTGTGATCTACAAGTACTCCCAGAGATATGAGAGACTTTTATTTTTTACTGTCGATTTCCTGAGGGAGTAGTAGTAGTTCTGGGAAAGTAGTTCCATGAAAAGCTGTCCCAGAATTGAATGGTTCAGAAAGTTACTGCCAATTACTTAAGTACTGCAGAAAAGTAGATGCAGGAGATGGGAGTAATTTGCACTAAAAGGGATAGTTATAAGCAGGGGCGTAACTATAGTGGGTGTAGGGTTTCAGTCGAACCTGGAGTTCAGGTGGACCCAAAAGGTACCTTTGTATCATATGAGTACAGAAATCCTATCAAAGACTCGTGATGGTTGAGTCCCCTAGTGGAGAATTTGCATTGGAGCCCACAAGATTAAAGTTGCTGAACTCAGGGAATTCGAACAATCTACGATTAGCTTTGCAAAAGTTGCCTAAAATGGCTGCTGTGAGTTTATACAATGTAGAAGATTACATCAGCGACCGAAGGATCAAATGACGTGGGGCAGGTTTGCAGTTATCACATCACATTACATAACACAACAAATAAAAAGGGACTATCATAGCCTGCATAAAAGCAGAAGCAGGAAATGAAGCAGCTATTTTAGGGTCATTCTGGATAGTGATAGAATGTCACAGTTCACAGCTTATCTATAGAGATAGAACCAATCCCAAGGGCTACAATAAAACTTAAAGGTGTATTATCATCTGAGATAATGGCACATAGAACGTATATGGTACAAATGTTTGATATGTAGAAGTCCTGGAAGAGCAACCTAGCACCTATCGGGAGAATAGGGACCCCTATTTGCTGTAGTTCAAATAGTTAATGTGAGGTGCTGAATAATAATAATAATAATTTTTATTTTTATAGCACCAACATATTCCGCAGCACTTTACAATTTTAGGGGGGACTTATACAGACATTACAGAATAAGCATAACTCAGATATTAAAAGGAGTGAGGGTCCTGTTCGCAAGCTTACAGTCTATAAGAAAATAGGGGAGACAGAAAAGGTAAAATGTACAAATATTGTATAATACAGCCATAATATGCTAAATAGGGTAAGTACATAACACTACATGAACTGGTCGCCAGCCAGTATGTGTACAGTACAGACAGAGGCTAATCAGTGCATGGATGGTATGAGCATGATTTTGAAGAAAATTTTAATATGGGCCAACTGGGACAGTTACAGTAGATAAGTGTGTTGAGGCGATAAGCCAGTCTAAAGAAATGGGTTTTTAGGGCATGCTTAAAACTGTGGGTATTGGGAATTAATCGAATTGTCCTGGGTAGTGCATTCCAAAGAATTGGCGTAGCACGTGAGAAATCCTGGAGACGGGAGTGAGAGGTTCGGATTATGGAGGATTTTAGTTTTAAGTCACTAGCGGAATGGAGGGCCTGTATAGGGTGGTAGACTGAGACGAGGGAGGATATGTAGGGCGGTGCTGAATCGTGGATAGCTTTGTGGGTAAGAGTGATAGGTTTATATTGAATGGGCAACCAGTGCAATGACTGGCACAGGGAAGAGGCATCAGTGTATTGGTTGGTGAGGAATATGATCCTGGCTGCAGGACGGATTGGAGAGGGGAAAGTTTCAGCCAAGTTTTTCACTACTTCTTACAAAACTCTGTGGAGATATCCATATGCATGTATGACCACTTCTCCACATCATCTATATTTTTGGAGTGCTAGTTAGAGTTAAGGAGTCCACCAATTGTGCAAATATATGGGATTCCAGAGATTGAACACAGTGCACTGCTGGTACTTACTCGTTCTTGCACCAACTTATTTACTCCCCTTTCTTTTTTCTGAAATGGTGAATTCATGTGAGAACTACCAGACACAGACAAGTACAGTGCCTGGAAAAAGTATTCTTTCCAAGGGGACTTTTCCATATTTTTTTCACGTTACACCCACAAACTTGGGAATCTGGAAATTGTCATCTGCCCCCCTAAGTCAATACACTGTAGAACCATCTTTCACTGCAATTACTGCTACAAGTCTTTTGGGGTATGTCTCTACCAGGTTTGCACATCTGGAGGCTGAAAATGTTTGCCAATTCTTCTTTGCAACTTAGCTCCAGCTCAGTGAGATTGGATGCGGATGGTTTGTGAACAGCAAGTCTTGCCACAGATTCTCAATGGGATTTAGATCTGGACGTTGACATGGTCATTCAAACACATGAATATCCTTTGACTTTTCACCTTTCTCACCTCTCTCATATATCTATTTATGCAGTCTCCCCTGTTCCAAGTCTTATTTTCACATAGCACGCCTTGGGTTCACTGCGCATGCGCACGGTGGAACGCAACTCGCCGCTCTCTTTCAGTATGATACCGGCGCGTCACATCCGGCCGACGATGGAACGCAGACTGCACTGCATCTTTCGGCCGCGGTGGTCCAGGTAACATCTATCAGCCATCACCATTTATACTTACCTCTTCCTGTTCTGGCGCATATAAAATGGGACACATTTCCCATGTGCATACACCGACACACTGACAGTTAGTTATGCCACATGGACGCACCCTGGTGATACTCCTGGATTCAAATAAGTAAGTTGCACAGCTATATACTCAGTTTGATACTCTCTGATACGCACTCTGAGGACTCCAGTTTCTTTTTACCTTTGGGGCATATTTATGACTTTTCATATATTTCACTATTTCTCCAAGTATTCTACCTCCTGGTTTGTTCTGAAATGAATACCTTTAGAATTCTAAGTTTGCCAGTTCCCATTTTTTTGATTATATGGCATTGGATGATTTCTTACTGATTATTTTTATATTATAGGTACAATTTGCGCTTGAATATGACCGCCTATGCTTAAAATAAGTGATCCACTACTTGGCAACCTTGCATATGAGCTTTATGTATGTTTGGAAAAAAATGTATGTATGTAATATGTATGGCTCTATTATTTGTGTGACCATATTAAATGTAGTATTCATATTTTTCATTGCCACAGATTACCTTGATAAAGGCAATTAGCCGAAATAAAACGTTCCGGTGGTTATTATCTTGTTACAGTCACTCTTTGGAATTAAAAAAAAAATTCTTGAAATGATATACAGTTGTTTTTTCACTTATTAGTGCCGGAGGTTTAGTTAAGATATTAATGGACTATTTTCCTCCTGAGCACAAAATTTTTTTTTTAAACAGTGTGAACCCTTATTGTTCTTCTGATATCCTTTGACTTAAACCAGGGATGCCAAACTCAGAGAGCCAAAATGAAAAACTTGGACAAAATTACGGGTCAACCGGTATACAGTATAATGGGCCCCACATAGTCCTCCATACAGAATAATGGACCCCACATAGTCCTCCATACAGAATAATGGGCCCCACATAGTCCTCCATACATTATTATGGGCACCACATATTCCTCCATACAGAATTTTTATGGCTTGCTTTCAAAAAACGCTTTATTTTTGCCACTCTTCCATAAAGACCAGATTTCTGGACTAGTAGTTGTCCTGTGGACAGATTCTCCCACCTGAGCTGTGGATTTGCAGCTCCTCCAGAGTGACCATGGGCCTCTTGGCTGCTTCTCTAATTAGTGCTCTCCATACAAGGACTGTCAGTTTAGGTGGACGGCCATGTCTTGGTAGGTCTGCAGTTGTACCATACTACTTACGTTTTTTTTATTATCGATTGAACTGTGCTCCGTGAGTTATTCAGAGCTTGGGCTATTTTTTTTATAACCTAACCCTGCTTTACTCTTCTCCATAGCTTTATCTCTGACCTGCCCGGTGTATTCCTTGGTTTTCATGATGCTGTTTGATTCCTAATGTTCTCAAATAAACCTCTGAGATCTTCACAGAACAGCTGTAGTTATACTGGCAATAAATTATACGCAGGTGGACTCAGTTTACTCATTATGTGACTTCATTGGTCAGTCAGGATTTTATTTAGGGGTAGTAGACTACAGGGGGCTGAATACAAATGTGGCACCCTGCTATGCATTGGTGCCACAGATCCTAGAGGGGTGCATGAATGGATTCCTCCACAAGAGGCCCTCATAGCATACACACACCTCCACCTCCCACCTCAGACCACCAGAGGGAGCCCGTTAGGGATATAAAAAGGGAAGGTGGAGCTAGGCAGTCAGTCTGGAGAACAGTTTCCTCTGGGACAGAGCTAGTTCCAGTCTGTGAGGATCCAGTCTGTAGAAGGAAGCCTGTTGAGAGGAGCTCCTGCAGTAGCCATCCTGCAGTGGAGCACAGTCCAGACTCATTGAGCTCAGGTAGTGAGCCCAAGGCGTGCCGACGCCATAAGAGCGGTGAAGAGTAGCGAGGCCTACTGCCAGTGTGAAGCCTAGTGAGGGCCCCGAGCAGGCTGAAGGCAAGTGGAGTAAGCAAGCTACGTAGGGGGCAGAGGAGCTTAACCAGCTCACCCCACAGGCACTTACCGGACACCGGGTCCGCGTCTGCAAGGATCTCTAGGACCAGCAGAAACAACTGGGATCCCTGGCGAACTACATGTCCCAGGAATACCAAAAGCTGACCGTAATACCAGGGTCAGGAGTCACTGAGGCCCAAGATACCAGGGAGTGTGAACTCCAACAGAAGGCTCTACCACCAGGTCAGCAGGTGCAAGACAGAGACCAAGTTAGGCCTAGCTTCAGGCAGGTCATAAACTTACTAGGAAATGGCAAGAAACAGGAGGCCCCACACCCGCTCACTGGGGAGAGTCCTGAAATGCACCCTTCACCCTACAGTACCCTGGATCGTGCCTGAAAACACCACCAGTAAAGGTACTGAAGTGAACTGTCGTGTGTGTGCCTATTCTTCCTTTGACCCGGCCGGGTCCCCTCTGTCCTGCATCCCTTCTCCTACGCTGCCCTGAGGCCCCGCTCCACCTGTGGGGAGCAGAACCAACTAAGCTGCCCGACCACCGGCCTCAGAGAACTGTAGCAGCTCTGGTGAGTCTCACCAGACACCACAGGTGGCGTCACGAACTTTCCCCTTTTCCCATACACCTTTCCCCCAATTCCTTGCTTTTTTTTAAGAGTGACCCCAGGGTACGGCACCGGGGAACCGGCCACCGCGGCATCCCCCAAAACCAACAGCAAGGCCCGGGCGCCGAGTCCCCATCCCTTGGGCTCGTCATCTCTTCCTGGCGTTACGAACAGGATCCTGTGCCCGCTGCAACGACGGAGTGTTGTGTCCGTTGCCACCGGGTAATGTGCGCCTTTAATCAAAAACTGTATATTTAACTGTGGCGAAGATTGCCGCCATTGTTGGGCCGCCGAGCAGGAAGAAGGGCGTAACCGCGGGAAACTGAGAGGCGTACCTGCTAAAGCGCGCGAAGCCCCGGACACGCCCCACGCCTCGACGTCAAACCAAGAAGCACCAGGTCCTGGAAGGAGCACCGGTGAATGCTCTGACGTAGGACGCAAGCGACGCAAGGTACTGAAGAAGAACGTCACCTGCGGAGCTGCGGCCTACCGGAAGAAAAGAAGAGAAGGTTGGCCACAGTTAGCTAGGGGGGCGACAGAATGTCCGAAGAACAGCACAACACCGGAATACCGGTTAACCGCCCTGATGCTCAACTTGTGCCCGACGCCGAGCAGGCCGAAGCAGCCATTCCACCAGCAGGGCCTGTAACCCCTGTCATACCCATGGCCCTACCGTACATCCCCGGAGCGAAGTGGCTCCCCCAGTACAGCGGCAAACCAGATACCCTGTCTGGATTTAAGCGGAAAATATGCGGTATACTGGATACGTACTCTATGACAGGCAAGCAAAGAGCCGCTGTGGTATTAGGACAATTAACCGGTGCTGCGGAGCAAGAAGTAGAAACCTGGTCGGCCGCAGACCAAGAGTCAGTGTCCGCAATCTTTAAAAAGTTACAGACTGTCTTTGAGAATCGTATTGAGACAGACCTCCGGATGAGGTTCTACAACTGCTCTCAGCAACCGGAGGACAGTGATCGGGACTATGCCTGGCGTTTACAAGGGGCCCTGCGAGCTCTGAAACAGGTTAGTCCAACCAGCATCAATAATGAAAATAAAATGCTGAAGGAACAGTTTATCTCCAGAGGAGAGCAGGACTGTGCGTTGGTGGTCCCTGGATCATCCAGATGCCACCTTTGACATCCTTAAGGACATGGCTACAAAAGGACTGCAGCCCCTGGAAACAACTACTATCCAATGTTACCAGGGTGGGGCCACCCCAGTGCCTGCAGCGTCCACCTTTTCCCCAGTGGCTGCTGAAGCCAAGGTGCAAGCAACGTCCACTAGTGAGCTGGACAGCCTGCGCTCTGAAGTGCGTCAGTTGAGCAAAACCCTGACCACTGTACTGAGAACCTTGCAGCTGCGGACGGAGCCCGAGGAGGAAGGAAGGATCCTGCTAGCCGACAGCCCTGAGGATGTCCCCTGGATGAGAAGGAGGAAGAGGACAACGCCACCCCCTGGGAGGATCAGCGACCAACGCCGTCCACCGAAGGACCCTGTCTGCCACCGCTGCCACAAGTCAGGTCACACCATTCAGAGCTGTCCTTTAAACGAGAAAACCCTGGGGCCGAGGGCCGACACCCAGGAGTAGACTCCCCAGGCCCAACAGACTGGTACAGCAGGTTTGTGGGAGGAAGACCTTTCCTGTCCGTTGTGCTGGACGGCATTGTGACATCCGCTCTGCTGGACACAGGATCTCAGGTAACCATCATGCCCACCAGCTCCAAACCTTTCCGTTTATGCCTCAAACGGCCTCCCCCTTAACCTAGTCGGGGTTAAGGATGTGGCAGTAAATGTGGGAAGAGTGGAACTGAAGGACCAGGGACTAATTGTAGTAGAGACTAATCCTGATGATACAAATTTGTATATGGTACTTGGCACTAATATTGTTAGTAACTTTCTGGGAGAAGTGGTGTTCTTGCTCCAACAGATAGCTGACACTGCCAGACCAGGGCAGAGAAGGGCGCTCCAGAAAGAGATCCGAGCCCTTATGTACCAGCAACAGGTAAAGCTAACAGGTGGTGAAATTGGTAATGTACTGGTGACAGACCCGGTACCCATTGTGATTCCCCCGGTGAGTGAAATGCTGATATGGCGTAGAGCAGCAATAGGTCTCAAAGGACGGAGCTACCAGGCGGTAGTAGAGCCCCTTAGCTCCGAGCATAGGCCTACACTCTTGACTGCCAGAGGGGTAGTGGATGTACGCAATGGGAGGGTGCCCATACACCTCCTAAACTATGGGGAGGACGAGATTAGATTACCTTGCTACGCCACTGTTGCCAAACTGTACACAGTAAATAACAACTCCATACACACGGTGGAGCCCTTAACCTCACCAGACGAAGTGGAGGATAATGATCCGGCAACCCAGGTGGAGGATTGGTGTCAACAGCTCCATGTTGGGACAGACACCACTACTGCTCATCAGAAGCAGGGTGTACACCGGGTGGTTCAGGAATACGAGCAAGTATTCAGTAAGCACCCACTTGACTTTGGGAGGATTAAGGGGGCTCAACACCATATCCCCACAGGTGACCATCCACCCATCAAAGAATGTTACAGGCCTATACCACCAGCACACTACCAGAAGGTGAAGGAGATGTTGCACGACATGAAGAAGGCAGGGGTAGTAAGGGATAGTTGTAGTCCCTGGGCAGCTCCCCTAGTTCTAGTCAGGAAAAAGGACGGAAACTTGAGAATGTGTGTAGATTACAAACAAGTAAATCGCATTACACATAAAGATGCATACCCTTTACCACGTATAGAGGAATCCCTGGCTGCCTTAAAGTCTGCAAATTACTTCTCCACCCTTGACCTCACTAGTGGGTACTGGCAAGTAGCTGTTGCTGAGAAGGATCGGGAGAAGACGGCCTTCACCACCCCGATGGGACACTGCGAGTTCAATAGTATGCTGTTTGGACTCTGCAACGCCCCCGGAACGATCCAAAGATTGATGGAGTGCTGCCTGGGACGCCGTAACTTCGAGACTGTACTACTATACCTGGATGATGTGATAGTATACTCCAAAACGTATAAGGACCACTTGAAGCACCTGGCGGAGGTATGCGAGTCGCTGTACCGGTGTGGGATGAAGTTGAAGCCCTCTAAGTGCCACCTGCTCAAGAGAAAGGTACAGTACCTGGGGCACATCGTCAGTTCAGAGGGAGTAGCACCAGACCCGGAGAAGGTCACTGCCATCCATAAACGGCCGGAGCTGAATTGCCTCAAGGAGGTACGTCAGTTCCTGGGACTAGTCGGGTATTACCGGAGGTTTGTGAAGGACTATACTAAGAAAGCGGCGCCTCTGCAAGACCTCCTGGTAGGAGAGTCCCCCAGAGGCAGAAATCCCCCGTTCCAGTGGGGTAAGGAGCAAGCTGAATCCTTTATTGTGATGAAGGAGATCCTGACCGGCGAAGAGATCCTAGCCTACCCTGACTACAGCCAACCGTTCCTGCTGTACACTGATGCCAGCAACGAAGGATTAGGAGCTGTACTGAGTCAGAAGCAGAATGGCAAAGAGAAGGTGATCGCCTATGCAAGCAGGAAGCTCCGCCCGACCGAGAGGAACCCAGAGAACTATAGCAGCTTCAAGTTGGAGTTCCTGGCCCTGGTCTGGGCCATCACCGAGCGGTTCAAGCACTATCTAGCCTCCAGTAAGTTCACTGCCTTCACTGATAACAACCCCTTGACTCATCTAGAAACAGCCAAGCTAGGAGCCTTGGAGCAACGATGGATGGCTCGGCTGTCAAATTACCAATTCACTATTAAGTACCTGGCGGGCCGCAAGAACGCCAACGCCGATGCCCTGTCCAGGATGCCTCACCAGTCAGACACTGAAGAAGAAGTGGACGACCTGGAGGAGATTGAACTACCTGCCTTTCATCAGAATGGGATGGTCCACGAGCAACGAGCCTCCAGGAGGCCTCGCGGTAACACGTTAAACCCCCTGCCTCACCACAGCTGGAAGGAGACTCAGGACAGCGACCCGGTTGTCAGCCGTATCAAAGAACTGATAACCCAGGAAGGTTCCTCCCTGGAGAAGGAAGCGTCTCTCCAAGCCAAGCAGCTGTGGAATGAGAAGAGCCGGCTGTTCATCTATAGAGAGAAGCTGTGCCGGAGGTACGTCAACCCCAAAACCCATGAGATGGTATGGCAGACAGTGGTGCCCAAGACAGACATCCAGATGGTGTTGGAAGCCTACCACGATCAGGCGGGGCACTTCGGCTGGAAGAAGCTAGAGACCCTGCTGAAGTGTCGGTTTTATTGGGTAGGAATGCGCAGTTCTATTGAGAGGTGCTGCCGGAATTGTGGACCCTGTAGCCTCAGAAGAAAAGACTGCAGCAGCCAGAAGGCACCCCTGCAACCCATCAAGATGACTCGTCCCCTGGAGATCGTGGCCCTGGATCATGTCAAGCTGTCACCCAGCAGGTCAGGATATTCTTATGCCCTGACCATGGTGGATCACTACTCCCGGTTCCTGGTGGTCGCCCCCGTCAAGGACCTGACAGCAGAAACTGCGGCGAAGACATTTCAGGCGTACTTCTGCAGGCCCCATGGATACCCGGAGCAGATGCTGACAGATCAAGGCCCAGCCTTTGAAGCCGAACTGTTCAAGGAGTTCTGCCATCTGTACAGGTGTAAAAAGATCAGGACTACACCATACCACCCCCAAACCAACGGTCTCTGTGAAAGATGAATAACATCGTCATCGACCTGCTGAAGACCTTACCACTAGAGAGAAATCAGTGGCCAGACCTACTACCTGACCTGATAGATCTGTACAACCACATACCTGTGAGTTCCACCAATTGTACTCCTGCATATCTCATGCGAGCCAGACCCGGGAAGTTCCCCATGGACCTGGAGCTTGGTGTAGTATAACCAGAAGCAGATATGTCCACTGAGGACTGGGACACGACCAGACAGGGGCAGTACAGAAGAGTACAGGCCTGTGTCGAAGACAGTCTCACTCGGGTAAGGGACAAGCAGGAAGCCCACTACAATAAAAGTGCGCCCGCAGAACCCTTCACACCAGGAGAAGTGGTGTTAAAAAGAAAAAGGAGAAACCACAAACTTGATGACCAGTGGGAGAGAGAACCCTACACTGTGTTAAATTCAAGATTCGATAATAGGAAGACCTGCCTAATTAGTAGAGACGGAGGAATAACGACTGCAACGGTATCTAGAGACCATCTGAAGTTGTGTCCTGACCTGCTAAAGCCCCAAGAAGAAGTGCCTCTCACCGTACCGGAGGAGCCTAAAGAAGCAGTACTCCATACTGATTTAGGAGATTTCCCGGCAGATTGGCGTCAACTAGGAGGAGCAGTAATAATACCTGTGATCCACTTATTTCAACAGCCAGAAAACCCTCCACAGCAAGTAGAGCCTGTAAGTGCTTCAGAAGAGCCTGCTCAAGAAAAATCCCCGGAAGAAGGATCCCCGGTTTGAGCAGAGCAAGAAGGCCCAGCCAATGGTATACTTGCCAGTCCTGTAGAGAGGTTAAGGCAACCCTGCAGTTCCCCAACACTTAGAACTGACAGAATGGGAGGTAGTGCAAATACTAGTGCCTCACACATCCCAGTACCACGTAGGTCGACTCATAGCACACGAGGTCAGACCCCTGTCAGATACAGAGAATAGAGAAGGAAACTCTGACAGTGTAAATAGTTGCCCCTGGGGTATTATATTGTGTATTTTCATGTATATGTATTTATTAACTTGTACTTTTGCCTTATAATGGACAATTTAAGTGAAATGGACACTTTTCCTTGTTACCTTTAGTTACCCATCAGGGTACATAAAGAACTTTGTGGCTGAGGACTATGTGCAGCCCAAAAACTGTTTCTTGTAAATAATTGCACTCCCTGGAGTGCCCCTTTAGGTGACCTCGGAAGAAAAACCTGTCTGGTGTGGGACTAACGGAGGTCCGACTCAGGATCTCCAAGCCCTGCAGCCACCCCAGGGCCTACGTTGAGGGTTTGGGACAGGTCCCTCAAGCTACCAAGTACTCTACCCTGTGAGATGGACATCCTGTAGGGAACCTCACCAGAAGAGACTTGAATTCTGAGGTTGCTTATTGTATATATGTATATGTTTGTTATTTATAATGTTTTATTATGTAACGTTTAAGCAAAGTGCCTCCCATAAAGGGAAGAGTTATTGTATTGTTGTTATAAAAAGTACTTCAGTCCGGGAGTACTGAGCTTTACTAGGGGGGGAATGTGGCGCCCCTGCTGCGCATTGGTGCCACAGATCCTAGAGGGGTGCATGGACGGATTCCTCCACAAGAGGCCCTCGTAGCATACACACACACACACCTCCACCTTCCAGACCAGCAGAGGGAGCCCGTTAGGGATATAAAAAGGGAAGGTGGAACTAGGCAGTCAGTTCCTGCAGAAGATGAGCCTGAGAGAGGTCAGCCTGCAGTGGAGCTCAGTCTAGAGAACAGTTTCCTCAGGGGACAGAGGTAGTTCCAGTCCCTCTAGAGAGAGTTCAGACTCATAAAGCTCAGTCAGTGAGCTTAAGGCGTGCCGATGCCATAAGAGCGGTGAAGAGTAGCGAAGCTTATTGCCAGTGTGAAGTCTAGTGAGGGCCCCGAGCGCGGCCGAAGGCAAGTGGAGTAAGCGAGCTACGTAGGGGGCAGAGGAGCTTAACCAGCTCACCCCACAAGCATTTACCAGACACCGGGTCCGCGTCTGCAAGGATCTCTAGGACCTGCAGAAACAACCGGGATCCCTGGCGAACTACATGTCCCAGGAACACCAAGAGCTGCCTGTAATACCAGGGTCAGGAATCACTGAGGCCCAAGAGACCAGGGAGTGTGATCTCCAACAGAAGGCCCTACCACCAGGTCAGCAGGTGCAAGACAGAGACCAAGTTAGGCCTAGCTCCAGGCAGGTCATAAACTTAACAGGAAAAGGCAAGAAACAGGAGGCCCCACACCCGCTCACTGGGGAGAGTCCTGAAATGCACCCTTCACCCGACAGTGCCCTTGATCGTGCCTGAAACACCACCAGTAAAGGTACTGAAATGAACTGTCGTGTGTGTGCCTATTCTTCCTCCGACCCGGCTGGGTCCCCTCTGTCCTGCATCCCTTCTCCTACGCTGCCCTGAGGCCCCGCTCCACCTGTGGGGAGCCGCACCATCTAAGCTGCCTGATCACCGGCCTCAGATGACTGTAGCAGCGCTGGTGATCCTCACCAGACACCACGGGTGGCGTCACAAACTCTTTCCTATACCATACACCTTTTCCCCACCATTCCTTCTTTCTTTTAAAGAGTGACCCCAGGGTATGGGCCCGGGAGCCGGCCACCGCGGTGTCTCCACAAAACCAAACAGCAAGGCCCGGGCGCCGAGTCCCCATCCCTTGGGCGCGTCACTTCTCTCAGCACTCCCATCATTGCTCTCTCCTAGCCCCCTCCATCATTGCGCTCTCCCAGCACCCCCATCATTACTCTGTCCCAGAACCTCCATCATTGCTCTCTCCCAGCCCCACATCATTGCTCTCTCCCAGCCCCCCACCATTGCTCTGTCCCAGCACCCCCATTATTGCTCTCTCCCAGCAACTCGTCATTGCTCTCCCCTTCTCCACCATCCCCATCATTGCTCTTCCCAGGTCTATCAGCCCCATTATTGCTCTTCCCAGCCCTATCATTCCTCTCCCCAGCCCCATCAACCCCATTATTGCTCTTTCCAGCCCCATCAGCCCCATTATTGCTCTTCCCAGCCCCATCATTCCTCTCCCCAGCCCCATCAGCCCCATTATTGCTCTCTCCAGCCCCATCATCCCATCATTCCTCTCCCCAGCCCCATCAACCCCATTATTCCTCTTCCTAGCCCCATCAGCCCTATTATTGCTCTCCCGAGGCCCCATCAACCCCATTATCCCTCTCCCCAACCCAATCAGCCCCCTCTCCAACCCCAATATTTCTCTCCCCAGCCCCATCATTGCTCTCTCCAGTCCCATCAGCCCCATTATTGCTCTTCCCAGCCCCATCCCCTCCCCAGCATTTCAGTAAAAAAAAAACAACTTACCTCAGCTCGCTCCCCTGCAGCAGCATCCTCCTGGTTGCCGCCAGCTTTCTTCCTGACCCAGGCGCGCGCTGCATGATGACGTCATCAAGCTGCGCGCGCCTGGGTCAGGGAGGAAGCAGAGGACGAACCCTCCAGCTCCCCTGCTATTCTCCTCCTGACAGCAGCGGAGCTGCAGGGATCGCTCCCTGACCACCGCGTGCAGGGAGCAGCTGCACCTTGCGGGCCCCTTGGTGCAGCTGCATGGTGGGGACCCGGCACAGCTGCACCGGCGGTGGTATGTCCACCCCTGGACTGCTATGGGGCCCCCCCGGCTCACGGGCCCCATAGCAGTCGCGTGGTCTGCCGCCATTGGCAGTACGCCACTGTGTACGGAATATACAGTGGGTGTGTGGTGCGTACGGTGTATACAGTGTGTGTGTGGTGTGTACGGCATATACAGTGTGTGTGGTGCGTACGGTGTATACAGAGTGCGTGTGTGTGGTGCGTACGATGTATGCAGAGTGCGTGTGTGTGGTGGTACGTACGGCGTATACAGTGTGTGTGGTGTGTACGGCGTATACAGTGTGTGTGTGGTGGTGCGTACGGCGTATACAGTGTGTGTGTGGTGTGTACAGCATATACAGTGTGTGTGTGTGGTGTGTACGGCGTATACAGTGTATGTGGTATGTACAGCGTATACAGTGTGTGTGTGGTGTGTACGGCGTATACAGTGTGTGTGTGTGGTGTGTACGGCGTATACAGTGTATGTGGTATGTACAGCGTATACAGTGTGTGTGTGGTGTGTACAGCATATACAGTGTGTGTGGTGTGTACGGCGTATACAGTGTATGTGGTATGTACAGCGTATACAGTGTGTGTGTGGTGTGTACGGCGTATACAGTGTGTGTGTGTGGTGTGTACGGCGTATACAGTGTGTGTGTGTGTGGTGTGTACGGCGTATACAGTGTGTGTGTGTGGTGTGTACGGCGTATACAGTGCGTGTGGTATGTACTGCGTATACAATGTGTGTGTGGTGCGTACGGCGTATACAGTGTGTGTGTGGTGCATACGGAGTATACAGTATGTGTGTGTTGCGTACGCCGTATACAGTGTGTGGTGCGTGTGTGTGTGTAAATTAACCTTAAAGTGTAAATCAACTTTTGGGACGTTTTTTAATGTGGTTTAGGGTCATTAATTCTGAGCAGATTTGTGGGGACCCCAATCCTTTGCTCCTTTGCTTAAAAGACCTTCTAGAAGAGCGCAGCTCAGTAGATAGGAGAGTACACTGAGCAGAGCAAATGCAGCAGAAAGTCATAGTCATGTCTCCTCACCTCTTCACTTCTAAGAGATCTTTTGAGTGATCAGGGTCTCAGATTCGCACTAATCTGCTCAAAATTATTGGACCTAAATCATGTAATATATATCCCAAAATGTAAGTTACTTTTTAAACGTTTAATAGTTCCACTGCTTGCATCTAATCAGTACATTGGTTCCTATATGGTCCACAGTCTGATGATGACTGGTAACAACTCCCAGTATCTCCTTACCATTGCTAAGGACAAACTGGGAGTTGTAGTTAAGTCCTCCATTCTCTGGAATTCCTATTGTTAGCAATGCCCTTCCTCAACCAATTGCAAATACAAAGGATCCATCCATGGGGTGAGATCTTGGGAATAATTGAATCGTACCTACATTTAAAAAAAAAAAAAAAAAAATCTCCTATTCTTAATAATTACCGTATTTTTCAGACTATAAGATGCACTTTTTTCCTCCAAAATTTTGGAGGAAAGTGGGGGGTGCGTCTTATAGTCCGAATACTATATTATTGTATGGCCGCATGGTGGTGGGTGTGGGGGAGCTGCAGCGGGGGATCAGCGGGGCACAGGAGGCAGCAGCCGCCTGCTGCAGCCTAGCTGTGCCCGCTACTAAAGAAAATGAATATTCCCTGCTCCCCATACCCATGGGCGTGGAGAGCAATGAATATTCATTTCTCTTAATAGCCGGCACACTGTAGCCACAGCGCGGCTCCTGCTGCGCTCTGTGGTCAGTGTGCCCGCTATTAAAGCTCATGAATATTCGCTACAACCCACTCCCATGGGTTGTAGTGAATATCTATGGTTAATAAATAGTTGATAAATAACATTTCCCACATGTCTACTTTACATCAGCACAATTTTAGAACCAAATTTTTTTTTATTAGTGAGCTATAAGGGGTAAAAGTTGACCAGCGATTTCTCATTTTTCCAACAAAATTTACAAAACCATTTTTTTAGGGACCACATCATATTTGAAGTTACTTTGAGGGGCCTTTATGACAGAAAATACCCAAAAGTGACACCATTCTAAAAACTGCACCCCTCAAGGTGCTCAAAACCACATTCAAGAACTTTATTAACCCTTCAAGTGCTTCACAGGAATTTTTGGAATGTGGAAGAAAAAAATGAACACTTTTTTCACAAAAATGTTATTTTAGACACAATTTTTTTTATTTTCGCAGGGGTAACAGGAAAAAATACGCCAATACCCCATATGTGGGGAAAATACAGTGTTTGGGCGCACGGTAGAGTTCAGAAGGGAAGGAGCACTGTGTGACTTTTTGAACGCAAAATTGGCTGGAATTGAGAGCGGACGCCATGTCGCGTTTGGAGAGCCCCTGATGTGCCTAAATAGTGGAAACCCCCCACAAGTGACCCCATTTTGGAAACTAGACCCCTCAAGGATTTTATCAAGGGGTATACTGAACATTTTGAACCCAGAGGTACGACACAGAATTTGATAACATTAGTTCATCAAATTGAATAAGTTGTCATTAGTCTTGAGTGCAAGTGCTCGCTACTTGAGTTTGCATTGGGTACTCAGGTATGCGCCATGTACTGACATGCTCAAGTCCCCGCTCGCATGCTTCACGGTTATTAGACACCCCAAAAAAAACATCCAGGGATCGCTCGTGCATGGCAGGCAATCCCTGCGAGTTTTTTTTGGCCACGAAGCATATGGGGTGGAGACTCGAGCATGTCACTTGAGCACCCGCGATACTCGGTGCATACCCAAGCATCCGATGAAAACTCAAGTAGCGAACACTAGTCACCATATCGTCATCTTTTTTTTTTTTTACTTTTGAAAAAAATCCCAAACCTAATACAACCCTAACCCCAACCCTAATACAACCCCAACCCCAACCCTAACCCTAGCCCAACCCTAACCCCAACCCTAATACAACCCTAACCCTAGCCCACCCCTAACCCTAACCCTAGCCCAGCCCTAACCCCAACCCTAACACAATCCTAACCCTAGCCCAACCCTAACCCCAACCCTAACCCTAGCCCAACCCTAACACAACCCTAACCCTAGAGTTTATTTTTCACGCCGTTCCTCGTGCGGTATAAGTGATTAGACGGCTTTATTATTCGGGTCGGTGAGATTACAGCGATACCAGAATCATATCAGGTTTTTATGATTGACAGCTGTCACACACTAAAAGATGCATTTTTTTGTAATATCTAGTTTTTGCATCGCCATATTTTGAGAGCTATAATTTTCCATATTTTGGCCAGCAGAGCCATGTGCCAGCTTGTTTTTTGCGGGACGAGTTGACGTTTTTATTGTTGCCATTTTCAGGCACTTGACATTTTTTGATCGCTTTCTATTCTGATTTTTGGGAGGCAGAATAAACAAAAAACAGCAATTCCAGAATTGTTATTATGTTTTTTTTTATGCTGTTCCGCGTATGGTGAAATTGATAAGGCAGCTTTATTCTTCGGGTCAGTACGTTTACAGCGGTACCACATTTATATCGTATTTCTATGTTTTGGCGTTTTTACACAATAAAAATTATTTTATAGAAAAAAAAAATTTTTGCATCGCTTTATTCTGAGAGCTATAACTTTTTTATTTTTTGGCTGATGGAGCTGTATGGCGGCTTGTTTTTTGAGGGACAAGATGACAGTTTTCAGTGGTACCATTTTTATTTACATTCGTCTTTTTGATCGCGCGTTATTCCATTTTTTGTTTGGCGGTATGATGATAAAGCATTGTTTTTTGCTTCGCTTTTTATTTTTTTTTTACCATGTTCACTAAAGGGGTTTACTAGTGGGACAGTTTTATAGGTCAGGTCATTCTGGACGCGGCGATACCAAATATGTGTTCTTTTATTGTGTTTGTTCTTTTTTTCCTAATAATATTTATTGATGGGTACATTATATATATATTTTTTTGGGTGGATTATTTATTTTTATTTTTTTTTTATATTTTTACAATTTTTTTTTCCATTTTTTAACACTTTTTGAACTTTTATTCTGTTTCCCACTTTGGGACTTTCACTTTTTTTATTCTGATCGCCTGTATAGCACAGGGATGGAGCACCATCCCTGAGCTATACAGGCTGTCAACGCTGCAGATGCAGAAGATACTTTGGTCATGCACTGCGCATGACCAAAATATCTTCCTGCTGTCTGATGACCTGGATGTTGTCATGACGACATCCGGGAAGCTGCGGCAAACAGCGCTGGAGGCCGGGAGAGGAGGTGAGTATTGCGATCACCTCCCCTTGCCCCCGCAATGTTGCGATCGACTTCGATCGCAGCATTGAGGGGGTTAATGTGCCGGGAGCAGTGCGGGACCGCTCCCTGCACATAGTCACAGCTAATACCTGGTGCTATCAGCTGACACCCGGCGGCGATCGCCCCGCACCGCTTGTGTGCGGGCGCGATGGCCATATGACCTAATAGTACGTCATTGGTCCAATCGGCCCAGGTCACCATGATGTACTATTAGGTCACACATCAGAAAGGGGTTAATTTTTAGTGTATTATTGGTTTTAATGATTTGCAATCATGAAAATTATATGTAGATTTATTTATTTCTAAAGCCTGTATGCAATTATCAATCACATCAGTGCCTATCTATTTAAAGCACTCAGCGTGGTATACATTCTGGAATCACCTGATGAAGGGGACAGATCGTCTCTGAAACGCGTTAAGTGTTGAATAAATCGACTTCTCTTGCCTAACCTGGTGGTTCCTAACTCAGAGCGTGGCGACCTGTGGATCTCCACCACCCACTATTCATTATCTTTCGCTGTATCATGGCTCCTGAGCATGATGCCGGGGAGGGCAGAAGGTGCTGCAGTGCTCCAGGACCGCAGTCATTACCGCTTAGTATCAGCTTTGTGTCTGGCATGCACAACTACCAGAGGTGAGTGGAATACCTCTCACCCTCCATCTATATGCTGTGACATTCTTCACATGGCGCGCCTTCTCTTTTTGGTTTATTTTCTCATTTTTCTGTCTGTGAGCATAGAGCTGATGTGACTTGCCAAAAAGCACAGGTTTGTTTCATCTGTCCAAAGGACATTCTCCCAGAAACTTTGGAAAATTCCCGTCTTGCCTTTTTTATGATTTGCTTTGAACAAAGGTTTCCTCCTCCTCTTCTTCCATGAATTTCACTTTGGTCAAGACAGCGACAAATGGTGCGATCTGACACTAATGTACCCTGACCTTGGAGTTCACCTTTAATCTCTTTGAAAGTTGTTCTGGGCTCTTTTGTAACCATTCAAATTATCCATCTCTTCAATTTGTCATTAATTTACTCTTGCGGCCACATCCAGGGACATTGGCTGCCACCTCATAGACCTTAAAGCTCTGAATAATATGTGCAAATGTTGTAACAGGAACATTTGTTTGGAAATGGTCTTATAGCATCTACCTTCAACATGTTTGTCTATAATTTTCTTTCTAATTTCCTGAGACAGTTCTCTCCTTACCTTTCTTTGGTCCATGTTCACACACCATGATACCTTTGCAGGAATTGTCTGGTCCAAATTGATAAGTCTGCGGTCACTCTGTGTGACTGCAATAAGATGAAAAACTTGGCACTCAAGATGACTCAATGAATTTTGAGAATTTAATAGTAGAAAAAGTAGTACAAAACAAACGTTTCGGTCATGTAAGACCTTCCTCTGTGTACAGAAATTTTGTTAGTGGACATGTGTAGCGCCCCGAGGGTTCGGCCGCTACAGGGGTATTGCACCTCTACCAGAGGTGTGATATTCCACTCCCAGGTAAGGATGGAGTGTGGACCAGGACTCAGTTAGCTGCATGCAGCACACACACCCCATTTCCGAGGGACAGCTCAACGGTGCTCCCACTAGACAGAAGCGCAGGCACGACCGACCATGTCCCTGCTGGAGTGGGGAGGGAGGGGTGGAACACCCAGTGCTGTAGGGGCAGATAGGGGGTGGTTCCTGAGCGTAGGAAGGAGCCCATTGGTTGCTGGTCACCTGGGCTCATGGCTAGAGGGAGGTATAAAAGGTGGGCACCATCTTAGATCTAGGTTCGTTCTGTGGAGAGGAGAAGACAGGGAGCAGCAGCTCAGGCTGAGTGCTGCTCCAGAGGCAGGCCTAGGGAAGAGGCCGGGGCCTGAGAGGAGAAGAAGTGGGCCTGGAGAAGAGGCCGAGGAGGAGGTGAAGGGGAGCTGAGATTCTAGCTCATCTCAGCTCCAAGAGAAAGGAACAGAAGCAGAAAGGAACTGCAAAGAAGGAGAGACAGAGAAACAGAAGGGCTCAGGAACAAGAAGGTGGAAGGGACCCTAAGAACCCACGAGAATCCAGGGTGAAGGGTCAGGCAGATTAAGGGTACCGGATCCCAAGTTGGTGGAGGAGAAACTACCCTCAGCCAAAGACCGGTCGTCGTGATCATATATTGGTGCGACACCTCATCAAACCTGCTAGGAAGGCACCATATAGGACAGCGGAGGACGGGGCCCACGTTTAACCGCACAGGTCCGCGGCAGCTGGACAAAAGTGGGTCACTGGTGAGGCAGGCCAGAGAAAGGATAAAAGGGGGTCCTGTGCCATGCTCCTGAACTGCCTGGGAGTTGACCGAGCCCCTCACCTGGTGGACGCAGCATGGCTCGGGCGGTCACTGCTGGCCGAAGTGACCTGGAACAAACGAACTGTGAGTAAAGACCCTGGACTGTAACTTGTTGTCTGTGTGCTCCTTCGCGCCTCCAGCACTATCAGCACCGGGACCCGCACTACCATCACTCCCAACATCCACTACACTGCCTTGGGGCTGCACTCTTCCCGTGGGGAGTCACATCACCTCAGCTGCACCCATCATCAGCCCCAGCGGACTGCCTTGCAGCGGCGGTTCCTAATAACCGCAATCCACGCGTGGCGTAGTCGGACATTATTTGGAGCGCATAGCAGACTACCACTGGCCTGACCACCCTGAGCCGCGGGACCGGGCCGCCACTACTACTAGCCCCATCATTCCCCTACCGCCCGGATCCGCGTGCCCCACGGCCCAGGGGGCGAGTCACATGAATGAGAGGTGCAGTGTCCAGCTTCTATATAAACCACTGTGTGGTATCTTATAACAAGGGTGATGGCGGTGGGAACACGGTGTCTGTATACGTCACTATCAATGCTGATCTGTGTAACATCCCCTCCATCACCTGATGTGACCCTGTTGAGTGTTGCGTCTCACATATTGGAGACAGCACCCACATTCCAACAGGTAAACAGTAAATGACATACCACAGGTTAGATGTTGGTAAAACAGAAAAGTTTCTCCTGTCACCTTCGATTGAAAGTAGGTACATCCATGCTTCAACACTGTGTAGCATAAACGCTTAATGTTTGCATTTGGGAGCTATTGGGAGATTCTTAGAAGGTTTATCCCTACTGTTAAAGGAAATCCGTCATCAGGATTTTGCTAAGTAAACTATAGGCATTGTCAGGTTGGTGCTGTTACACTGATTAAAATGATATCTGGTTTGAAGAAATCTGTCTAGTGGTTCTTGTTTAATCTGTTTGCAGTTTGGAGTTAATGAGATGCTTGTGCTTCGAGACCGGCCTGTGGGCAGGTCTTTTTTTTGGTTCTCTGGCCTCATTGTCATCATTCTGGGCTTAAATGACAGGTCACTGAACCTTTAAATACTGCGCTTGCACAGATAGATGCTACTGTGCATGCACCGGCGCCATTTTGTTGGAGGCAAATTTTTTTTTTTAAGACCACAATATTAAATGTGCAGTATTTAAAATAGGAGGAAGGTCATGGAAGGTTATTTAAGCCCAGAGCACGAGCATCTCATTAACTGCAAACACAGATTAAAATGATACCTGGGTTGAAGAAATCTGTCTTATGGTTCTTGTTTAATCAGTGTAACAGTGCCAACCTTTCACTACCTGTAGTTTACTTATCAAAATGCTGAGACAGATTAATTGACCACCAAGGTCACATACACAATTAGTTCTCTATAGTAGGACAATGAGACTCTGTTCAACGTCTATAATAGCAAATCATATAGAAAAAATGACGTATAGGAACATAATTTTGCAAAAAAATCATAAATTTATTAATACACATTAATTAAAAAAACATCCATATTGAAAAAGTGGCATAAATACATAAGTAGTGAGCTGTAATAGAGATGCCAAGACCAATACAATCATATAATAAATAGATTAAACCTACATAGTTGAAGAAAATACGGGTATGGGTAAGTAAACCACATGCCCTATCCCAGCTGTAAGCATAATATCAAAGCTTCAATGCAAATGCTAAGGTGCACAGTGCATAAATAGTTGATATAAAAGTAAATCCATTTAGCACTTGAAAATAAGTGGGAATGTAGTATTACTCACATATGTATTGTTTGTCAGTTCAGGTATCGTCACCCCTACGCGCGTTTCGGCGCTGTGCCTTCTTCTGGGGGTTATAGTATGTCTGGAACCGGTATCCCTTAAGTATTGCTTATTGTCCAATGGGTGAAAGTAAGACAGGACGCAGCTATTAGAATAGCCAACCGCTCACCATAATACATACATATAGAGTCACGTGTGCCCCTGTATTACCACTCACATCTGGAAGTATATAGTAGGACCCCTTCGCTTCAGGACGCAATCATCCGCCCCTCGCCCCCCGTGATAACAAACCACACCTCCCAGGTCACATGAGCGGGACTTGCTATGACGCGTCGGGACACAGTCATCCGCCCCTCGCCACACATAAATACAAGCCACACCCCCCAGGTCACATGGACGAAAATCGCTGTGACATCACAATCTGACCAACGGGGAAAGCCCATAACAGGGGACATAGCGCTATAATGTGGTAAGTATACATTATAAAACGCCCAACAAAAGTGTAGATAAATGAATATAGGAAGTGGACAATCGGATCTAATGAGAAGAGTCGTGGCTAAACCACAGCTATTTAACCCAATAGTGCCCAACTAACGCAATAATGAACCAATCACAGAATAATAAGTGTGAACAGATAACATATCACAACGGAAACAAATCGCAGATCAAAAGAAGCAGGATATATCTCAGTAGATGCATAGCTGTGGGACCCCTTCCCCCATATAATTGCCATCAGTAGCCAATTATAATCAAAAGACATTCTTCATATCAATTGTATGGCTAATGTTAATCCAATATTGTAACTAAATATTACCGAAAAATACTGTCCATGGGGGCATGGCGCCATTGCCCCAACGGAGAGCACCAGTCAAAAACCACAAAAAATGCGGTGTAATATGTACATATAAAAGATACAGTACACTGTGTAATGGAGAAAAATGATAGAAACATTCAACAATTAAATCCTACACAATAGGTTGTAAGCATAAAATACAAAAAACACAATACACCGCATAATACTGCTCAATATCAAGTATATCCAGCAATTAGATGAATTCATTCGTTGCGTAGCTTTTCTTTGTCCCAGTAGATGATAATATCTCTGTGACCTATTGTCAGTAGTCCAGGAGAATCATTGATTAATCAAGATGTATAAATCGTCCACAGCCATCCATCAATAGGAGTAACCAGCAGAAAGAGACACGGAAGGACAAAAGAGTATGTACTAAGGAAAAAATGAACATTAATTAGACAACAGAGGATAAAACAAGGGGGGGGGGATTAAAAACATCATTAAAATACCGATAAATCTAGCGGGTGCAGGGGTGGGGGAGAGATAGAGGCAATCAGAGGAATGGTGAAAAGCTTAAGGATTCCTTGAGGCCCTGAGGATGTAATGTTTGCAATAGCCAAATCCATCTGGATTCTTTCTGTGCAAGTAGGCGACTAGCACTACCTCCACGCAACGTACTATACACATGATCGATGCCTTTAACTTGAAGACCTGATGGATCACAGGCATGATAGTTTTTAAAGTGTCTAGGGATTGTTTTCAACAACTCCAAATTATCCTCAGTGGCTGCTGCCATAATATCACGTCCATGTTCCCTCGCTCTGGTCTTTAACATCCTAGTGGTCAGACCTATGAATACCAAAGAGCAAGGCCATGTAGCGTGATAAATGACATTACGTGTTGTACACGTAATGGAGTGTAGGATAGTAAATTCTTTCCCACTAGATGAAAGAAACTTTTTAGTATGTTCGATGATTGGACACGAAATACATGAACCACATGGGGTACAACCCCACGTTTGTCTTTTTTTAGCCAGTCCTATTTCGCCAATTTTCTTCTGAGTATTAGGTGTAAGGTAGCTCCTTACCAAGTGATCTCGGAGGCTCGGAGATTGACGGGCTGTGACTGACGGATACATAGGCAAATACTGGCGCAACGTCTGATCCGCAAGTAAAATGGGCCAGTGTTTCCTAAGCACATCACACATTTTGCGCCATTGTGAATGGTACCGTGTCACCATCCTGACACAGTTCTCTTGCTTGTGAGCTTGATTAGAATACATTAATTGTTGACGATTACTGGTTTTGGCTCGATTATAGACATGCTTAATACTTCTTCGACTATATCCGTGATCTAAGAACCTGTGTTTCAATTCCTCCGCTCTCCTTTCAAAATCAACCTCTGTTGAACAAATACTCAAAATTATCAAAATCCTGATGACAGGAGCGCCGCATAAAAGCAGGAATATGCGGCTATTATGCTGCGTGGGAAACTAAGCCTAAGGGACTCCATCTTTAATTAAAAAAAATCCTCGCTCCGACATCATCCATGGGTCTTCTGTCTTCAGCTCTGCTAGATCTTTGCCATCAGACAAATATGTCTGCTGACAGATGAGCAGGCACAGAATGACACTGGAGCACTGTTACTGTGTAGTGCTGAGCTATGTTTCTTTTTTTGTCATTTCATGTAGTGTAGAAATCTTGGGAAAAGTGTGGATTGTGCTCTGGAAGTGATCAGTTATAGCTAACTATGTTATTTTCTGCAGAGATAAGTCCTGCATAGAAGATGTGATATATCGGTCTGCAGATAAAGAACTTGTGAGTATGTGTATTACCTATACATTCACACTGACACTATATACAGAGCTCCTGTGTATAATATCAATGGTGATCATTGTATTACCTGTACACTGACACTATATACAGAGCTCCTGTGTATAATGTCACTGGTGATCATTGTATTACCTGTACACTGACACTATATACAGAGCTCCTGTGTATAATGTCACTGGTGATCACTATATTACCTGTACACTGACACTATATACAGAGCTCCTGTGTATAATATCAATGGTGATCATTGTATTACCTGTACACTGACACTATATACAGAGCTCCTGTGTATAATGTCACTGGTGATCACTGTATAACCTGTACACTGACACTATATACAGAGCTTTTTTTACATTTTTATTATTTTAGTATTATTTGTCACTATGTGGTGCCATTATGTGCTTTGGTCATGACATGACGATATTTGTCCCTTGTATGTGGTATTATTCAGTCACTATGTGGTGGTAATATGTGGTCTCATGGTGTGTCAGTATTTATACCTTGTATCTGGTAGCATTTGATCACTATGTGGTGGTATTATGTGCTTTGGTCATGGTGTGGCGGTATTTGTACCTTGTATGTGGCATTATTTGGGCACTATGTGGTGGTAATATGTGATCTGGTCACGGTGTGGTGGTATTTCTGCCTTCTATCTGGTAATATTGGTCTTGGTAGAGTGGATTGTGGTTGGTCATTTGTTTTATCTGATATCAATAAGGGGAAACCTCTTTATTTCCAATAGATATTAAATACTTGGATGTTTAACCCCTCCCTGCCCTGTGACTATTACACAGCAGCAGAGATGCAATTATAGAGGTTCACCAGAGAAAGCAAGTTGGCATTTGGTGTGATTTTCACCTCTGTATTTATAAGACAAAACCATGACCGTGTACTGCCAACACGGGTTCCATGGATCAACATGCCCCCACCTTCCAGCACTCACCTTCCCCCACCAAATAAAAACACTGCACCTGAATTTCTTTGGATAAATTTGGCCACAGCGGCCATTTTATTAACAAACAACATTAACATATTAACAGTGTTATAAAATAAATAAGAAGGGAGGGTTCTTGGAGTTAAAATTAGATCTGGCATAAATTAAACCGAACTCGAACCACCATATTACCCTTAGCCGTCCATCACCAGCTCAAGGGCACCAAAAGCTCCCAGGGTAAAACCCCGTCCAGAGCCCAAAACCAAATGCCAGATCACCCCGGTTAATCAAGGCACTGCCTGTGATTATCCAATATTCTTTCCACCGACACTTCTGTGCCAACTCCAAGAACCCCACCCCCCGCCAAGCCACTGCGACAAACCCTCATAAAACTTTACATGTCCTTTTTTAATATAACCCATCGATAATACACAATAGTAATAACTCCTTTATCTCCTCTTCAGTAAAACCACCCTTTCACCATTAACTTCACAGAATAGCAACAGAAAGAAGGGGTGGGTGGGTGGGTGGGAAATTTCCCCGCTGACTTCCTTCCTGGACTGACCGTTTTCCCGCACTTTTCCTTATTATATCTCCCCAGCCCCTTCCAATGCCCGCCCCTCCAGGCTTATAACCAATACGGACAGGGGCGGACACAGACTGTAGTGGGCCCCTGTGCAAGAAATTTTTTGGGCCCCCCCCCCTGCGCTTCATAAGGCAACAAAGTTATCTAAACATAACCCCCCCCATGTGCATCTCTCGCCCCCCCATGTGCAGCTCTCATCCCCCCCATGTGCAGCTCTCATCCCCCCCATGTGCAGCTCTCATCCCCCCCATGTGCAGCTCTCATCCCCCCCGTGCATCTCTCATCCCCCCCATGTGCATCTCTCATCCCCCCCCATGTGCATCTCTCATCCCCCCCATGTGCATCTCTCATCCCCTCCCATGTGCATCTCTCATCCCCCCCACTCCTAGTTAACTACTTGTATTTAAAACAAATAAAACTTGTTATACTTACCCCCATGCGATCCCTGCAGAATCCTGCTTTTGTTTTGGCCAAAAGATTTTTAAAGCCGCCACCACGATAAGGTAGACTCTTCTGGCAGGGCCCTACTCTAACCTATTAAAATTTTCTTAAAATATCCAATACTCTTTTTAGATATATTTTTATTTAGTTTTCTTTAAGGGAATGTGTCATATACATTTTTTTTTAAAATGACCAATAATACCACATACAGGGAATACCGCCACACCATGACCAGACCACATATTACCACAACATAGTGACCGAATAATACCACACAGAAGGGGGAAAAACTGCCACACCATGACCAGACCACATATTACCACCACATTACTAATATTACCACCACATTACTAATATTACCATAAGTGTCATTATGCACGGGAGCTCTATACATGGTATGTATAATGTAAGTGTCCAGGTAATCTAGTGATCACCAGTGACATTATACACAGGAGCTCTGTATATAGTGTCAGTGTACAGGTAATACAGTGATCACCAGTGACATTATACACAGGAGCCCGGTACATAGTATATAGTGTAAGTGTACATGTAATACACTGACTCACTGGTGACGTCTCTAGGTGAAGTCCTTCAGCTACGCTTTTCTCCTTCATCCAGCACAGACCGCCATTACGTCTTCCAGCCAGGACTCGTCTCTGCATAAAATAACACAGTTATCTAGAGCACATTCCCCAACTTCTACATTACGCAGCTGAATACAGACGTGCATCCACCATCAATATATGGTTAGTTATTATACAACCTACCATTCCAAATATAAATTGTAATCCACCACGGTGCCCCCATTAACTGTAAATAGGCACTTAATATATAATTTAATTAGAACCTCTACTCTTTCCGCCAATTTGTTACCAGTTACACTCCTGCATCCGCAACGCCCCCTACTCTATACTTCCTGCTCCCCGCATTCATTATTTACATGCACCCCCTGCCCCAATTCATTATATCATGTCCTGCTCTCCCCACCCCATCCACCCCATCATCATTTATCATTTACTGTCCCCCACCCCACATTCATTATGTGCAGCTCATTATCCCCCTACTCCCAATTCCCCAATGTGCAGCTCATTTTCTCCCAATTCCCCCATGTGCAGCTCTCACCCCTCCATGTGCACATCTCTCATCCCCCTCCCCCACATGTGCCCCTCTCTCATCCCCCATGTGCACATCTCTCATCCCCCTCCCCCACATGTGCACATCTCTCATCCCCCTCCCCCACATGTGCACCTCTCTCATCCCCCTCCCCCACATGTTCACCTCTCTCATCCCCCTCCCCCACATGTGCACCTCTCTCATTCCCCTCCCCCACATGTGCACCTCTCTCATTCCCCTCCCCCACATGTGCACCTCTCTCATTCCCCTCCCCCACATGTGCACCTCTCTCATCCCCCTCCCCATGTGCACCTCTCTCATCCCCCTCCCCCACATGTGCACCTCTCTCATCCCCCTCCCCCACATGTGCACCTCTCTCATTCCCCTCCCCCACATGTGCCCCTCTCTCATCCCCCCCATGTGCACATCTCTCATCCCCCTCCCCCACATGTGCACATCTCTCATCCCCCTCCCCCACATGTGCACTTCTCTCATTCCCCTCCCCCACATGTGCACCTCTCTTATCCCCCTCCCCCACATGTGCACCTCTCTCATTCCCCTCCCCCACATGTGCACCTCTCTCATCCCCCTCCCCCACATGTGCATCTCCCATTCCCCCCACTCCTAGTAAATTGTATTTAAAAAAAAAATAAAACTTGTTATACTTACCCCCATGCGATCCCTGCAGAATCCTGGCGCTCGTCCAAATCGCTGACACCAGGTTCTCCTGACTTCCGGTCATGTGACGGTGCCGTCACATGACCGGAAGTCAGGGGAATCATGAAAGCGCTGCCGCAGCAGCGCAGCGCTGAGATGTCCCGGCCCCGGCGCTTAGCATGGGGCCGGGGGCCCCATGAGGAGAGAGACGCACAAGAGGGGGGCCCCCAAGGGGGCCCCTACCGGCTGGGCCCCATACTGGAGTCAGGGCAGTCATGCCCTGATGGCGGCCCTGCTGGAGGCTGAAGAGGCCCCCTCTCCCTCGGGGCCCCCGTTCAATGAACCGGCTGCACGGGCGGTAGTTCCGCCCCTGAATACGGATATTGGGATTAAAATTACACCCTCCTGGCACACCCCAGTCATGTGGGGCTTCCTTCTAGTTACACTTGCTTCCAGCCCCCTTCTTGACCGTGTACTGCCAACACGGGTTCCATGGATCAACATGCCCCCACCTTCCAGCACTCACCTTCCCCCACCAAATAAAAACACTGCACCTGTATTTCTTTGGATAAATTTGGCCACAGCGGCCATTTTATTAACAAACAACATTAACATATTAACAGTGTTATAAAATAAATAAGAAGGGAGGGTTCTTGGAGTTAAAATTAGATCTGGCATAAATTAAACCGAACTCGAACCACCATATTACCCTCAGCCGTCCATCACCAGCTCAAGGGCACCAAAAGCTCCCAGGGTAAAACCCCGTCCAGAGCCCAAAACTAAATGCCAGATCACCCCGGTTAATCAAGGCACTGCCTGTGATTATCCAATATTCTTTCCACCGACACTTCTGTGCCAACTCCAAGAACCCCACCCCCCGCCACCAACAAACAGCCCTGACCACCTCAGGCTCGTGAGCGCCCCAACACCCCAAAAGCCCTTTCGATCCCCTCCTGTATGGCCAATGCCCATAAATCAATGCCAATATCATTCAAATGTACGCCGTCCTTTTCCCAAAAATCTCCAACTCCCGCTTCCAGATCAAGATGCCGCACGCTTACTCCCCCGTTCCTGGTAACAAAAGCTGATATAGCTCTGTTCAACTTTATACGTGCCCTATTAATTCCCTTCAATGATCTGGCCTCCCTCCATTTTCCTCTGGGCACAATGTCAGACCACACTGTCAACACCTCAGGAAAAGATGTCCATAACCTTAACAGATCGATTCGAATGTCCCTCATCAATTCCCTGACCGGCCGAGCCCTCCAAATCATTTCCCCCCATATGCACCACCAAAATATCCGGCGCCCGATCCAAACGAGCTGCTTTATGGAATTCTGGCAGCACCCTTCTCCAAACCATCCCTCGAAAACCCAACCACCGAACCACCGCTTGCTCCCTGCTAAAAAAACAATTGCCTACCGTCCGGCCTCAAGTCCGCCCTCACCGCTCCCAATGGACGAAAGAGTGTCCTAGCATCCAAACTAACAACGGGACGCCACCAGCAACAAGACAACCAAAAGGTATTTGAATCTCAAAAGGCAAATTACCTAAGACTGCATACCTAATGCCTTACATAAGACAGGTAACGATCAGAACTCCACCTCCCAATACGTTTTATCACATCCTTGCCTAACCCCAAGCCATCCGCTTCTGATGCCGCACCAATTCTGAATGAATGTGACCCGTATACCTCAGGGCTAAGGCCCAGCTCAGCAATCCCCTTTTTAAACACCGCTATGAATTGAAAACGTGACAAAAAGTCTCCATTTTCATGACACAATAATGGGCCCTTCCACCCTGACCAAACCTGCCAATAAGCCAATAAACATCTCCTAGGACAAAGAAAAGATCCCATAACCTCACCCAATATTACTCGTTTACCTTTGCCCAATTGATCCGTCTTTTCCCCCCCTAATCCAAAATTCAATACCCCCATCTCGACCACTCATATCCAAACAAACCCCCAACCTTCTTCCTGCTTGGTGCCACCAATTCACCTACTCTCAGCGCGCCAAAAAACGCCAATGAAAAAGCCAACCTAAATAGTGTGGCTTCAAAAACTGAACAACAAATCTTATCCAATGCAAAACCCAAACGTTCCAAAATACTAAAGGTTACCGGTCTCCGTTTATCCAACTCTTTACCTCTTGTCCTAAAGCCCTTGAGAGCTTGCTTCACTAAAAAGGACTTCGTAACATCCTTCATCCCCTGCAATTTAAAACCAAACGCTAAACCTGCAACAAACTTCCCAACTTTTGAAACCGACCAACCGCTCTCCGCTGCCCTTCCCACGAGAAACAACACCGCCATCTCTCTATCTCCATCACTCTCCATCACACCCCACTGCATAATCCAACTTTGCCATACTCGCCACGATGCCTCGTATGATGCCCAGGTCTGCCTTGTGATGGACTCCCGTATTAACCGTCCCGCTCTTCCATAACCAGCTGCCACAAACGCGAAGGGCATTCCTGTCCCACGTCCTCTGCCTCTGGAGCTAGCGTCCGAAAACGATCCCACTCAAAACAAGACAAGGCATCTGCTATGGAATTTTGTACATCTGGAACATGTACCGCTGTAATCCAAGCGTTCAGCTTAAGACAACAAAGTACTAGTTCCCTCAGCAGCCTAATCACAGGCGGAGACGAGGCCGACAAACTGTTGATGACAGACACCACTCCCATGTTATCGCAGTGAAACCGAATTCTCCTGTTGGCGAAACACTCTCCCCAAATAGTAACCGCAACAACAATAGGAAACAATTCCAAAAA
Source organism: Phyllobates terribilis (assembly GCF_046119375.1). Lineage (NCBI taxonomy): Eukaryota > Metazoa > Chordata > Amphibia > Anura > Dendrobatidae > Phyllobates > Phyllobates terribilis. The sequence goes on from NW_027362892.1 coordinate 4,281,199, forward strand.
TGCCAAGTTCCTCGTAAGACCCCTCTCTTTCCACACCTTCGGCCACTCGCCAACGCTCCACCGCCCTTTCCAGTAGGCCCCGTAACCAGCACCTCCTGCCGCATCCGTAAATATCTCACAATCAACACTGTTCAAGAACTCCTGCTGGATTACTGACCTGCCTTTATAACTTTCCAAAACAATTTCCAAACTTTTAGATCCTCCTTGTGGTCCTTATTAAGGCGAATGAAATGATGCGGCGCGCACTCCTGCTGTCGCTCCTGATAATCTGCGACAAAATATTCTGCCCATTGGCATAATCCTGCAAGCAAAATTCAAACGCCCTACCAGCGACTGTAGCTCCCTCAGGGTAACCTTGCACAACTTCCTGATCCTATCAACCTCCTGCTTAAGCAAACTCAATTTATCATCCGGTAACCGACACTCCATTCTTTCGGTATCAATTACAATGCCCAAAAAACTTAAAATGGTGCCAGGTCCTTCCGTTTTTTCTTCTGCTAACGGCACGCCAAAATGCTCCGCTACCCACACCATAGTACCTAACAAATTCCTACACAACAACGATTGCAGGGGGCCTATAAACAAGAAGTCATCCAAATAATGAATGACTGACTTAACAGAAGCCAGGCCCTTCACTAGCCATTCCAAAAAGGAGCTAAACGTTTCAAACAAAGAACACGAAATCGCACAACCCATTGGCAAACACCTATCCACATAGTACTCCCCTTCACAAAAATAACCTAACAACGGGATGCTATCCGGGTGAACTGGCAACAACCTAAAGGCTGACTCGATATCAGTCTTAGCTAGCAACGAGCCTGGCCCGTATCTCCGTACCCAATGCACCGCCGCGTCGAATGATGTATATTCAACCGAATACAACTCCTGCGCAATACCATCATTAACCGAAAGCCCCTTCGGGTACGACAAATGCTGAATTAAACAAAACTTATTCAGCTCTTTCTTGGGCACAACCCCCAACGGCAAGATAATCACCTTGCTAATAGGCAATTCCTGAAACGGTCCAGCCATCCTGCCCAATTCCACCTCCTTAGCCAACTTCACACTAACCACTTCCGGATGAAGGGAGCCCGACGTCAAATTTTTAACTGAAAAAGGGGACCTCATGATCAGGAGGAGGGATTCTAAACCCTTCCAAAAAAAAACAACAAACATCCGCAATGATCTTAGCCTTCAACTGATCCGGATACCTACTTAGAAAGGGGGCCATCGCGTGAACCCTCACCGGAGTCACCCCTTTGACCGGTACCCACTGTCGGCTTTCCCTTACCCTTCTTAAAGCATTTTGATGCTCCGTGCGAACTTCCGTTACAATGGGAGCACACATGTTTAAATTTACAGGAGGTCCCGAACTTGCATTGGCCGTCATTAAATTGCCAGCAAGTTCCCGCTTCCTTTTTTTGTGCTGTGTGCCCCTTGACTACTTCCCCCGTGTCCTGCTGACTGATTCCCACTACTGTTGCTCCCGTGAAAGGACTGCCCATACCTCAGTGGGGCCATAACCTTCAACCACAACCCAATGTCCTTTTGATCTCATCTGATCTCCGGGCGGACAGCTTTCCTCGGCCTAAATTGCTCGTCATATCGTAACCACACCTGACCCACATAAGTACGATGAGCCTCCCCAATAGAATCAAGGTAGCAAAATAAACCTGAGCAATTATCCGGAGCTTTTTCCCCAATAACGCTAGCCAATATTGCAAAAGCCTGTAACCAATTAACAAACGTCTGAGGAATCAACCTCCACCTACGTTTCTCTTCTTCCTCTTTTTTACTATCGTCCTTTTTACCCTTATCCAGATTAAACTTTTCCAGCGGAAGAAGGGAAAAAATTTCAACTTAGTCATCCCGCCAAACTTTTCCTTTACCTCTCTTTTTTTTTTTTTTTTTTTAAGTGTGCCCCCAACGGCCCCTCAAAGCACACATATACCTCCCCTTTTGCCCTATCATCCAGCTTTACGGTATCCGCTTTGTCCTTCTCTGTCTGTACGCAAACCGATGCCCCAGAAGGTGTCCCGGCTGCATTCACCGCCGACCTGGCCGACTCGCTCCCCACCTGCGACAACACCGGTTGACTAGGTACCCACGCCGCCGCAGGTAACAAACCTCCTTGATTAACTCCACCACCGTCTATTCTAGCAAAAATTTGCGACATGCTAAACAAAATGTCCCTAAGACCCACTACATCTGACCCACGACCTCCCCTAGTATTTTCCCCGCTGGGCCCAGCCAACTGCCTATCACCTCCTCCATCCACTAATGACCCAGCGGGCGACAAACAATACATGGACGCATGCTCACCAAGCTGCGCAGGTGCTGTGTCCCTGCCAGCCGAACGTCCCGAGTCCTGATGAATCCTGGATTCGCTTTGATCCTCGCCACACTCCGATTCGCCAGACTCCTGCTGCTGCTCAAGGCCCGCGCCCCTGGCCTCCTCGTCACCAGGGGGGACCTGAGCACGTGCCGATGTCCCCGCCGATCGTCCCCCGTCAGTCCCGGCTCCGGTCCTCCCCGCCATCCGTGGCACTCCGCGACTTCCAGACCCGGACTCCCTAGCCCGATCCGTGGTGGTCCGTGGGTGACTGCCAGGCAGCCCCATGCTGCTTCCCGCCGCTCCACCGCCCTGGATGTGCCGACTCGAGCCTGGCAGCAGGTCCTCGAATTACTGCTGCCTGCCCGTGCACCTGCGCTGCTGTATCCCTCGGCTGATGTTTCTGGCAGGCACCCCGACTGGTACATCGCCAGGTGCGCCTGCCGTGCTGGTGGTCCCTCTGGTCCCCTCATCCGCTCTGGCACTCCGTTTTCTTATGGGCAAGCGGCGTCGTGAATCGCCGACTCCTGCTGCGGGGGGTGTGTCCATGCGCCCACCGTTCACTTCCTGAACGCCCCTGTCACATGATGCCGGGGCTGGAAGTGACGTAGGCCGCACTTCCGGTGAAGCCCCGCCCCCCGGATGATGACGCGGCTGCAGCGCGGCCCGGGCTCTGGTATTGCGGCGTGCCGCCGGAGCAGGCCGCACTACAGCTGAGCGGGGCACTTCAGTCGCGGACCGCGACCCGATGCTGGAGGAGCCCGCAGGCCGGCTGGGCGGATTCCTGCCGCGGCGGGCGCGCTGGCGGGGGGTTCCGCCAGCATGCTCACCGGACGCAGGGTCCCATGAGGGGCTCCGCAGCCTGCGCCTGCTGCCCGTACTAACCATCTCCGGGGAAAGCCTCTCGGGGGGGGGCTGCGTCCTCCTGCCGCTTCTTCCGGATCCCAACGGAGAATCTTCTGCTCCGGCATTCCCCAGCAATCCAGACAGCTGGGACTCAAGCCACCCTCCACGCCTGGATCTGGCAGCCTCCCTCAGCTTGGTGATCAGGGAATCAACGGTTTCCTTAAGATTGGTAAGTGTACTCAAACAATGGGAAAGTTGTAGTTTTTTTTTTTTTTTTTTTTTTGAGTTCTGCAACTTTCCCCGCTGACTTCCTTCCTGGACTGACCGTTTTCCCGCACTTTTCCTTATTATATCTCCCCAGCCCCTTCCAATGCCCGCCCCTCCAGGCTTATAACCAATCCGGATATTGGGATTAAAATTACACCCTCCTGGCACATCCCGGTCATGTGGGGCTTCCTTCTAGTTACACTTGCTTCCAGCCCCCTTCTGGAGTGGGTGAGAAATGCATAAAACATGACCTCGGATTGCTCCACTCCTGGTTTTGTCTTATAAATACTGAGGTAAAAATCTCACCAAATACTCAAAGTGCCACAATCTTCTGACAGTGCGGATTCCACCAATAAATAAGTGATCACCTTCCCAACCTGTGCATCGCTGAGAACTTGTTTTCACCAATAAAAACCCTTTAATGCAAACTACAGTAATTGTACATCGCAGTTCTGGTGAGCGCACAGTGATGGGCAGGAGCCGCCAGTATAATGGGTATAACGGCTAACAGGTATTTGCAAATAGCTGAAGGGTGGGCCCGGGTGGGAGGGCCCCTGGAGTCAATGTCCCTGGAGTCAATGTCCCTGGTGGGCCCCAGACACCCCAGTCCAGTAGGATCTTGTCTGTGTTGTCAGAGGAGAAAATATATATTTTTTCCCTTCTTCTGGGGATTCTGAGCAGATCTTGCCTTCCTCATCCTGATCAGAATCAAGGGATTGTATGTCCTCTTCTGAGCTTAGCTCCATCTCCCATCTTGGTCTCTTAGCACGGGGACCTGGCTGAGATGTCTGTGGGGGAACGAAATTAGAGATTGAAGTTTGCACCTCCTCTCTAATCATGGACCTCATGTCAGATAGAAAAGTAGACTGTTCATCCCTGATGATTTTAGAGGTCCACCTCTCACATAGCTGTTTCCCAGGCAATTTTATACTGCAGAGAGCACATCTTCTAGATTTACCTGAGACCTAGACAGCCCTTTTGGGTGCAGATACTGGTGCAGCAGGAGCTCCCTTGTCCTAGAATTGTAAGACTGGGGAAGATACTAAGTATACAGGATTTTTAATAGTGAGTAATTGACGCGCCCCCTCGGCCGTGGGGTACTCGGCAGCCGGACCTCTGTGTATGCCGGTGGGGGATATCACGGTGGCTGGCCCGGTCTGTGACCCAGGGCAGTCAGCAAAGAGGGGAAATATATAGGGGATTTGGAAAGTTCGTGGAACGCGGCAAAAGGGAGCCGCCGCTGTGGAGCAGTCCTCTGAAGCTGATGTTACTGCAGCAGGGATGGTGTGGGTCCAGGGCAGTGTAGGTAGTGTAAGTTGCGCTGGGCGTTGTAGTGCAGGGAAGGAAAGATGGCGCAGATGAAAGGAATGGACGGAGGCAGTGTGGTGCAGTCATCCGAGTCTTTACTCACAGTTCTTATGACAGTTCCACTCGTGCACTTTACAGGTGTCAGCCTCCCATGTCGCGCTGCGTTCACCAGGCAGGGGTTCAGCACTTCCTCAGGCCGTCTTCACGCTGGGTCTTTGTCCCTCCTGCCCTGCGCTTCCCCACTCTCAATCCCGCTCGGGTGCTCTGAAGTCCTTCCTGTCTCGTCGGAGTTCCCGGACCTGCTTGACCCTCACGGGGATTAGAATGAGGCTTCGGCAACTGACTATATAAGCCAGAAGCCTCCGGTTTTCCCAGCCGAGACTTAAGAGTAACACGGCTGGACCAGGGGCCGGTCCCCTTCTTGCGGCCTACGATCCCTCTGTCTTCTGGCAGATTCGGGGCGTACGGGTGCTGTCCTGCACTCGCCGTACCCCCTGGGATCCCTTACTTAGAACGGAGCCTACTCCTCTGCTCCCCACCTGGGCCTCTAGGACTGGGCCCTACTTATGGAGCAGAGGTCCTAAAAAGCCTCTGCTCCCAGACTGTCCTCACTCACTCACTCCTCTTACTCCACTGCCAACCTAAGATGGCTTCCCTTTATATACCTACTGTCAAAGTGCTCACTCTAACTACTTCCTCCACCCACACCCACTACTGGTTTCCCCTACCTTTAGGTTCCCCCCACTCCAGCCAGGGACAGGGCTCAGCAGGAAAACACATTGCATCTTGCCCTTCCAGCCGGCCTGGAGTAGTGTAGTGTTGGATGCAGGTTTTGGGGTTCCGGGCAGCACTCCCTCCTTACCTGAGAGAAGGGGATACCACACCTCTGGGTGAGGTGCAGTACCTCTGTGGCAACTGAACCCTCAGGGGCGCCACATAATCTCTTTACCAAATACTCACATGTACTAGGGTCTGCTCTGCAGGGGCATCTGATCGACCAGAATCCAAAAGGAGGAGACAGTTAAGCAAAAGGCATCAATAGGTGGGAAATACAGCTGGGAAGAGCGGAGGCATTGGAAGTGCTTCCACACACCCAAAGTACTTCAGCCTCGTTTGCTTATCGATTCAAATGCAGCTTTCTCTGTAATGGAGGAATAGACTCTAGCAAAAGGAATGACTGTACTTGTATTTGCAAGAGTTACATGTGCATATAAATAGTTTGAGGCGTGTAATCCTTCTGACAGATTCCTTTTAAAGGGTACCTGTCCTTTCAGGTGACTAGTCAGAACAGGCTGTCACTATTTCTGGTTATTATATGACTTGAATCGTGTGTTTTCATCAGTTTCCCCTCTGCAGGCTCTATCTCTGATTTTCAGTCCTCTCTGAGCTAGTGGGTGGAGATTAGCTACTATGATGTCTATACCGTACACGGACATGATGGATTCTTGCTGCTCTTGCTCTGAGCACAAAGACAGTAGCAACAGAAGCAATGTGGACATTATACAGCATTACTGTGCTGTGGCTGTAAATCCATCAAAGAGAAATACATTACCTATAAGCTGTGGCTCCATCCACCTGTGTCTTTTTGTCTCTGCCCCCTCCTCTCCCTTCCCTCTCCTTGCAGTATAAATGCAGGTGTAACCTGACACCTCACTGTTCTGGCAGTCTATCTTGTTTTGTCCAAGACAGATTTGAGTTTGTTTTTATTCCTGAGCAGGGCAGTATTAGCCGCTAAGCACTGGAGGGTGGGTGCCTAGGGTGGCAGGTTGCTGGGGCGCACTAATCAGCTTCTTGTCCAAATGGAAGAAAACACATCTGAGTAGTAAGGGGTGTGGGATAAAGGGGTGCAGGGTGTGTGGTATAGTAGGTCGACTCACTCAGCTTCTTAGAGGTAGATACAGGAACATTTTCTGTTTAAGTTTTCAACTGATTTATTAAAATTGTACTGCATAAACCAGTCCAAAATTAGGAAAACAAATAGGTTCAGTTCTTTTTAACATGAGCACAGCTCTGGTGCTCTCATCTACAGACACACCAAACACTGAATGAGTCCACAAGCTTCGTATTTACCTTCTGGCCCATACCCTGGGGTGGAGATATGGTGAACAGCCTCCTACCCACTCTTTAGCTGTTCACTAAACCCAGCCTTTAGCATGGTCGATTAACCCCTCTCAGCACTTAGTATGCTGGAGCATTTTTCCGGGTTCATATCACTGATGGTAACATCCTGATTGACACATAATTCCCCTCCAGTATTTTACCAGTGACCTTCGCACAGTTGATAAGTGTGCATGGATATGCAGGGTGTGTGGGATAGAGGGATGCAAGGGGGTGCTGTGTGCGTGAGCTAGCGGGGTGCGAGGTGGTGCTGGTTGCTTGAGTTAGTGAGCGAGAGCGGTGCAGACTTTGAGAGGGATGCTCTGCCGATATATATGACGCTCCCCCTGGGCCGTGGGGTACCCGGTGCCGGGCCGGTAGATGCTGGGGGATGTCACAGTGGCGGTGACCCGGTTCGTGATCCAGGGCGGTCAATAAAAGGGGATATATTTACAGGGGATTTTTATAGTTTATGTTAAAGTTTGTGACGCCACCTGTGGAATGCGGCTAAAGGGAGCGGCCGCTGTGGAGCCGTCCTCTGAAGCTGATGTTACTGCAGCAGGGATGGTGTGGCTCTCCACAGGAAGAGCTAGCTCCAGGGCAGTGTAGATGTTGTTGTAGGTTGCGCTGGGCGTTGTAGTGCAGGGAGTGATGGCGCTGCAAGAAACACAGACAAGGTGGTGCAGTCCTCTGGATCTTTACTCACGGTTATTGCAGTCCAAGTTACAGACGTCAAGGTAACTTCCCGTGCCGTGCTGCATTTACTCAGTGAGGGGTTCAGTCCACCCCCAGGTAACTCCGGAGTACATAGCAGGACCCCCTTCTGTGTCCTCTCTCTGGCTGTCTCCCTGAACCTCATACCAAGTGTCCCAGTCCAGTACCTGCGGGCCTTGGCGGGCGACGTCTGTTCCGTCCCCTGGGTCCTATATAGCTACCTTCCTGGTGAGACTGGTATGGAATGTTGGCTACTGGACATGAAATACTGCAGCCTCCGGTTTCTAGTTAAGACGTGCAATCTTCTACTAGTTGAGGGACCAGTTCCCTGTATGCAGCCTGACCCCTCCACCTCCCGGCAGATTCGGGCGTACGGGTGGCCTCTCGCACTGCCTGTACCCCTGGGATCCTTTCTTCTGGTTCCTGGAGCCTTCCTGCTCCCTCTCCTCTCCTTCTCTTCTTCCTCTCAGCCTTGGGCCTCACTGGCTAGGCCCGCCTCTGGAAAAGAGCTCCTACAGAGCCTCTGCTCCTGGCACTTTCCTCCTCAGACTAATCTGTCTTTCTAAGGTGGTTTCTCTTTTTATTTCTTCCTTCTATGTGCTCCCCTTAACTACGTCCTCCACCCACACCCCTTTACTAGGTTCCCCCCACTCCAGCCAGGGACCAGGGACTGTGCTCTCCCGTAGGAGCAATCTCGCCCCGCCCTCTGAAGTGTGGTGTAATGAATGCAGGTGTTGGGGTCCTGAGCTGTACTCCTTCCTTACCTGAGAGTGAGATACCACAGCTCTGGGTGAGATGCAGTACCTCTGTGGTGACCGAACCCTCAGGGGCGCCACATATATATGTGTGTGTATATAATATGTGTGTATGTATACAATGTGTGTGTGTATATATCTATATATATCTATATATACACAGCTCATTTTCATTTTCTCTGATTTTTCTCTTTATAGGTCTATTTTTGAGTAAAATGTACATTGTTGTTTTATCCTATAAACTACTGACAACTTGTCTCCGAAATTCAAAGCTAAACATTTTGTATTTATTTGCAGCAAATGAGAAATCGTCAAAATAATAAAAAAGAAACAGAGAAACGGAGAACCAGTGCTGTCAGACCTCAAATACAGCAAAGAAAACAAGTTCTTATTCATTTAGAAACAACAATACTCAAGTTTTAACTCAGGAAGAGTTCAGACATCAATATTTGGTGGAATAACCATGATTTTTAATCCCAGCTTTCATGCGTCTTGGCTGCTTTCCACCAGTCTTTCACGCTGCTTTTGGGTGACCTTATGCCACTCCTGGCACAAAAATGTAAGCAGTTCTTCTTTGTTTGATGGCTTGTGACTATCCATCTTCCTCTTGATTATATTCCAGAGGTTTTCCATGGGGTTCAGGTCTGGAGATTGGGCTGGCCATGACAGGGTCTTGATGTGGTGCTCCTTCATCCACACATTGATTGACCTAGCTGTGTGGCATGGGGCATTGTCCTGCTGGAAAAAACAGTCCTCAGAGTTGAGGAACATTGTCTGAGCAGAAGGTTTTTCAAGAATAACCTTGTATGCGGCTTGATTCATACGTCCTTCGCAAAGATTAACCTGCCCAATTCCAGCCTTGCTGAAGCATCCCTAGATCATCACCGATCCTCCACCAAATTTCACAGTGGTGCAAGACACTGTGGCTTGTATGCCTCTCCAGGTCTCCGTCTAACCATTAGAAGACCAGGTGTTGGGCAAAGCTGAAAATTAGACTCATCAGAGAAGATTACCTTACTCCAGTCCTCTATGGTCCAATCCTTATGGTCTTTGGCAAACTTCAGCCTGGCTCTCCTTTGCTTCTCATTGATGAAAGGCTTTTTTCTAGCTTTACATGACTTGAGGTCTCTAGGAGCCAGTTATGAACTGTTCTTGCCGTGCACTTCACCTCAGCTGCCATTTGCCATTCCTTCTGTAGGTCACTTGATGTCATCCTGCGGTTGCTGAGTGACATTAGAATAAGATGACGGTCATCCCGGTCAGTGGAGAGTCGCTTTCGCCCTCTGCCGGTCTGTAGCTTTGTTGTCCCCAATGTCTGCTGCTTGACCTTGTTGTAATGGACTGCCGTCTTTGAAATTTTAAGGATGGAGGCAACATGACGCTCACTGTATCCCTCTGCTAGAGAAGCCAGAATTGAGCCCTTCTTTTCCTCACTCAAGACTTCTTTTCAACTCCTTTGGCATGGTTAAAAGTTAGTTTTTCATTCAAATTACTTTTGGGCTATTCCTAGCACTTGTTTAGCCATCCAGCTTGTCCTATTGCAAGAGGATTGTGAAGACCACAGCAGTGTTTTTTATACTTTCCCTCGTTACATAAGATTTGGTTCAGGTGATCACCTAATCAGAAGCACATTAAGCAGAATGAGGTGGACTGTGGTTGGAATTCAACTGACGCTGGAATAGAATGGCTGTCAGACATGTAGAGATGGGGATTTTTTCCATTGATTTGAACAAAGGCAAACCGAGCCTAAAGTATGAATCTTTAGGCTCCATTTGCTCTGCTTTCAGATGTCTCATTTCAGACAGCACAATCCTGAATTTCAGGGATTCAGTTGTAAGCCTTGTGTAAAGACCTGAATGCAGCGCTGAATGTAGTGTGAATAGGTCCTTACATCCTACACCACCTCAGGGGATTGTTGTTATGGAGTATTGCCCCTGGGTGGCCGCAGTTATGACCACCACCAGGGCTCGCGGTCACCCACCCTAGCTTTGGTATTCTGGGGAGCTGGTATAATGAATATCTGAGAAGAGCCCTAGAGAAGCAAGAACATTGGACAACCAAGAAGTGGTGGCCTCAAGTCAGGTGTAGTGTTCAACAGGGCAAGACTTTCTAACTTGTATCTATTGTGTATGGGTATCGTGGTTGTGGGGGACTTCATGTGTCCAGTAACCATAGTGGATGCCCATTCCTAAACTAATCAAGGATTCCTGTGGACCTATTGAGCTAATAGAACCAGCAGTCAAATTAATGTCCCAAATTATCCCCATAAATTAATAACTAATAGGGAATTAGGTAATGCACACGGAGCATGATGCTTCGCACTTGTCTTTGGTTTGCTGCTGATTGCAGGAGGTTTATGGACTAGTTGATGTGCAGCCTCACAACTTGTCTATAGTAGATACCAGCCCCATCATCTTTTTTTCAACCTTTGTATGTGAGGACCCTGCACACGACTGGTCCCATTTCCATACTTTTTCCATTAATAGCCGGTCATAATAGAGTAAACCAGAGATGTGGGTCATCCATTTCAGGTGTTGTAGGTGTTCTCAGTCTTCTGAAATCCCTTTAAAGAGAACCTGTCACTTTCCATAACGATGTAATTTTGTACCTGGTGTAAATGCCCCTGTTCTGAATACGACGTTGCTTTTCTTGTGTTCCTGGCCCTCTGTCCCTCTTCCCTGGATGTAAATCATCTTTTTAGCCAAGTGGACTAAGAGTGGGATATATCAACCAATTCATCTCCACCCACCTGTCAGACAGATATGTTACATCTCCTCAGATGGATGCCAGCTCTGCAGGGAATTATTTGACATAAAGAGGTTGTCCGGCGCCACTCACATCTGCATTGGTGGTGAGCGACACTGATGACATTGCTCTGGGAGATACAAAACAGGACATGCACTTTATTAAAGGGAATCTGTCAGCAGATTTTTGCTACTTAATCTGAGAGTAGCATGATGTAGAGCAAGATATCCTGATTCCAGGGATGTGTCACTTATTAGGCTTTGTGTTGTAGTTTCAATACAATCCATGTTTTATCACCAGGAGATGATCACTGCCTGACTAGGTCTCAGGTACAGGCCAGTCAGGCTCATCTGTGTAACCCCGCCCTCACCACTGATTTGCAGTTTGTACACAGGAATCTGCCAGCGTGGGCGGGGTTACACAGGGCTTAACATTCTGAGCACTGCTTCATTTACAACAGAGAAAGCAGGGATTCTATCAAAACTGCACCAAGCAGTCTAGTAAGTGATACATCGCTGGAATCAGGCTCTCTGCCCCTACATCATGCTGATCTCGGATTACGTAGCAAAACCTTCTGACAGATTCCCTTTAACTGGAATTGTGTATCTGTCCTATCCTATTGCAATAACTATAGATGCAAGTCGGAAACGCATTTGCGGTTAAACATTATTCTGGTTAGGATCTCGACCTATGGTGATGTTTTTATATATTTTTTGCTACAAATAAACTCACAAGATTTTTAACCCTATCCTGACCCTGTAACACTATTTTCTTCGTTCTAATAAATAGGTGGAAAATTTGGCACAAATCCCTCCAAGTATCTGCTTTACTACCTATAGCCAGCCTTGGTAAATGGGCTATTGTGGTCATTTCTGAGTGAGGCCCTAGTTTTGTCTTGGGGCCCATGGCTACTTATTGCACCCTGTGACACCTATTTAGCCATTTTCCTGGGTTTCCTGCATTCTGCTTTGCTGTGATCTGGTCATCAGTCTTTCAGGTAGTGTGTTTTATAGGACCAATACAATATAAGTGCCCCCATCACAGAGACCGACCCCCAAAACACTGGTGATGTCACTTGGGCTGGAGTTATATGTGACCTGCTCTATGTACAGGTGCATCTCACAAAACTAGAATATCATCAAAAAGTTACTTTATTTCAGTTCCTCAATACAAAAAGTGAAACTCCTATATTATATAGAGTCATTACACACAGAGGGATCTATTTCACGTGTTTATTTCTGTTAATGTTGATGATTATAGCTTACAGCCTATGAAAACACAAAAGTCATTATCTCAGTAAATTAGAATACTTTATAACAGCTTGAAAAATTATTTTAAAATCCGAAATATTGGCCTATTGAAATGTATATTCAGTAAATGCACTCAATACCTGGTCGGGGCTCCTTTTGCATCAATTACTGCATCAATGCGGCAATGTGGCATGGAGGCGATCAGCCTGTGGCACTGCTGAGGTGTTATGGAAGCCCAGGTGGCTTTGATAGCAGCCTTCAGCTCGTCTGCATTGTTGTGTCTGGGGTCTCTCATCTTACTCTTGACAATACCCCATAGATTCTCTATAATAGATTCTCTATGGGGTTAAGGTCAGGCGAGTTTGCTGCCAATCAAGCACAGTGATACTGTTGTGTGTAAACCAGGTATTGGTACTTTTGGCCGTGTGGACAGGGGCCAAGTCCTGCTGGAGAATGACATTTCCATCTCCAAAAGTTTGTCTGCAGAGGGAAGCATGAAGTGCTCTAAAATTTCCTGGTAGGCGGCTGCGCTGACTTTGGTCTTGATAAAACACAGTGGACCTACACCAGAAGATGACATGGCTCCCCAAACCATCACTGATGGTGGAAACTTCACACTAGACCTCCAGCAGCTAAACAAATGAAATGAAACAAATTAAAATTGGAACTCTGGGACCTTGTGGAGTGTGTCAATGACTGCCTTCTGGACATCTGTCAAGTCAACAGTCTTCCCCATGATTGCGGAGCCTACTGAAACAGACTAAGGGACTTTTTAAATGCTTAGGAAGCCTTTGCAGGTGTTTTTTGTTAATTATTTAAGTTTACTGAGATAATGACTGTTGTGTTTTCATTGGCTGTAAGCCATAACCATCAACATTAACAGAAATAAACACTTGAAATAGATCACTCTGTTTGTAATGACTCTATATAATATATGACTTTGACTTTTTATATTGAAGAACTGAAATTAACTTTTTGATGATATTCTAATTTTGTGAGATGCTCCTGTATGTAGCACCCTCTATACTCCCTGGTCCTGCAGCAGCTGCCATCATGTATACAGCAGATGAGACAGACACTTTATTATATGCCGGATGAGCCAAGTCTGGTTCTAGTTCTGGAATATTGAGCGTCAGCGTTCACTCTCATCATTGTTTCTGTAGGGTGAAGTCCACACAAATAAAACACACAACACAATATATTATTATTAATTTTTTTATTGGAATAGCAATAAGCCACATTGTAATAAAAATATTACTGGCCCTTTAATAAATTAAAGTTCACAATGACTCTCAGGTCAGGCCCGATAGAGACTACAGAACTTGCTGCGGATAGTGCAGACCTGATGAGAGCCACTGGAACCAAAGATCCAGAGGAAGGCGAAGAAAACCCCCTAGGGGGGAAAAAAATTCCTTCCTGACCCCAGTTCTGGCGATCGGATATCTCCCTGGATCTTGTCTCTCCTGCTGCATATTGCTGTATATCTGTACGTCAGGGGCGGACACAGCCAGAAGAGGGCCCCTCTATCAGAACAGTATATCTAGCCCCGTGTCTGAACTGTTGGGCGGGCCGCCTCGGGCATGGCCCCGTGTCTGGACTGTTGGGCCGCCCACCTCGGGCCTGGCTTCGTGTCTGGACTGTGGGACTTCCCGCCTTGAGTCTGGACTGTTGGACCTCCTACTTCGGGTCTGGACAGTTGGGCCGCCCGCCTCGGGTCTGGACAGTTCCCCTCTATCAGTATATTGGCATAGCTCATCATAATGCACAATTCACCTGATTAGGAGGTGGTGGTGGCCCCTTTATGACGCGCCCCCTGGGACATATTCCTTTTTGAGGGGAATACCCGGCACCGGATCAGATGGGGGGTTGTAGTCTCCGAGCGGCTGTGACCCGGTCCCGTGCCCAGGGCGTCAAGCTCAGTGTTATGTGGCAGCTTTACAGATGTTACTAAAGTTCTTTTGTGTCGACTACGCCACCCGTTGTGATGCGGTCACTGTGGCCGCCGCTGCTGCAGGGTCCGCTGAGGCTGATGGTGGGTGCGCAGCTTGGTGAGATAACCCCCAACGGGAGGGGTATAGCCTCAGAGGGGACAGGCGCAGAGGATGGGGGTTGTGGTGGTGCGATGCAGCCGGCAATGAAGACAGACTCGGGTTGTGCAGTTAAGGGTGTTTACTTACTGCTGATGTTGTACTGGTCACTCCAGCTGCTAGTGACCACCCGAGCCGTGCTGCGTCCACCAGGTCCTGGATCCGGCCAACCCCCAAACAAGTCCAGAGCGTGGCCCTGAGCTCTCCCTCTGTCCTTTCTTCAGCCGTCCCCACCAGTGATTCACCTAGGTCCAGCTCCCTCGGGCCTTCTTTTGGGACACCCTTGGCCCTGGGTTCCCTGACCCTTCATGTGGTGTGCCTTCGGGGTGAATGTGGTGGGTGACCGTGACAGACACTGCCCACGGTCTCCGGTCTCTGGCTGGGGAATGTCTTTGCCCCCACCAGCTTGGGTTCCGGTACCCTCTTGCTGACTCCTCACCCGGTGCTCTAATTTGGGTTCTTGGGTCCCTTCAGTCTTCCCCCTCTGGGTCTTTCTCTGCTCCACTCTCTCTCTCTCCAGGGCTGCTGTTTCCTTCTCTCTCCTCTCCAACTGACTTGTTCTCAGCGTCTGACCCTGATCTAAGTTGGTGCCCTCCTTATATATCCCTCTATGTGTGAGCTCAGGTGACCAGCACCCAATGAGCTCCTATCACTACCCAGACTGCTCCCCCTATCTGCCCCTACACTACATGGGATGTACCACCCCCCCCTCCCACTCCAGCCAGGAACAGGCTCGGTTGTACCTGCACATTTCTAAGTGGGAGTACCGTCGGCCTGCTCCTCTGGAATGGGATGTATGTAGTGCATGCAGTCTATCTGAGCTCAGTTCCACACTCCTTCCTTACCCGGGAGTGGAATATCACACCTCTGGGTTGAGGTGCAATACCCCTGTAGCAGCCGAATCCTCAGGGTGCTACATTTACATCTTGGGTCCCTGTGGAACTGCACATGTTGCACCAATTGGCCACCCTCCTCGGGTCTGGCCCCATGTCTGGACTGTTGGGCCGCCCGACTCGGGTCTGGACTGTTGGGCCGCCCGCCCTGGGTCTGGACTGTTGGGCCGCCCGCCCTGGGTCTGGACTGTTCGGCCGCCCGCCCTGGGTCTGGACTGTGGGGCCCGTCCGCCCTGTGTCTGGACTTTGGGGCCGCCTGCCCTGGGTCTAACCCCAGGTCTGGACTGTGGGGCCGCCTGCCCCGGGACTATCCCCGTGTCTGGACTGTGGGGCCCGTCCGCTCCGAGCCTTGACTGTGGGGCCCGTCCGCCCCAAGCCTTGACTGTGGGGCCCGTCCGCCCCGAGCCTGGACTGTGGGGCCCGTCCGCCCCGAGCCTGGACTGTGGGGCCCGTCCACCCCGAGCCTGGACTGTGGGGCCCGTCCACCCCGAGCCTGGACTGTGGGGCCCGTCCACCCCGAGCCTGGACTGTGGGGCCCGTCTGCCCCGAGCCTGGACTGTGGGGCCCGAGCGTGGACTGTGGGGCCCGACCGCCTCGAGCGTGAACTGTGGGGCCCATCCGCCCCGAGCGTGGATTGTGGGGCAAGAACGTGGACTGTGGGGCCCGTCCGCCCCGAGCCTGGACGGTGGGGCCCATCCGCCCCGAGCCTGGACAGTGGGGCCCGTCCGCCCTCTGTCCGTACTGTGGCCGCCCCATGTCCGGACTGTGAGGTTGCCTGCCCCAGGTCTAGCCCCAGGTCTGGACTGTGGGGCATGCCCACCCCGTGTCAGGACTGTGGGGCCCGTCCGCCCCTTGTCCTAACTATCCGCCCCGTGTCCTGACTGTGAGGCCCGCCCACCCCGTATACAGACTGTTGGGCCTGCCCGCCCAGTGTCCTGACTGTGGAGCCCGCCCGCCCCGTGTCCTGACTTTGGGGCTCGCCCGCCCCAACTCCAGACTGTGGGGCCCTCCGCCCCGAGTCCGGACTTTGGGGCCGCCTGCCCCGGGTCTAGCCCCAGGTCTGGACTGTGGGGCCACCAGTCCCGGGACTAGCCCCGTGTCCGGACTGTGGGGCACGCGAGCCCCGAGCCTGGACTGTGGGGCACGCCCGACCCGAGCGGGAAAGGGGGGCCCGTCCGCCCCGAGCCTGGACTGTGGGGACCATCCGCCCCGAGCCTGGACCGTGGGGCCCGTCCACCCCGAGATTGGACTGTGGGGCCCGAGCGTGGACTGTGGGGCCTGTCCGCCCCGAGCCTGGACTGTGGGGCCCCCCGTCCGCCCAGGGTCTGGACTGTGGGGCCGGCTGCCCCCGGGTCTAGCCCCGAGCCTAGACTGTGGGGCCCGCCGGCCCTATGTCCGTACTGTGGCCGCCCCGTGTCTGGACTGTGGGGCCGCCTGCCCCAGGTCTAGCCCCAGGTCTGGACTGTGGGGCATGCCCACCCCGTGTCAGGACTGTGGGGCCGCCTGCCCCGGGACAAGCCCAGTCCCCGGACTGTGGGGCCCGCCCCATGTCCTAACTATAGGCCCGCCCACACTGTGTCCTGACTGTGGGGCCCGTCCGCCCCGAGCCTGGACTGTGGGGCCGGTTGCCCCCGGGTCTAGCCCCGAGCCTGGACTGTGGGGACCGCCCGCCCTATGTCCGGACTGTGGCCGCCTCGTGTCCGTATTGTGGGGCCCGTCCACCCCGTGTCCGGACTGTGGGGCTGCCTGCCCCGGGTCTAGCCCCAACTCTGGACTGTGGGGTCCGTCCGACCCGTGTTCGGACTTTGCGGCCGCCAGCCCCGGGTCTAGCCGCAGGTCTGGACTGTTGGGCCGCCTGCCCCAGGACTAGCACCGTGTCCTAACTATGGTCCCGACTGTGGGGCCAGCCCGCCCTGTGTCCTGACTGTGGGGCCCCCCGCCCCGGGTCAGAACTGTGGGGCCGACTGCCCCCGGGTCTAGCCCCGAGCCTGGACTGTGGGGCCCGCCCGCCTTATGTCCGGACTGTGGTCCCCCCCGTGTCCGGACTGTGGGACCGTCCACCCCGTGTCCGGACTGTGGGCCGCCTGCTCCGGGTCTAGCCCCAGGTCTGGACTGTGGGGCATGCCCGCCCCGTGTCCGGATTGTGGGGCCCGTCCACCCCGTGTCCGGACAGTGGGCCGCCTGCCCGGACTGTGGGCCGCCTGCCCTGGGTCTAGCCCCAGGTCTAGACTGTGGGGCCGCCTGCCCCGGGATTAGCTCCGTGTCCGGACTGTGGGGGCGGGCGCCCGCCCGCCCCGTGTCCTGACTGTGGAGCCCGCCCGTCCCGTATCCTGACTGTGGGCACCGCACGCCCCGAGCCTGGACTGTGTGGCACGCCCGCCCCGAGCGGGAAAGGGGAGCCCGTCCGCCCCGAGCCTGGACTGAGGGGCCCGTCCGCCCCGAGCCTGGACTGTGGGGCCCGTCCGCCCTGAGCCTGGACTGTGGGGCCAGTCCGCCCCGAGCCTGGACTGTGGGGCCCGTCCGCCCCGAGCCTGGACTGTGGGGCCCGTCCGCCCTGAGCCTGGACTGTGGGGCCCGCCCTATGTACGGACTGTGGCCGCACTGCATCTGGACTGTGGGGCCCGTCCACCCCGTGTCCGGACTGTGGGGCCGCCTGCATCGGGTCTAGCTCCTGGACTGGACTGTGGGGCCCCCCACCCCAGGTCCGGATGGTGGGGCCCCCCGCCCGCCCCGAGTCTAGCCCCAGGTCTGGACTGTGGGCCCCCGCGTCAGCCCCGGGCACGGACTGTGGGGCCCCCCACCCGCCCCGGGTCTGAACTTTGGGACCGGCTGCCCCGGGTCTAGCCCCGAGCCTGGACTGTGGGGCCCACCCTATGTCCGGACTGTGGCCGCCCCGTGTCCGGACTGTGGGGCTCGTCCACCCCGTGTCCGGACTTTGGGGCTGCCTGCCCCGGGTCTAGCTCCAGGTCTGGACTGTGGGGCATGTCAAGCCCGTGTCAGGACTGTGGGGCCCATCCTCCCCGTGTCTGGACTGTGGGGCCGCCAGCCCTGGTACTAGCCCCGTGTCCGGACTGTGGGGCCCGTCCGCTCCGAGCCTGGACTGTGGTGCCCGTCCGCTCCGAGCCTAGACTGCGGGGCCCGTCCGCCCCGAGCCCGGACTGTGGGGCCCCTCCGCCCCGAGCCCGGACTGTGGGGCCCCTCCGCCCCGAGCCTGGACTGTGGGGCCCCTCCGCCCCGAGCCTGGACTGTGGGGCCCCTCCGCCCCGAGCCTGGACTGTGGGGCCCCTCCGCCCCGAGCCTGGACTGTGGGGCCCCTCCGCCCCGAGCCTGGACTGTGGGGCCCCTCCGCCCCGAGCCTGGACTGCGGGGCCCGTCCGCAGCGAGGATGGACTGTGGGGCCTGTCCGCCCTGAGCCTGGACTGTGGGGCCCATCCGTCCCGGGTCTAGCCCCGAGCCTGGACTGTGGGGCCCGCCCTATATCCGGACTGCGGCCGCCCTGTGTCCGGACTGTGGGGCCCCCCGCTCGCCCCGATTCCAGACTGTGGGGCCCCTCGCCCGGCCCGGGTCCAGACTGTGGGATCCCCCGCTTGCCCCGGGTCTGGACTGTGGGGCCGACTGCCCCCGGGTCTAGCCCCGAGCCTGGACTGTGGGGCCCGCCAACCTAATGTCCAGACTGTGCCCCCCCGTGTCTGGAATGTGGGGACCGTCCACCCCGTGTCCGGACTGTGGGCCGCCTGCTCCAGGTCTAGCCCTAGGTCTGGACTGTGGGGCATGCCCGCCCCGCATCCGGACTGTGGGGCCCGTCCACCCCTTGTCCGGACTGTGGGCCGCCTGCCCCGGGTCTAGCCCCAGGTCTGGACTGTGAAGCCGCCTGTCCCGGGATTAGCCCCGTGTCCGGCCTGTGGGTGTCCTGACTGTAGGGCTCGCCCGCCCCGAGTCCAGACTGTGGGGCCCATCCGCACCGTGTCCTGACTTGGGGCCGCCTGCCCCGGGTCTAGCCCCAGGTCTCGACTGTGGGGCCACCTGCCCCGGGACTAGCCCCGAGCCTGGACTGATGGGCACGCCCGCCCCGAGCGGGAAAGGGAGGCCCATCCGCTCCGAGCCTGGACTGTGGGGCCCGTCCGCCCCGTGTCCGGACTGTGGGGCCGCCTGCCCCAGGACAAGCCCAGTCCCCGGACTGTGGGGCCCGCCCCATGTCCTAACTATGGGCTCGCCCACACTGTGTCCTGACTGTGGGGCCCGTCCGCCCCGAGCCTGGACTGTGGGGCCAGTTGCCCCCGGGTCTAGCCCCGAGCCTGGACTGTGGGGACCGCTCGCCCTATGTCCGGACTGTGGCCGCCTCGTGTCCGTACTGTGGGGCCCGTCCACCCCGTGTCCGGACTGTGGGGCTGCCTGCCCCGGGTCTAGCCCCAACTCTGGACTGTGGGGCATGCCCGCCCCGTGTCAGGACTGTGGGGCCCGTCCGACCCGTGTCAGGACTTTGCGGCCGCCAGCCCCGGGTCTAGCCGCAGGTCTGGACTGTTGGGCCGCCTGCCCCAGGACTAGCACCGTGTCCTAACTATGGGCCCGCCCACCCCGTGTCCTGACTGTGGGGCTCGCCCGCAGAGTGTCCCGACTGTGGGGCCAGCCCGCCCTGTGTCCTGACTGTGGGGCCCCCCGCCCCGAGCCTGGACTGAGGGGCCCATCCGCCCCGAGCCTGGACTGTGGGGCCCATCCGCCCCGAGCCTGGACTGTGGGGCCCGTACGCCCCGAGCCTGGACTGTGGGGCCCGTACGCCCCGAGCCTGGACTGTGGGGCCCGTCCGCCCCGAGCCTGGACTGTGGGGCCCGTCCGCCCCGAGCCTGGACTGTGGGGCCCGTCCGCCCCGAGCCTGGACTGTGGGGCCCGTCCGCCCCGAGCCTGGACTGTGGGGCCCATCCGCCCCGAGCCTGGACTGTGGGGCCCGTCCGCCCCGAGCCTGGACTGTGGGGCCCGCCCTATGTACGGACTGTGGCCGCACTGCATCTGGACTGTGGGGCCCGTCCACCCCGTGTCCGGACTGTGGGGCCGCCTGCATCGGGTCCGGATGGTGGGGCCCCCCGCCCGCCCCGAGTCTAGCCCCAGGTCTGGACTGTGGGCCCCCGCGTAAGCCCCGGGCACGGACTGTGGGGCCCCCCACCCGCCCCGGGTCTGAACTGTGGGGCCGGCTGCCCCGGATCTAGCCCCGAGCCTGGACTGTGGGGCCCACCCTATGTCCGGACTGTGGCCGCCCTGTGTCCGGACTGTGGGGCTCGTCCACCCCGTGTCCGGACTTTGGGGCTGCCTACCCCGGGTCTAGCTCCAGGTCTGGACTGTGGGGCATGTCAAGCCCGTGTCAGGACTGTGGGGCCCATCCTCCCCGTGTCTTGACTGTGGGGCCACCTGCCCCTGGTCTAGCCTCAGGTCTGGACTGTGGGGCCGCCAGCCCTGGTACTAGCCCCGTGTCCGGACTGTGGGGCCCGTCCGCTCCGAGCCTGGACTGTGGTGCCCGTCCGCTCCGAGCCTAGACTGCGGGGCCCGTCCGCCCCGTGTCCGGACTGTGGGGCCGGTTGCCCCGGGTCTAGCCCCGAACCTGGAATGTGCGGCCCGCCCACCCTATGTCCGGACTGTGGCCGCCCCGTGTCCAGACTGTAGGGCTCGTGCACCCCGTGTCCGGACTGTGGGGCATGTCCGCCCCATGTCAGGACTGTGGGGCCGGTTGCCCCGGGTCTAGCCCCGAACCTGGAATGTGCGGCCCGCCCACCCTATGTCCGGACTGTGGCCGCCCCGTGTCCGGACTGTAGGGCTCGTCCGCCCCGTGTCCGGACTGTGGGGCCCGTCCGCCCCGAGCCCGGACTGTGGGGCCCGTCCGCCCCGAGCCCGGACTGTGGGGCCCGTCCGCCCCGAGCCCGGACTGTGGGGCCCGTCCGCCCCGAGCCCGGACTGTGGGGCCCGTCCGCCCCGAGCCCGGACTGTGGGGCCCGTCCGCCCCGAGCCCGGACTGTGGGGCCCGTCCGCCCCGAGCCCGGACTGTGGGGCCCCTCCGCCCCGAGCCCGGACTGTGGGGCCCCTCCGCCCCGAGCCCGGACTGTGGGGCCCCTCCGCCCCGAGCCCGGACTGTGGGGCCCCTCCGCCCCGAGCCCGGACTGTGGGGCCCCTCCGCCCCGAGCCTGGACTGTGGGGCCCCTCCGCCCCGAGCCTGGACTGTGGGGCCCCTCCGCCCCGAGCCTGGACTGTTGGGCCCGTCCGACCTGAGCCTGAACTGCGGGGCCCGTCCAAAGCGAGGATGGACTGTGGGGCCTGTCCGCCCTGAGCCTGGACAGTGGGGCCCATCCGTCCCGGGTCTAGCACCGAGCCTGGACTGTGGGGCCCGCCCTATATCCGGACTGCGGCCGCCCCGTGTCCGGACTGTGGGGCCGCCTGCCCCGGGTCTAGCCCCAGGTCCGGACTGTGGGGCCCCCCGCCCGCCCCGATTCCAGACTGTGGGGCCCCTCGCCCGCCCCGGGTCCAGACTGTGGGATCCCCCGCTTGCCCCGAGTCTGGACTGTGGGGCCGATTGCCCCCGGGTCTAGCCCCGAGCCTGGACTGTGGGGCCCGCCAACCTTATGTCCGGACTGTGCCCCCCCGTGTCTGGAATGTGGGGACCGTCCACCCCGTGTCCGGACTGTGGGCCGCCTGCCCCGGGTCTAGCCCCAGGTCTGGACTGTGAAGCCGCCTGTCCTGGGATTAGCCCCGTGTCCGGCCTGTGGGTGTCCTGACTGTAGGGCTCGCCCGCCCCGAGTCCAGACTGTGCGGCCCATCCGCACCGTGTCCTGACTTGGGGCCGCCTGCCCCGGGTCTAGCCCCAGGTCTCGACTGTGGGGCCACCTGCCCCGGGACTAGCCCCGAGCCTGGACTGTGGGGCACGCCCGCACCGAGCGGGAAAGGGAGGCCCATCCGCTCCGAGCCTGGACTGTGGGGCCCGCCCGCCCCGAGCCTGGACTGTGGGGCCCGTCCGCCCCGTGTCCGGACTGTGGGGCCGCCTGCCCCAGGACAAGCCCAGTCCCCGGACTGTGGGGCCCGCCCCATGTCCTAACTATGGGCTCGCCCACACTGTGTCCTGACTGTGGGGCCCGTCCGCCCCGAGCCTGGACTGTGGGGCCAGTTGCCCCCGGGTCTAGCCCCGAGCCTGGACTGTGGGGACCGCCCGCCCTATGTCCGGACTGTGGCCGCCTCGTGTCCGTACTGTGGGGCCCGTCCACCCCGTGTCCGGACTGTGGGGCTGCCTGCCCCGGGTCTAGCCCCAACTCTGGACTGTGGGGCATGCCCGCCCCGTGTCAGGACTGTGGGGCCCGTCCGACCCGTGTCAGGACTTTGCGGCCGCCAGCCCCGGGTCTAGCCGCAGGTCTGGACTGTTGGGCCGCCTGCCCCAGGACTAGCACCGTGTCCTAACTATGGGCCCGCCCACCCCGTGTCCTGACTGTGGGGCTCGCCCGCAGAGTGTCCCGACTGTGGGGCCAGCCCGCCCTGTGTCCTGACTGTGGGGCCCCCCGCCCCGAGCCTGGACTGAGGGGCCCATCCGCCCCGAGCCTGGACTGTGGGGCCCATCCGCCCCGAGCCTGGACTGTGGGGCCCGTACGCCCCGAGCCTGGACTGTGGGGCCCATACGCCCCGAGCCTGGACTGTGGGGCCCGTCCGCCCCGAGCCTGGACTGTGGGGCCCGTCCGCCCCGAGCCTGGACTGTGGGACCCGTCCGCCCCGAGCCTGGACTGTGGGGCCCGTCCGCCCCGAGCCTGGACTGTGGGGCCCATCCGCCCCGAGCCTGGACTGTGGGGCCCGTCCGCCCCGAGCCTGGACTGTGGGGCCCGCCCTATGTACGGACTGTGGCCGCACTGCATCTGGACTGTGGGGCCCGTCCACCCCGTGTCCGGACTGTGGGGCCGCCTGCATCGGGTCCGGATGGTGGGGCCCCCCGCCCGCCCCGAGTCTAGCCCCAGGTCTGGACTGTGGGCCCCCGCGTAAGCCCCGGGCACGGACTGTGGGGCCCCCCACCCGACCCGGGTCTGAACTGTGGGGCCGGCTGCCCCGGATCTAGCCCCGAGCCTGGACTGTGGGGCCCACCCTATGTCCGGACTGTGGCCACCCTGTGTCCGGACTGTGGGGCTCGTCCACCCCGTGTCCGGACTTTGGGGCTGCCTACCCCGGGTCTAGCTCCAGGTCTGGACTGTGGGGCATGTCAAGCCCGTGTCAGGACTGTGGGGCCCATCCTCCCCGTGTCTTGACTGTGGGGCCACCTGCCCCTGGTCTAGCCTCAGGTCTGGACTGTGGGGCCGCCAGCCCTGGTACTAGCCCCGTGTCCGGACTGTGGGGCCCGTCCGCTCCGAGCCTGGACTGTGGTGCCCGTCCGCTCCGAGCCTAGACTGCGGGGCCCGTCCGCCCCGTGTCCGGACTGTGGGGCCGGTTGCCCCGGGTCTAGCCCCGAACCTGGAATGTGCGGCCCGCCCACCCTATGTCCGGACTGTGGCCGCCCCGTGTCCAGACTGTAGGGCTCGTGCACCCCGTGTCCGGACTGTGGGGCATGTCCGCCCCATGTCAGGACTGTGGGGCCGGTTGCCCCGGGTCTAGCCCCGAACCTGGAATGTGCGGCCCGCCCACCCTATGTCCGGACTGTGGCCGCCCCGTGTCCGGACTGTAGGGCTCGTCCGCCCCGTGTCCGGACTGTGGGGCCCGTCCGCCCCGAGCCCGGACTGTGGGGCCCGTCCGCCCCGAGCCCGGACTGTGGGGCCCGTCCGCCCCGAGCCCGGACTGTGGGGCCCGTCCGCCCCGAGCCCGGACTGTGGGGCCCGTCCGCCCCGAGCCCGGACTGTGGGGCCAGTCCGCTCCGAGCCCGGACTGTGGGGCCCGTCCGCCCCGAGCCCGGACTGTGGGGCCCGTCCGCCCCGAGCCCGGACTGTGGGGCCCGTCCGCCCCGAGCCCGGACTGTGGGGCCCCTCCGCCCCGAGCCCGGACTGTGGGGCCCCTCCGCCCCGAGCCCGGACTGTGGGGCCCCTCCGCCCCGAGCCCGGACTGTGGGGCCCCTCCGCCCCGAGCCTGGACTGTGGGGCCCCTCCGCCCCGAGCCTGGACTGTGGGGCCCCTCCGCCCCGAGCCTGGACTGTTGGGCCCGTCCGACCTGAGCCTGAACTGCGGGGCCCGTCCGCAGCGAGGATGGACTGTGGGGCCTGTCCGCCCTGAGCCTGGACAGTGGGGCCCATCCGTCCCGGGTCTAGCCCCGAGCCTGGACTGTGGGGCCCGCCCTATATCCGGACTGCGGCCGCCCCGTGTCCGGACTGTGGGGCCGCCTGCCCCGGGTCTAGCCCCAGGTCCGGACTGTGGGGCCCCCCGCCCGCCCCGATTCCAGACTGTGGGGCCCCTCGCCCGCCCCGGGTCCAGACTGTGGGATCCCCCGCTTGCCCCGGGTCTGGACTGTGGGGCCGATTGCCCCCGGGTCTAGCCCCGAGCCTGGACTGTGGGGCCCGCCAACCTTATGTCCGGACTGTGCCCCCCCCGTGTCTGGAATGTGGGGACCGTCCACCCCGTGTCCGGACTGTGGGCCGCCTGCTCCGGGTCTAGCCCTAGGTCTGGACTGTGGGGCATGCCCGCCCCGCATCCGGACTGTGGGGCCTGTCCACCCCTTGTCCGGACTGTGGGCCGCCTGCCCCGGGTCTAGCCCCAGGTCTGGACTGTGAAGCCGCCTGTCCCGGGATTAGCCCCGTGTCCGGCCTGTGGGTGTCCTGACTGTAGGGCTCGCCCGCCCCGAGTCCAGACTGTGCGGCCCATCCGCACCGTGTCCTGACTTGGGGCCGCCTGCCCCGGGTCTAGCCCCAGGTCTCGACTGTGGGGCCACCTGCCCCGGGACTAGCCCCGAGCCTGGACTGTGGGGCACGCCCGCACCGAGCGGGAAAGGGAGGCCCATCCGCTCCGAGCCTGGACTGTGGGGCCCGCCCGCCCCGAGCCTGGACTGTGGGGCCAGTCCACCCCGAGCATGGACTGTGGTGCCAGTCCACCCCGAGCCTGGACTGTGGGGCCCGCCCGCCCCGAGCCTGGACTGTGGGGCCCGCCCGCCCCGAGCCTGGACTGTGGGGCCCGCCCGCCCCGAGCCTGGACTGTGGGGCCCGCCCGCCCCGAGCCTGGACTGTGGGGCCCGTCCGCCCCGAGCCTGGACTGTGGGGCCCGTCCGCCCCGAGCCTGGACTGTGGGGCCCGTCCGCCCCGAGCCTGAACTGTGGGGCCCGTCCGCCCCGAGCCTGGACTGTGGGGCCCGTCCGCCCCGAGCCTGGACTGTGGGGCCCGCCCGCCCCGAGCCTGGACTGTGGGGCCCCCCCCGCCCGCCCCGAGCCTGGACTGTGGGGCCCCCCCGCCCACCCCGAGCCTGGACTGTGGGGCCCCCCCGCCCCGAGCCTGGACTGTGGGGCCCCCCCGCCCCGAGCCTGGACTGTGGGGCCCGTCCGCCCTGAGCCTGGACTGTGGGGCCCGTCCGCCCCGAGCCTGGACTGTGGGGCCCGTCCGCCCCGAGCCTGGACTGTGGGGCCCGTCCGCCCCGAGCCTGGACTGTGGGGCCCGTCCGCCCCGAGCCTGGACTGTGGGGCCCGTCCGCCCGCCCCGGGTCTGGACTGTGGGGCCCATCCGCTCCGAGCCTGGACTGTGGGGCACGTCCGCCCCGAGCCTGGACTGTGGGGCCAGTCCACCCCGAGCATGGACTGTGGGGCCCGTCAGCCCCGAGTCTGGACTGTGGGGCCCATCAGCCCCGAGCCTGGACTGTGGGGCCCATCAGCCCCGAGCCTGGACTGTGGTGCCCCCCCGCCCACCCCGAGCCTGGACTGTGGGGTCCGCCCGCCCCGAGCCTGGACTGTGGGGCCCGTCAGCCCCGAGCCTGGACTGTGGGGCCCATCAGCCCCGAGCCTGGAATGTGGGGCCCATCAGCCCCGAGCCTGGACTGTGGGGCCCCCCCGCCCGCCCCGGGTCTGGACTTTGGGGCCAGCTGCCCCCGGGTCTAGCCCCGAGCCTGGACTGGCCCGCCCTATGTCTGGACTGTGGGGCCCGTCCACCCCGTGTCCGGACTGTGCGGCCACCTGCCCCGGCTCTAGCCCCAGGTCAGGACTGTGGGGCATGCCCGCCCCGTGTCAGGACTGTGGGGCCCGTCCGCCCCGTGTCCGGATTGTGGGGCCGCCTGCCCTGGGACTAGCCCCGAGTCCGGACTGTGGCCTCCCCGTGTCCGGACTGTGGGGCTCGTCCACCCCGTGTCCGGACTTTGGGGCTGCCAACCCCGGGTCTAGCCCCAGGTCTGGACTGTGGGGCCCGTCCACCCCGTATCTGGACTGTGGGGCCGCCTACCCCAGGTCTAGCCTCAGTTCTGGACTGTGGGGCCCGTCCGCCCCGAGCCTGGACTGTGGGGCCCGTCCGCCCCGAGCCTGGACTGTGGGGCCCGTCCGCCCCGAGCCTGGACTGTGGGGCCCGCCCGCCCCGAGCCTGGACTGTGGGGCCCGCCCGCCCCGAGCCTGGACTGTGGGGCCCGCCCGCCCCGAGCCTGGACTGTGGGGCCCGTCAGCCCCGAGCCTGGACTGTGGGGCCCGTCCGCCCCGAGCCTGGACTGTGGGGCCCGTCCGCCCCGAGCCTGGACTGTGGGGCCCGTCCGCCCCGAGCTTGGACTGTGGGGCCCGTCAGCCCCGAGCCTGGACTGTGGGGCCCGTCCGCCCCGAGCCTGGACTGTGGGGCCCGTCCGCCCCGAGCCTGGACTGTGGGGCCCGTCCGCCCCGAGCCTGGACTGTGGGGCCCGTCCGCCCCGAGCCTGGACTGTGGGGCCCGTCCGCCCCGAGCCTGGACTGTGGGGCCCCCCCGCCCGCCCCGGGTCTGGACTGTGGGGCCCGTCAGCCCTGAGCCTGGACTGTGGGGCCCATCAGCCCCGAGCCTGGACTGTGGGGCCCATCAGCCCCGAGCCTGGACTGTGGTGCCCCCCTGCCCACCCCGAGCCTGGACTGTGGGGTCCGCCCGCCCCGAGCCTGGACTGTGGGGCCCGTCAGCCCCGAGCCTGGACTGTGGGGCCCATCAGCCCCGAGCCTGGACTGTGGGGCCCCCCCGCCCGCCCCGGGTCTGGACTTTGGGGCCAGCTGCCCCCGGGTCTAGCCCCGAGCCTGGACTGGCCCGCCCTATGTCTGGACTGTGGGGCCCGTCCACCCCGTGTCCGGACTGTGCGGCCGCCTGCCCCGGCTCTAGCCCCAGGTCAGGACTGTGGGGCATGCCCGCCCCGTGTCAGGACTGTGGGGCCCGTCCGCCCCGTGTCCGGATTGTGGGGCCGCCTGCCCTGGGACTAGCCCCGAGTCCGGACTGTAGGGCCCGCCCACAGGGCCCGCCCACCCCGTGTCGTAACAATGGGCCCGCCCGCCCCGAGCCTGGACTGTGGGGCCCGTCCGCTCCAAGCGTGGACTGTGGGGCCCGTCCATCCAGAGCATGGACAGTGGGGCCCGAGCGTGGAATGTGGGGCCCGTTCGCCCCGAGCCAGTACTGTGGAGCACATCCGCCCCGAGCCTGGACTGTGGGGCCCGTCCGCCCCAAGCCTGGACTGTGTGGCTCCCCGCCCCAGGTCAGAAATGTGGGGCCGGCTACCCCGGGTCTAGCCCCGAGCCTGGACTGTGGGGCCCGCCCACCCTATGTCTGGACTGTGGCCTCCCCGTGTCCGGACTGTGGGGCTCGTCCACCCCGTGTCCGGACTTTGGGGCTGCCAACCCCGGGTCTAGCCCCAGGTCTGGACTGTGGGGCCCGTCCACCCCGTATCTGGACTGTGGGGCCGCCTACCCCAGGTCTAGCCTCAGGTCTGGACTGTGGGGCCCGTCCGCCCCGAACCTGGACTGTGGGGCCCGTTCGCCCCGAGCCTGGACTGTGGGGCCCGTCCGCCCCGAGCCTGGACTGTGGGGCCCGTCCGCCCCGAGCCTGGGCTGTGGGGCCCGTCCGCCCCGAGCCTGGGCTGTGGGGCCCGTCCTCCCCGAGCCTGGGCTGTGGGACCCATCCGCCCCGAGCCTGGGCTGTGGGGCCCGTCTGCCCCGAGCCTGGGCTGTGGGGCCCGTCCGCCCCGGGTCTAGCCCCGAGCCTGGACTGTGCGGCCCATCCGCCCTATATCCGGACTGCGGCCGCCCCGTGTCTGGAGTGTGGGCCCGTCCGCCCCGTGTACGGACTGTGGGGCCGTCTGCTTCGGATCTAGCCCCAGGTCTGGACGGTGGGGCCGCCCGCCCCGAGTCTAGCCCCAGGTCTGGACTGTGGAGCCCCCCGCCAGCCCCGGGTACGGACTGTGGGGCCCGCCCGCCCCGAGTCTGGACTGTGGGGCCGGTTGCCGCGAGTCTGGCCCCGAGCCTGAACTGTGCGGCCCGCACACCCTATGTCCGGACTGCGTCCACCCTGTGTCCGGACTGTGGGGCCGCCTTCCCCGGGTCTGGACTGTGGGGCATATCCACCCCATGTCAGGACTGTGGGGCCGCCTGCACCGGGACTAGCCCCGTGTCCGGACTGTGGGGCCCGTCCGCCCCGAGCCTGGACTGTGGGGCCCGTCCGCCCCGAGCCTGGACTGTGGGGCCCCCCACCCCTGGTCTGAAATGTGGGGCCGGCTGCCCCGGGTCTAGCCCCGAGCCTGGACTGTGGGGCCCGCCCACCCTATGTCTGGACTGTGGCCGCCCCGAGTCCAGACTGTGGGCCTCGCCCTATATCCGGACTGCGGCCGCCCCGTGTCCGGACTGTGGGGCCGCCTGCCCCGGGTCTAGCCCCAGGCCCGGACTGTGGGGCCCGACGCCCGCCCCGATTCCAGACTGTGGGGCCCCTCGCCCGCCCCTGGTCCGGACTGTGGGATCCTCTGCTTGCCCTGGGTCCGGACTGTGGGGCCACCCGCCCCGGGACTGGACTGTGGGGCCGAATGCCCCCGGGTCTAGCCCCGAGCCTGGACTGTGGGGCCCGCCCGCCTTATGTCCGGACTGTGGCCCCCCCCCCCGTGTCCGGACTGTGGGGACCGTCCACCCCGTGTCCGGACTGTGGGCCACCTGCTCCGGGTCTAGCCCCAGGTCTGGACTGTGGGCCGCCTGCTCCGGGTCTAGCCCCAGGTCTGGACTGTGGGGCATGCCCGCCCCGTGTCCGGACTGTGGGGCCCATCCACCCCGTGTCCGGACTGTGGGCCGCCTGCCCCGGGTCTAGCCTCAGGTCTGAACTGTGGGGCCGCCTGCCCCGGGTCTAGCCCCAGGTCTGGACTATGGGGCATGCCCGCCCCGCGTCCGGACTGTGGGGCCCGTCCACCCCGTGTCTGGACTGTGGGCCGCCTGCCCCTGGTCTAGCCTCAGGTCTGGACTGTGGGGCCACCTGCCCCGGGATTAGCCCCGTGTCCGGACTGTGGGGCCCGCCCGCCCCATGTCCTGACTGTGGGGGCGGGCGACATGTGGGCCCGCCCGCCCCATGTCCTGACTGTGGGGCCCGCCCTGTGTCCTGACTGTGGGGACCGCCCTGTGTCCTGACTGTGGGGCCCGCCCGCCCTGTGTCCTGACTTTGGGGCCCGCCCGCCCTGTGTCCTGACTTTGGGGCCCGCCCGCCCTGTGTCCTGACTTTGGGGCCTGCCAGCCCTGTGTCCTGACTGTGGGGGGCCCACCCACCCCGTGTCCGGACTGTGGGCCGCCTGCCCCGGGTCTAGCCTCAGGTCTGGACTATGGGGCATGCCCGCCCCGCGTCCGGACTGTGGGGCCCGTCCACCCCGTGTCTGGACTGTGGGCCGCCTGCCCCTGGTCTAGCCCCAGGTCTGGACTGTGGGGCCACCTGCCCCGGGATTAGCCCCGTGTCCGGACTGTGGGGCCCGCCGCCCCATGTCCTGACTGTGGGGCCCGCCCTGTGTCCTGACTGTGGGGCCCGCCCTGTGTCCTGACTGTGGGGCCCGCCCTGTGTCCTGACTGTGGGGCCCGCCCGCCCTGTGTCCTGACTTTGGGGCCCGCCCGCCCTGTGTCCTGACTTTGGGGCCCGCCAGCCCTGTGTCCTGACTTTGGGGCCCGCCAGCCCTGTGTCCTGACTTTGGGGCCCGCCAGCCCTGTGTCCTGACTGTGGGGCGCACCCACCGCCAGCCCTGTGTCATGACTGTGGGTGGGCGCCAGCCCCGTGTCCTGACTGTGGGGCTCATCCGCCCAGTGTCCAGACTGTGGGGCTCATCCGCCCCGTGTCCAGACTGTGGGGCATGCCCGCCCCGAGCTTGGACTGTGGGGCCCGTCTGCCCCGAGCTTGGACTGTGGGGCCCGTCCGTGCCGGGTCTAGCCCCGAGCCTGGACTGTGGGGCCCGGCCGCCCTATATCCGGACTGCGGCGGCCCCGTGTCCGGACTATGGGCCCGTCCGCCCCGTGTCCGGACTGTGGGGCTGCCTGCATCGGGTCTAACCCCAGGTCTGGACTGTGGGGCCCCCCGCCCCGAGTCTAGCCCCAGGTCTGGACTGTGGGACCCCCCGCCAGCCCCGGGTACGGACTGTGGGGCTCCCCGCCCGCCCCGAGTCTGGACTGTGGGGCCGGTTGCCCCGGGTCTGGCCCAGGGTCTGGCCCCGAGCCTGGACTGTGCGGCCCGCCCACCCTATGTCCGGACTGCGGACGCCCTGTGTCCGGACTGTAGGGTTCGCCCACCCCGTGTCCGGACTGTGGGGCCGCCTGCCCCGTGTCTGGACTGTGGGGCATGTCCGCCCCATGTCAGGACTGTGGGGCATGTCCGCCCCATGTCAGGACTGTGGGGCTCGTCCACCCCGTGTCTGGACTGTGGGGCCGCCTGCCCCGAGTCGAGCCTCAGGTCTGGACTGTGGGGCCGCCTGCCCCGGGACTAGCCCCATGTCTGGACTGTGGGGCCCGTCCGCCCCGAGCCTGGACTGTGGGGCCCGTCCGCCCCGAGCCTGGACTGTGAGGCCCGTCCGCCCGGGGTCTGAAATGTGGGGCCGGATTCCCCGGGTCTAGCCCCGAGCCTGGACTGTGTGTTCCCCCCGCCCCGGGTCTAGCCCGGAGCCTGGACTGTGGGGCCACCCCGAGTCCAGACTGTGGGGCTCGCCCTATATCCGGACTGCGGCCGCCACGTGTCCGGACTGTGGGGCCGCCTGCCTCGGGTCTAGCCCCAGGTCCGGACTGTGGGGCCCCCCGCCCGCCCTGATTCCAGACTGTGGGGCCCCTCGCCCACCCCGGGTCCGGACTGTGGGATCCCCCGCTTGCCCCGGGTCCGGACAGTGGGGCCCCCCTCCCCGGGTCTGGACTGTGGGGCCGACTGCCCCCGGGTCTAGCCCCGAGCCTGGACTGTGGGGCCCGCCCGCCCGCCTTATGTCCCCACTGTGGCCCCCCCCGTGTCCGGACTGTGGGGACCATCCACCCCGTGTCCGGACTGTGGGGCTCGCCCGCCCCGTGTCCAGACTGTGGGGCTCGCCCGCCCCGTGTCCAGACTGTGGGGCTCATCCGCCCCGTGTCCAGACTGTGGGGCCGCCTGCCCCGGGACTAGCCCCGTGTCCGGACTGGGGGGCCCGTCCACCCTGTGTCCGGACTGTGGGGCCCGTCCACCCCGTGTCCGGACTGTGGGGCCCGTCCACCCCGTGTCCGGACTGTGGGGCCCGTCCACCCCGTGTCCGGACTGTGGGGCCCGTCCACCCCGTGTCCGGACTGTGGGGCCCGTCCACCCCGTGTCCGGACTGTGGGGCCCGTCCACCCCGTGTCCGGACTGTGGGGCCCGTCCACCCCGTGTCCGGACTGTGGGTCGCCTGCCCCGGGTCTAGCCCCAGGTCTGGAATGTGGGGCATGTCCGCCCCATGTCAGTTCTGTGAGACCCATCCACCCCGTGTCTAGAATATGGGACCGCCTGCCCCGGGTCTAGCCTCAGGTCTGGACTGTGGGGCCGCCTGCCCCGGGTCTAGCCCCAGGTCTGGACTATGGGGCATGCCCGCCCCGTGTCCGGACTGTGGTGCCCGTCCACCCCGTGTCTGGACTGTGGGCCGCCTGCCCCGGGTCTAGCCCCAGTCTGGACTGTGGGGCCAGCCCGCCCCGTGTCCTGACTGTGGGGCCCGCCCGCCCTGTGTCCTGACTGTGGAGCCCGCCCGCCCCGTGTCCTGACTGTGGGGCTCGCCCGCCCCGTGTCCTGACTGTGGGGCTCGCCCGCCCCGTGTCCTGACTGTGGAGCCCGCCCGCCCCGTGTCCTGACTGTGGGGCCCGCCCGCCCCGTGTCCTGACTGTGGGGCCCGCCCGCCCTATGTGCGTACTATGGCCGCCCCGTGTCCGGACTGTGGGGCCCGTCCACCCCGTGTCCGGACTGTGGGGCCGCCTGCCCCGGCTCTAGCCCCAGGTCAGGACTGTGGGGCATGCCCGCCCCGTGTCAGAACTGTGGGGCCCGTCCGCCCCATGTCCGGACTGTGGGGCCGCCTGCCCCGGGACTAGCCCCGTGTACGGACTGTGGGGCCCGCCCGCCCCGTGTCGTAACTATGGGCCCGCCCGCCCCGAGCCTGGACTGTGGAGCCCGTCCGCCCCGAGTCTGGACTGTGGGGCCCGTCCGCTCCAAGCGTGGACTGTGGGGCCCGTCCGCCCCGAGCGTGGACTGTGGGGCCAGAGCGTGGACTGTGGGGCCCGTTCGCTCCGAGCCAATACTGTGGGGCCCATCCGCCCCGAGTCTGGACTGTGGGGCCCATCCGCCCCGAGCCTGGACTGTGTGGCCGCCTGCCCCGGGCCGAGCCTCAGGTCTGGACTGTGGAGCCCGTCTGCCCCGAGCCTGGACTGTGGGGCCCGTTCGCCCCGAGCCAATACTGTGGGGCCCATCTGCCCCGAGCCTGGACTGTGGGGCCCATCCGCCCCGAGCCTGGACTGTGTGGCCCCCCGCCCCGGGTCTGAAATGTGGGGCCGGCTTCCCCGGGTTTAGCCCCGAGCCTGGACTGTGGGGCCCGCCCACCCTGTGTCTAGAATGTGGGGCCGCCAGCCCCGGGTCTAGCCTCAGGTCTGGACTGTAGAGCCGCCTGCCCCGGGTCTAGCCCCAGGTCTTGAATATGGGTCATGCCCGCCCCGTATCCGGACTGTGGGGCCCGTCCACCCCGTGTCTAGAATGTGGGGCCGCCTGCCCCGGGTCTAGCCTCAGGTCTGGACTGTGGGGCCGCCAGCCCCGGGTTTAGCCCCAGGTCTTGACTATGGGGCATGCCCGCCCCGTATCCGGACTGTGGGGCCCGTCCAACCCGTGTCTGGACTGTGGGCCGCCTGCCCCGGGTCTAGCCCCAGGTCTGGACTGTGGGGCCACCTGCCCCGGGATTAGCCCTGTGTCCGGACTGTGGGGCCTGCCCGCCCTGTATCCTGACTGTGGAGCCTGCCCGCCCAATGTCCTGACTGTGGGGCCCGCCCTGTGTCCTGACTGTGGGGCCCGCCCGCCCCGTGTCCTGACTGTGGGGCCCGCCCGCCCCGTGTCCTGACTGTGGGGCCCGCCCGCCCCGTGTCCTGACTGTGGGGCCCGCCCGCCCCGTGTCCTGACTGTGGGTCCCGCCCGCTACCGTGTCCGGACTGTGGGGCTCGCCCGCCCCGTGTCCAGACTGTGGGGCTCATCCGCCCCGTGTCCAGACTTTGGGGCCGCCTGCCCCGGGACTAGCTCCGTGTCCGGACTGTGAGGCCCGTCCGCCCCGAGCCTGGACTGTGGGGCCCGTCCGCCCCGTGTCCTGACTGTGGGTCCCGCCCGCCCCGTGTCCTGACTGTGGGGCTCGCCCGCCCCGTGTCCTGACTGTGGGGCTCGCCCGCCCCGTGTCCAGACTGTGGGGCTCGCCCGCCCCGTGTCCTGACTGTGGGGCTCATCCGCCCAGTGTCTAGACTTTGGGGCCGCCTGCCCCGGGTCTAGCCCCGTTTCCGGTCTGTGGGGCACGCCCGCCCCAAGCTTGGACTGTGGGGCCCGTCCGTCCCGGGTCTAGCCCCGAGCCTGGACTGTGGGGCCCGGCCGCCCTATATCCGGACTGCGGCCGCCCAGTGTCCGGACTATGGGCCCGTCCGCCCCGTGTCCGGACTGTGGGGCCGCCTGCATCGGGTCTAGCCCCAGGTCTGGACTGTGGGGCCCCCCGCCCGCCCCGAGTCTAGCCCCAGGTCTGGACTGTGGGGCCCCCAGCCAGCCCCGGGTACGGACTGTGGGGCCCCCCGCCCGCCCCGGGTACGGACTGTGGGGCCCACCGCTCACCCCGAGTCTGGACTGTGGGGAAGCCTGCCCCGGGTCTGGACTGTGGGGCATGTCCGCCCCATGTCAGGACTGTGGGGCCCGTCCACCCCGTGTCTGGACTGTGGGGCCGCCTGCCCCTGGTTTAGCCTCAGGTCTGGACTGTGGGGCCGCCTGCCCCGGGACTAGCTCCGTGTCCGGACTGTGGGGCCCGTCCGCCCCGAGCCTGGACTGTGGGGCCCGTCCGCCCCGAGCCTGGACTGTGGGGCCCGTCCGCCCAGAGCCTGGACTGTGGGGCCCGTCCGCCAAGAGCCTGGACTGTGGGGCCCCCCGCCCGCCCCGGGTACGGACTGTGGGGCCCCCCGCTCGCCCCGAGTCTGGACTGTGGGGCCGCCTGCCCCGGGTCTGGACTGTGGGGCATGTTCGCCCCATGTCAGGACTGTGCGGCCCGTCCACCCCGTGTCTGGACTGTGGGTCCGCCTGCCCCTGGTCTAGCCTCAGGTCTGGACTGTGGGGCCGCCTGCCCCGGGACTAGCCCCGAGCCTGGACTGTGGGGCCCGTCCGCCATATGTCCGGACTGTGGCTCCCCCCGTGTCCGGATTATGGGGACCGTCCACCCCGTGTCCGGACTGTGGGCCGCGTGCTCCGGGTCTAGCCCCAGGTCTGCCCCGTGTCCTGACTGTGGGGCCCGCCCGCCCTATGTCCGTACTATGGCCGCCCCGTGTCCGGACTGTGGGGCCCGTCCACCCCGTGTCCGGACTGTGGGGCCGCCTGCCCCGGGACTAGCCCCGTGTACGGACTGTGGGGCCCGCCCGCCCCGTGTCGTAACTATGGGCCCGCCCGCCCCGAGCCTGGACTGTGGGGCCCGTCCGTCCCGAGTCTGGACTGTGGGGCCCGTCCGCTCCAAGCATGGACTGTGGGGCCCGTCCACCCCGTGTCTGGACTGTGGGCCGTCTGCCCCGGGTCTAACCCCAGGTCTGGACTGTGGGCCGCCTGCCCCGGGTCTAGCCCCAGGTCTGGACTGTGGGGCATGCCTGCTCCGTGTCCGGACTGTGGGGCCCGTCCACCCCGTGTCCGGACTGTGGGCCGTCTGCCCCAGGTCTAGCCCCAGGTCTGGACTGAGAAGCCGCCTGCCCCGGGATTAGCTCAGTGTCCGGACTGTGGGGCCTGCCCGCCCTGTATCCTGACTGTGGAGCCCGCCCGCCCAATGTCCTGACTGTGGGGCCCGCCCTGTGTCCTGACTGTGGGGCCCGCCCGGGGCCCGACCGCCCCGTGTCCTGACTGTGGGTCCCGCCCGCCCCGTGTCCTGACTGTGGGGCTCGCCCGCCCCGTGTCCTGACTGTGGGGCTCGCCCACCCCGTGTCCTGACTGTGGGGCTTGTCCGCCCAGTGTCTGGACTTTGGGGCAGCCTGCCCCGGGTCTAGCCCCGTTTCCGGTCTGTGGGGCACGCCCGCCCCAACCTTGGACTGTGGGGCCCGTCCGTCCCGGGTCTAGCCCCGAGCCTGGACTGTGGGGCCCGGCTGCCCTATATCCGGACTGCGGCCGCCCAGTGTCCGGACTATGGGCCCGTCCGCCCCGTGTCCGGACTGTGGGGCCGCCTGCATCGGGTCTAGCCCTAGGTCTGGACTGTGGGGCCCCCAGCCAGCCCCGGGTACGGACTGTGGGGCCCCCCGCCCGCCCCGGGTACGGACTGTGGGGCCCTCCGCTCGCCCCGAGTCTGGACTGTGGGGAAGCCTGCCCCGGGTCTGGACTGTGGGGCATGTCCGCCTCATGTCAGGACTGTGGGGCCCGTCCACCCCGTGTCTGGACTGTGGGGCCGCCTGCCCCTGGTCTAGCCTCAGGTCTGGACTGTGGGGCCGCCTGCCCCGGGACTAGCTCCGTGTCCGGACTGTGGGGCCCGTCCGCCCCGAGCCTGGACTGTGGGGCCCGTCCGCCCCGAGCCTGGACTGTGGGGCCCGTCCGCCCCGAGCCTGGACTGTGGGGCCCCCCGCCCGCACCGAGCCTGGACTGTGGGGCTCGCCCGCCCCGTGTCCAGACTGTGGGGCTCGCCCGCCCCGTGTCCAGACTGTGGGGCTCCTCCGCCCCGTGTCCAGACTTTGGGGCCGCCTGCCCCGGGACTAGCCCCGTGTCCGGACTGTGAGGCCCGTCCGCCCCGAGCCTGGACTGTGGGTCCCGTCCGCCCCGTGTCCTGACTGTGGGTCCCGTCCGCCCCGTGTCCTGACTGTGGGTCCCGCCCGCCCCGTGTCCTGACTGTGGGGCTCCCCTGCCCCGTGTCCAGACTGTGGGGCTCGCCCGCCCCGTGTCCAGACTGTGGGGCTCGCCCGCCCCGTGTCCAGACTGTGGGGCTCATCCGCCCCGTGTCCAGACTGTGGGGCTCATCCGCCCCGTGTCCAGACTTTGGGGCCGCCTGCCCCGGGACTAGCCCCGTGTCCGGACTGTGGGGCCCGTCCACCCCGTGTCCGGACTGTGGGGCCCGTCCACCCCGTGTCCGGACTGTGGGGCCCGTTCACCCCGGGTCCGGACTGTGGGGCCCGTCCACCCCGTGTCCGGACTGTGGGGCCCGTCCACACCGTGTCCGGACTGTGGGGCCCGTCCACCCCGTGTCCGGACTGTGGGTCGCCTGCCCCGGGACTAGCCCCAGGTCTGGACTGTGGGGCATGTCCGCCCCGTGTCAGGTCTGTGAGGCCCGTCCACCCCGTGTCTAGAATATGGGACCGCCTGCCCCGGGTCTAGCCTCAGGTTTGGACTGTGGGGCCGCCTGCCCCGGGTCTAGCCCCAGGTCTGGACTATGGGGCATGCCCGCCCCGTGTCCGGACTGTGGGGCCCGTCCACCCCGTGTCTGGACTGTGGGCCGCCTGCCCCGGGTCTAGCCCCAGGTCTGGACTGTGGGGCCAGCCCGCCCCGTGTCCTGACTGTGGGGCCCGCCCGCCCCGTGTCCTGACTGTGGAGCCCGCCCGCCCCGTGTCCTGACTGTGGGGCTCACCCGCCCCGTGTCCTGACTGTGGGGCTCGCCCGCCCCGTGTCCTGACTGTGGGGCCCGCCCGCCCCATGTCCTGACTGTGGGGCGGGCCGCCCGCCCGCCCCATGTCCTGACTGTGGGGCGGGCCGCCCGCCCGCCCTATACTGACTGTGGGGCGGTACTGACTGTGGGGCGGCCGCCCGCCACAT
The DNA here is from genome assembly GCF_046119375.1 of Phyllobates terribilis. NCBI lineage: Eukaryota > Metazoa > Chordata > Amphibia > Anura > Dendrobatidae > Phyllobates > Phyllobates terribilis. The sequence continues at coordinate 4,318,808 of NW_027362892.1, forward strand.
GTCCCGACTGTGGGGCCCGCCCGCCCCATGTCCTGACTGTGGGGCCCGCCCGCCCGGTGTCCTGACTGTGGGGCTCGCCCGCCCCGTGTCCTGACTGTGGGGCTCGCCCACCCCGTGTCCTGACTGTGGGGCTCGTCCACCCAGTGTCTGGACTTTGGGTCAGCCTGCCCCGGGTCTAGCCCCGTTTCCGGTCTGTGGGGCACGCCCGCCCCAACCTTGGACTGTGGGGCCCGTCCGTCCCGGGTCTAGCCCCGAGCCTGGACTGTGGGGCCCGGCTGCCCTATATCCGGACTGCGGCCGCCCAGTGTCCGGACTATGGGCCCGTCCGCCCCGTGTCCGGACTGTGGGGCCGCCTGCATCGGGTCTAGCCCTAGGTCTGGACTGTGGGGCCCCCCGCCGTCCCCGAGTCTAGCCCCAGGTCTGGACTGTGGGGCCCCCAGCCAGCCCCGGGTAAGGACTGTGGGGCCCCCCGCCCGCCCCGGGTACAGACTGTGGGGCCCTCCGCTCGCCCCGAGTCTGGACTGTGGGGAAGCCTGCCCCGGGTCTGGACTGTGGGGCATGTCCGCCCCATGTCAGGACTGTGGGGCCCGTCCACCCCGTGTCTGGACTGTGGGGCCGCCTGCCCCTGGTCTAGCCTCAGGTCTGGACTGTGGGGCCGCCTGCCCCGGGACTAGCTCCGTGTCCGGACTGTGGGGCCCGTCCGCCCCGAGCCTGGACTGTGGGGCCCCCCGCCCGCCCCGGGTACGGACTGTGGGGCCCCCCGCTCGCCCCGAGTCTGGACTGTGGGGCCGCCTGCCCCGGGTCTGGACTGTGGGGCATGTCCGCCCCATGTCAGGACTGTGGGGCCCGTCCACCCCGTGTCTGGACTCTGGGGCCGCCTGCCCCTGGTCTAGCCTCAGGTCTGGACTGTGGGGCCGCCTGCCCCGGGACTAGCCCCGTGTCCGGACTGTGGGGCCAGTCCGCCCCGAGCCTGGACTGTGGGGCCCGTCCGCCATATGTCCGGACTGTGGCTCCCCCCGTGTCCGGACTGTGGGCCGCGTGCTCCGGGTCTAGCCCCAGGTCTGGACTGTGGGGCATGCCTGCTCAGTGTCCGGACTGTGGGCCGTCTGCCCCAGGTCTAGCCTCAGGTCTGGACTGTGAAGCCGCCTGCCCCGGGATTAGCTCAGTGTCCGGACTGTGGGGCCCGCCTGCCCCGTGTCCTGACTGTGGGGCCCACCCGCCCTATGTCCGTACTATGGCCGCCCCGTGTCCGGACTGTGGGGCCCGTCCACCCCGTGTCCGGACTGTGGGGCCGCCTGCCCCGGGACTAGCCCCGTGTACGGAATGTGGGGCCCGCCCGCCCCGTGTCGTAACTATGGGCCCGCCCGCCCCGAGCCTGGACTCTGGGGCCCGTCCGCCCCGAGTCTGGACTGTGGGGCCCGTCCGCCCCGAGTCTGGACTGTGGGGCCCGTCTGCCCCGAGCGTGGACTGTGGGGCCAGAGCGTGGACTGTGGGGCCCGTTCGCTCCGAGCCAATACTGTGGGGCCCATCCGCCCCGAGTCTGGACTGTGGGGCCCATCCGTCCCGAGCCTGGACTGTGTGGCCCCCCGTCCCGGGTCTGAAATGTGGGGCCGGCTTCCCCGGGTTTAGCCCCGAGCCTGGACTGTGGGGCCCGCCCACTCTATGTCTGGACTGTGGCCGCCCCGTGTCCGGACTGTGGGGCTCGTCACCCCGTGTCTGGACTTTGGGGCAGCCTACCCCTGGTCTAGCCCTAGGTCTGGACTGTGGGGCATGTCCGCCCCGTGTCAGGACTGTGGGGCCCGTCCACCCCGTATCTGGACTGTGGGGCCGCCTGCCCCGGGCCGAGCCTCAGGTCTGGACTGTGGAGCCCGTCCGCCCCGAGCCTGGACTGTGGGGCCCGTTGGCCCCGAGCCAATACTGTGGGGCCCATCCGCCCCGAGCCTGGACTGTGGGGCCCATCCGCCCCGAGCCTGGACTGTGGGGCCCCCCGCCCCGGGTCTGAAATGTGGGGCCGGCTTCCCCGGGTTTAGCCCCGAGCCTGGACTGTGGGGCCCGCCCACCCTATGTCTGGACTGTGGCCGCCCCGTGTCCGGACTGTGGGGCTCGTACACCCCTTGTCCGGACTTTGGGGCAGCCTACCCCGGGTCTAGCCCCAGGTCTGGACTGTGGGGCATGTCCGCCCCGTGTCAGGACTGTGGGGCCCGTCCACCCTATGTCTAGAATGTGGGGCCGCCTGCCCCGGGTCTAGCCTCAGGTCTGGACTGTGGGGCCGCCTGCCCCGGGTCTAGCCCCAGGTCTTGACTATGGGTCATGCCCGCCCCGTATCCGGACTGTGGGGCCCGTCCACCCCGTGTCTAGAATGTGGGGCCGCCTGCCCCGGGTCTAGCCTCAGGTCTGGACTGTGGGGCCGCCAGCCCCGGGTTTAGCCCCAGGTCTTGACTATGGGGCATGCCCGCCCCGTATCTGGACTGTGGGGCCCGTCCAACCCGTGTCTGGACTGTGGGCCGCCTGCCCCGGGTCTAGCCCCAGGTCTGGACTATGGGGCCACCTGCCCCGGGATTAGCCCTGTGTCCGGACTGTGGGGCCTGCTCGCCCTGTATCCTGACTGTGGAGCCCGCCCGCCCAATGTCCTGACTGTGGGGCCTGCCCTGTGTCCTGACTGTGGGGCCTGCCCTGTGTGATGACTGTGGGGCCCGCCCTGTGTTCTGACTGTGGGGCCCGTCCGCCCCGTGTCCTGACTGTGGGTCCCGCCCGCCCCGTGTCCGGACTGTGGGGCCCATCCACCCCGTGTCCGGACTGTGAGGCCCGTCCACCCCGTGTCCGGACTGTGGGGCCGCCTGCCCCGGGTCTAGCCCCAGGTCTTGACTATGGGTCATGCCCGCCCCGTCCCCGGACTGTGGGGCCCGTCCACCCCGTGTCTAGAATGTGGGGCCGCCTGCCCCGGGTCTAGCCTCAGGTCTGGATTGTGGGGCCGCCAGCCCCGGATTTAGCCCCAGGTCTTGACTATGGGGCATGCCCGCCCCGTATCTGGACTGTGGGGCCCGTCCACCCCGTGTCTGGACTGTGGGCCGCCTGCCCCGGGTCTAGCCCCAGGTCTGGACTGTGGGGCCACCTGCCCCAGGATTAGCCCTGTGTCCGGACTATGGGGCCTGCCCGCCCTGTATCCTGACTGTGGAGCCCGCCCAATGTCCTGACTGTGGGGCCCGCCCTGTGTGATGACTGTGGGGCCCGCCCTGTGTGATGACTGTGGGGCCCGCCCTGTGTCCTGACTGTGGGGCCCGTCCGCCCCGTGTCCTGACTGTGGGTCCCGCCCGCCCCGTGTCCGGACTGTGGGGCTCGCCCGCCCCGTGTCCGGACTGTGGGGCCCGTCCACCCCGTGTCCGGACTGTGGGGCCCGTCCACCCCGTGTCCGGACTGTGGGGCCCGTCCACCCCGTGTCCGGACTGTGGGGCCCTTCCACCCCGTGTCCGGACTGTGGGGCCCGTCCACCCCGTGTCCGGACTGTGGGGCCCGTCCACCCCGTGTCCGGACTGTGGGGCCAGTCCACCCCGTGTCCGGACTGTGGGGCCAGTCCACCCCGTGTCCGGACTGTGGGGCCCGTCCACCCCGTGTCCGGACTGTGGGGCCCGTCCACCCCGTGTCCGGACTGTGGGGCCCGTCCACCCCGTGTCCGGACTGTGGGTCGCCTGCCCACCCCGTGTCCGGACTGTGGGTCGCCTGCCCACCCCGTGTCCGGACTGTGGGTCGCCTGCCCCGGGTCTAGCCCCAGGTCTGGACTGTGCGGCATGTCTGCCCCATGTCAGGTCTGTGAGGCCCGTCCACCCCGTGTCTAGAATATGGGACCGCCTGCCCCGGGTCTAGCCTCAGGTCTGGACTGTGGGGCCGCCTGCCCCGGGTCTAGCCCCAGGTCTGGACTATGGGGCATGCCCGCCCCGTGTCCGGACTGTGGGGCCCGTCCACCCCGTGTCTGGACTATGGGCCGCCTGCCCCGGGTCTAGCCCCAGGTCTGGACTGTGGGGGCCCGCCCACCCCGTGTCCTGACTGTGGAGCCCTCCCACCCAGTGTCCTGACTGTGGGGCCCGCCCGCCCCGTGTCCTGACTGTGGGGCTCGCCCGCCCCGTGTCCTGACTGTGGGGCTCATCCGCCCCGTGTCTGGACTTTGGGGCCCCCTGCCCCGGGTCTAGCCCCGTTTCCGGTCTGTGGGGCACGCCCGCCCCAAGCTTGGACTGTGGGGCCCGTCCGTCCCAGGTCTAGCCCCGAGCCTGGAGTGTGGGGCCCGGCCGCCCTATATCCGGACTGCGGCCGCCCAGTGTCCGGACTATGGGCCCGTCCGCCCCGTGTCCGGACTGTGGGGCCGCCTGCATCGGGTCTAGCCCCAGGTCTGGACTGTGGGGCCCCCCGCCCGCCCCAGGTCCGGACGGTGGGGCCGCCCGCCCCGAGTCTAGCCCCAGGTCTGGACTGTGGGGCCCCGCGCCAGCCCCGGGTACGGACTGTGGGGCCCCCCACCCACCCCGGGTACAGACTGTGGGGCCCCCCACCCACCCCGGGTACAGACTGTGGGGCCCCCCGCTCGCCCCGAGTCTGGACTGTGGGGAAGCCTGCCCCGGGTCTGGACTGTGGGGCATGTCCGCCCCATGTCAGGACTGTGGGGCCCGTCCACCCAGTGTCTGGACTGTGGGGCCGCCTGCCCCTGGTCTAGCCTCAGGTCTGGACTGTGGGGCCGCCTGCCCTGGGACTAGCCCCGTGTCCGGACTGTGGGGCCCGTCCGCCCCGAGCCTGGACTGTGGGGCCCGTCCGCCCCGAGCCTGGACTGTGGGGCCCCCCGCCCGCCCCGGGTACGGACTGTGGGGCCCCCCACTCGCCCCGAGTCTGGACTGTGGGGCCGCCTGCCCCAGGTCTGGACTGTGGGGCATGTCCGCCCCATGTCAGGACTGTGGGGCCCGTCCACCCCGTGTCTGAACTGTGGGGCCGCCTGCCCCTGGTCTAGCCTCAGGTCTGGACTGTGGGGCCGCCTGCCCCGGGACTAGCCCCGCGTCCGGACTGTGGGGCCCGTCCGCCATATGTCCGGACTGTGGCTCCCCCCGTGTCCGGACTGTGGGGACCGTCCACCCCGTGTCCGGACTTTGGGCCGCGTGCTCCGGGTCTAGCCCCAGGTCTGGACTGTGGGGCATGCCTGCTCCGTGTCCGGACTGTGGGGCCCGTCCAACCCGTGTCCGGACTGTGGGCCGTCTGCCCCGGGTCTAGCCCCAGGTCTGGACTGTGGGGCCGCCTGCCCCGGGATTAGCCCTGTGTTCGGACTGTGGGGCCCGCCCGCCCCATGTCCTGACTGTGGAGCCCGCCCTCCCCGTGTCCTGACTGTGGGGCCCGCCCGCCCGCCCCGTGTCCTGACTCTGGGGCCCGCCCGCCCCGTGTCCTGACTGTGGGGCCCGCCCGCCCCGTGTCCTGACTGTGGGGCCCGCCCGCCCCGTGTCCAGGCTGTGGGGCCCATCCGCCCCGAGTCCAGACTGTGGGGCCCATCCGCCCCGAGTCCAGACTGTGGGGCCCATCCGCCCCGTGTCCGCACTTGGGGCCGCCTGCCCCGGGTCTAGCCCCAGGTCTGGACTGTGGGGCCACCTGCCCCAGGACTAGCCCTGTGTCTAGACTGTGGGGCACGCCCGCCCTGAGCCTGGACTGTGGGACATGCCCGCCCCGAGTGGAAAAGGGGAGCCTGTCTGCCCCGGGCCTGGACGGTGGGGCCCATCCGCCCTGAGCCTGGACTGTGGGGCCGGCTGCCCCCGGGTCTAGCCCCGAGCCTGGACTGTGGGGCTGCCTGCCCCGGGACTAGCCCCGCATCCGGACTGTGGGGCCCCCCGCCCGCCCCGTGTCCTGACTGTGGGGCCCCCCGCCCGCCCGCCCGTGTCCTGACTGTGGGGCCAGCCAGCCCCATGTCCTGACTGTGGGGCCCATCGGCCCCATGTCCGGCCTTTGCGGTCGCCTGCCCCGGGTCTAGCTCCAGGTCTGGACAGTGGGGACCCACGCCTGCCCCGGGTCCGGACTGTGGGGCCCCCCACCCGCCCCGACTCCGGACTGTGGGGCCCCCCGTCCGCCCCGATCCTGGACTTTGGGGCCTGTTCGCTCGAGCCTGGACCGTGCGGCCCGTCCTCCCCGAGCCTGGACCGTGGGACCCGTCCTCCCCGAGCCTGGACCGAGGGACCCGTCCTCCCCGAGCCTGGACCGAGGGACCCGTCCTCCCCGAGCCTGGACCGAGGGGCCCGTCCTCCCCGAGCCTGGACCGAGGGGCCCGTCCGCCCCGAGCCTGGACCGTGGGGCCCGTCCGCCCCGAGCCTGGACCGTGGGGCCCGTCCAACCCGAGCCTGGACCGTGGGGCCCGTCCAACCCGAGCCTGGACCGTGGGGCCCGTCCAACCCGAGCCTGGACTGTGGGGCCCGTCCGCCCTGTGTCTGGATTGTTAGGCCGCCTGTCCCGGATCTAGCCTCGGGTCCGGACTGTGGGGGCCGCCCGCCCCGGGTCCGGACTGTGGGGCCCGCCCGCCCCGGGCTACTTTCAGTGGTATGTCAGCCGATTGTGGTTTGTAGGCTTCTTTTCTTTACTGTCTCAATGCTTCATTAACTAGCAATTCTGCTGATATTGGTAAGAATGACTTCCGGGTGATAACGGCTGATCCTATCAAACAACAAGGAGGTGCCTTAATAAAGTACAGTCCTGAGGGTAGCTGGTGAGGCCAACAAATTTCCAGTCCATCCCTCATACTTAGATGTTAAAGGCAGACCTGTTCAATGTGCTATCCATGTCCCAGTTTGGCCTCTTGTTGGTAGGAGGTGTAAATGGTTGCTTTAAACAGAATGAAGCTATTTTAAGTCTGATGTCGGGAGTCTCAGAATGGACTGGTCGACATTTTACTTAGCAAAATATTTATGTCCCAGTTATCCTTCTAGTTGAAGTTGGTCATGGTTGTGATTAGTAGGGGAGTAACGACTGCGGTCGCAGCAAGTCACAAAGGCCCGGAGGATCAGGGGCCCGCCGACACCAGCAGAACCTTTAATTAGATGTGTGTCCTCCTACGCACATCCAGTTGAAGTGTATTGCTGTGGACATACCTATTGGGTCCTTTAGCGACAATGCATTCTGTCGGCCAATCATAGGCCAGCACATGACGGGGCGCATGGCAGTAACGTCATGCACTCCCGTCACAGGCCGAAGTCAGCTGCCTGCTTCACAACAGGACTTGCGGAGCGGGAGTGAAGGGAAGGTGGGTAGAGTATTTAAATATTTATTTTAAATAAGTTGCCATACTACTATATGTAGCATCGGCATCTCTGCCCCCTGCAAGGCAGAGACGCCGTCCCATTCACCTCCTCGCTCCCCGCTCTGCGTTCACCAGCGCTCCTCTTCCTGCAGCCGGCGCGCGCAGCTCCCTGGGCACTGTGCTTAGGGCGCGCTCGCTCCCTCCCTCTTAAAGGGGCCGCATGCGCCGTCCTAAGGAGTCCTCGGCCAATAGCCGAGGGTCCTCCCATATATAAGGCACCTCCTCCAAAATGGAGGTGCCCGAGCAAAAGTTGTTGCACAGTGTTTCTGACTTCTGCTTCAGCCCTCAGGTCCCGCTGCTAGCCTGACTACCAGTCTTGCCCACCAGCCTGTTACCTGCCGTGCCTGCCAGCCCGCTCACCTGGGAGCACTTGCCTGTTGCCTGCCTGGTACCTGCCGTGCCTGTCAGCCCGCTCACCTGGGAGCACTTGCCTGTGACCTGCCTGTTACCTGCCGTGCCTTCCTGGAGGCTCCTGCCGTCACTTGCCGTGACCACTTGCCAGCCCACCTAGAGACTCCTGCCGTCACTTGCCGTGACCACCTAGAGACTCCTGCCGTCACTTGCCGTGACCACCTGCCAGCCCACCTAGAGACTCCTGCTCGCCAGCCTGCCTGCTGTGCCTACCTGCTATTCCGGTCAGTCCCTGCCATCTGTACCGTGAAGGTCACCTGCTCCCTTACAAGGTCATCCCCAGAGTAGCACCTGGTCCCTCGGCTCGGTCCCTCCCTGGTCACGGAGTCGTTAGCCGCCGTACGATCAGGGTCGGTCCGGGTTGATACTTAGTTACGCCCCTCTGGGTCCCTCCTTGCACCATAGCACAGAGGTTCTACCCCCCGGACCCGTAACACTATATATGACTATGAGGTGCTTTATACTACTATATATGACTACGGGGTGCATTATACTGCTATATGACTATGGGGTACATTATACTACTATATATGAATATGGGGTATACTATACTACTATATATGGCTATAAGGGTGCATTATACTGCTATATATGACTATGATGTACATTATACTGCTATATATGACTATGGGGGTACATTATACTGCTATATATGACTGAAGTGCAATATAGTGCTATATATGACTATAGGGTGCATTTTACTACTATTTATGACTATGGTGGTGCATTATACTACTATTTATGACTATGGAGGTGCATTACACTACTATATATGACTATGGGGGTTGTATTATACTACTACGGATGACTATGAGGGTTGTATTATACTACTACGGATGACTATAGGGGTGCATTATACTTCTGTATATGACTATGAAGGTGTATTATACTACTATATATGACTATGTGGGTGCATTATACTACTATATATGACTATGGGGGTGCATTATACTGATATGACAGTGGGGTGCATTATACTACTATATATGACTATGGGGGTACATTATACTACTATAAATGACTATGGGGTGCTTTATACTACTATAAATGACTATGGGGTGCTTTATACTACTATATATGACTATGGGGTGCTTTATACTACTATATATGACTATGGGATGCTTTATACTAGTGTATATGACTATGGGGGTGCAGTATACTATTATATATGACTATGGGGGTACATTATACAACTATATATGACCAGGAGGTTCAATATACTGCTATATATGACTATGGGGTGCATTATACTACTATATAAACTATATGGGGGTACATTATACTGCCTTATATGACTATGGAGTGCATTATACTGCTTTATGTGACGATGGGGGTGCATTATACTTCTATGGATGACTATGAAGTGTATTATACTACTATATATGACTATGGGGATGCATTATACTACTGTACATGTCTATGGGGTGCATTATACTACTATATATGATTGGGGGTGCATTATACTGCTATATAGGACTATGGCTTGCATTATACTGCTATATATGACGATGAGGTGCATTATACTGCTATATATGACGATGGGGGTGCATTATACTGCTATATATGACTATGGAGGTGCATTATACTACTATATATGACTATGGGGTGCATTACACTACTTTATATGACTATGGAGGTACATTATATTACCATATATGACTATGGGGGTGAATTATACTGCTATATATTATGATGTGGTGCATTATACTACTATGTATGACTGTGGAGGTGCTTTATACTTTATTGAAAACTATGGGGTGCATTATACTACATGTATGACTAGGAGCTGTGCATTATACTTTATGGACGACTATGGGCTGTACAGTATATTATATAGAGGAGAATGGGATGTATTATACTATATGGAGGACTATGGGATGCATTATACTATATGAAGGACTATGGGAAGTGTGTTATACTTAAGCTCTGGAGCCCCATGACTTGAATGTACACCCCTGGTGAGTATAATGGCTTAGTTTTTTTTTTATACAATAAAGAACAGCGGCAGAATGGGGGACATATTCGGGATATATATATTCAGACTCTAGTTACGCCACTGGTCATAAGACACATGAAATCATTGTAAGTTCAATTAATATTCGGGGTCTGGAGTCATAAATTGGACTGGTTGGCGTTTAAGTTGGTTAACCATTTAGTTTCCAGGTTATCCTTTAAGTTGGATTTGTAAGTTGGGTATGGCTGAGCTGAGCAAAACCAGTGTAAGTCCAGCTGCTCCTCCTGGTCCGGTGTCATAGGATGGACTGCTCAGCATTTAAGTTGATAAACATCTACATTTCAGTTTACTCTCCTTGTTGGAGGTGCAAGCTGGACATGGCTGCAATAAGCTGAATAAAACCACTGTAAGTCCAGTTAAGGCTCCTAGTTGGAAGAGATGGCCTTGTGGACACAAAGTGATTAAACTGTTAATGCCCCAATCTACCCTCCTGGTATGGAGTGGTAAGATGAGCTTGATGGTGTCATGTTGGACAGCACTACAGTGGAGAAAATAAGTATTTGATACACTGCCGATTTTGCAAGTTTTCCTACCTACAAAGAGTGTAGAGGTCTGTCATTTTTATCGTAGGTCACTTCATCTGTGAGAGACAAAATCTAAAAATCAGAAAATCACATTATATGATTTTTAAATAATTAAATTGCATTTTATTGCATGAAATAAGTATTTGATCACCTACCAACCAGCAAGAATTCTGGCTCTCACATACTTGTTAGCTTTTCTTTAAGAAGCCCTCCTACTCTGCACTCATTACCTGTATTAATTGCACTTGTTTGAACTTATTACCTGTATAAAAGACACAAGGCTGGGATGGGCTACAGGACAATAAGCAAGCAGCTTCACGAGACGGCAACAACTGTTGGTGCAATTATTAGAAAATGGAAGAAACACAAGATGACTAAGTCTTCCTCGGTCTGGGGCTCCATGCAAGATCTTGCCTCGTGGGGTAAGGATGATTCTGAGAAACGTCAGGAATCAGCCCAGAACTACATGGGAGGACCTGGTCAATGACCTAAATAGAGCTGGCACCACAGTCTCAAACATTACCATTAGTTACACACTACGCTATCATGGATTAAAATCCTGCAGGGCACACAAGGTCCAGTGCTCACCCCAGCACATATCCAGGCCTGTTTGAAGTTGCCAATAACCATCTGGATGATCCAGAGGAGGCATGGGAGAAGGTCATGTGGTCAGATGAGATCAAAATAGAACTTTTTGGTGTCCACTCCACTCACCTTGTTTGGAGGAAGAAGAAGGATGAGTACAACCCCAAGAACACTCTCCCAACCATGAAGCATGGCGGGGGAAACCTCATACTTCGGAGGTGCTTTTTTTTGCAAAGGGGACAGGACGACTGCAATGTATTGAAGGGAGGATGGATGGGGTCATGTATCTTCCTTCCCTCAGTAAGCACGTTGAAGATGGGTTGTGGTTGGGTCTTCCAGCATGACAATGATCCGAAACACACAGCCAGGGCAACCTAAGGCGTGGCTCGATAAGAAGCATTTCAAGGTCCTGTAGTGGTCTAGCCAGTCTCCAGACCTGATCCCAGTAGAAAAGCTTTGGAGGGAGCTGAAACTCAATATTGCCCAGCAACAGCCCCGAAACTTGAAAGATCTGGAGAAGATCCGTATGGAGGAGAGGGCCAAAATCCCTGCTTTATTATGTGCAAACTTGGTCAAGAACTACAGGAAATATCTGACCTCTGTAATTGCAAACAAAGGTTTCTGTACCAAATATTAAGTTCTATTTTTCTATTGTATCAAATACTTATTTCATGCAATAAAATGCAAATGAATTATGTAATGTTAATCATACAATGTGATTTTTCTGGATTTTATTTTTAAACTCGGTCTCTCACAGGTGAAGTGACCTACGATAAAAATTACAGACCTCTCCATTCATTGTAGGTGGGAAAACTTGCAAAATCGGCAGTGTATTAAATACTTCTTTTCCCCACCGTATACCAGTCTGCCCTCCTAATGGAAGTTGGATCTGGATTCGCCAGTGTGGGGCTGATAAACCATCAATGTCCCAGTCTATCCTCCTAACTGGAGGAGCATGATGGACATAGTTATACCGGTTCTAGTGAAAATATTCCAAGACCAGCATATCCTCTTGGTTGAAGTTGGAAAATGGACATATTAGAAATTAAGTCAGTGAAGCCATTATACCCAATAAGTATTTCAGGATTGAAGTCCTAAAATTGCTAGATTGAACTAAGTGGTGAGTTGGTTAAATATCCGGTCAATGCGCTTTTTGGGTGATTAAAACGTCAATTCTGCAATAAATCTACAAGGGGAGGAATTGATGGATGAGTTAAAATGTCCACTTACCTGTCAGACTCCTGTAGCAAAGGAGTAACCTCTCCGCTAGTCAAGACGAATGCCTTCTCACTGCGTTTCTTCAGACGACTTAACGTTCCGCCCTATGGGACAAACCAAAAAAAAAAAAAGATTGGTGAAGTTTGATTGAAATAAGGTATTAAATATTCTGGTTTCTGGATCCCCTTTGGCATTCTGGGATGCTCAATCTACACTTTATAGCAAAAAGTGGGGTAGATATTTTTGAACCATTAGGTGGTCATTGACACTGGAAGGGTTTCTTACTGTCCAGACCTTCGCCTTATGGGGGCCTTACTTCAATGGAAAATATCAACAATATTGTGTTTGTGATCCAATTCTCTCGCATGCGAGATTCGGATCACAGATGTGGAGAAGATGGAGCATTTAATTTCTCCATCTTCTCAATTGTGTGAGTCAGCCGGTGTATATTGGACTGCACTCAGATGACATCTGAGTGCAGTCCGATGTTTTTCACGTATCCATAGACTTGTATGGGCGCGTCGTCTGATATACTCTGCCAATTGCAGCATGCAGCAATTTTTTTCTCATGCCGACTTGGCATGAGAAAATAAACACGAGTTGGCACTGCCCCATAGTATAACATTGGAGTGAGTGCTATACTCATCCGAGTTATATGCCGGCTACTCAGCAGTGTCAGCCATCCCTAAAGGCATCACCTTGACAATCACAGCAATAAGCACATGACACAGATGTGTTGGCTCTGATTTTTTGGGGGGCAAAATGGTGCAGTGCTGAACTTCACCACAAACACCCCCAGCTACATGATGGGTAAACAGGACCCCAAGATTGTGTGAAGAGACGCTTACCTGGACCAGTCTCCTTCAAGCTGTCCGGGGTTAAAGACATAAAATGATTCAGGTTTAGAAATGTGGACATTCTATTTCATCTGTGATGTCATGGGATGTCGATGACGTCACGCGCCCCGTGTTGTCATTAACACTGTCACTGCTTTTTATGGATCCAGTTTACAACATCAACAAAAAATTAATTCAATAAAAAGACAAAACCCCGACCTCATTGTATAATTCTATGAGGCACATTTAAAAGGAGCCTTTTATTTTATCTATATTACCTACTGCTCTATGTACTAAAATACCACCCAGGACCCCATACTGCCAGTCCTGACCACCCAAACTACAACTCCAATGTCCCCCCCCGAATTCAACAGGAGCAAAAGAGCTGACAACAGAGAATGATGGCATACGCTACTACATTTCTGTTACAAAGTGCTGTAATTCTACCACGTCAATGGCAAAACGATCCAAAAATGGAGCCCCATAAAGATCTCCCAACTTGAGCCCCCCCTATCTACATGCCTTACTAGAGCATAGGGGTGACATAGGGGGCGAGCGCCATTGTAGTCTGCCATAGTGGAGAGCAAGTGCAAAGAGCTGGAAGACCCCCAATAAATATGTATCATCACATTGTCATCCTCCTGCTATAGGGGGCATGGAAAACGCTGCTTCCCCAGCAATATAGCAGCTCATTGCTGGGGGTTTAGCTGCCATACTTGTTCATATCAGCAGATCATCAGTGACTCCTCATTTAGGTAAGGGGTGGTCCTGAAAATGTCTTATTACAGAGTGTTTCTGGCGATCCATGATAAATCCGGGGGATACGCTATAAGTATACCAAAGCTTAAAAGTAATGTGCTCCCTACCTGGACTCGTCCCCTTCCAGCTGTCAGATCCTAGTGACACAAGATGGCTCTGGTGCAGAGCTTCATACATTCTACTCCAGCTGTCATGTCTATGATGTCATGTGCATTGTGATGTCATCATGGCTCTCACTGTTATTTCACATTTACAACCACAAGAAAAAGTTGATTTTAATTGTTTAGAAAAACAAAAATAAAAAACATTGCGGGTAATTGCAGCCTGTGATTATTTTACACACTATCATTAATATTTGGGGGTATTAGTCAGGTCCTTCTCCTTCCCCTCCTGCACTGCACTTTATATGTTGTATATTATAATAATGGACAATCCACAAGCCCTGCTTGTAGAATATGTAATAAATATACAGTACAGACCAAAAGTTTGGACACACCTTCTCATTTAAAGATTTTTCTGTATTTTCATGACTATGAAAATTGTACATTCACACTGAAGGCATCAAAACTATGAATTAACACATGTGGAATTATATACTTAACAAAAAGTGTGAAACAACTGAAAATATGTCTTATATTCTAGGTTCTTCATAGTAGCCAGCTTTTGCTTTGATGACCGCTTTGCACACTCTTGGCATTCTCTTGATGAGCTTCCAGAGGTAGTCACCGGAAATGGTTTTCACTTCACAGGTGTGCCCTGTCAGGTTTAATAAGTGGGATTTCTTGCCTTATAAATGGAGTTGGGAACATCAGTTGTGTTGTGCAGAAGCCTGGTGGATACACAGCTGATAGTCCTACTGAATAGACTGTTAGAATTTGTATTATGGCAAGAAAAAAGCAGCTAAGTAAAGAAAAACGAGTGGCCATCATTACTTTAAGAACTGAAGGTCAGCCAGTGCGAAAAATTGGGAAAACTTTGAAAGTGTCCCCAAGTACAGTTGCAAAAACCATCAAGCGCTACAAAGAAACGGGCTCACATGAGGACCGCCCCAGGAAAGGAAGACCAAGAGTCACCTCTGCTTCTGAGGATAAGTTTATCCGAGTCACCAGCCTCAGAAATCGCAGGTTAACAGCAGCTCAGATTAGAGACCAGGTCAATGCCACACAGAGTTCTAGCAGCAGACACATCTCTTCAACAACTGTTAAGAGGAGACTTTGTGCAGCAGGCCTTCATGGTAAAATAGCTGCTAGAAAACCACTGCTAAGGACAGGCAACAAGCAGAAGAGACTTGTTTGGGCTAAAGAACACAAAAAATCTTTATCCGAGTCACCAGCCTCAGAAATCGCAGGTTAACAGCAGCTCAGATTAGAGACCAGGTCAATGCCTAATTCATAGTTTTGATGCCTTCAGTGTGAATGTACAATTTTCATAGTCATGAAAATACAGAAAAATCTTTAAATGAGAAGGTGTGTCCAAACTTTTGGTCTGTACTGTATATACTAGATGGAGGCCCGATGCTGTCCCATCGGGAGGGCAGTAATGTCACAATGGGGGCAGGCTTTGCAGTGCTGAGAATCTCTCCCCCCCATGTGCTCACTCACCTATTCACTCTCTCTTTCCCCCATGTGCTGACTTCTCCCGTCTGTGATCTCTTCTTTGACCTATCTTCTCCATGTGCTCTTCCCCTTGTCTGCTGTCTCTCTCCACCCCTATGCTGTGTTCTCCCCTCATGTGCTGTCCCGTTTGAGCTGTCTCCCCCCTGTGCTCTGTCTCTTTCCCCTCTGTGCGCTTTCTCTCTCCCCCATCTGCTGTCTTCTCCTCTCATGTGATCTCTTCTTTGACCTGTCTACCCCATGTGCTCTCCCCCTTGTCTGCTGTCTCTCTCCTTCCTGTGCTGTGTTCTCCCCTCATGTGCTGTCCCGTTTGAGCTGTCTCCCCCCTGTGCTCTGTCTCTTTCCCCTCTGTGCGCTTTCTCTCTCCCCCATCTGCTGTCTTCTCCTCTCATGTGATCTCTTCTTTGACCTGTCTACCCCATGTGCTCTCCCCCTTGTCTGCTGTCTCTCTCCTTCCTGTGCTGTGCTCTCCCCTCATGTGCTGTCCCATTTGAGCTGTCTCCCCCCCCCCTGTGCTCTGTCTCTTTCCCCTCCGTGCACTTTCTCTCTCCCCCATCTGCTGTCTTCTCCTCTTATGTGATCTCTTCTTTGACCTGTTTACCCCATGTGCTCTCCCCCTTGTCTGCGGTCTCTCTCCTTCCTGTGCTGTGTTCTCCCTTCATGTGCTGTGCTGTTTGAGCTGTCTCCCCCCCTGTGCTCTGTCTCTCTCCCCCCTGTGCTCTGTCTCTCTCCCTCATCTGCTGTCTTCTCCTCTTATGTGATCTCTTCTTTGACCTGTGTACCCCATGTGCTCTCCCCCTTGTCTGCTGTCTCTCTCCTTCCTGTGCTGTCTTCTTCCCTCATGTGCTGTCCCGTTTGAGCTGTCTCCCCCCTGTGCTCTCTCTCCCCCATCTGCTGTCTTCTCCTCTTATGTGATCTCTTCTTTGACCTGTGTACCCCATGTGCTCTCCCCCTTGTCTGCTCTCTCTCTCCACCCCTGTGCTGTCTTCTTCCCTCATGTGTTCTCTCGTTTGAGCTATCTCCCCACGCAGTAAATCAGATCGCCGCCATCTTTGTGCAGGCAGATAGCGGCGGTCACATTAAAACTGCGCATGCGCTCCTCCTGTACAAAGATGGCGGCAGTCAGTGAATCATTCGGCTGATCCCGGCGGCGGCGTGTTTGCGACAGTGTTCCGCTGGTGGTACCACGCAAGAAGCTGCGTACGGCGTATACCGTGTGTGTGGTGCGTACGGCGTATACAGAGTGTGTGTGTGTGTGTGTGGTGGTGCGTACGGCGTATACAGAGTGTGTGTGTGGTGCGTACGGCGTATACAGAGAGTGTGTGTGTGTGTGTGTGTGTGTGTGGTGGTGCATATAGCGTATACAGAGTGTGTGTGGTGGTGCGTACGGCATATACAGTGTGTGTGGTGTGTACAGCGTATACAGTGTGTGTGTTGTGCATACGGCGTATACTGTGTGTGTGGTGTGTGCAGAGTATACAGTGTGTGTGTTGTGCGTATGGCGTATACAGTGTGTGTGTGGTGCGTGCGGCGTATACAGTGTGTGTTGCATACGGCGTATACAGTGTGTGTGTTGTGCGTATGGCGTATACAGTGTGTGTGTGGTGCGTACGGCGTATACAGTGTGTGGTGCGTACGGCGTATACAGTGTGTGGTGCGTACGGCGTATACAGTGTGTGGTGCGTACGGCGTATACAGTGTGTGTGTGTGGTGTGTACGGTGTATACAATGTGTGTGGTGCATACGCCGTATACATTGTGTGTGTGGTGCGTACGGCGTATACAGAGCGTGTGTGGTGGTGCATACAGCGTATACAGTGTGTGTGGGGGGGTGCGTACGGCGTATACAGTGTGTGTGGTGCGTATGGCGTATACAGTGTGTGTGTGTGGTGTGTACGGTGTATACAATGTGTGTGGTGCATACGCCGTATACATTGTGTGTGTGGTGCGTACAGCGTATACAGAGTGTGTGTGGTGGTGCGTACGGCGTATACAGAGATTGTGTGGTGGTGCATACAGCGTATACAGTGTGTGTGTGGGGGGTGCGTATGGCGTATACAGTGTGTGTGGTGTTGCATACGGCGTATACAGGGTATGTGTGGTGAATACGGCATATACAGTGTGGGTGTGTGTGTGTGTGTGTGTGGTGCGTACGGCGTATACAGTGTGTGTGTGTGGTGCGCAGGGTGTATACAGAGTGCGTGTGTGTGGTGGTGCGTACGGCATATACAGTGTATGTGTGTGTGGTGCGTACGGCGTATACAGTGTGTGTGTGTGGTGGTGTATATGGCGTATACAGTGTATGTGGTATGTATGGCCAGGGGCATACATAGGAATCATGGGGCCCCATAGCAGAAGCTCTAATTGCCCCCCCCAAAAAAAAAAAAATTAAATAATTGTCGGGGTCACCAAAGATCAGATCTCACAACTTTCCAACTTTACATAGTAATTTTCCTCCTGCTGACGTCCTAGATCTCTTTCATTGCCCCATAAAGTGTGATGCCAATAAAAGGGCCCCCCAAACACAGTATAATACCCCCATGGTGAATTCCTCCACATGCACAGTATAATGACCCTACTGTACCCCACCTCAACTCCCAGGGTAAAGTATGATGACCCCAACACAGTATGATCCCCCAACTGTGAGCCGCTAGAGAGGATGGTACATAATAAGGGAGGGTGTTAAACATAATAAAAGAGGAAACTATATAACTAAGGATGGCGCTATACATAGTAAGTGAGTACACTATATACTAAGGGACTGTGCTATACATAATAAGGCTACATTCCTGCATCTGTGTGCAGTGTCGGTGTGCTGCCCTGTTTTACCGACGCATTGAGCATGTCCTATTCTAATCCTCAATATCGGATCAGAACAGGACATTCTCTGACCCTCTTAGATCTCATTCTCAGATCCGTGATTTTCATGGATGTGTGAATGGATCTATAAAACTGTACGAGTCCGTGAACCATCCGATAAAAACATCTGGCAGCACACGGACATTTCACACAAATGTGAGAATGCAGCCTAAGGGATTTTACAGATAACATTATCACTCCAAGTCACACAGTGCAGATACAGAATAATATTTACATCCAGGCACTTACCGCAGACGTGTCATCTGATCAGAGTCGGTTTCTGCTGCTTCTTCTCCGTCTGGTCAGACCTTCATGTCGACATCTCCCAGCCACGACTCGTCTTGTCACGATGATCTCCAGCCTAGAAAATAACAAGGTCACATATTGCATGTATACATGTGTCTCCCCCGCTCTGCGTCCTCGAATACAGATATGTAACCCCCCCATTAATATACTATTAACCACCTAGTATTCAAAATATAAAGTGATAAGCAGCACTGTGCCCCCCATTAACTATAATCTGCACCGGCCAATAATATAAATTATTCAGTCTCTGTGACTCTCCCCAATTAACTGTAAGGCTATGTGCACACGGAAAACATACAAGGCTTAACAGTACAAGCAAAGTGAAACCCCCATAATTGCTCTCTCCCAGCATCCCCATCATTGCTCTCTCCCAGCACCCTTGTCATTGCTCTCTCCCAGCACCCCCATCATTACTCTCTCCCAGCACCCCCATCATTACTCTCTCCCAGCACCCCCATCATTACTCTCTCCCAGCACCCCCATCATTGCTCTGTCCCAGCACCCCCGTCATTGCTCTGTCCCAGGACCCTCATCGTTGCTCTCTCCCAGCACCCCCATCATTGCTCTCTCTCTTAGCACCTGCATCATTGCTCTGTCCCACCACCCCCATCATTGCTCTCTTCCAACCCCCATCATTGCTCTGTCCAGCACCCCCATCATTGCGCTGTCTCAGCACCTCCATCATTGCTCTCTCCCAGCCCCCTATCATTGCTCTGTCCCAGCACCTCCATCATTGCTTCTCCCAGCACTCCCATCATTGCTCTCTCCCAGCACCCCCATCATTTCTCTGTCCCAGCACCTCCATCATTGCTCTCTCCCAGCCCCACATCATTGCTCTCTCCCAGCCCCCCACCATTGCTCTCTCCCAGCCCCCCACCATTGCTCTCTCCCAGCACCCCCACCATTGCTCTCTCCCAGCACCCCCACCATTGCTCTCTCCCAGCACCCCCATCATTGCTCTCTCCCAGCACCCCCATCATTGCTCTCTCCCAGCACCCCATCATTGCTCTCTCCCAGCACCCACGTCATTGCTCTGTCCCAGCACCCTCATCTTTGCTCTCTCCCAGCACCCCCATCTTTGCTCTCTCCCAGCACCCCCATCATTGCTCTCTCTCTTAGCACCTGCATCATTGCTCTGTCCCACCACCCCCATCATTGCTCTCTCCCAACCCCCATCATTGCTCTGTCCAGCACCTCCATCATTGCGCTGTCTCAGCACCTCCATCATTGCTCTGTCCCAGCCCCCCATCATTGCTCGGTCCCAGCATCTCCATCATTGCTCTGTCCCAGCCCCCCATCATTGCTCTCTCCCAACCCCCCATCATTGCTCTGTCCCAGCACCTCCATCATTGCTTCTCCCAGCACTCCCATCATTGCTCTCTCCCAGCACCCCCATCATTTCTCTGTCCCAGCACCTCCATCATTGCTCTCTCCCAGCCCCACATCATTTCTCTCTCCCAGCCCCCCACCATTGCTCTGTCCCAGCACCCCCACCATTGCTCTCTCCCAGCACCCCCACCATTGCTCTCTCCCAGCACCCTCATCATTGCTCTCTCCCAGCACCCCCATCATTGCTCTCTCTCTTAGCACCCCCATCATTGCTCTCTCTCTTAGCACCTGCATCATTGCTCTGTCCCACCACCCCCATCATTGCTCTCTCCCAACCCCCATCATTGCTCTGTCCAGCACCCCCATCATTGCGCTGTCCCAGCACCTCCATCATTGCTCTCTCCCAGCCCCCCATCATTGCTCTGTCCCAGCACCTCCATCATTGCTTCTCCCAGCACTCCCATCATTGCTCTCTCCCAGCACCCCCCATCATTTCCTCTCAGCACCCCCATCATTACTCTGTCCCAGCACCTCCATCATTGCTCTCTCCCAGCCCCCCACCATTGCTCTGTCCCAGCACCCCCATCATTGCTCTCTCCCAGCACCCCCATCATTGCTCTCTCCCAGCACCCCCATCATTGCTCTCTCCCAGCAACACGTCATTGCTCTCCCCTTCCCCACCATCCCCATCATTGCTCTCCCCAGCTCTATCCGCCCCATTATTGCTCTTCCCAGCCCCATCCCCTCCCCAGCATTTCAGTAAAAAAAAAAAAAAACTTACCTCAGCTCGCTCCCCTGCAGCAGCATCCTCCTGGTTGCCGGCAGCTTTCTTCCTGACCCAGGTGCGCGCTGCATGATGACGTCATCAAGCTGCGCGCGCCTGGGTCAGGGAGGAAGTAGAGGATGAACCCTGCAGCTCCGCTGCTATTCTCCTCCTGACAGCAGCGGAGCTGTAGGGATCACTCCCTGACCGCCACGTGCAGGGAGCAGCTACACCTTGTGGGCCCCTTGGTGCAGCTGCATGGTGGGGACCCGGCGCAGCTGCACCGGTCGCGGTATATCCACCCCTGGACTGCTATGGGGCCCCCTCGGCTCACGGGCCCCATAGCAGTCGACTGGTCTGCCGCCATTGGCAGTACGCCACTGTGTACGGCATATACAGTGTGTGTGTGGTGTGTACGGTGTATACAGAGTTCGTGAGTGTGGTGCGTACGGTGTATACAGAGTGCGTGTGTGTGTGGTGGTGCGTACGGCGTATACAGTGTGTGTGTGTGTGTGTGTGTGTGGTGTGTACGGCATATACAGTGTGTGTGTGGTATGTACAGCGTATACAGTGTGTGTGTGTGTGGTGTGTACGGCGTATACAGAGTGTGTGTGTGGTGAGTATGGTGTATACAGTGGATGTGTGGTGCGTACGGCGTATACAGTGTGTGTGGTGCGTACGGTGTATACAGAGTGCGTGTGTGTGGTGCATACGATGTATACAATGTGTGTGGTGGTGCGTACGGCGTATACAGTGTGTGTGTGTGTGGTGTGTACGGCGTATACAGTGTGTGGTGGTGCATAAGGCATATACAGTGTATGTGGTATGTACAGCGTATACAGTGTGTGTGTGTGTGGTGCGTACGGCGTATACAGTGTATGTGGTATGTACGGCGTATACAGTGTATGTGGTATGTACGGCGTATACAGTGTATGTGGTGTGTACGGCGTATACAGTGTATGTGGTGTGTGTGGTGTGTACGGCGTATACAGTGTGTGTGTGGTGTGTACGGCGTATACAGTGTGTGTGTGGTGGTGTGTAGGGCGTATCAAGTCTATGTGGTATGTACAGCATATACAGTGTGTGTGTGTGTGTGTGTGTGTGTGGTGCGTACGGCGTATACAGTGTGTGTGTGTGGTGTGTGGCGTATACAGTGTATGTGGTGTGTACGGCGTATACAGTGTGTGTGTGTGTGTGGTGTGTACGGCGTATACAGTGTGTGTGGTGTGTACGGTGTATACAGTGTATGTGGTATGTACAGCGTATACAGTGTGTGTGTGTGGTGTGTACGGCGTATACAGTGTGTGTGTGGTGTGTACGGCGTATACAGTGTGTGTGGTGTGTACGGCGTATACAGTGTATGTGGTATGTACAGCGTATACAGTGTGTGTGTGTGGTGTGTACGGCGTATACAGTGTGTGTGTGGTGTGTACGGCGTATACTGTGTGTGTGGTGTGTACGGCGTATACAGTGTGTGTGGTGTGTACGGCGTATACAGTGTGTGTGGTGTGTACAGCGTATACAGTGTGTGTGTGTGGTGTGTACGGCGTATACAGTGTGTGTGTGTGTGGTGCGTACGCCGTATACAGTGTGTGTGTGTGGTGCGTACGGCGTATACAGTGTATGTGGTGCGTATGCCGTATTCAGTGTGTGTGTGTGTGTGTTGCGTATGGAGTATACAGTGTGTGTGTGTGGTGCGTACGGAGTATACAGTGTATGTGTGGTGCGTACGCCGTATACAGTGTGCGTGGTGCGTACAGCGTACACAGTGTGTGTGTGGTGCGTACGGAGTATACAGTGTGTGTGTGTGGTGCGTACGGAGTATACAGTGTGTGTGTGGTGTGTACGGAGTATACAGTGTGTGTGTGTGGTGCGTACGGAGTATACAGTGTGTGTGTGTGGTGTGTACGGCGTATACAGTGTATGTGTGGTGCGTACTGCGTATACAGTGTGTGTGTGGTGCGTACGCCGTATACAGTGTGTATGTGTGTGTGTGTGTGTGTGTGTGTGGTGCGTACGGAGTATACAGTGTGTGTGTTGCATGCGGCACATACAGTGTGTGTGTGTGTGTGTGTACGCCGTATACACTGTGTGTGTAAGTAAATTAACCTTAAAGAGTAAATCAACTTTTGGGATGTTTTTAATGTGGTTTAGGGTCATTAATTCTGAGCAGATTTGTGGGGACCCCAATCCTTTGCTCCTTTGCTTAAAAGACCTCCTAGAAGAGTGCAGCTCAGTAGATAGGAGAGTACACTGAGCGGAGCAAATGCAGCAGAAAGTCATAGTCATGTCTCCTCACCTCTTCACTTCTAAGAGATCTTTTGAGTGATCAGGGTCTCAGATTCGCACTAATCTGCTCAAAATTATTGGACCTAAATCATGTAATATATATCCCTAAATGTAAGTTACTTTTTAAACGTTTAATAGTTCCACTGCTTGCATCTAATCAGTACATTGGTTCCTATATGGTCCACAGTCTGATGATGACTGGTAACAACTCCCAGTATCTCCTTACCATTGCTAAGGACATACTGGGAGTTGTAGTTAAGTCCTCCATTCTCTGGAATTCCTATTGTTAGCAATGCCCTTCCTCCACCAATTGCAAATACAAAGGATCCATCCATGGGGTGAGATCTTGGGAATAATTGAATCGTACCTACATTTAAAAAAAAAAAAAATCTCCTATTCTTAATAATTACAGTATTTTTCAGACTATAAGATGCACTTTTTTCCTCCAAAATTTTGGAGGAAAGTGGGGGGTGCGTCTTATAGTCCGAATACTATATTATTGTATGGCCGCATGGTGGTGGGTGTGGGGGAGCCACAGGGGTGGATTAAGAGTAGCAAGGGCCCCGGGCAGTTTAGAAGGCGCCCCCCCCCCCCTACACACACACATACACACATACCTGTATGTATGACATGTCACATGATCCCCTGTGATAGATCATGTGATAGTTCACGTGAAATTAATTTGGCACAATATTAATTATAATAATTTTTTTTAGGCTGTGTGCCCACTACGCATTTTTTAAGCTTTTCCGCAGCGGCAATTCCACTGCAGAAACGCTTAAAAAACGCTTGGTAGAAGGTCGGCCATGTTCCCCAATGATAATCCGCATGTGCTGTGCACATGCTGTGTAAATTTCCGCTGCGGATTATCATTGCGGAAAAATCCGCAGCAATAACAATTATTTTGCGGAAGCGTGGCGCTTTCGCCGCCATTGACTTGCATTGGAACACATGGAATCCGCATCACTGCATCTGTACATGCAGATTCCATGCGTTTCAATGTGCGGATGGTACCCGGGTTTAGAGAAAAGGAGACTCTCCTCCGGACCCGGGTACCATAGAACCTGTAAAAAAAGAATAAAATAAAAAATAAATATTATACTTACCTTCTGATGGCCCCCGGTGTCTTTATCCGATGCGTCCTGGCTTGCCGGCAGCTCACGATGGTCTGAAAAGGACCTGCCGTGACGTCATTTAGTCATGTGACGGGTCACGCGACCGCTGACGTCGGCAGGCCATCAGAAGGTAATTATATATTTATTTTTTACCATTCTTTTACGGTCACACTATATAAATCCATGCCGGTTGCATGGATTTATATAGTGTGACCAAGTTGTCAAGTACTTTCCAAGTGATGCTAAAATCGCTTGGAAAGCGCTTGTCAACCTGCATGCGGAAATGCATGTGAAGAACGCTTCACATCCGCATGTCCCTGGCAGGTAATTTTATGACTCAATATTGAGCACACGTAACCATCTATACACAGCAGGAGACCGCACTGCGCCATCTATACACAGCGGGAGGCCGCACGTAGCCATCTATACACAGCAGGAGGCCGCACGTAGCCATCTATACACAGCAGGGAGCCGCACGGTGCCATCTATACACAGCGGGAGGCCGCACGGTGCCATCTATACACAGCGGGAGGCCGCATGGAGCCATCTATACGCAGCGTGAGGCAGCACGGAGCCATCTATACACAGCGTGAGGCAGCACGGAGGCATCTATACACGGCAGGAGGCCGCACGTAGCCATCTATAAACAGCGGGAGGCCGCACGTAGCCATCTATACACAGCGGGAGGCCGCATGGTGCCATCTATACACAGCGGGAGGCCGCACGGTGCCATCTATACACAGCGGGAGGCCGCACGGAGCCATCTATACACAGCGTGAGGCAGCACGGAGCCACCTATACACAGCGGGAGGCCGCACGGCGCCCCCCCCAGAGACAGCAGGAGGCCACACGGCGCCATCTATACTCAGTAGGAGGCCGCACGCAGTCACGCACACACACAAACATATACAGACATATACATACACGCATAAACACATTTGAAACACAAAAATACATATAAACCGACATCACACAATGATATCTGCCTGCACACACATACATACATACACACAGACAGACTCACACTCACACACACACACACACTCACTCACTCACTCACTCACTCACCATCCCCCGGCTTGGCTCCAGTCCTCCTGGCTCCTGCTCCTCTCCGGTGGTAAGTAGCAGTGCAGGCCGGGCGCGCACTGCGTGACGTCACAGCTAGGAGACACGGCCGCGCACAGGGCCGTGTCTCCTAGCAGTGACGCGGCCGGGCCAGCAGAGGGAAGTTAACTGCTGCAGTGCTGGCCCGGCCGAAGAAGAAGCAGCGGCTGTGCACCGCTGCTGGGGGAGTGGTCCGGGGCCCCCCCTGCCACTGTCTGCCGGTATGTGCCGCGGGGCTGCACATATAATGAGGGCAATCCGGTCATAGAGACCCGAGGCCCCGGGCGGTAGCCCGGATTGCCCTCATTATAATCCACCTGTGGGGAGCCGCAGCGGGGGATCAGCGGGGCACAGGATTTTACAAATCGCAGAAAACCCATTTGATGTTAATTGTTTGGGCTTTTCTCATGCGCCGAGCATCACTCACGAGGAAAACAAGCTTCAAAGAACAAATGAGAGGAGACAGTCCATGCATTATGTGTCACGGTGGCGTGTCATTACCAACCCCCTTGCTGCAGCGCTCCCTAAATTCCCCACAATGTAGAAAAACCTTGTCCACACGTCACGGCTCTGAGCTGACTAGTCCTGGAGGATCGTGAGGTTCCTTCCTTACATCTCTCCTCAATTATCTCGGCTTCTGTAAAATAGGCCGAGTCTAATGGGATGAAAGATGCGGCTGCAGAATAAAGGTTCTCTGGCATTTATCTACTCTGTGATCACCGTTCCTAATCCAATCGTGGAGGCGTTCCTGGCTGTTACAAGGAATTAGTAGGATTACTAAAGTGTGACAGGCGAGGGTACAGCGCCTGTGCCTGTCATGGATTCTCAATAGAGGTGGCTGGGAATGGTCTCTCTCCACTGAAATGATCGGGAGGTGCACATACTTCCCACAAGAAAGCACTTGAATTGTCAAGGTCAATCTATTCTATAGCTGTAACTTTAGCCTTAAAGGAATTGATACAGTGGGTTACATCTGGTGCCCGGGGGGCAGTGTTTGGTATACTCTGTGTCCCTCTGAAGAAGCTAAAAAAGTGAAACGCGTGTTTAGGAGAGTGGCAGGCACATAATGGGTAAGGATCTCCTCATTACTGGTACTCAGGCGCAAAATACGTAGAATTTACACTACACTAGGGATGAGCGAACCCCGTGGATGTTCGGTTTCGACCAAACTTTAGTCCAAAGTTTGGTTCGGGTACCAGAACTTGAACCCGAACCCCATAGAAGTCAATGGAGACACAAACTTTGATCCTGTAAAATGGTTGTAGTAAGGGCTAGGAGGTCTCTCACTCTTAAACGGACTTGTCAGTGTTCGGAGTTCAGCATTGGACACTAGGTGTCCGGTATGAACCCCAAACTTTACAGTTCGGGTTCGCTCATCTCTACACAACACTCGTTATACTGTTGTACTAATACATTACACGTCTAGTCCCTGTGATTGACTATACATTCATTGTTGAGGACGCTCTTGCAGATGTGTCTAATCTCTGATGTCACGCCATCTGGAGGCAGAATCTTGAACTAAGTGCTCTTGTAATACAGGTTTTAATATTACGCTAATAAAATATATACTGTATACTGTACAATAGCTTTCCGACCCCGTTACACAGTTTTTGAGCACTTGAGCTGAAGTTGTTAAAGCTCAATTGGTGTTTTGCATAGTCTGAGGGGGCTATAGGTGTAATTCTGCCGAGATTTTGACTTCGATGCGTGTTGCAGTTACATTGGCATAATACTCTGTTCCATGTACAATATTATGTAGAACAGAGTTTTGATTCTAAATGGACTGTAGATAAAACAGTATGTCCTGGAACAGTACCAATACACATGCTCTGTAACTTGCCATCCACTCTTTTGGAGTGGACGATTGCTCTTTATCAGCATTCTGTCAGCACTATAGGTCCTGGGACATCCCTTCTCTCATTACTCAGCACGTATTGCTTCCGCCATTGCTTAATGAGATGCCTGCAATTAACTGAAAGACTGAATCTCTGTTAAGCCTGCATATGCAGTTTGACAGGCAGGAGCAGAGAGACGAAGGCCAAGCCCCACTTCCGGTAATCCATATAGGGGGGTTTCTGCTGCTAGAGACAAATTACACTTAGACAGAAGGGAGACCCTACCGGCCGACACTTTTAGGTTATCTAACCCCTGAAAAGTAACTCCAACTTAATTGAACTTTATAAAGGGATTTTGCACATTATCTATCGAATGAGATCAAGTACAGGGACCATTTAATTTGTATTAGGGTTCAACTCACCTGCAAACACCATGGGTTTCGCAGGCTTAAAGCCGGGCAGAGCCACTGGCTGCTTCAGTAAATGCAGAGTGTCTCCTATTTGTGCTTCCTGTGCGTCCTTCATCCCAGCGATTAGATAACCTACTTGCCCAGCATATCTTAGAAGCAATGAGAGTAATATATATTCACAATTAGTGCAGATTCATCAAATTCTACATTGAATATCGGGTACAAATCAGCCATAAAAGAAGGTAGCAACGGCTCTGAGACCCAGCACTGCATGAGTTCACTACAGCTACATACAGCTGACACTAGAGGGCGCTCACTGGAGACAGACTTCTACTGCTGCGGGTGGGTCCAATACTAGCTGTACATAATCACATGTCAACAGCTCCCCCTGGTGGTGGCTGCATGCAGCAAAAATAGTATTTCATCTAGTTACATTCATTTAAGTCAGAAATGCTGTGACATTAGTCAGCACTGAATTTTGGATGTAAAACTATTTTGGATCTATCAACATATATGTTATAACTTCCCAGAGCCTAAATACCACATCAGAGAGCTCTGCTAATCGCACTGTAACCAGCTGAGAACCATCATACGGCCACAACAGATTTGTATTGAATGGCAATAAAAACACAAAATTGTATTTTAATTTGCAGAACTTTCCATAACACAGTAGTTTCGTTGTATCTGGGCTTTTTTCCCAGTAGATTCGTTGTATCTGGGCTTTTTTCCCAGTAGATTCGTTGTATCTGGGCTTTTTTTCCAGTAGATTCGTTGTATCTGGGCTTTTTTTTTCCAGTAGATTCGTTGTATCTGGGCTTTTTTTTTCCAGTAGATTCGTTGTATCTGGGCTTTTTTTCCCAGTAGATTCGTTGTATCTGGGCTTTTTTTCCCAGTAGATTCGTTGTATCTGGGCTTTTTTTCCAGTAGATTCGTTGTATCTGGGCTTTTTTCCAGTAGATTCGTTGTATCTGGGCTTTTTTCCCAGTAGATTCGTTGTATCTGGGCTTTTTTTCCCAGTAGATTCGTTGTATCTGGGCTTTTTTTCCCAGTAGATTCGTTGTATCTGGGCTTTTTTCCCAGTAGATTCGTTGTATCTGGGCTTTTTTCCAGTAGATTCGTTGTATCTGGGCTTTTTTTCCCAGTAGATTCGTTGTATCTGGGCTTTTTTTCCCAGTAGATTCGTTGTATCTGGGCTTTTTTTCCAGTAGATTCGTTGTATCTGGGCTTTTTTCCAGTAGATTCGTTGTATCTGGGCTTTTTTCCCAGTAGATTCGTTGTATCTGGGCTTTTTTCCCAGTAGATTCGTTGTATCTGGGCTTTTTTCCCAGTAGATTCGTTGTATCTGGGCTTTTTTCCCAGTAGATTCGTTGTATCTGGGCTTTTTTCCAGTAGATTCGTTGCATCTGGGCTTTTTTTGCAGTAGATTCGTTGTATCTGGGCTTTTTTCCCAGTAGATTCGTTGTATCTGGGCTTTTTTCCCAGTAGATTCGTTGTATCTGGGCTTTTTCCCAGTAGATTCGTTGTATCTGGGCTTTTTTTCCAGTAGATTCGTTGTATCTGGGCTTTTTTCCCAGTAGATTCGTTGTATCTGGGCTTTTTTTCCAGTAGATTCGTTGTATCTGGGCTTTTTTTTCCAGTAGATTCGTTGTATCTGGGCTTTTTTTTCCAGTAGATTCGTTGTATCTGGGCTTTTTTCCAGTAGATTCGTTGTATCTGGGCTTTTTTCCAGTAGATTCGTTGTATCTGGGCTTTTTTTCCAGTAGATTCGTTGTATCTGGGCTTTTTTCCAGTAGATTCGTTGTATCTGGGCTTTTTTTGCAGTTAGAGCTGTAGTTTTTATAAATATTTTCTGATCTTTTTATTACTTTTCTTGGTGAGGCAAAGTGAACAAAATAAACTCCAGAGATTCTGCCGCTTCATCTTTTTTTTTCTTTTTCATTCCATCATCCACTCGATAGGATTTCTAGAAGATATTTTTTTTAGTTTTAACACGAACAGATGTGGTGAAGCCAAAAATGATGTAACGGGAGAATTTAACTTTGCAGGCTCAGGTCACCGAAAACATCCAATGGCTTTACCGCTACAGTGTAGAGTAAAATGACCAATCTCATATTAATCCCAGTTATGGGACGGGCTTCATAGTTGTACAATCATGGAAGACATGGAGGCCTTCAGTAGGATCCTTGGCTGTCAAGACAATGCCATTGCCACATAACACTCATATGATTGATGACATGACATGGCTTTATAACTGATGGGGGGCCGTACCCCTTCAAGCCCCACTGATTCTCAGAAAGAGGGGGATGTTGTCTTTGCCTGCACAGCGGCACTCTAAGGCTATGTGCCCACGATGCAGAAATGCTCCGTTTTTTTCCTGAACGTTTCTGTATCTCCCTGGCATGCGGATTTTACATGCGTTTTTTTCAGCCAGGGACAAGCGTTTGTCACGCGTTTTGCACATGTGATTTCGCATGCGGGTTGTCAAGCGCTTTCCAGGCGATTTTAGCATCACTTGGAAAAGTGCTTGACAACTTGGTCACACTATATAAATCCATGCAACCGGCAATTAGCAGGATCCCCCAACAATTTCTTAAGCAATGAGAAAATGCAGTCCCTAATGATGTCCTCTGACAATAAGCGGATCACGGACAGCAGATGCATTGGGTTCTGCATTTCTTGGAGAATGGGATGGGGCAGCTTCTGTCTTCTCAGTGATACAATCAGGAAGGAGATGCAGCGTGAGACAATCCCTGTCTACATCTTTGATCTGATCATCAATACAGAGGGCTGATTGGTGAAGACAGAGGGAAAGGCTAATAAAATTATTAAAAAAAACCTTAGTTTGTCGGCTGGCACTTCCTCTGGGGTCAGTATGCCAAGCCAACCTCATTGACTTCATAGCACTTGCCAGAGTGGGCAGACACGATTTTATTGCCTTTACACACGTCACCTCCACACAGGGCGATGCTGCTACGACGCCTCTGTAGTGATCAAACGTGGAGTCAAACAGCAGGGCTTTAAGAGGGCTGCCCTTTTCAATCTTGGGACTAAACAACAAAAATAAGACATCCTGTTAAGGGGGATAAAGGTAAGTAACAGCGTTCAGTCCAGAGTGATGAATTCCAAAAGATAAAGTTTATTCCGCCATCACATAACGTTTCGACCTGTTATAGGTCTTTATCAAGTATATACAAAGACATACAGGGATACTGATCCCCTTTAAGGAAAATCAGTGGCCAGAACCCTTTAAATTCCCCTTAAATGGTCCAAAACTGAAACAGTGGGAACAATATAATCCACTTAGGGTTCAAACTTACAGTCAAGGGTTTGATAAAATTATCTACACCCTTGTGTCTCCAGAAAGCATAGCGTACGTTCACGTGCTGAAAATGCCGACCAGTGCTGGAGTGAGCAGAGGTCCGCAGCTTGTGACACTCCTGCTGTAGTGAAACTACAGGTCCCAGCAGACTGACGGTCTCTCATCAAGTTATGCTGGGAGCCGCAGGTGCACAAATAGTGCTAGAGGATCCATGTCAGAAATATGAGGCTGCCACTAGGGTTTCTCCCACAAATATGTAATCGGACGTGGAGCAGATCTGCACGTGGATGAGCCATATTCTCTATCTGTGAACATACTACTCCTTCACTCAGATTCTAAGTGGTTCTGCAGCGCATCTGTGCAGAGCAAGCTGTCAATCAAAATCCGGGCCGGGTTTACAGCCATCGCCCCTGATATAGCGAGCGGTGCTGTGATCCAAGACTGTAGCCGCTCCGTGCACAACGATGAGTGAAGGCCGGCGGCTGCAGGGAGGAAAGAAGTTAATTTTCTCCCGGTACCTACACTATCAATAAGGCGGCCGGGCAGCATTGTAACAATATTTATCTGCAGATTAACCCTATACCTGCAGGTACATAGCATTTTCCAAGGTGACAGGTCCCTTTAATAAACAGAAGATGGATAGAGCCGCATTAGTCCGTACTCAGGGTGGAAGCCTCCTGACAACTTCTTGAAGAACACTTTCCACATTTGTTCCAAGCTTCCCCGACATCTAATAGAAATAAACAGAGAAATGAATTTCTTAATACAGTTTAGAACGCGGCTACAAGGAATCAGAAGAAATGAAACCTGTTTGAAGCTGAAAAGCAATCAAGCCCCTCCGTAAGCCACACAGAACATGGCTACTTATGTCATCTGCAGGTGATTAAAGGAACCTGTCATGCTGAAATGGTATAAGATCTGTAGGGGGTGTTGTAGAGCAGAGAAGTTGATCAGACTGATAGACATATCTGTGGGAAGAGAGTCAGCAAAACTGGCATTTTATGCAGTGAAAAGTCCTGCCGTATGTACACTAGTCCAGTGGGCGGTCCTACTAAGTGATTGACAGTTCCCTGTATGACCATGCAGGCAAAGATAGCTGTCAATCACTAGTAGGACCGCCCACTGGACTCATCTGTACAAACAGCAGGATTCCACTGAATAAATTGATACAGGAAAAACATCTATCTTTGTACCGTATTAGCCAGTAGATAGAAGAATATTTAGATTTGAGAGTCCTCAGTGGTTGATACCATCTTTTCCGTTAGCCATTAAAAGGTAACAAATTGCAGGCTTTCCAGACTACTCAGGTCTCAGGTCTGCCTGATGAAGAAGCCGGAGTAGTCTGGAAAGCTTGCAATTTGTTACCATCTTTTCCGTTAGCCATTAAAGGTATCAACCACTGAGGACTCTCAAATCTAATGAATAAATTACAATTTATACTGAATCTTCTCCCACAAACCTATATATCGTTCTGCTCAGTTTCTCATAGATAAAACCTGTACATCTGAATGGGGCTTTAATGTTGTTATTACAATCACGTAACCGCAGATCACAAAATCTTTCATATGATCATTTTTTTAACACCTAAAACCCCAATGGGTCGTTCTTAGACCTGTGTGGCTTACCAAGCCCAATTTCTAAAAGTGGCAAGAGTGCTGTAAAATAGGAAGCTGCACATTTTTGCGCAAAAATGATGCGTCACAAAAGTTTTTTGCTTTTTTTTAACACAAAAATTGATGTAAATTCCTCGCTACATTGCCCCTTTTCCAGCCACATTTTGTAGAAAAAAATAAAAAGACAAGGTACAGACAGCGGAGTTAAATTTGCCTACAGGAATGATTTTGATCTGGAGCGCATCGTACCCGGATACAGTCACTAGCGGGAACGTCAAACATCTTCTCAATTTGTTTCTCCACCCTTTCCGGATCTGCATTCTTCAAGTCTATCTAAAAGCAAAGTATAAATACTAATTATTTATCAAAGCTGGACAACATCTACAAACCATATAATAAAACTGGCTTAAAATATAGTGTGAACAAGAGTTTAGGGAGAGATGTACAACTGGCACTGGCCTATAAAAGGGATTGTGTAATCGTACAAAACTAGCAAAAATGTAAAGCGCCTGGAAAACAAGGAACGTGCAATTTACCTCTTAGTAAAAATCCTATGCTTTCTCAAGAACAGAGGAATTTTAATTTCATATTTATTTTTAATCAAATAATTTTTATTGAAAAACTCCAACTACAAATATTCCATCTTTCAAATAACATACATGACATAGTAATTCCATAGTAAAAATATGAACAAAGTATCTGAACTTCAATTCCCATAACCCACCCTAAACCCAAATCCCAACACTCCAGAGAGAACCATTTTCAGAGCAGTTCTAGAATAACGGACTATAGCATTCGTAGAAGGGGAAGAAGATAAAAAAGTGACTAACAAAGGGGTAGCAGCGTTTTAATGTTATCATTTACTGCTTGATGCCTGAGCCGGGGAGTGCACGCTGAAAACTGTTGCAGGCTGCTGTAATCACAGGACACAAGCAAACAGCATGGCATTTCCTATCAGCAGGGAGGAAGTAAAGGGCGACAGTAATGAAAGTCTCCTTCTACTCCGCTCCATATTGAAATGAATAGTGTGCATCCTACAAATGAGATGCATACAGCAAACAATTGATTTTCCATACATAGGTTTTGAGTTGACCACTGGATATACACATGTGTATCACTAATTACCAGAACTGGAAATCGAAAAAAAAGACGAGCAAGTTTGGGGTGAATCCAGCCTTCATTACTGCACAGCCGCTCAGAGGGATCGGTACTAGGAACAGCAGGAGTGCCGGCGATGTTCACAGATTTACCTGCTGCGGGACTGAAGGAGTCTGATCGCGCTCAGCTCGAAGCTTTTTACCTTGTTTCCGATAGGAATAATTGAAAGCTGTGCTTCAAAGGCGAGGAAGAAGTTTGCCACCATCTATTAGAAAATAGACAAACTTAGGATAGAAACAATATGAACATATACCCTGCTATAAGTAAGTAAAAAGCAATAGGAAATATATATAATATAGGGTACTTAGTAAACATGGTTTTTGATTAAAAAAAAAAGCCATCCCACCAGCACCAAGGTGTACCCAGTCAGTTATGTGAAGTATATAATAAAATACACTTTAGTACAATATTAGTATCTTGTCCCTTTAAATGTGCAGCTACTTCTGTCACCATGGTAACTGCATTCATACTCAGCCAATAGGATTGCTCGGTTTGAATTTGAAGAAGAAAAAAAAAGTTCTATATGGTCAGTTTGTTCCATCTCATCTGAGTGTGAAGACAGACACCTGCGATCAGCGAGATTATAGGTATAAGACGTGATATAATATAACGGACGGAGCCACATCCCATCACACGCACTCAGCGACCACAACTGACAGGAATCAGCACATTTATCAGAGGAGAAGTCATTATTCCCCAACACATGATAAGTGACAACTTCTAGATCTGCTGGGAACCCAACTAATCCCTGCTAGTACCTCCCCGGACCACCGCTCCATTCATTCTCTATGCAGGAGAAAGCGGAGTACAGCGCCCCCCATAGAGAATGAACGGACCGGCGGTTGAACATTTGCCCTTCGCTCACTTCTATCTATAAGTGCTGTTCTGCTGATTGGGTCATAGCGGCCAAACCCACCGATCTAAGAGTCATCACCTATCCAGAGATCAGTGAGAACTTGTTCCAACTAGACATCCCCTTTAATTGCAGAGATCACATATCTAACAGCCAATCCTATTCATTCCCAATCTTCCCTGTGCCCAGTAATGCCCCTGGGTATATCGCCAATATGAGCCAATCACCAAACCCTCTGCTGACTGTGCCCGATGTTTTATGGATTTTGGATCCGTTTCTACAAGAGAAGATCTCAGCGGCCACCATGGGGATGGGTTACTCTGCCAGCGATGGAGCAGGTAGTATCCACCAGCCTGTGATATCTCACCTTCCTCCATATTCTGCTGTTACATGCGTTTCTTCAGCTTTACCCCTTCCCAACAGAACCAATTGATGGTTTTTTCTGTTTTTTCCTTCGCTTTTTCCAAGGGCTATAACTTTTTCATGTCTGTCCACATAGTGTGAGGTCTTGTTATTTTGTAGGATGAGCGGTACTTATAAATCCCACCATTCATTTACCACATAGTACTAGAAAACGGGGAAAAAATTCCAAGTGCAGTAAAAGTGCGAGGAAAAAAAAGCCCGACACTGTTTTTCTGGGAATGGTTTTAACGGCGTACATAGTGTGGTAAAAATGACCTGGTAATAGGATCCTACTCCTCAGTGTGATTACAGCAAGACCAAACTTCTCCAATAGTTTTGGCAAAAGAAAAAAACTTTTTTTTATGGCGTCACCATTTTTTCTGAGACCCGTAACATTTTCGTTTTTCGGGTTGATGGAGCTGTGTGGGGGCTTATTTTTTGAAGGGCAAGAGGACTTTATTGATAACATTTTGGGACACATATGACATGGTCATCGCTTCTTACAGGATTTTCTGTAGTATTGTGGCGAACGAAAAAAATGTAATTTGGGCTTTTTGAATTTTTTTCTGTGTTCACTGATCGTTTGTTTTTTATATTTGGATAGATTGTATTTCTCTGAAAGAGACCATACCACAAATGTGTATATTTTTATTATCTTTATTTTTAGTGGGAGGTGAGCTGAACGTGTGGGGTTTTAATATTTTAAACTTTTTTTTTTTTTTTTTAAATTTTCACTGCATTTGTATACATTATCTGATTGCTTGTGCTATATACAGCGATACCACAGTAATGCTCCATATAGCAAAATCACGGTCTTCTTTACAGCCCAAATGAAGCTTTATGATGACAGGCACGGAGGCTTCAGCAGACCCCCGGATGTCATAGCAGTCCATCTGCGCCCTGTGATCGCGTCACAGGAGCGCCGGTGGGCACATGGAACGATGCATCCCAATGCCGGCGCGCTGTTAATGCTGCTGTTAGTGATTGATAGCAGCACTGAACAGGTTAACAGTGGTGAGCAGATCTTCGCTCCACTCGCAGCTCTTAGAGGCAGGTCCTGGTTGTTTGTCACAGCCATTATCTGCCATGTACGGGGCGAGCTGACTCTGCTCCATACACCCGCTACTGACTTATACCATACACGAACGGCAGATGTTGGTAAGGAGTTAAAGCGGTTGTCCAGATTTGGGGTCATTTGTTTTTTTTACTTTAATGCAAGTATTTGGGGCTAAAATTGATTTCTGTCATTGAGTTTCATTAAAAATGTTGCCTTCTGTAGCATCTGTGCTGCACTGTCTATTCCTGGCTGCAAAATTAGCTAACTGAGAATCTATCAGTGAGCTCCTTCTGACAGTCTTAAGGAGGATCATTTGTGGCCTGCTGGAGGTCATTTTGCAGGGCTCTGGCAGTGCTCCTCCTGTTCCTCCTTGCACAAAGGCGGAGGTAGCGGTCCTGCTGCTGGGTTGTTGCCCTCCTACGGCCCCCCTCCATGTCTCCTGGTAGCGTCTCCAGCCTCTGAACACTACGCTGAGACACAGCAAACCTCCTTGCCACAGCTCTCACTGATGAGCCATCCTGGATGAGCTGCACTACCTGAGCATCTTCTGTGGGTTGTAGAGTCCGTCCCATGCTACCACGAGTGTGAAAGCACAACCAACATTCAAAAGTGACCAAAACATCAGCCAGAAAGCACTGGTACTGAGATGTGGTCTGTGGTCCCCACCCGCAGAACTACTCCTTTACTGAGGGTGTCTTGATAATTGCCAATAATTTCCATCTATTGTCTATTCCATTTGCACAACAGCATGTGAAATTGATCGTCAATCAGTGTTGTTTCCTAAGTGGACAGTTTGATTTCAGAGAAGTTTGATTTACTTGTAGTTATATTCTGTTGTTTAAGTGTTCCCTTTATTTTTTGAGCAGTGTACATAAAAAAATTACTGCAGCTTTAATGCTATTTATTACGTCTCAGGTAACTGTGACTAACTATACAGCATCAAAAATACCAAAAAGCTTAAATCTCCAATGGAAGCCAATAGCACCAGTGAGAACACGGCATAAGCGTAATCCAAAGGAAGAGGGGGACATTATTCACTCCAGTTTCCTGCGGCCCCTCGGGAGTATAGGTTGCTGCATGGTAGTCTGCATTCTGTGTAAAACAGGAAAAACACTTTTACTTAGCGGGATGAGGTCAGTAATGGCGCTCTGTCAGTTGAGGGTTGCGTTTCCTGAGAAGAGGACAGAAGAGGACAGAAGAGGACAGAAGAGGACAGAAGAGGACAGAAGAGGACAGAAGAGGACAGAAGAGGACAGAAGAGGACAGAAGAGGACAGAAGAGGACAGAAGAGGACAGAAGAGGACAGAAGAGGACAGAAGAGGACAGAAGAGGACAGAAGAGGACAGAAGAGGACAGAAGAGGACAGAAGAGGACAGAAGAGGACAGAAGAGGACAGAAGAGGACAGAAGAGGACAGAAGAGGACAGAAGAGGACAGAAGAGGACAGAAGAGGACAGAAGAGGACAGAAGAGGACAGAAGAGGACAGAAGAGGACAGAAGAGGACAGAAGAGGACAGAAGAGGACAGAAGAGGACAGAAGAGGACAGAAGAGGACAGAAGAGGACAGAAGAGGACAGAAGAGGACAGAAGAGGACAGAAGAGGACAGAAGAGGACAGAAGAGGACAGAAGAGGACAGAAGAGGACAGAAGAGGACAGAAGAGGACAGAAGAGGACAGAAGAGGACAGAAGAGGACAGAAGAGGACAGAAGAGGACAGAAGAGGACAGAAGAGGACAGAAGAGGACAGAAGAGGACAGAAGAGGACAGAAGAGGACAGAAGAGGACAGAAGAGGACAGAAGAGGACAGAAGAGGACAGAAGAGGACAGAAGAGGACAGAAGAGGACAGAAGAGGACAGAAGAGGACAGAAGAGGACAGAAGAGGACAGAAGAGGACAGAAGAGGACAGAAGAGGACAGAAGAGGACAGAAGAGGACAGAAGAGGACAGAAGAGGACAGAAGAGGACAGAAGAGGACAGAAGAGGACAGAAGAGGACAGAAGAGGACAGAAGAGGACAGAAGAGGACAGAAGAGGACAGAAGAGGACAGAAGAGGACAGAAGAGGACAGAAGAGGACAGAAGAGGACAGAAGAGGACAGAAGAGGACAGAAGAGGACAGAAGAGGACAGAAGAGGACAGAAGAGGACAGAAGAGGACAGAAGAGGACAGAAGAGGACAGAAGAGGACAGAAGAGGACAGAAGAGGACAGAAGAGGACAGAAGAGGACAGAAGAGGACAGAAGAGGACAGAAGAGGACAGAAGAGGACAGAAGAGGACAGAAGAGGACAGAAGAGGACAGAAGAGGACAGAAGAGGACAGAAGAGGACAGAAGAGGACAGAAGAGGACAGAAGAGGACAGAAGAGGACAGAAGAGGACAGAAGAGGACAGAAGAGGACAGAAGAGGACAGAAGAGGACAGAAGAGGACAGAAGAGGACAGAAGAGGACAGAAGAGGACAGAAGAGGACAGAAGAGGACAGAAGAGGACAGAAGAGGACAGAAGAGGACAGAAGAGGACAGAAGAGGACAGAAGAGGACAGAAGAGGACAGAAGAGGACAGAAGAGGACAGAAGAGGACAGAAGAGGACAGAAGAGGACAGAAGAGGACAGAAGAGGACAGAAGAGGACAGAAGAGGACAGAAGAGGACAGAAGAGGACAGAAGAGGACAGAAGAGGACAGAAGAGGACAGAAGAGGACAGAAGAGGACAGAAGAGGACAGAAGAGGACAGAAGAGGACAGAAGAGGACAGAAGAGGACAGAAGAGGACAGAAGAGGACAGAAGAGGACAGAAGAGGACAGAAGAGGACAGAAGAGGACAGAAGAGGACAGAAGAGGACAGAAGAGGACAGAAGAGGACAGAAGAGGACAGAAGAGGACAGAAGAGGACAGAAGAGGACAGAAGAGGACAGAAGAGGACAGAAGAGGACAGAAGAGGACAGAAGAGGACAGAAGAGGACAGAAGAGGACAGAAGAGGACAGAAGAGGACAGAAGAGGACAGAAGAGGACAGAAGAGGACAGAAGAGGACAGAAGAGGACAGAAGAGGACAGAAGAGGACAGAAGAGGACAGAAGAGGACAGAAGAGGACAGAAGAGGACAGAAGAGGACAGAAGAGGACAGAAGAGGACAGAAGAGGACAGAAGAGGACAGAAGAGGACAGAAGAGGACAGAAGAGGACAGAAGAGGACAGAAGAGGACAGAAGAGGACAGAAGAGGACAGAAGAGGACAGAAGAGGACAGAAGAGGACAGAAGAGGACAGAAGAGGACAGAAGAGGACAGAAGAGGACAGAAGAGGACAGAAGAGGACAGAAGAGGACAGAAGAGGACAGAAGAGGACAGAAGAGGACAGAAGAGGACAGAAGAGGACAGAAGAGGACAGAAGAGGACAGAAGAGGACAGAAGAGGACAGAAGAGGACAGAAGAGGACAGAAGAGGACAGAAGAGGACAGAAGAGGACAGAAGAGGACAGAAGAGGACAGAAGAGGACAGAAGAGGACAGAAGAGGACAGAAGAGGACAGAAGAGGACAGAAGAGGACAGAAGAGGACAGAAGAGGACAGAAGAGGACAGAAGAGGACAGAAGAGGACAGAAGAGGACAGAAGAGGACAGAAGAGGACAGAAGAGGACAGAAGAGGACAGAAGAGGACAGAAGAGGACAGAAGAGGACAGAAGAGGACAGAAGAGGACAGAAGAGGACAGAAGAGGACAGAAGAGGACAGAAGAGGACAGAAGAGGACAGAAGAGGACAGAAGAGGACAGAAGAGGACAGAAGAGGACAGAAGAGGACAGAAGAGGACAGAAGAGGACAGAAGAGGACAGAAGAGGACAGAAGAGGACAGAAGAGGACAGAAGAGGACAGAAGAGGACAGAAGAGGACAGAAGAGGACAGAAGAGGACAGAAGAGGACAGAAGAGGACAGAAGAGGACAGAAGAGGACAGAAGAGGACAGAAGAGGACAGAAGAGGACAGAAGAGGACAGAAGAGGACAGAAGAGGACAGAAGAGGACAGAAGAGGACAGAAGAGGACAGAAGAGGACAGAAGAGGACAGAAGAGGACAGAAGAGGACAGAAGAGGACAGAAGAGGACAGAAGAGGACAGAAGAGGACAGAAGAGGACAGAAGAGGACAGAAGAGGACAGAAGAGGACAGAAGAGGACACAACAATCGATCCTACAACATAAAGGAAGAAGCAGAACAACATCTGCCATTACATCAAAAGGTATTTGAGAGGAAAGAGGAACACCATGTGGACCATCCTGCTGGGACCTCTCTGCCGATATCATCATACGGCAATACCGGCTGGTAAGTAGAAATCCACCAAAGTAATAATAGCAGGATAGTAGTAATCTAGAGGTAGTATATCAGTATTAGTGTAATTTGAG
This sequence comes from Phyllobates terribilis, assembly GCF_046119375.1. Taxonomy (NCBI): domain Eukaryota; kingdom Metazoa; phylum Chordata; class Amphibia; order Anura; family Dendrobatidae; genus Phyllobates; species Phyllobates terribilis. The sequence continues at coordinate 4,358,864 of NW_027362892.1, forward strand.
TAATACTACTAGTGATAATAGTAAGAAAGTAATAAAATAACAGTAGTAATAGTAGTAGGTAGAATAACAGTGTGATCCAGGGTTCTAGGACTGATCGCCTTTTCTCGGGGTCAAGAAGGAATTTTTCCACTGTGACACAAATTGACTGAAGGTGTCCTGAGGTTTTTGCCTTCTTTTGGATCAACACTGTAGGTATAGGGTAGTATTAGTAGTAATAGGAAAGAAGAATAATACCGTAATAAGATAGCAGGTTATTATTATTAATAATAAATATAAACTAGTTATATCTATAGAAAGAACAAAGAGTAAATAAAAATAATTATAGACGTAGTTCAATCAATACTGTAATATTAAATAGTTATAGAAAAATTAGAGTAGTACTTTAATAAGAAAGCAGGACATAAGACAAAATATATAAAAAAAATTATATTAAAAACTGTAGAAGTACATTTAGTACAGTAATAGTAATTACATAACTAGTAACATAATTAGGTTTGATCCAGGGTTCTAGGACTGATCGTCTTTTCTCGGGGTCAAGAAGGACTTTTTCCCCTGTAACACAAATTGGCTGAAGGTGTCCTGGGTTTTTTGCCTTCTTCTGGATCAACACTGTAGGTATAGGGCAGTATTAGTAGTGATAGGAAAGAAGAATAATACTGTAATAAGATAGCACAATGTTAAGTATAACCATCTCAAATAGTTAGATTTATAAAAACAAAATTAAAATAACTCCAGTAGTACAATAATTAGCGTAATATTATATAACTTGTAATAATATTATTAGGTTTGATCCAGGGTCCTAGGACTGATCGCCTTTTCCATAGGTCAAGAAGGAATTTTTCCCCTAGGAAACATATTGGCGTTAGGTGTCCTGGGGTTTTTGTCTACTTCTGGATCAACAGCTTTAGGCAAAGGGATTTTAGTAATACCATTATTAGAATCACAAGTATAATAAAAAAAAATTGAATTAAATTTTTTTAATTAGTGTTATAACAGTTACAATTAATTGCATTATTGCAATAATAATAAGTAGTAAAAATGGTGGTAATAATAATAATACAAAAAACTAGCCCCAGTTCCTAAGTTAGTGTAGTGTTAGTGTAGGGACCCATCTGAAGAGGTCGCCTTGACGTTGGCAGATGGGCTCGCACAATTTGCTCAAAATGTGCGCTAAGAACCTCATATTTCTATGTACAGGAGATCTAGCAGTAATTCTATTCAGGAGATAGATATCTGTGTACACACACACACACTTTGTTATATAATTTTGTGCAGCACACAGGGCAGGGATACAGGTACAGGGCGAGAGTGTTACAGTGATATTATAACTCGGCCTAAAGGATAAAATGCTGATAACTACAGATCCTGGAAACACATCCGAAACTAGACCTTGTAAGTAACTGGTTCCCAGCTAGTGGTGAATATGTACAGGGCAGTCCGGTACCAGGACCCGCTCTATAGGACACATTATCATCAGGCAGGTCCTGTCAGGGTTCTTGCAAGATCGGCGGCAGAAGTGTGGCTGTATAACACAGTCCTGCTCCTGCCTCAGCCACCGACAGTGGAGCCAACCCGGATCCTGGCAGCTTAATCCACTGTATGACACAGTAGGGGGCTTCCACAGCATTTAGGCACTTTAGACAGGAGAGGGAGGTGCGATCATGGTGCTGATGAGTTTCTATGGCAGCCGAGATCTAACAATGGACCCCATGACGGCCATCTTACTGCTCCTATTAGACCCCGGCTGAGGAAAGGTCTATGAGGACACCGGTCAGACTTATGTCGCCTGCTCTGCACATATTAGAAATGCCTAGGGCTGATTAGTTTGCCATTTGTAAATCTGATCCAGCAGCGCTGGGCTACCACTGACGTGATCAGGGCTATTGAGCTCCTAGATTGGGCAGAGGAGCTCAGTCTTCAGCAGGAGCTGGCCGAGGAGAGCGGAGCAACTTGCATGGGGCTGCTGCACAAGAAGTAACTCAAAAGGTGGAGATTTACCCGGAGACGTGGTGCCCGGGCTGTGATCTGCTGTGCAGGCTGCATAGACGATGCCTCCTAGGACCCGATCTTCACCCCTAACAGGCACAGCAGAGCTCGGACCGACAAGTTCTTTTGCATTGGAGGAGAGACCCTTTTCGATATCTGACCAGGTCCCCTGGGCTCCCCACCCTCTGGGACTCGTATCTGTGGTAATTGTGCTAGTGACCCCAAGTACCCAGGGAACCCCTCGAGATTGGTGGCAGGATGAGCCTAACCTCTATAAAGATTTTACTGACCGGGGTGATAAGGACAACTTCCTTTCCAAGTGCCTTAAGAGAAACTTCATTATGTAGCAGATCCCACTGTAAAACGCTGGAATGGTATTGTGCTCACAGAACCCACGATATCAGGGTACCCAACATGTACATTGCACCTCCAAGGGACATGACCGAATTTGCTATGGCTTTCTTCACCTGGCCCCTCATTTATCGTATTTTAGCTTCCGGGAGGTAGCATTCTTGAGATTCGCAATCCCCAAAAACTGCTGAACTGTTGAGTAATCTGGATCGTGTGCTCGCGATTCCAGACGAAATCCATGACACAGTGATGGCAGGGTGAGATATTGCGTGATCTCCCCGGTGTCGTCTCTGAGGAATCCCTGACGCTGCGCATTAAAAAGAATATTGCACAGTGACAAGATCCTGCTGAGCAACTGAGAGTTAGAATTGACAACCGACACATGCGCAGAGTATCAGGGACTAGCCCAGCCCCTGAAACAGGCATCACTGATGACGCTTCATTCAGGGTGGGGAAAGAGGCAGCAGCAGGGACCGCAGCCTCTGCTCCCTGATCACGTCCGTCTTCATATCCCAGGATGCACTGGGGATTTTCAAACTAAATGTTATCAAACAGGAAGTTGGTAAAAAAAAACAAATGTATACACACATACAAACACACCCCAGTTAGATAAATTTAGATTAACTTTTAATTAAAGTATATTAGAAAAGCAATTACCGTATTTTTCGGACTATAAGACGCACCGGACCATAAGACGCACCTAGGTTTTAGAGGAGGGAAAAAAAAAAATAAAAATTAAGCAAAAAATTGTTCATGATGCACTTTTAAGGGGGAGGGGGTCTTCTGGTATAGGGGTAATACCCAATTCTGACAATATCCCCTATCCTGGTATATATGCCCAACCCCCTTCCTTTTATACGTGGCCATCATCCCCGTCCAGGTACGCACGGCACCCCTCATCCCCATCCTGGTATGTATGGCCCCCTCATCCATACCCTAATATGCATGGTCCCCCTAATCCCCATCAGGCTGCACATAAAAAAAAAAAAAAATAAACACTTATACTCACCTTTCTTCTCTCTCCTCATGTCTGCCCGCACTGATCTCTCCATGTGAGCCGCACGTCACTGCCATGTGCGGCTCACATGGAGAGATCAGCTGCCGGAAGTCACTGCTCCCCACGCCGGGTCTGTGTGCGCGGGGAGCAGTGACTTCTCTCCTTCATAGCCGGCACACAGCTTGGCCGCGCTGCGGCTCCTGCTGCTGCCGGGCTATAGCGTGTGCCCGCTTATTAAAAGGCATGAATATTCACCCCCTCCCCACGCCCATGAGCGTGGAGAGAGGTTGAATATTCATGCCCTTTAACAGCGGGCACAGGCGATTCCGGCAGCAGCAGGAGCCGCAGCGCGGCTACACTGTGTGCTGCTATTAAGGAGCAGTGAATATTCATTTTCTTTAGCAGCAGGGACAGTGTAGGGTGCACCGCTGCCTCCTGTGCCCCGCTCCTCCACAGCTACCACTCCCCTCACACCCCACAATCTATAATATAACCGGGGATGCGGGTCTCGGTCCAAAGCCTCGATAGACTGCGCATGCGTGACGCGCAGTCTGGCTCCAGACAGAAGACCGCATCCAGCCGTTACAGGTAAGAGGTGTATGGCGTCAGAGATCGCGGTTGTGTGTAGGCACTGAACGCACACTGCGATCTCCGGCGCCATACTTACCTGACCGGGAAGAGCGTTGCCGCGGCGCCTCTCTTCAGCGGAGACCGGGGGCAGAGTGAGACGTTGGATCGGCGCGTGCGCATAGCGCTATCCGGCGCCATTTTTATGAAGACACATTTACAGTGTGTCTTCAGCAAATTGGCGCCGGTCGGCGCTGTGCTCTGTCGCCGCACTCCTCCCCCGGCCTCCGGCAGAACAGGACGCTGCAGTGCTGGAGTACAGAGAAGAAAGGTGAGTATAACTGTTTATTTTTTTGGGGATGTGTGTATAGTGGGGGGGATTAGGGAAGCCACGCATACCGGGATTGGGGATGAGGGGAGCCACGCATTCCAGGATAGGATGGCGGGGGCAGCACAAATACCAGGAGGGGGGCAGCACATACTAACATGGGAGACCATATACCAATAAAAATGCTCGCCACCCGGGCGTAGAACGGGTTCAATAGATTATATATATATATATATATATATATATATATACACACACACCCCATTAGGACTATAAGACGCATCCCCCATTTTCCTCCAAAATTTTGGAGGAAAAAAAGTGCGTCTTATAGTCCGAAAAATACGGTAGATTATTAAATTAAATAGAGATTTAGGATTAAATCAGTGTAGGGTACGGACAACCCCTTTAATGTTAATTGAAATCAAAACAGTTCCCCATTGTATTAATAAGGCAGTGATTCCAACTGTATTACCACTGGGAGACCCCCAACTCACACTCCTATTTCCCGAGTGCCTTCCACGCCAAGCTTGGTTATGGAGGCTTTGGATTACCATCCATACTGTTCAGCACAGATCATGCTTCTTAGGTCTTCATCGATCCCCCAGAACACAGCCCTGCATTACAGCGTCCTTCAGGCTTTGTCCAATTATTTTCTCCAAATTTGTTTGCCGATCAGTGGCAAAAGGCTGTTGAGCTACTCAATCTCCTTGTTCCTTTGGAAAATTGGCACACTCTTGCATATAACAGTAGAGAATGGCCAAATCTTACGGATACACTGGTAGATCGCAACGAAACATGGAGAGAGCAGATGTTCAGCGGTGAACTTGGAGTCTCCCTCCTCTATGAAGCTTTGCCGTACACATCTGACTTACTCCTGAGGATTTCTCGTAATTTACATGTGCAAAAATAGTTCAATCCACAACTAAAATGCTTGAACCAACTCGTGGAAAACTGGATAAAGATAGATAAAAGGCACATTACCTGTGGGTAGCCCAAGTGTGAAGTAATTGTCAGGTCCAGGATTGAACTGGGCGATGCGATTACTTATGTATTTTGCTGCCTGTTCGCTGGCCAGGGCATAGTCATCAAGAATCACCAGCCGCATGATTGTGCCCACAAGCTCTCGCCTGGCAGCATGTGGCTAACAAACTGAAAAGAGAAGCGATACACAAGATAAGAGGTGACAATAATATACAAAAGAGGTAACACAATAATACACAGTCGTCAAGTTTGGAGACTGAAACACATTCTGGCTTTCATAAAGTTTGCTGCTTCAGTTTTTATAGTGTCAATTTGCATTAACTGTAGATTGTTATGAAGAATGATCAGATGAATTGTTTAAAAAAAAAAAAAAAAAAATGCATATTAATTTTTTCCCAAGGAAATTACTTAACCACAAAACCCCCATTTCCACAGTCATGCTTACTGAATTACAAGAGCAGGCTGGTGCTTCAAATCATGGTCTTCTGACTACCTTCAAGGAAACATGTGCAGTCATCATTGCTTTGCAGGCAAGGCCATTGCTGCTTGTAAGATTGCCCCTAGATCAACCATTTATCGGGTCATTAAGAATTTAGTCTGCGGTGCATCATATACGTGTTGTGACGAATCAGCTCTTGGGTAGGTGCAGGTTCACACAGGAATGCAGTCCGCAGGTTCCAAAACAAACTGGTGGTTTATTAAATGTCCATAAACCAACCAGGGAAGCAAAACATAACAGCTCTTTCAGCTGCTCGTAAAACTCGGCCCTTCAATCCGGGCCCACTAACTCCCTACACTATGTGTGCTGGAGCCTGCTTCTCCGGGTCCTACATCACCAAAGCTTGGCACTTCGGGGACACATACCTCCCGTCCACGACCTGTCCGGCAGCAACCTTACATACCCCCCCTCTGCCCAAAGCAGGCTTGGCACCTTCAGCCACCATACAATAGATACACAAAAGGTATAATGCAGTGTTTCCCAAACCCCATCCTCACAGACCCCACAGGTCATATTTTCAGGATCTCCTTAGTATTACACAGATGATTGAAGTATCATCAAGGCATCAGGAATTCTCTCACCTGTGTAATACTAAGGAGATTCTGAAAACATGACCTATGGGGGTCCGTGAGGATGGGGTTTGGGAAACACTGCTATGACAGAACAAAACTAAAAATAACCAGTCCATACAGCACGGCATCAGCCGTTTAAATGTAGTGCTTTTCTCTGCCTCCAACAGACTGAGCAGCACATGCAAGGTTTGCTCACCTTGCACAACACACAGCACCACTGAGACAGGCGCAGCTGTCTGAAATCAGCCTTCCAAGACCTGGACTGGAGGTAAGTGAGCAGCTGTTTCCCCCCAACTCTTTCAGCTGCTCTTGAAACCCGGCCCTTTAATCCGGGCCCATTAACTCCCTCCCAGCACTATGTGTTCTGGAGCCTGCTTCTCCATGTCCTACATCACCGAAGTTTGGTACTTCGGGGACACATACCTCCAGTCCACGACCTGTCTGGCAGCCACCTTACATTGTGTTGCACTGAGTTAGACCAGAATTTAACCAGAAGATAACTGAAGGTAACTGCATAGCCAGAGTAAAAAATGTTTCTCTTTGTTTTCACTCTCACCCCTATAGTCCTACACGTTCTACTAACCCTTCTCATCCCTACACCTAGTAATGAACTGGTCATCTCTCCCTCCATCTCACCTCCTCCTCAGATCTGTTCCTCAACATACAATCCTCTGTCTCCAAACACAGACAGCCACCTCACGCTCTCTCCTGCTGCTCCTCACTGCTGGCGATATCTCTCCAAATCATGGCCCTCCTCACCACATCCCCACAGTCACTTCTACCTCTCATCCACAATCTATCAAATTTCCACAACCTTTCTAACCCTATACCCATTGCCCATCCCCCGCTTCCCCAATCCCACTAACAGGAGCTCTATGGAACGCTCTCTCCATCTGCAACAAACTTTCCTACATCCATGACCTTTTCATTACTAACAAACTTTCCTTCCTTGGCATCAATGGTACCTGACTCACCCCATCTGACATGGCGTCTCCAGCTGCACTTTCATACGTTGGATTCCACCTTTCCCACACCCCTCGCCCCATCGGCAAGCATGGCAAAGGAGTTTGTTTTCTCCTGTCAGATAACTGTACTCTGCTGCCCGACTAATCCACCTGTCCCCCCCGCTATTCCCTGGCCTCTCCCCTCTTTCAATCCCTTCGCTGGCTCCCCATTATCCAGAGACTGCAGTTGAAAACCCTAACCATAGTATACAAAGCCATTCACAACCTGTCTCCTCCATATAACTGTGACTTAGTGTCCCGCTACATACCTGCACTCAACCTCCGATCCTCACAAGATCTCCTTCTCTACTCCCCTCTTATCTCCTCTTCCCACAATTGCACATAAGATTTCTCCCATGCATCCCCCTACTCTAGAACTCTACCCCAATATATCAGACTGTTGCCAACCGTGGAAACCTTCAAAAGGAAGCTGAAGATCCACCTCTTCTGACAAGCCTACAATCTGCAGTAACCACCGCTCCATCATACCACTGCATGACCAGCTCTACCCTCACCTACTGTATCCTCACCCATTCATTGTAGACTGTAAGCCCTCGCGGGCAGGGTCCTCGCTCCTCCTGTACCAGTCGGTGATTCGTTTTTGTTCAAGATTATTGTACTTGTTTTTTGCTATGTATATCCCTTTTCACATGTAAAGCTCCATGTAATAAATGGCACTATAATAAATAATAACTTAATAGGGGGAGGTTAATTTGCTGTGAAGACTTCAGGACTCCGAAGAAAGTCCAGCAAGTCCCTGTATCACCTCCTACATAGGATTCAGCTATGGAATTGGTTCAACACCAGTGCAGAGCTTGCTCAAGAATGGCAGCAGGCAGGCGTCAGTGCATCTGTACACACCGTGAGGAGAAGGATTTTGGAGGCTGTGCTGGTGTCAAGTAGGGCAGCAAAGAAACCACTTTTCTCCATGAAAAAGATGAAGAACAGGATTATAAAATGCAGTAAACTACAGTGATTGGATTACAGAGGACTGGGGTAAAGTTATTTCCCTGATGAAGGCCCCCTTCAAACTGTTAGGGACATATGGAAGAATGAATGTCCGGAGAAGAAAAGCTGAGCGCTACTTTGAGTCCTGTGTTATGCCAACAGTAAAGCACCCCGTGACGAGTCATGTGTGGAGTTATCCATCATCAAAAGGGAGTGGGCTCACTCACAATTATACCTAAGAACACAGCAGGAGCATTTTTGGTGATTAACAATGCATATATGAGCATGACGGAGAATATGTCACAAGGCAAAAGTGACAACTAAGTGTCTGGGTAACACTGACATTTTGGGTTCATGGCCAGTAAACTCTCCAGATCTCAATTCGATTGTGGTCACTCCTCAAAAAGCGGGTGGACAAACAGAAATGTATGTAGTGAGCTCCTAGCACTGATTAGACAAAAATTGTCCATCGTCAGTCAGGATTTGTACATAAAGTGACACAAAACAAGATACAAGACATAGGTAAAAAAAAATTCTCCATCTTCTTCGTTACGTCAATCCGTGAAAAATGGGACTGCACTCAGATGTCATCTGAGTGCAGTGCGATCTTTTCCAAGGACTCATTAACTTGCATGGCAGAGCGTGATCCGAATATTAGATGAAACTCAAGCATAGTGATTTTTGTCCTCGGACAGACTGTCTATCGGGCCGTGCACATGTCCGATTTTTCTCCTTGGACAAACACTAGTCACAGTGCGATTCAATGTTTTGTCAGATCGCACTCCGACCGAAAACACTGCTATCTGCACCTGCCTTAACATTGCAACGCTAACAATAGTGATCGCAGAAAGGACTGCTGGTAGATTTCAGCTCAGAAGCCTGCAGATCTCTGAACGCAGCTCTAGACTATCACTGGCTATAACTCAGGATTAGTAATCGATACGTTTTTCGAAAGTTACACAATAAACTATAATAAATTACTCTCATGTGAACACAAATTCTAAAGGAGAACTCTAACACTAAGATATTAACTTAAGGAGGAATTCACACATCCGTGGTGGGATCGGAGGACCCGGCCCGGCTCTCCGGACCTGATCAGTGCCTCATCTATTCCTAGGAGGTAATCACAGATCAGCACTGGTGACCCAGCGGTTGTCAGATCTGAGCTCGCTCCGTGGAGCACAGATGTGTGAATTCAGCCTTACAGAAGTTGTCCCAGAGTAGAAAGCCAGAGCTGTTGGATTACAGCGCCACCCCTGGGCACAGGCTGTGTGTGGCATTACAGCTCAGCACCTGTCACGTCACTAGACCGGTGCTGTAGTACCAGACACAACCTGTGGCCAGGACTGGCGCTCTGTGTTCCTTTTTCTCATGGACAAACCCTGTGCAGAAAAATACAGAATCCAGGAACCTCCAAACATGGCAGAAATCGCCAAGTTCTAACAGTGCATAATGGGCGCAGCCCCAGCCATACTGTCAGTGACTGGAAACCTGGTTTATAGTCCAACTGCTGACAGGTGAGAGGCTGCGGCTCCCTGTAATCACCGGCTCTGACCCGTCACCGACCATTGCTGCTCTACAGCAGCCTATGAGCCGCTCTCTATAGTGCAGGGGACTAACCACATCCACAGGAAGCCAGGGTGCCCCCCCCCGGACTGAGACTGCCCCCCGGGAGCTCAGTGTGGGGTGCGCAGTCATCGGCCATGTCTCCCCAATACTCAGCAGCCTCACCACCAACCACTCGCTCTGCAGCCTCCTCCCTGGTAAACGCTAGAATGTATGGGCTCCTTCCAGGTATGACGTCGTTTCCGTGGGCGTGTCCTGACTGCATTATGGGCGTGTTCTAGTTTAGCACCAGACGCCATAGATTCATGCAGAAAATGATACGGTGAAGCTTCAGGAGGAGGTCAGTGCTGGGCTCTGGGGGGGTGCTGCGGGCTTTGGGTGGTCTGGGATGATGATGATTGATGATGATGCACGCGTGTGGGGGCTCTGGGAGCTCTGTGGGGATGCTGCCGGCTGTGGTGGCATGTCTATGGCTCTGGTGGGGGCTCTGTGGGCATGCTACGAGCTGGTGGTGGCTCTGGAGGGATGCTGCGGGCTTGTGGGGGCTCTGTGGGGATGCTGGGGGCATGCTGCTGGCTGGTGGGGGCTCTGGAGGGATGCTGCGGGCTCATGGTGGCTCTGGGGGGATGCTGCGGGCTCATGGTGGCTCTGGGGGGATGCTGCGGGCTCATGGTGGCATGTCTATTGCTCTGGTGGGGGCTGTGTGGGCATGCTGCTGGCTGGTGGTGGCTCTGGAGGGATGCTGCGGGCTTGTGGGGGCTCTGGAGGGATGCTGGAGGCATGCTGGCTGGTGGGGGCTCTGGAGGGATGCTGCGGGCTGGTGGTGCCTCTGGGGGGGATGCTGCGGGTCTGTGGGGGATGGTGGGGGCAGGGGCGGAACTACCGCCCGTGCAGCCGGTTCATTGAACGGGGGCCCCGAGGGAGAGGGGGCCCCTCCAGCCTCCAGCAGGGCCGCCATCAGGGCATGTCTGCCCTGACTCCAGTGTGGGGCCCAGCCGGTAGGGGCCCCCTTGGAGCCCCGTTGGGGGCCCCCTCTTGTGAGTCTCTCTCCTCATGGGGCCCCCGGCCCCATGCCAAGCGCCGGGTCCGGGACATCTCAGCGCTGCGCTGCGCTCCTGCGGCAGCGCCTTCATGATTCCCCTGATTTCCGGTCATGTGACGGCGCCGTCACATGGCCGGAAGTCAGGAGAACCTGGTGTCAGCGATTTGGACGAGAGCCAGGATTCTGCAGGGATCGCATGGGGGTAAGTATAACAAGTTTTGTTTTTTTCAAAATACAATTTACTAGGAGTGGGGGGAATGGGAGGTGTGTGTGTGTGTGAGATAAGAGATGCACATGGGGGGGGGAGATGATAAAAGATGCACATGGGGTGGGGGGGATGAGAGAGGTGCACATGTGGGGGGAGGGGGATGAGAGAGGTGCACATGTGGGGGGAGGGGGATGAGAGGTGCACGTGGGGGGGGGGGGAGATGATAAAAGATGCACATGGGGGGAGATAAGAGTTGCACATGGGGGGGAGATAAGAGATGCACATGGGGGGGAGATAAGAGATGCACATGGGGGAGGGGGATAAGAGATGCACATGGGGGGGAGATAAGAGATGCACATGTTGGGGGGATGAGAGATGCACATGGGGGGATGAGAGAGGGGCACATGTGGGGGAGGGGGATGAGAGAGGGGCACATGTGGGGGAAGGGGATGAGAGATGTGCACATGGGGGGGTGGTGAGATGTGCACATGGGGGGGGGGATGAGAGAGGGGCACATGTGGGGGAGGGGGATGAGAGATGTGCACATGGGGGGGGTGAGAGCTGCACATGGGGGAATTGGGAGAAAATGAGCTGCACATGGGTGAATTAGGAGTAGGGGGATAATGAGCTGCACATAATGAATGTGGGGTGGGGGAGAGTAAATTATAAATGACGATGGGGTGGGGAGAGCACGGACATGATATAATGAATTGGGGCAGGGGGTGCATGTAAATAATGAATGCGGGGAGCAGGAAGTATAGAGTAGAGGTTCTAATTAAATTATATATTAAGTGCCTATTTACAGTTAATGGGGGCACCGTGGTGGATTACAATTTATATTTGGAATGGTAGGTTGCATAATAACTAACCATATATTGATGGTGGATGCACGTCTGTATTCAGCTGCGTAATGTAGAAGTTGGAGAATGTGCTCTAGATAACTGTGTTATTTTATGCAGAGACGAGTCCTGGCTGGAAGACGTGATGGCGGTCTGTGCTGGATGAAGGAGAAAAGCGTAGCTGAAGGACTTCACCTAGAGACGTCACCAGTGAGTCAGTGCATTACATGTACACTTACACTATATACTATGTACCGGGCTCCTGTGTATAATGTCACTGGTGATCCCTGTATTACCTGTACACTATATACAGAGCTCCTGTGTATAATGTCACTGGTGATCCCTGTATTACCTGTACACTATATACAGAGCTCCTGTGTATAATGTCACTGGTGATCACTGTATTACCTGTACACTGACACTATATACAGAGCTCCTGTGTATAATGTCACTGGTGATCACTGTATTACCTGTACACTGACAATATATACAGAGCTCCTGTGTATAATGTCACTGGTGATCCCTGTATTACCTGTACACTATATACAGAGCTCCTGTGTATAATGTCACTGGTGATCCCTGTATTACCTGTACACTATATACAGAGCTCCTGTGTATAATGTCACTGGTGATCACTGTATTACCTGTACACTGACACTATATACAGAGCTCCTGTGTATAATGTCACTGGTGATCACTAGATTACCTGGACACTTACATTATACATACCATGTATAGAGCTCCCGTGTATAATGACACTTATGGTAATATTAGTAATGTGGTGGTAATATTAGTAATGTGGTGGTAATATGTGGTCTGGTCATGGTGTGGCAGTTTTTCTCCCTTCTGTGTGGTATTATTCGGTCACTATGTTGTGGTAATATGTGGTCTGGTCATGGTGTGGCGGTATTCCCTGTATGTGGTATTATTGGTCATTTTAAAAAAAAATGTATATGACACATTCCCTTAAAGAAAACTAAATAAAAATATATCTAAAAAGAGTATTGGATATTTTAAGAAAATTTTAATAGGTTAGAGTAGGGCCCGGCCAGAAGAGTCTACCTTATCGTGGTGGCAGCTTTAAAAATCTTTTGGCCAAAACAAAAGCTGTTGGCTATGTATGTGGCACCGTCACATGGCCGAACGTCAGGAGAGCCTGGTGGCAGCGACGTGGACGAGCGCCAGGATTCTGCAGGGATCGCATGGGGGTAAGTATAACAAGTTTTATTTTTCTTAAATACAATTAATTAACTAGGAGTGGGGGGGGTGAGAGATGCACATGGGGGGGTGAGAGATGCACATGGGGGGGATGAGAGATGCACATGGGGGGGATGAGAGATGCACATGGGGGGGGGATGAGAGATGCACATGGGGGGGATGAGAGATGCACATGGGGGGGATGAGAGATGCACATGGGGGGGATGAGAGATGCACATGGGGGGGATGAGAGATGCACATGGGGGGGATGAGAGATGCACATGGGGGGGGTGAGAGATGCACATGGGGGGGTGAGAGATGCACATGGGGGGGTGAGAGATGCATCGGGGAGGGGGTTATGTTTACATAACTTTGTAGCCTTATGAAGCGCAGGGGGGGGGCCCCCAAAAATTTCTTGCACAGGGGCCCACTACAGTCTGTGTCCGCCCCTGGGTGGGGGCATGCTGTGGGCTGGTGGGGGCTGATGATGCACGCGTGTGGGGGCTCTGGGAGCTCTGTGGGGATGCTACGGGCTGTGGTGGCATGTCTATGGCTCTGGTGGGGGCTCTGTGGGCATGCTGCGGGCTGGTGGTGGCTCTGGAGGGATGCTGCGGGCTTGTGGGGGCTCTGGAGGGATGCTGCGGGCATGCTGCTGGCTGGTGGGGGCTCTGGAGGGATGCTGCGGGCTCGTGGTGGCTCTGGAGGGATGCTGCGGGCTCGTGGGTGCTCTATGGGGCTGGTGCGGGTTCTGTGGGAGCATGTTGCGGGCTCTGGAGGTAATCTGCGGGGGGGGGGATGATGCACCCGTGTGGGGGCTCTGGGGGGGGGGTCGGATGATGCACGCGTGTGGGGGCTCTGGGGGGATGCTGCGGGCTGTGGTGGCATGTCTATGGCTCTGGTGGGGGCATGCTGCGGGCTGGTGGTTGCTCTGGAGGGATGCTGCAGGCTTGTGGGGGCCCTGGGTGCATGCTGCGGGCTCTGTGGGGATGCTGAGGGCATGCTGCGGGCTCTGGAGGTATTCTGGGGGGGATGCTGCAGGCTTGGTGATGCACGCTTGTGGGGGGGGGCGGATGATGCACGCTTGGGGGGGCGGATGATGCACGCTTGGGGGGGGGGATGATGCACGCTTGGGGGGGGGATGATGCACGCTTGGGGGGGGGGATGATGCACGCTTGGGGGGGATGATGCACGCTTGGGGGGGGGATGATGCACGCTTGGGGGGGGGATGATGCACGCTTGGGGGGGCTCTGGGGGGATGCTGCGGGCTGTGGTGCAATGTCTATGGCTCTGGTGGGGGCATGCTGCGGGCTGGTGGTTCCTCTGGAGGGAAGCTGCAGGCTTGTGGGGGCTCTGGGTGCTCTGTGGGGATGCTGAGGGCTTGGTGATGCACGCTTGTGGGGGGGGCGGATGATGCACGCTTGTGGGGGGGGGCGGATGATGCACGCTTGTGGGGGGGGGCGGATGATGCACGCTTGTGGGGGGGGCGGATGATGCACGCTTGTGGGGGGGGGCGGATGATGCACGCTTGTGGGGGGGGGCGGATGATGCACGCTTGTGAGGGGGGGCGGATGATGCACGCTTGGGGGGGGGCGGATGATGCACGCTTGGGGGGGGGCGGGGCGGATGATGCACGCTTGGGGGGGGCGGGGCGGATGATGCACGCTTGGGGGGGGGGGCGGATGATGCACGCTTGTGGGGGGGGCGGATGATGCACGCTTGTGGGGGGGGCGGATGATGCATGCTTGTGGGGGCTCTGGGGGGGGGATGATGCACGCGTGTGGGGGCTCTGGGAGCTCTGTGGGCATGCTACGGGCTGGTGGTGGCTCTGGAGGAATGCTGCGGGCTTGTGGGAGCATGCTGCGGGCTGGTGGGGGCTCTGGAGGGATGCTGCTGGCTCGTGGTGGCTCTGGGGGGATGCTGCGGGCTGGTGGTGGCTCTGGGGGGATGCTGCGGGCTGTGGTGGCATGTCTATTGCTCTAGTGGGGGCTGTCTAGGCATGCTGCGGGCTGGTGGGGGCTCTGGAGGGATGCTGCGGGCTCGTGGTGGCTCTGGGGGGATGCTGTGGGCTGGTGGTGGCTCTGGGGGGATGCTGCGGGCTGGTGGGGATGCTGAGGGCATGGTGGGGGCTCTATGGGCATGCTGCGGGCTGGTGGTGGCTCTGGAGGGATGCTGCGGGCTGGTGGGGATGCTGGGGGCATGATGCGGGCTGTGGTGGAATGTCTATTGCTCTGGTGGGGGCTGTGTGGGCATGCTGCGGGCTGGTGGTGGCTCTGGAGGAATGCTGCGGGTTTGTGGGGACGCTGGGGGGGGGCTGATGATGCACGCATGTGGGGGCTCTGTGGGGATGCTGCGGTGGCATGTCTATGGCTCTGGTGGGGGCATGCTGCGGGCTGGTAGTTGCTCTGGAGGGATGCTGCAGGCTTGTGGGGGCTCTGGGTGCATGCTGCGGGCTCTGGGTGCTCTGTGGGGATACTGAGGCCATGCTGCAGGCTCTGGAGGTATTCTGGGGGGGATGCTGTGGGCTTGATGATGCACGCTTGTGGGGGGGCAGATGATGCACGCTTGGGGGGGGGGCAGATGATGCACGCTTGTGGGGGGGGGCAGATGATGCACGCTTGTGGGGGGGGGGGCAGATGATGCACGCTTGTGGGGGGGGGCAGATGATGCACGCTTGTGGGGGGGGGCAGATGATGCACGCTTGTGGGGGGGGGCAGATGATGCACGCTTGTGGGGGGGGCAGATGATGCACGCTTGTGGGGGGGGCAGATGATGCACGCTTGTGGGGGGGGCAGATGATGCACGCTTGTGGGGGGGGCAGATGATGCACGCTTGTGGGGGGGGCAGATGATGCACGCTTGGGGGGGGGGCAGATGATGCACGCTTGGGGGGGGGGCAGATGATGCACGCTTGTGGGGGGGGCAGATGATGCACGCTTGTGGGGGGGGGCAGATGATGCACGCTTGTGGGGGGGGCAGATGATGCACGCTTGTGGGGGGGGCAGATGATGCACGCTTGTGGGGGGGGCAGATGATGCACGCTTGTGGGGGGGGCAGATGATGCACGCTTGTGGGGGGGGCAGATGATGCACGCTTGTGGGGGGGGCAGATGATGCACGCTTGTGGGGGGGGCGGATGATGCACGCTTGTGGGGGGGGGCGGATGATGCACGCTTGTGGGGGGGGGGGCGGATGATGCACGCTTGTGGGGGGGGGGGCGGATGATGCACGCTTGTGGGGGGGGGGGCGGATGATGCACGCTTGTGGGGGGGGGGCGGATGATGCACGCTTGTGGGGGGGGCGGATGATGCACGCTTGGGGGGGGCGGATGATGCACGCTTGGGGGGGGGGGGGCGGACGATGCACGCTTGTGGGGGGGGACGGACGATGCACGCTTGTGGGGGGGGGCGGACGATGCACGCTTGTGGGGGGGGGCGGACGATGCACGCTTGTGGGGGGGGGCGGACGATGCACGCTTGTGGGGGGGGGCGGACGATGCACGCTTGTGGGGGGGGGCGGACAATGCACGCTTGGGGGGGCGGACGATGCACGCTTGTGGGGGGGGGGCGGACAATGCACGCTTGTGGGGGGGGCGGACAATGCACGCTTGGGGGGGCGGACGATGCACGCTTGGGGGGGGCGGACGATGCACGCTTGGGGGGGGGGCGGACAATGCACGCTTGGGGGGGCGGACAATGCACGCTTGGGGGGGGCGGACAATGCACGCTTGGGGGGGGGCGGACAATGCACGCTTGGGGGGGGGCGGACAATGCACGCTTGGGGGGGGGCGTCCCAGCAGATGGCCCCCTGCAAACATTATATCCCCCCAGAGACCCCATAAGGAGAGTGTGCCCGCCCCCCTGCAGCCCCCTATTCAGCCCTGGCAGCCGGCAACATCACCATCCCCATGGCCTCATAGCTGAAATCATGGAACTTGTATTCAGCTTCCAAAAAGTCCACCAGCCTCACCTTCCAGGGCTCCCGCCTTTTCGAATAGCTAGATAAGATGATCTCTAATGCCATGGGGGGTAAGAGTATTTTGTCTCTGCAACAGAGGGCCAAATGCCCTCCTCCCAAGAGACGCACAGTCCAGTTATGGTCCTTTCGGAAATTTTCAGTGTAGAAAAGCAACCAAAAGGACAACACTCCGGCCCACCAGGAAAAGAAGAGACCTTCCTTTAGGCTAGCCCCCTCCTGGCATCAACGAACCCACCAGCGCTGGTCTGCCAGGCCTGGATCTAGAAGATTCCCACCTGGGATGTTTCTCAGGGTGGGCGGCCGTCTCCTTTGGTTCCGGGATGAGTGGCTCTCGGTAGTCAACAACGCTTGGGTCTGAGACGTTGTCGACTACAGCCACAAAATAGATTTTTCCACGCTGCCTTGTTTTCGAGACCAATTTCCCTAAAGACCCCCTTCCCTTATTCCTGGGTTTTTCAAGGCTATTGATTTGCTATCCAAAGCAGCATCATGATCTCAGTTCCAGGACGCTGAGACATCAGACACCGGAGGCAGGCCGGGGGGTCGGGGCAAAGCCAAAGACCTTACCCACAATCCTCCCATAAATGCACTTTTATTAAATTAGAATTATTTCTATACATAATGGTAAAATGTTATTTCTATAATATTTCTACAATTAAACGTTTGAGATTTCTGTGGTAATGGTTATTTTGTTTCTTTTAAACCTGTTCTGAATGTAAATAAAACATTTCTCTGATTAATTTTCCACATTGTATTTTAGTCTTTCATTTTACTCATAGGGCAGGAAAAGCCCATGATGCACCTGTGTAAACCATATAAAGGTACTATAATAACATGGCTTAGACAGGTAAACCACTTTTCAAACAATGAAGTTCACTTGTACAAGCTGCATAGATGAAAACCTGCTTTAGGCTGTGTGCCCACGATGCAGAAATGCTCAGGATTTTATCCTGAGAGTTTCTGCAACTCCCTGGCAGAAAAAAATGCATGAGGATTGTCCATGCGGATCGTCCATGCGGATCGTGCATGCGGATTGTCCATGCGGATCGTGCATGCGGATTGTCCATGCGGATTGTCCATGCGGATTGTCCATGCGGATTGTCCATGCGGATTGTGCATGCGGATCGTGCATGCGGATCGTGCATGCGGATCGTACATGCTGTAAGGCAGCGCTAGTCATCATCCTGGGGAATACTCACTGCAGCGCGTCAATTAATGCACACCAGCAATGTCTTTCTGGTTTTCACGCTTCAGCAGTTTATTATACTTCATAAACCGCAGTTCACACATATAATGTCCACGAGCTCAAGTGGCAGACAGGCCCACTTGGCTTCAGATACAGCCTTCAGCAAGGTAATACTATAGCAATGTCCATATAACAAAGTGTATTACCTTTGTCAGGTTTTAGCTGCTTCAGTCCAGTTGGTTCCGCCACCACTGTGGCTCTGGAGCTTACCACACGTGGTCTCCAGCCCTTATCCCGTCCAAGGCCACTGGCATCTCTCACACACACAGATCCAGGCTCTGCCCTCCAGGACGCTTATCCTCCAAAACCTCTGGCTCTCCAAGGCTTACTGGCATCACTTACACACACAAGGATCCAGGCTTCACCCTCCAGGAGTCCACCAAGCTTCATCAGGCCTCACACGGTGCCACACACACAGATAACAGGCCTCACGCCTATCACACCCCTTGCACCCCTGCATACTTCTGTCTCAAATTACCAGGGTTTTTATATCCTATAGAAACAGCCACAGGACCTGTGCTTATCTCACAGTCACATGTCCAGACCTTCTGTTGTGCAAAAGGACCTGTGTGATGTCACAGTCATGTGACCAGTCAGCTGAGGGAGGTACGTGGTCCGTCAAAACACACACTGAACCATTAAAGGGATGCCTGCTGCATCACAATGCGGATTGTACATGCGGATTGTGCATGCGTTTTGCTGCCAGGGACAAGCGGAAGTGAAGCGTTCTTCACTTGCATTTCCGCATGCGGGTTGTCAAGCGCTTTCCAAGCGATTTTAGCATCACTTGGAAAGTGTTTGACAACTTCGTCACACTAAATAAATCCATGCAACCGGCATTGATTTATATAGTGTGACCGAAAGAATGTTAAAAAAATAAATATATACTTACCCTCTGATGGCCCCCGGTGTCCTGCTTTCCCTCCGTTCTCCCTTGCCAGCAGCGATACACTGAAGGACCTGCCGACGTCAGCGTCGCGTGACCTGTCACATGACTATAATGTCAGCACAGGTCCTTCAGTACATCGCGAACTGCCGGCATGAGAGGAGGAGTGCAGCGGGGGGCCGCCAAAAGGTAAGTATATATTTATTTTTTATTTTATTCTTTTTTTTTTCTTTGCAGTTTTCTATGGTACCCTGGTCCGGAGGACAGTCTCCTCTCCTCTAGACCTGGGTACCATCCGCACACTAGAACGCATGGAATGCGCATCTACATATACAGTGATGCGTAATCCATACGATCTAATGCAAGTTAAGTGGCGGCGAAAACGCAGCACTTCCGCAAAATAATTGGTAGTGCTGTGTTTTTTTCCGCAATGATGATCCGCAGAGGAAATTTCCGCAGCATGTGCACAGCACATGCGGATTATCATTGGGGAACATGGCAGGCCTTCTACCATGTGTTTTTTAAGCGTTTCTGCAGCGTTTTTGCTTAAAAAATGCATCGTGGGCACACAGCCTTAAGGGAACCTGTCACCTGTTTTTCCCCATATAAAGTACGACCACCACCTGTATGACCTAGAATGCTGTAAAGAAGTCGGACGGTACTAGATAGTGCCTACCGTGCCTCAGACCACACGGGAGGACGGTACTAGATAGTGCCTGCCGTGCCTCAGACCACACGGGAGGACGGTACTAGATTGTGCCTGCCGTGCCTCAGACCACACGAGTGGACTGTACTAGATAGTGCCTGCCGTGCTTCAGACCACACGAGAGGACGGTACTAGATTGTGCCTACCGTGCCTCAGACCACACGGGAGGACGGTACTAGATTGTGCCTGCCGTGCTTCAGACCACACGGGAGGACGGTACTAGATAGTGCCTGCCGCTCTTCAGACCACACGGGAGGACGGTACTAGATTGTGCCTGCCGTGCCTCAGAGCACACGGGAGGACGGTACTAGATAGTGCCTGCCGCTCTTCAGACCACACGGGAGGACGGTACTAGATAGTGCCTGCCGCTCTTCAGACCACATGCTGCAGATAAAAAAAAGAAATCAAAATATGACTGAAAGAGCACCACAGCAACAAAATATAGTACATTGATAAACAGTGTTATAATTATATCTATAATATAATCGGCTAAGCGTCCCTCTGTCTGAAGCCTCGATAGACTGCGCATGTGCGACGCGCAGTCTGGCTCTAGACAGAAGAACGCATGGAGCCGTTACAGGTAAGAGGAGTGTATGGCGCCGGAGATCGCGGTATGCCTAGACACTGAATGCATACTTATATACTTACCTGACCGGGAGGAGCGTTGCCGCGGCGCCTCTCTCTTCGCCGGAGACCGGGGCAGGAGTGAGGTGTCGGATCGGCGCATGCGCATAGCGCTATCCAGCGCCATTTTACTGCAGACACATTTGCAGTGTCTCTTCAGCAAAGTGGCGCCGGACAGCGCGGTATGGGCACGCACGTACTCCGGCGCCGCACTCCTCCTCCGGCAGAGCAGGACACAGCAGCGCTGGAGCACAGGGAAAAAAGGTAAGTGTATAAGTGTTTATTTTTTTGTATGTGTGTGCAGCGTGAAAGAGATGAGGGGGCCACACATACCAGGATTGGGGGGTGAGGGACGCCATGCATACCAGGATTGGGGGATGAGGGACGCCATGCATACCAGGATTGGGGGATGAGGGACGCCATGCATACCAGGATTGGGGGATGAGGGACGCCATGCATACCAGGATTGGGGTATGAGGGACGCCATGCATACCAGGATTGGGGGATGAGGGATGCCATACATACCAGGATTGGGGGGTAAGGGGCCCATACATACCAGGATTGGGGGGTGAGGGGCCCCATCCATACCAGGATTGGGGGATGAGGGGCCCTATGCATACCAGGATTAGAGGATGAGGGATGCCATACATACCAGGATTGGGGGATGAGGGGTGCCATGCATACCAGGATTGGGGATGAGGGGTGCCACGCATACCAGCATTGGGCAATGAGGGGGGCCACGCATACCAGGATTGGGGGATGAGGGGTACCATGCATACCAGGATTGGGGGATGAGGGGGCCACACATACCAGCATTGGGGGATGAGGGGGGCCACGCATACCAGAATTGGGGGTGAGAGGTGCCATGCATCCCAGTATAGGATGATGGGAGCAGCACAAATACCAGGAGGGGGCAGCACATACGAGCATGGAAGACCATATACCAATAAAGATGCTCGCCACCCGGGTGTAGAACTGATTCAGTAGTGTGAGAGAAAAGAATCCATCTTGTTTCTCTGTGGTATCCATTTTGTTTTCACTCTTATGTAATGGTCATCAGGTAACACTGATGGGCAGTGAGGTTTCACATTACTATTCACTCCCTTTAGGTTACTATTGGTTCATAGGTCAGAGGGAAACATTCCTTTGTCTCTGACCCTATTTAAAGTGCCACATGTGCTAATAAAGCAGAAGTCTTTTCTAGTACACCATACAAGGCTGTGCTGTATTGATTTCCCGAGCGCTCGTAAAACAAATCTTATTAATTTGGAGTTCGGAAGGCATAGAAGAGAGCGTATTTCGCTCACAGTAGCTAGTTTATTTATACGGGGCTGTTCACCGTATCCGGGACAGTTGGAACTAGAGCTGAGAGGATCAATTCTTGGGACGCTGGACAGGAGGCCACGAATCCCTTACC
This sequence comes from Phyllobates terribilis, assembly GCF_046119375.1. Lineage (NCBI taxonomy): Eukaryota > Metazoa > Chordata > Amphibia > Anura > Dendrobatidae > Phyllobates > Phyllobates terribilis. The sequence continues at coordinate 4,380,801 of NW_027362892.1, forward strand.
TATAGTGTTGCACGAGCGTGCTCGGTTTACCCTTTCACCGAGCACGCTCGGGTGCTGCCCGAGTATTTTCGGCGTGCTCGGTATCTATGCTCGGGCCGCTGGGGCTGTTAGACAGCTGTGACACATGCAGGGATTGCCTAACAAACATGCAATCCCTGCATGTGTCACAGCTGTCTAACAGCCGCGACACATGCAGCCACGGCGGCTCGAGCATAGATGCCGAAAATACTCAGGCAGCACCTGAGCATGCTCTGTGAGAGGGTTAAGAGAACACGCTCATGCGTCACTACTAACCTTACCTCATCCGGCGTGACTTTTGATGAAGCTGGCATGGTGTCATCTGTGCGTCGTGCTTCTTTCACTTGGGATCTATGGATTTATTTTCTGTCCATTCCACTTTCTCATCTTTTTGTAGCTTCACTATTTGACATTAGCTTTTTTGTGTCTGCAAGGCCGTGTTCACATGTTGAATAAATACTGTATTTTTTTTTTTTTTTCTGCAGATGTCCACACCAAACTACACAATAACAATCTTCTCTGATTATTGCGTACTTGCTGCATTTTTTATGCCTTTTCCCCCTTATTTGATGTTTTTTGGTGCAGATGTGAAGCCGCATTGTTCATTTTTTGTTATAATACAGAATGGCTTTGATTCTGCACTTAAGGTACCTGCAGTCTTTTTACCTGCGTTTTCTGTCTTTTTCCACATAGAAGCCTCCAGACGTAAAATAAACCATAACCGTACAGATCAGCAGCGTCTTTAGACCACAAAGCCGTTTTCATGAAATCACATCCACTTTTCTTGGCCATTTAAATGCTGCAAAATGACTGTTCCAAAAAAGCAGCTGAAAAAACACAGCACTTATGCTACATCTGAACACGGCCTAAATGTGCAAGTGCAGTGGATGTGATTTAATGAAATCTACGCCTGCAGTGAGTCTAAAGACGCTGCTGAACTGTGCGGATTTCATGCATTTTATTATATATATATATAAGCCTCTGTGGAGCCTGTAAAAAAAAAAAACATTTTTAAGCTCAAAAATCTAAGTTTTTCTGTAGTATTAAAAATGTAGATTCACAGCTTCACCAAAACACATTTTAAGGGGGAAAACTCAAAAGAAACTCAGCAAACACACAATAATAAGATTGTTATTTTGTTGTATGATGCGGACACCTGCATAAAAAAATGCAGTCTTCATGTTGTGTGAACTTGGCTTTAGTGTTACATTTTATTCAACTTTTTATTTAATTTTTATGGCTTTAATAGAGACTAGCACACCTTTTCATTTTGTGGGATTGAAATTCAGCTGTTATACAGAGCTGAGTGCAGAACACAAAAATATATTTTTATAATTTGCCAGTGTGATAGCGCAAGCTATAGTAGCCCACCTTATCAGTTTTTGGGGGTGAAATTGATTTGTATGCACAGTAAAAAAAATATAATTTTTTTTCTGTTGCTAGCCAGAGTCCACCTAGTCCTTTTGTGGTGGTAAAATTCAGCTGTATGCAGAGACACCTCGTACACGTGCGGCTCTGCTCCACACACCTCGTACACGCGCGGCTCCGCTCTGCACACCTCATACACGCACTGCTCCGCTCCGCTCCATACACTTTGTACACGCGCAGCTCCGCTCTGCACACCTCGTACACGCACGGCTCCACTCCGTACAGCTCGTACGCGCACGGCTCCGCTCCATACACTTTGTACACGCGCAGCTCCGCTCTGCACACCTCGTACACGCACGGCTCCACTCCGTACAGCTCGTACACGCAGGCTCCATTCCGTACAACTCGTACATGCGCGGCTCTGTTCCGTACAGCTCGTACTCGCGGCTCCGCTCCGTACACCTTGTACACGCATGGATCCGCTCCGCACACCTCATACACGCTTGTCTCTGATCCATACACCACGTACACGCGCAGTTACGCTCCGTACATGAGCGGCTCCACTCCGCACACTTGTACACGTGCGGCTCTGCTCCGCACAGCTCATACACGCGCGGCTCCACTCCGCACACTCGTACATGCGCAGCTCTGCTCCGCACACCTCGTACACGTACGGTTCCGCTCCATACACTTTGTACACGCGCAGCTCCGCTCTGCATACCTCATACATGCACGGCTCTGCTCCGTACAGCTTGTACACGCGCGGCTCCACTCCATACAGCTCGTACACGCGCGGCTCCGCTCCGTACACTTTGTACACACGCGGATCCGCTCCGCACACCTCGTACACGCGCAGCTCCGCTTCGTACACCTCGTACACGCGTGTTTCCGCTCCACATGCCTCGTAACGCACAACTACGCTCTGCACACCTCGTATACGTGCGGCTCTGCTCCGTACACCTCGTCCACGCGTGGCTCCGCTCCGCACACCTCATACACGCGCGGCTCCGCTCCGTACACCTTGTACACGCGTGGATCCGCTCCGCACACCTCGTACACGCATGGCTCCGTTCCATACACCTCGTACACGCGCGGCTTCGCTCCTTACACGTCGTACACGCACGGCTCCGCTCCTCACACCTCGTACACACGCGGCTCTGCACCGTACACTTCGCACGCGCGTGGCTCCGCACACCTTGTACACGCGCGGTTCCCCTCCTTACACCTCGTACACGTGCAACTCCGCTCTGCACACTCGTACACGCGCTGCTCTGCTCTGTACACCTCGTACACATGCGGCTCTCCTCCGCACACCTTGTACACGCGTGGCTCCGCTCCGTACATCTCGTACACGCGCGGCTCCGCTCCAGCTCCGCACACTCGTACACGCGCTGCTCTGCTCAGTACACTTCGTACACCCGCGGCTCCGCTCTGCACATCTTGTACACGCGTGGCTCTGCTCCGCACACATCGTACACGCGCGGCTCTGCTCCGCACACATCGTACACGCGCGGCTCTGCTCCGCACACATCGTACACGCGCGGCTCTGCTCCGCACACATCGTACACGCGCGACTCCGCTCCGCACACTCGTACATGCACTGCTCTGCTCTGTACACCTCGTACACGCGTGGCTCCGCACACCTCGTACACGCGCAGCTTCGCTCCGCAGACTCGTAATTGCGCGGCTCTGCTCCATACACCTCGTACACGCGTGACTCCGCTCCGCACACATCATTCAAGCGCGACTCCGCTCCGTACAACTCGTGCAAACTACTCTGTACACCTCGTACACACGCGGCTCCGCTTCGCACACTCGTACACGCGCGACTCCACTCCATACACCTCGTACACGCGCGACTCCGCTCCATACACCTTGTACACGCTCGGCTCCGCTCCGTACAGCTCGTACACGCGCGGCTCCTCTCCGTACAGCTTGTTCACGCGCAGCTCCGCTCCGTACACCTTGTACACGTGCGGATCCGCTCCGCACTCTCTTACACGCGCTGCTCTGCTCTGTACACCTCGTACACGCGCGGCTCCGCTCCGAACACCTCGTACATGCTCGGCTCTGCTCCGTACACCTCGTACACATGTGGCTCCGCTCTGTACAACTCATACACGCGTGCCTTCGCTCCGTACATCTTGTACACGCTCGGCTCCGCTCCAGCTCCGCACACATCGTACAAGCGCTGCTCTGCTCCGCACACATCGTACACGCGCGACGCCACTCCGTACACCTTGTACACATGATGATCCGCTCCGCACACTCGTACATTCGCGGCTCTGCTCCGTACACCTCGTACACATGTGGCACCACTCCGTACACCTCGTACACACGCGGCTTCGCTCCGTACACCTTGTACACATGCGAATCCGCTTCGTACTCCTTGTACACAAGCGGATCCGCTCCGCACACTCGTACACCAGCGGCTCTGCTCCGTACACCTCGTACACATGTGGCTTCACTCTGTACATTTCGTACACGCCGCGCTCCGCTCCAGCTCTGCACACTTGTACACGCTCTGCTCTGTACACCTCGAATGCGTGGCTCCGGTCCGTACTCCTCATACAAGCGTGGCTCCGCTCCGTACACCTCGTACATGCGCGGCTCCGCTCCACTCTGAACACTCGTACACGCGCTGCTCTGCTCCGCACACCTTGTACACGCGCGTCTACGCTCCGTACACCTCGTACTTGCTCAGTTTTGCTCCGTACACCTCGTACTTGGCGGCGTCTCTCCGTACACCTTGTACACGTGCAGCTCCACTCCGCTCCGCACACATCGTACACGTGCGGTTCCGCTCCGTACATCTCGTACACGCACTGCTCTGCTCTGCACACCTTGTAAATGCGCGACTCTGCTCCGCACACCTCATACACGCACGGTTTCGCTCCATCTCGTACACGCGTGGCTCCGCTCCTTACACGTCGTACATGCACTGCTCTGCTCTGTACACCTCGTACACGTATGGCTCTGCTCTGCACACCTCGTACATGCGCGGCTCCGCTCTGCACACCTCGTACACGTGCGGCTCCGCTCCATACACCTCGTACACGTGTGGCTCCGCTCCTTACACGTCGTACACTCGCTGCTCTGCTCTGTACACCTCGTACATGTGCGGCTCTGCTCTGTACACCTCGTACTCGTGCGGCTCCGCTCCGCACACTCGTACATGGGCGGCTCCGCTTCGCACACTCGTACACGCTCGGCTCTGCTCCGTACACCTCATACACGCGTGACTGCTCCGAACACCTCGTACACTCGCGGCTCCGCTCCGCACACTCATACACGCGCAGCTCTGCACCTTAAATCTCGTACACACGCGGCTCTGCTCCGCACACTCGTACACGCGCAGCTCTGCTCTGTACACTTCGTACACCCCCGGCTCCGCACACTCGTACACGCGCGGCTCCGCTCCGCACACTCGTATACTTGCGGCTCTGCTCCGTACACCTCGTACACTCGCAGCTCCGCTCCGCACACTGGTACACGCGTGGCTCCGCTCCGCACACTCGTACATGCGCGGCTCTGCTCCGTACACCTCGTACATGCGCAGCTCTGCTCCGTACCCCTCATACACGCGTGACTCTGCTCTGTACACCTCGTACACTCGCGGCTCCGCTCCGTACACTCGTACATGCGCAGCTCTGCTCTTTACATCTCGTACACACGCGGCTCCGCTCCGCACACTCGTACACTGGAGACTCTGCTCCATACACCTCCTACACGCGTGGCTCCGCTCCGTACACCTCGTACAAGCGTGGCTCCGCTCCGTACACCTCGTACATGCGCGGCTCTGCTCCTTGCACGTCGTTCACGTGCGGCTCCACTCCGCACACCTCGTAAACGCGTGGCTTTGCTCTGTACACCTTGTACACGCGCGGATCCGCTCCGCACACTGGTACTAGCGCGGCTCTTCTCCGTACACTTCATACACGCGTGGCTCCGCTCTGCACATATCATACACCCGCGACTCTGCTTCGTACACCTCGTACACGTGCGGCTCTGCTCCACACACCTCGTACACGCGTGTCTCTGCTCCACACACCTCGTACACGTGCGGCTCCGCTCTGCACACCTCGTACACGCACGGTTCCGCTCCGTACAGCTCGTACACGCGCGGCTCCTCTCCGTACAGCTCGTACATGCGCGGCTCCGCTCCATACACCTTGTACACGCGCGGCTCCGCTCCGTACACCTTGTACACGTGCGGATCCGCTCCGCTCCGCGCACCTCATACATGCGCGGCTGTGCTCCACACACCTCGTACACGCGTGTCTCCGCTCCACACACCTCGTACACGCGCTGCTCTGCTCTGCACATTTCGTACACGTGCGGCTCCACTGCGCACACTCGTACACGTGCGGATCCGCTCCGCACACTCGTACACGCAGTGCTCTGCTCTGTACACCTCGAACACGCACGGCTCCGCTCCACACACCTCGTACACGCGCGGCTCCGCTCCGCACACCTTGTACACGCACGGCTCCGCTCCACACACCTCGTACACGCGTGTCTCCACTCCACACACCACGTACACGCGCGGCTCCGCTCCGCACACCTCATACACGTGCGGCTCTGCTTTGCACACCTTGTACACGTGCGGCTCCGCTCTGCACACCTCGTACACGCGCGGCTCCGCTCTGCACACCTCGTACATGCACGGCTCCGCTCTGTACAGCTTGTACACGTGCGGCTCTGGTCCGTACAGCTCGTACACGCGCGGCTCCGCTCCGTACAGCTCGTACACGCGCGGCTCCGCTCCGTACACTTTGTAGACGCGCGGATCCGCTCCACTCTGCACACCTCGTACACGCGCGGCTCCGCTCCGTACACCCCGTACACGATTGTCTCTGCTCCGTACACCTCGTACACGATTAGCTCTGCTCCACAGACCTCGTACACGTGTGGCCCCGCTTCGCACCCCTTGTACACGCGTGTCTCCGCTCCACACACCTCGTACACGCGCGGCTCCACTCCGCACACCTCGTAGACGCGCAGCTCCACTCCGCACACTCGTACACGCGCGGCTCCGCTCTGCACACCTCATACACGCTGGCCTCCACACACTCGTACATGTGCGGCTCCGCTCCGCACACCTCGTACACGCACAGCTCCGCTCCATACACCTCATACACGCGCGCCTCCGCTCTGCACACCTCTTACACGCACGGCTCTGCTCCGTACAGCTCATACACTCGCGGCTCGGCTCCATACACCTTGTACACGTGTGGATCCACTCCGCACACCTCATACACGCGTGTCTCCGCTCCATATATCTCGTACACGCGAGGTTCCGCTCCAGCTCCGCACACTCGTACACGCGCTGCTCTGCTCTGTACACTTCGTACACGCGCGGCTCCGCTCTGCACATCTCGTACACGGGCGGCTCCGCTCCGCATACTCTTACACGCGCGTCTCTGCTCCGCACACATCGTACACGAACGATGCTGCTCCGTACGTCTTGTACACGCGCAGCTCAGCTTCGTACAACTCGTACATGCGCGGCACCACTCTGTACACCTAGTACACACGCGGCTCCGCTCCGTACACCTCATACACGCGTGGCTCCGCTCCGTACACCTCGTACACGTCCGACTCTGCTCCGCACACTCGGACACGCGCTGCTCTGCTCTGTACACCTCGTACACGCGTGGCTCCGCTCCGCACACCTCGTACACGCGCGGCTCCGCTCCGCAGACTCGTAATTGCGCAGCTCTGCTCCATACACCTCGTACACGCGTGGCTCCGCTCCGCACACATCATACAAGCACGACTCCGCTCCGTACACCTTGTACACACTCGGCTCCACTCTGTACACTCGCAACTCAGCTCCGTACACGCTCGGCTCCGCTCCGTGCAGGTTGTACACGCGCGGCTCCGCTCCGTACACCTCGTACACGCGTGGCTCCTCTCCGTACACCTCGTAAATGCGAGGCTTCGCTCCGTACATCTCGTACACGTGCGGCTCCGCTCCAGCTCAGCACACTCGTACACGCGCTGCTCTGTACACCTCGCACACGCGCGGCTATGCTCTGCACACATCATACAAGCGCGACTCAGCTCCGTACACCTCGTACACACTCGGCTCCACTGTGTACACCTCTTACACACGCAGCTCCGCTTCAAACACTCGTACATGCGCGACTCCGCTCCGTACAGCTCGTACACGCTCGGTTCCGCTCCGTGCAGCTCGTACACGCGCGGATCCGCTCTGTACACCTCGTACATGCGCGGCTCTGCTCTGCACACTTCGTACACGCGCGACTATGCTCCTTACACGTAGTACACATGCGGCTCCGCTCCGTACACCTCATACACGCGTGGCTCCGCTCCGTACACCTCGCACACGCACGGCTCCGCTCCACACACCTCGTACACGTGTGTTTCTGCTCCACAACCTCATACACGCTGGGCTCCGCTCTGCACACCCCGTACACGCACGGCTCCTCTCCCTACAGCTCGTACACGCACGGCTCCACTCCTTAAATGTCGTACACGTGCGGCTCCACACACCTCGTACACACGCGGCTCCGCTCTGTAAACCTCGTAAATGCGTGGCTCAGCTCCGTACACCTCGTAAACTCGCGGCTCCGCTCCGTACACCTCATACACGTGCGGCTCCGCTCCGCACACTCGTACACACGCTGCTCTGATCCGTACACCTCTTACACGCGCGGCTCCGCTCTGTACAGCTCGTACACGCACGGCTCCGCTCCCTACAGCTTGTACATGCGCTGCTCCGCTCCGTACACCTTGTACACGTGCGGATCCGCTCCGCAAACTCGTACACACGCTGCTCTGCTCTGTACATGCGCGGCTCCGCTCTGCACACTCGTACACGTGCGGCTCTGCTCCGTACACCTCGTACATGCACAGCTATGCTCCGTACAGCTAGTACACGTGCGGCTCCGCGCCGTACACCTAGTACAAGCGCGGATCTGCTCCGCACACTCGTACACTCACTGCTCTGCTCTGTACAACTCGTACACATGCGGCTCCGCTCCGCACACCTTGTACATGCGCGGCTCTGCTCCGTACACCTAGTACACATGTGGCTCCGCTCCGTATACCTCGTACACGCGTTGCTCCGCTCCGTACACCTTGTACACACTCGGCTCCACTCTGTACACTCGTACACGCGCAACTCAGCTCCGTACACGCTCGGCTCCGCTCCGTGCAGGTCGTACACGCGCGGCTCCGCTCCGTACACCTCGTACATGCGTGGCTCCTCTCCGTACACCTCGTAAACGCGTGGCTTCGCTCCGTACATCTCGTACACGTGCGGCTCCGCTCCAGCTCAGCACACTCGTACACACGCTGCTCTGTACACCTCGCACACGCGCGGCTATGCTCTGCACACATCATACAAGCGCGACTCAGCTCCGTACACCTCGTACACACTCGGCTCCACTGTGTACACCTCTTACACACGCAGCTCCGCTTCAAACACTCGTACATGCGCGACTCCGCTCCGTACAGCTCGTACACGCTTGGCTCCGCTCCGTGCAGCTCGTACACGCGCGGATCCGCTCTGTACAGCTCGTACATGCGCGGCTCCGCTCTGCACACTTCGTACACGCGCGACTATGCTCCTTACACGTAGTACACGTGCGGCTCCGCTCCGTACACCTCATACACGCGTGGCTCCGCTCCGTACACCTTGCACACGCATGGCTCCGCTCCAAACACCTCGTCCATGCGCGGCTCTGCTCCACACACCTCGTACACGTGTGTTTCTGCTCCACAACCTCATACACGCTGGGCTCCGCTCTGCACACCTCGTACACGCACGGCTCCTCTCCCTACAGCTCGTACACGCACGGCTCCACTCCTTAAATGTCGTACACGTGCGGCTCCGCTCTGTAAACCTCGTAAATGCGTGGCTCAGCTCCGTACACCTCGAAAACTCGCGGCTCCGCTCCGTACACCTCATACACGTGCGGCTCCGCTCCGCACACTCGTACACACGCTGCTCTGATCCGTACACCTCTTACACGCGCGGCTCCGCTCTGTACAGCTCGTACACGCGCAGCTCCGCTCCGTACAGCTTGTACATGCACGGCTCCGCTCCGTACACCTTGTACACGTGCGGATCCGCTCCGCAAGCTCGTACACACGCTGCTCTGCTCTGTACATGCGCGGCTCCGCTCTGCACACTTGTACACGTGCGGCTCTGCTCCGTACACCTCGTACATGCACAGCTATGCTCCGTACAGCTAGTACACGTGCGGCTCCGCGCCGTACACCTAGTACAAGCGCGGATCTGCTCCGCACACTCGTACACTCACTGCTCTGCTCTGTACACCTCGTACACATGCGGCTCCGCTCCCCACACCTTGTACATGCGCGGCTCTGCTCCGTACACCTAGCACACATGTGGCTCCGCTCCGTATACCTCGTACACGCGTTGCTCCGCTCCGTACACCTTGTACACACTCGGCTCCACTCTGTACACTCGTACACGCGCAACTCAGCTCCGTACACGCTCGGCTCCGCTCCGTGCAGGTCGTACACGCGCGGCTCCGCTCCGTACACCTCGTAAACGCGTGGCTTCGCTCCGTACATCTCGTACACGTGCGGCTCCGCTCCAGCTCAGCACACTCGTACACGCGCTGCTCTGTACACCTCGCACACGCGCGGCTATGCTCTGCACACATCATACAAGCGCGACTCAGCTCCGTACACCTCGTACACACTCGGCTCCACTGTGTACACCTCTTACACACGCAGCTCCGCTTCAAACACTCGTACATGCGTGACTCCGCTCCGTACAACTCGTACACGCTCGGCTCCGCTCCGTACAACTCGTACACGCGCGACTCTGCTCCATAGACTTCGTACACGCGCGGCTCTGCTCCGCACACATCATACAAGCGCGACTCAGCTCCGTACACTTCGTACACACTCGGCTCCACTGTGTACACCTCTTACACACGCAGCTCCGCTTCAAACACTCGTACATGCGCGACTCCGCTCCGTACAACTCGTACACGCTCGGCTCCGCTCCGTACAACTCGTACACGCTCGGCTCTGCTCCGCACACATCATACAAGCGCGACTCAGCTCCGTACACCTCGTACACACTCGGCTCCACTCTGTACACCTCGTAGACACGCAGCTCCGTTTCGCACACTCGTACACGCGCGACTCTGCTCCATACACTTCGTACACGCGCGGCTCTGCTCCGCACACATCATACAAGCGCGACTCAGCTCCGTACACCTCGTACACACTCGGCTCCACTGTGTACACCTCTTACACACGCAGCTCCGCTTCAAACACTGGTACATGCGCGACTCCGCTCCGTACAACTCGTACACGCTCGGCTCCGCTCCGTGCAGCTCGTACACGCGCGGATCCGCTCTGTACACCTCGTACCTGCGCGGCTCCGCTCTGCACACTTCATACACGCGCGACTATGCTCCTTACACGTAGTACACGTGCGGCTCCGCTCCGTACACCTCGCACACGCGTGGCTCCGCTCCGCACACCTCGTCCACGCGCGGCTCCACTCCACACACCTCGTACACGTGTGTTTCTGCTCCACAACCTCATACACGCTGGGCTCCGCTCTGCACACCTCGTACACGCACGGCTCCACTCCTTAAATGTCGTACACGTGCGGCTCCGCACACCTCGTACACACGCTGCTCCGCTCTGTAAACCTCGTAAATGCGTGGCTCCGCTCCGTACACCTCGTAAACACGCTGCTCTGATCCGTACACCTCTTACACGCGCGGCTCCGCTCTGTACAGCTCGTACACGCGCGGCTCCGCTCCGCAAACTCGTACACACGCTGCTCTGCTCTGTACACCTCGTACATGCGCAGCTCCGCTCTGCACACTCGTACACGTGCGGCTCCGCTCCGTACAGCTAGTACATGCGCGGCTCCGCTCCGTACACCTTGTACACGTGAGGATCCGCTCCGCAAACTCGTACACACGCTGCTCTGCTCTGTACACCTCGTACATGCGCGGCTCCGCTCTGCACACTCGTACACGTGCGGCTCTGCTCCGTACACCTCGTACATGCACAGCTATGCTCCGTACAGCTAGTACACGTGCGGCTCCGCGCCGTACACCTAGTACAAGCGCGGATCTGCTCCTCACACTCGTACACTCACTGCTCTGCTCTGTACACCTCGTACACATGCGGCTCCGCTCCGCACACCTTGTACACATGTGGCTCCGCTCCGTACACCTCGTACACGCGTTGCTTCGCTCCGTACATCTCGTACACACGCGGCTCCGCTCCAGCTCTGCACACTCGTACACATGCTGCTCTGCTCTGTACACCTCGTACATGGGTGGCTCTGCTCCGCACACATCGTACACACGCGACGCTGCTCCGTACGCCTTGTACATGTGCGGCTCAACTCCGTACAACTCGTAGAAGCGCGGCTCCGCTCTATACACCTCGTACACGCGCGGCTCTGCTCCATACACCTCATAGACGCGCAATACCCCTCCGTACACCGCGTACACGCGTGGCTCTGCTCCGTACACCTCATACACGCGCGACTCCGCTCCGCACACTCGTACACGCGCTGCTCTGCTCTGTACACCTCGTACACGCGTGGCTCCGCTCCGCACACCTCGTACAAGCGCAGCTCTGCTCCGCACACCTCGTACATGCGCGGCTCCGCTCCGCACACCTTGTACATGCGCGGCTCCGCTCCGCACACCTTGTACACGCGCAACTCCGCTTTGCACACCTCGTACACGCGTGACTCCGCACACTCGTACATGCGCAGCTCTGCTCCGCATATCTCGTACACGCACGGTTCCGCTCCATACACTTTGTACACGCGCAGCTCCGTTCTGCACATCGTACACGCACGGCTCCGCTCCGTACAGCTCGTACACGCGCGGCTCCGCTCCGTACAGCTCGTACACGCGTGGCTCCGCTCCGTACAGCTCCTACACGCGCGGCTCCACTCCGTACACCTTGTACACACACAGATCCGCTCCACACACCTCATACACGCGTGTCTCCGATCTATACACCTCGTACACTTGCGGCTCCGCTCCGCACACCTTGTACACAAGCGGCTAAGCTCCGTACACTCGTACACTTGCGGCTCTGCTCCGCACACCTCGTACACGCGTGGGTCCGCTCTGCACACCTCGTACACGCATGTCTGCGCTCTGCACACCTCGTACATGCACGGCTCCGCTCCGTACACTTTGTACACTCGCGGATCCGCACCGCACACCTCGTACACGCGCGGCTCCGCTCCATACACTTTGTACACGCGCAGCTCTGCTCTGCACACCTCGTACATGCACGGCTCCGCTCCGTACAGCTCATACACACGCGGCTTCGCTCCATACACTTTGTACACGCGCGGATCCGCTCCGCACACCTCGTACACGATTGGCTCCGCTCCGCACACTCGTACATGTGCGGCTCTGCTCTGCACACCTCGTACACGCGCGACTCCGCTCCGCACACTTCGTACACGCGCGGCTGTACTCCACACACCTCGTACACGCGTCTCCTCTCCACACCCCGTACTTGCGCGGCTCTGCTCCACATACCCCGTACACGCACGGCTCCGCTCTGCACACCTCGTACACGCTAAGCTCCGCTCCGTACACCCTGTACACGCGTGGATCCGCTCCGCACACTCGTACACGCGCTGCTCTGCTCCATACACCTCGTACACGTGCGGCCCGCTCCGTACACCTCGTACTTGCGCAGTTTCGCTCCGTACACCTCGTACTTGCGCGGCCTCGCTCCGTACACATTGTACATTCGCGGCTCTGCTCTGCACACCTCGTACACGCGTGTCTCCGCTCCGCACATCTCGTACACGTGTGGCTCTGCTCCGCACACCTTGTATACGCGTGGTTCCGCACACCTCGTACACGGTCGACTCCGCTCCGCACACCTCATACATGCGCGGCTCTGCTCTGTACACCTCGTACACCCGCGGCTCCGCTCCGCACACCTAGTACACGCGCGGCTCCGCTCCGCACACCTCGTACACGCGCAGCTCCGCTCCGCACACCTTGTCCACGCGCGGCTCCACTTCATACACCTCGTACACGCGCGGCTCCGCTCCACACACCTCGTACACGCGCGGCTCCGCTCCGCACAGCTTGTCCACGCGCGGCTCCGCTTCATACACCTCGTACATTGTTGAGTTGATCAAAAATGTTGTGACGTTTGGTGTTTTCACGTCAGTTTTGCCCAGCTTCACCAAAATGGGCAGAGTTGGGGCAGGATGGACGTGTGGCACCACAGCTTGTCTAATTCATAGCGAACTGTGGCTTCCCTTACACCAGAAATCTTACTCCAGTCCGTGACTGGAGTAAGATTTGTGGCAAGGTGCACACACCACTTGTCAGAAGCGCATAATTCATGCTCCACTTAATGAATCTGGACCGTCTGACTCCAGCGCGCTCCCTCATCAAGAGCAGCTTGAATATGGCCAGTCTTAATGAATCCGTGTCCTAAGTGCTTTATTAGTTAAGGAATAACCGTTGTTTTAATTTTTGTTTTGTAAATTAATATTACACATGAAAATAAGTAATTTTATAATCTTATCAGAGAAGTCTTCTTTTTCCTGCTGGATTGATCTTTCAGTCTCAATTCGCGGTAACATCTGTAAAATCTGTATTCAGTGAAGACAAACTTTCCTATTAGTGAGATAGATGACAGTTAGTGCTATTAATACTCTTTAAAGAAGGAAGGGGGAGGAGCTAGTGGAAGGGGGAGGAGCTAGCGGAAGGCACAGACCTTCTGCTGCAAGTTCTCCTGAAACCACAGTTACTTCTCCATGGAAGATTGCAGCTGGTGTTTATAGATAGAATCCTAGAACATTAGAATTGGAGGAACCTCCAGGGTCCTAGTGTCCAACCCCTGCTCAATGCAGGATTCACTAAACCATCTCAGACAAATGTCTGTCCAGCCTCTGTTTGAAGACTTCCATTGAAGGAGAATTCACCACCTCTCGTGGCAGCCTGTTCCATTGAAAAACGCACCAAATCTGCAGCGTGTGCACACAGCCTTGTTGTTCTTTTGGTCACAGACAGGTCTTTGCACAGTCCTGAATGATAAGTACAGCACATACACGCTAAGGCTATGTGCCCACATAGCAGATTTACATGCATTTTTTCTGCCAGAGAGAAGTGTTTTTTCAGCATTTTTTCAGCGTTTTTTCAAGCACTTTTCCCAGTGATTTTGAGCATCACCTGGAAAGTGCTTGACAAGTTGGTCACACAATATAAATCCTTGCAACCGGCAACCGGCATGGATTTATATTGTGTGACCAACTTAGATGCTTTAAATGCTGCATCTATAGTAAAAAAAAAAAAAGAATTAAAAAGTTAAAAATAAAATAAACCCTGTATACTCACCTCTCCAGTCTCCTCCCGGCAGCGTTCTCTCTCTTCAGCGTCCCGCGGTATACTGGCAGGACCTGCGGTGACGTCATTTAGTCAGCTGATGGTCACGCGACCATCACCTGACCTCTGACATCAGCGGTCACGTGACCATCAGCTGACTAGATGACGTCACCGCAGGTCCTGCCAGTACACCGCTGGACGCCGAGGAGAGAGAACGTTGCCGGGAGCAGACCGGAGAGGGGAGTATACAGGGTTTTTTATTTTTAACTTATTTATTTCTTTTTTTCACCGCTTGGTAGCCGGGATGAAGAGGAGTTGTAGTCTCTTCTTCATCCTGGGTGCCACACGCACCCCGATTACGCTGCAAATTCTCAGCCATTGAATTTAATTGAAACGCAGCAAATCCACATATACCTGCGGGTTTGCTGCTTTTCAATGGCCGCGTAATCGCGGTAGAAATGGTCATGCTGCGTGTTGCAACGCAATGTGAATTCGGTGCGCTAATTAGCGCATCATGTGCACAGCACATCCCAATTCACATTGCTTTGCATGGCAGACGGTTTTACATGGGCACATAGCCTAAGAGCGGGGAGCGGCTCTAGTGCCACCTGCTGGGATGGCACAATCACTGTCAGCAGGATACAGGGGACATTATCAGAAAGGAGGAGATGACGTCTCTGCCCTCTCGCCTATCAGAGAATAGATTGCTGTATACGGGGGGCCTTATCCTCCTCTATTACACAGCACTCAGCTCCTAAAGGGAATGATTTGACCATAATACAATATATTTGAGTGGGGCCAGTGTTCCAGTTTTACGTTCATAATGTTGAATGGAGATTGATCAGTTCCAGTGTGTCTGAACAGGGTCCGAGCCCACGTCTCCTGAGCTCAGGCTTTACACTGAGCATCACTGTCACGGAGGTCAGATTAGAAGGGCATGGAGCACGATGTGGATGGTTGCCTCCGTATCCGCCATTACCTGGACTGCTAGCTTTACCTGGACACTCTGGATCAGCTCCTCCGTCTTGTCGAGACCTCTAAGGGCCTGTTCACACAAGCAGATAAAATATCATCCAGAGTTTCATCCAGAAAAGTGGGAGAATTCTTTTCTCACTTGTCGTCCATGTGCAGTCCAGATCTAATCTGGCTTTTTAACCATTTACAGTTTCCAGGGCTACAGGATTGCAATGTATCTGTAAAAAGCAGATTTTTTTCTGTACCCATAGACTTGAATGGGTGAATCTTGGCTGACGGATGAAACGAGGACATGCTGCCATTTTCTTTCTTTATTTTTTGCTCACACACAGATTCGATCAGTGACAAAAAAGAAAAATGACTCCTCTGCACTTTCCCATTGAATCCCATTGGTCTGAGTGCCGTCCATTTGTTCCTCAGACAACTTTCCTACTGAAAATACATTCGTGTGAACGAGTCCTAAGAAAGACCTTGTAATTGGTTATTAGATGTTGACTGAAGTTTGGCTGTGAAAATGCAGGGCTCTTAAAGACGTTCTCTAATACTTTAATGCAGATGATTTATGCATAAAATAGGTGGTCTATATCAGATCGTTGTAGGTCCGACTCTTGGCTCCCCACCAATAAGCTGTTTATAGCTCTGGCAACGGCCGGATGTAACTTGTGCACAGAGCGCACCCCAGTGGCCACTGCCTGGTGCTGCAGATCACCTCCGGTACTCCTCAATAGCTGGTCTGCACCCGGCAGCGGCCGCAGTGTACGGAGCGGTTTTGTTCCACTTTGAACATTGCCTGCATCTTGCCAGAGGTGATGACAGCTGATCATCGGGGGGCCGATGGTTGGACCCCCACCTATCTTATATTAATGACCTATCCAGTGGAGTATAAAAGTGTTTGATAACTCCTTTTAAAATCTTGTTTCCATCCCATTGTCTTATACAGCGTGTATCTGTGTTCTTTCTGTAACCAGATGGGCCTGACCTCTGATGGTTCTTCTAGGCTTCTATTACAGCTCTTACAGCCCCAGCATGCATCATTTGTGCTGGAGAGGAATATGAAGACGCAGGAGCAAATAGAAGAACAATTAGGAAAGCTTGGATTATTAGAAGAGCAAGAAATGCTCATAGTGGAGGTGAGCCGATTATTATTATTTTATTTTTTTTTAACTTTCATTTTTAGATTTTTTTATTTTTAGGACATTTGTTTCCTCTCTTCAGAAAATAACAGTAGATAAGATTGATTAAAGCTTCTGGAAAGGTGTTCAATAACGTCTGATCAGGTGGCTGGTTTGTAATGGTTGTCCCATCTTACCAATCCCTCTCTTCTACCATGAATGTGACATTGTGGGATGAATATATATATATGTATATGTGTATGTGTGAAAAGTTGTTTGCCCCTTCCTGATTTCTCATTCTTTTGCATGTTTGCCATACTTAAATATTTCAGATCTCAAAACAAATTTTAATATTAGACAAAGATAACACAAGTAACCACAAAATGCAGTTTTTAAATGAAGATCCTAATTATTAAGGGAAAAAGAAATCCAAACCTACAGGGCCCTGTGTGAAAAAGTGATTGCCCTCTAAACCTAATAACTGGTTGAAGCACCCTCAGCAACAACAACTACAATCAAGTGTTTGGGATAATTGGCAATGAGTCTTTTACAACACTCTGGAGGAATTTTTGCCCACTCATCTTTGCAAAATTGTTGTAATTTAGCCACATTGGAGGGTTTCCGAGCATGAACCTCTTTCTTAAGGTCAGGACTTTGACTAAGCCACTGCAAAGTCTTAATTTTGTTTTCCTTAAGCCACTCAGAGGTGGACTTAATAGTGTGTTTTGGATCATTGTCCTGCTGCATAACCCAAGTGCACTTCAGCTTGAGGTCATGAACAGATGGCCGGACATTCTCTTTCAGGATTTTTTGGTTAACCAGCAGAATTCATGGTTCCATTTACCACAGCAAGTCTTCCAGGTCCTGAAGCAGCATAACAGTCCCAGACCATCACGCTACCGCCACCATATTTTACTGTTGGTATGATGTTCCTTTTTTGAAACGCAGTGTTACTTCCACGCCTGATGTAATGGAACACACACCTTCCAAAAAGTTCAACTTTTGTCTTGCCAGTCCACAGAGTATTCTCCCAAAAGTCTTGGCGATCATCAAGATGTTTTCTGCCAAAACTGAGATGAGCCTTTGTTCTTATTGCTCAGCAATGGTTTTCGTCTTGGAACTCTGCTATGCGTGTCGTTTTTGCCCAGTCTCTTTCTTATGGTGTAGTCATGAACACTGTCCTTAACTGAGGCAATTGACACCTGCAGTTCTCTGGATGTTGTTGTGGGGTCTTTTGTGACCTCTTGGATGAGTCGTTGCTCTTGGGGTAATTTTGATCTGCTGGCCACGCCTAGGAAAGTTCACCATTGTTCCATATTTTCGCCTATTGTGGATAATTACTCCCACTGTGGTTCGCTGGAGTCCCAAATCTTTAGAAATGGCTTTAGAACTTTTTCCAGACTGATAGATCTCAATTACTTTGTTTCTCATTTGGTCCTGAATTTCTTTGGATCGCAGCATGATGTCTAGCTTTAGAGGATCTTTTGTTCTACTTCACTTTGTCAGGCATGTCCTATTTAAGTGATTTCTTGATTGAGAACACGTGTGGCAGTAAACAGGGCTGTGTGGGGCTACGGAAATTGAACTCAGCTTCCCAAAGATGTGACAAATCACAGTTAATTTATATTTTAAGGAGGGAGGGGCATCACTTTTTCATACAGGGCCCTGTAGGTTTGGATTTCCTTTTCCCTTAATCATAAAATACTTCCTTTTAAAAACTGCATTTTGTGTATACTTGTGCTATCTTTGTCTAATAGGAGTCTGCTGCTGACATTGGTATTGCGGTAATGTCCCCCAATTCTGTTAATATCCTCCATCCTGGTATGTATGGTCCCTCCTTCCTGGTTTATGTGGCCCCCATCCCATCTTGGTATACGTGGCCCTCATCCCAATCCTGGAATGCATGGCACCCCTTGATCCCCATCCCAGTTTTCATGGTACCCCTTGATCCCCCATCCTGGTATACATGGCACCCCTTGATCCCCCATCCTGGTATGCATGGCATCCCTTGATCACCCATCCTGGTATGCATGACACCCCTTGATCCCCCATTCTGGTATGTATGGCAACCCTTGATCACACATCCTGGATATATACAGTAACAGACCAAAAGTTTGGACACACCTTCTCATTTAAAGATTTTTCTGTATTTTCAATGACTATGAAAATTGTACATTCACACTGAAGGCATCAAAACTATGAATTAACACATGTGGAATTATATACGTAACAAAAAAGTGTGAAACAACTGAAAATATGTCTTATATTCTAGGTTCTTCAAAGTAGCCACCTTTTGCTTTGATGATTGCTTTGCACACTCTTGGCATTCTCTTGATGAGCTTCAAGAGGTAGTCACCGGAAATGGTTTTCACTTCACAGGTGTGCCCTGTCAGGTTTAATAAGTGGGATTTCTTGCCTTATAAATGGGGTTGGGACCATCAGTTGTGTTGTGCAGAAGTCTGGTGGATACACAGCTGATAGTCCTACTGAATAGAATTTGTACTATGGCAAGAAAAAAAGCAGAAAAACACGTCCCCAGCATGAGACACCCATTCAGGGCCGGCGTAAGGGCAGGCAGACTAGGCATCTTCCTGGGGCCTCCAGCCCGTGGCGTGCCGCTATAGGGCCCGTGAGTTCGTCCCCCCGCATCGCGCATTGAACTGTATCGGTAGCGGGGGAATGACTGTGCCTGCAGAGTGGAGCTGCTGAGACGCTCTGCAGAGCATGGAGCAGCTGGAGAACGAGGAGAGCTGAGTATTGTATGTATTTGTTTTTTATACGTGGTGACCATAATACTGCAGAACTGGGGGGCTGCATTATACTGTATGGAGTGGCTGAATTATACTTTATCGAGGACTATGGGTTGCATTATATTATATGTACTATATGTTTGGCTGCATTATACTATAGGGAGGCTGCATTATACTCTATTAAGGACTGAGGAGAATGCATTATACTATATGAAGGACTATGGGGAGTGCATTATACACTATAAAGGACTATGGGGAGTGCATTATACTATAGGGAGGGCTATGGGGAGTGCATTATACTATAGGGAGGGCTATAGGGAGTGCATTATACTATATGGAGGGCTATGGGGAGTGCATTATACTATAGGGAGGGCTATGGGAAGTGCATTATACTATAGGGGGGGCTATAGGGAGTGCATTATACTATATGGAGGGCTATAGGGACTGCATTATACTATATGGAGGACTATGAGGTGCATTCCATTATATGGAGGACTATGGGGAGTATATTATACTATATGGAGGGCTATGGGGAGTGTATTATACTATTTGGAGGAATATGGACCACATTATACAATATGGAGGGCTGTGGGGCACATTATACAATATGGAGGACTATGGGGAGTATATTATACTATATAGAGGGTTATGGGGAGTGCATTATACAATATGGAGGGCTATGGGGAGTGCATTATACAATATGGAGGGCTATGGGGAGTGCATTATACAATATGGAGGGCTGTGGGGCACATTATACAATATGGAGGACTATGGGGAGTATATTATACTATATAGAGGGTTATGGGGAGTGCATTATACTATATGGAGGGCTATCGGGAGTGTATTATACTATATGGAGGACTATGGGCCTCATTATACAATATGGGGGGTTGTGGGGCACATTATAAAATATGGAGGACTATGGCATGTATTATACTAAACAAGCAAAATGCTGCCTATTCATCGAGTAATTGGATTGTTTATGCCAGAACAAAAATCCTTGTTCTCAGCAGCACATCGGCCGGTGTAACCTGCAGATGTGCTGCTGATAACATGATGCTGTATGGGGACAGATTGATCTATTAGTGATTGTTCTGTATCCATCATTCTTCCTCAGCTGGTGTAAAGAGGTCGGGAAACAAGCGTCGAACGGCTTCAGTATTGTGGATTGCGCTCGTTTAGCGGCCTGATCTCAGCGCATGTACATACAAGCTAAATGTTTGTGTGGTGCTGTATGTCAGCATTTGGGACCCCACTTTAAACTTTTCCCCAGGGCCCCACTTTAACTAAAATCGGCCCTGCACCCATTTAAATGGTTCCCGTCCGCTGCACAGACTGGGAGAGAGAGGGGAGACTATTTGGGGCTTATGTAGTGGCGCTCAGTTTTGTGGACATCGGAGGGAAAGTTTTCTTTTAATTTATGAAATTCAATTCATGTGATAAATTAAAAAAAATATTAATAACAATTCAGCTTTATTTTAATCCTTAGGTTATGGGTGAGGATCTTTTGGCAGAAAGAACAGAGGAAGGACAAATGGACACAAAAACCACTCAGACATTGGCCTCTTACATAATGGCGTCTGACGCCGAGTTCAGAGTCAAATGGTTTCAGAAAGCGACCACTTTCCTAATGAGCAGCGAGTAAAGATGATCAGCTCTCCGCCATCACTGACTGTCTGCCAACTGGAGCTTGTCCATCTCTAATCATTCCTGCTCAATGGGGGCCACAATATTTTTACTTCACAGTAATCACTGACATCTTTTTGGAGTATATTGTATACATAGTGATCTTTATACGGCTGGAGCACTTACAGTAGCCAATCAGATGGCATGCAGGTAGCGTTGTGCGAGATCCAGTATGCCGTCCTGCTTCTATCATTAGAGGGTCCTGCTAGAGAACAGCGGCCACACTATTATACTGTGTCCAGAGTTACAGGAGTCTGTCAGATGTGGACTGCTACGTTGCAAAAAATGCTTAATAAGTTATTTTTTTTCAAACTGGATTGATATGCAAAATATTTTTAATAAAATCATTTTCTTATACTTGCAGGGTTTCTGTTTATTCAGTAATGTTGTAGCTGTTTTCTCTCACGCTGTGGATGATTGTAAATGAATACAGTTTCCTACAGAATCATTGCAGCGGATCAGTTAAAAACGGGTGCCGTATGTGTTGTACCCAGGGCCGGCATCACCACCCGGGCAAGTGCCTGGGCCCTGAGCGAGCAGGGGGCCCACTCACCCTCTGGGACACCAGCGCGCTATGGGGCCCATGAGTCAGCGGGGCCTGATGCCAGCGAATGGGCACCTGCACTGGGCCTTCCCCAGTGCTTTACACTGTTTGCAATACTTACCTCTCCCTGTTCCTCTGCTGCTCCTCTGTCTTCTGCGTCTTCTTACTCTGTGACATCTCAGGGCAGAGGGCGCAATGACGTCACTACAGAGCGCCCTCTGCTGAGCAGTCCCAGTGCAGAGAGTCGGAAGACGCTGATGAGACAGGCCTGCTTCCAGCAAGGAGCGGTATTTGATTTTTTTTTTTATGTAAGGAGTATTAAATGGGGCTCATTATCTATTGAACAATATATGGGGCTCATTATGTATGGAGTATTATATGGGGCTCATTATCTATTGAACAATATAAGGGGCTCATTATGTATGGAGTATTATATGGGGCTCATTATCTATTGAACAATATAAGGGGCTCATTATGTATGGAGTATTATATGGGGCTCATTATCTATTGAACAATATATGGGGCCCATTATGTAAGGAGTATTATATGTGGCTCATTATCTATTGAACAATATATGGGGCCCATTATGTATGGAGTATTATATAGGGCCCATTATCTATGGAGCATTATATGGGGCCTATTCTTTATGGAGCATTATATTGGGCCCACTATTTATGGAGCAATATATAGGGCCCACTATTTATGGAGCAATATATAGGGCCCATACTGTATGGAGCAATATTTGGGCTCCATTATTCTGTATGGAGCAATATATGGGGCTCATTTTACTTTATGGAGCAATATATGGGGTCCATTATACTGAATGGAGCAATATATGGGGATCATACTGTATGGAGCATTATATGCGGTCCATTATTCTGTATGGAGCAATATATGGTGCCCATAGTACTGGATGCAGGACCATGTGCTGCCCATAATACTGTATGGAGGACCATGTGGTGTCCATAATACTGTATGGAGGACCATGTGGTGTCCATAATACTGTATGGAGGACCATGTGGTGTCCATAATACTGTATGGAGGACCATGTGGTGTCCATAATACTGTATGGAGGACCATGTGGTGTCCATAATACTGTATTGAGGACCATGTGGTGCCCATAATACTGTGTGGAGGACCATGTGGTGCCCATAATACTGTGTTGAGGACCATGTGGTGCCCACAATACTGTATATGGAGGACCATGTGGTGTCCATAATACTGTATGGAGGACCATGTGGTGTCCATAATACTGTATGGAGGACCATGCGGTGCCCATAATACTGTATGGAGGACCATGTGGTGCCCATAATACTGTGTGGAGGACCATGTGGTGCCCATAATACTGTACATGGAGGACTACGTGGGGCCCATAATACTGTATATGGAGGACCACGTGGTGCCCATAATACTGTATGTGGAGGACCACGTGGTGCCCATAATACTGTATGTGGAGGACCACGTGGTGCCCATAATACTGAATGTGGAGGACCACGTGGTGCCCATAATACTGTATGTGGAGGACCACGTGGTGCCCATAATACTGTATGTGGAGGACCACGTGGTGCCCATAATACTCTATGTGGAGGACCACGTGGTGCCCATAATACTGTATATGGAGGACCATGTGCTGCCCATAATACTGTATATGGAGGACCATGTGCTGCCCATAATACTGTATATGGAGGACCACGTTGTGCCCATAATACTGTATATGGAGGACCACGTGGTGCCCATAATACTGTATATGGAGGACTACGTGGGGCCCATAATACTGTATATGGAGGACCATGTGCTGCCCATAATACTGTATATGGAGCCCATAATACTGTATATGGAGGACTACGTGGGGCCCATAATACTGTATAGAGGACTATATTGTCTGGTCTGAACTGTGCGCTGGGAGGATTCGCCGGGTTCTGAGCTGTTGTAGACTTTACAATAGATATCACTCATGTAATGTGAGAAGTCAGTGAAATCTTTAGCATTGTACTATACCTATATTTCTGTGCATCATGAATCGTGGTAGGTGTGAAAGGGGCCCACTGAGACTTTTGCCCGGGGCCCATGAAATCCTGGAGCCGGCCCTGGTTGTGGCATCTATTTCTTTTTGTACTGGATGCATGAGTTTTAATGGCGAATTTCTTTCAAAAAACAGTGGGATAAACCGTCATCTGAACTTGTCCCTTAACTTACATTGGTCTGTGAGGTGATCTGAAAGCAGAAAATCCAATGCCGACTTGTAGAACATTTGGGGTAACTTTCCCGCCTTGGTCTCTACATGATCTGTGAATTCAGGGAACTGCTAGATCTGCAGCAGATAAAAGAGGGATTATATCAAAATGCCATCATGCAGACCAGCAAGTGACACATCGCTGGCATAAGGTCCTCTGCCCCGACTTGTTGCTTTTAGATTACATAGCAAAAAGCTGATGACAGTTTCCCTGTAATAAAATCCCAGAGCTTCTCACATGGGAAATCCAGCGGGTGGCAGATACTGGCCTGGAATCCTGCAGATACACAGTACTGCCGTCTCCTATACACTGCATTGTGAAAGGATTTGGCCCCCTTGAACTTTTCTACCTTTTGCCACATTTCTGGCTTGAAACATAAAGATATAAAATTCTATTTTTTGGGGGAAGAATCAACAACAAGTGGGACACAATCGTGAAGTGGAATGAAATTTATTTGCTATTTTATACTTTTTTAACAAATTAAAAACTGAAAAGTGGGGCGTGCAATATTATTCGGCCCCCTTGAGTTAATACTTTGTAGCGCCACCTTTTGCTGCGATTACAGCTGCAAGTCGCTTGGGGTATGCCTCTATCAGTTTTGCACATCGAGTGGCTGAAATTCTTGCCCATACTTCCTTGCAAAACAGCTTGAGCTCATTGAGGTTGGATGGAGGGCGTTTGTGAACAGCAGTTTTCAGCTCTTTCCACAGATTCTCGATTGGGTTCAGGTCTGGACTTTGACTTGGCCATTCTAACACCTGCATATGTTTATTTTTGAACCACTCCATTGTAGATTTTGCTTTATGTTTGGGATCATTGTCTTGTTGGAAGATAAATCTCCGTCCCAGTCTCAGGTCTTTTGCAGACTCCAACAGGTTTTCTTCCAGAATGGTCCTGTATTTGGCTCCATCCATCTTCCCATCAATTTTAACCATTTTCTCTATCCCTGCTGAAGAAAAGCAGGCCCAAACCAAGATGCTGCCACCACCATGTTCGACAGTTGGGATGGTGTTTTGAGGGTGATGAGCTGTGTTGCTTTTACGCCAAACATATCGTTTTGCATTGTGGCCAAAAAGTTCGATTTTGGTTTCATCTGACCAGAGCACCTTATTCCACATGTTTGGTGTGTCTCCCAGATGGCTTGTGGCAAACTTCAAACGAGACTTTTTATGAATATCTTTGAGAAATGGCTTTCTTCTTGCCATTCTTCCATAAAGCCCAGATTTGTGCAGTGTACAACTGATTGTTGTCCTATGGACAGACTAACCCACCTCAGCTCTAGATCTCTGCAGTTCATCCAGAGTGATCATGGGCCTTTTGGCTGCATCTCTGATCAGTCTTCTCCTTGTTCGAGATGAAAGTTTAGAGCAGTGTTTCCCATACTCCAGCCCTCACAGACCCCACAGGTCATGTTTTCAGGATTTCCATAGTATTGCACAGGTGAGAGAATTCCTGATGCCTTGATGATACTTCCATCACCTATGCAATACTAAGGAAATCCTGAAAACACGACCTGTGGGGGTCCGTGAGGACTGGAGTTTGGGAAACACTGGTTTAGAGGGACGGCCGGGTCTTGGTAGATTTGCAGTGGTCTGATACTCCTTCCATTTCAATATGATCGCTTGCACAGTGCTCCTTGAGATGTTTAAAACTTGGGAAATCTTTTTGTATCCAAATCCGGCTTTGAATTTCGCCACAACAGTATCTCGGACCTGCCTGGTGTGTTCCTTGGTCTTCATGATGCTCTCTGCACTTGAAACAGAACCCTGAGACTATCACACAGCAGGTGCATTTATACAGAGACTTGATTACACACAGGTGGATTCTAGTTATCGTTACCAGTCATTTAGGACAACATTGGATCAGTGGATTCTAGTTATCGTTACCAGTCATTTAGGACAACATTGGATCAGTGGATTCTATTTATCATTACCAGTCATTTAGGACAACATTGGATCATTCAGAGATCCTCACTGAACTTCTGGAGTGAGTTTGCTGCACTGAAAGTAAAGGGGCCGAATAATATTGCACTTTTCATTTTTTTTTTTTTTTTTTTTTAAAGTTTAAAATATCCAATAAATTTCATTCCCACTTGTTGATTTAATTTTATATCTTTATGTTTGAAGCCAGAAATGTGGCAAAAGGTAGAAAAGTTCAAGGGGGCCAAATCCTTTCACAATGCGCTGTATCTACCACTCGCTGACCTCCCTCTGTGAGAAGCTGATGGTTATTAATTATGGAATACAATGTTTTATTATAGCGGTGAGTGCTGCATTCACTTCTTACACTCATTCATGTGGATTTGTCTGATTAGTGACCTGCACCAGCTTATATCATGGGGCTGCTCAAAGTATAAAAATTTACCAAAAAGGTGTGTTCTGTTTATTTTCTTTTGGTTTCCATTTTTTTTTACTTTTTTTTTTTTCTTTACGTGGATCTTTCTATAAAAAATAAAATATAGTCAACCTCTGGTATGCTCTACTACCATGAGATCCCCATAATAAAGGCAGAATTTAATAAAGGGTCACACATTTATCCAAGACATTGAAAGTTATGGTTAAAAAGGTAAAAAGACTTTTCTTTTTTTGCAGCAAAATTGGCTACAATTGCCCAGACAGGTTATATTTGCCCACAGCGTGGGACTGGGGAGACTGGGGCCCACCCTACAGCTAGATGCAGATACCTGTTAGCCTTTATCCCCGTTATAGTGGGACCTCGACTGTAAAACACAGGCGGCTCCTGCACATCTACTGTGCGCACAGCACAACTGGGATGGACAATTACGGTAGTTTGCATTAAAGGGCTTCTTTGGTGAAAACAAGTTATCACCGATCCATGGGCTCCTCAGGATTGGTGATAACTTAATGATCGTTTGGGTCCGACCATTGGAAACTGCACTGAACAGAATTGGGAAGTTTTATCCCTGACAGGACACTTTTATCCCCATTTTAAAATGCAGCGGCAGGTGGGATGTCTGACCGCAGATCCATTCATTCTCTTTGGGGCTTCCAGAAAAAAACAAGAGCAGCGCTCGCAGCCATTGAGGGAATGAATGGATCAGTGGTGAAGTCGCACATGCTGCTCCAGTCTAGTGGGGATAAAAGCTCCACATTCTACCAATCGGTGCGGGTCCCGGCAGTCAGACCCCCACCAATCAATACCTTATCACTTATCCTTTGGAAAGGTGATTACTTGTTTTCACAGTAGAATTCCTGTAAGTGCATCTTGTTCCAAGTATTTAATCACAAATCTAAATAAAGATTATTCTCCTAATTAATATCAGAGAGAACAATTGACTGCTATACACAACACAATCCACTTTTTCAAGACCAATAATACCACATTCAAGGGAGAACTAACGTGACACTGTTACCAGACCACTTATTACCTGCATAAAGCGACCGAATAATCCCATGTAGAAGGGAGAAATACAGCCACACCGTGACCAGACCACATACTACCACCACATAGTGACCCAATAATACCACATATTGTATAAGGGACAAATATCGCCACACCATGACCAGACCAGATTTTAGCAGCATATAGCGACCAAATTATTCCACATAGAAGGGAGAACTACCGTCACACCGTGAGCAGACCACATATGACCACCACATAGTGACCGAACAATACCTCATACTGTAAAAGGGACAAATATCGCTACACCATGACCAAACCAGATATTACCAACATATAGCGACCAAATAATTCCACATACAAGGGAGAACTACCGTCACACCGTGAGCAGACCACATATGACCACCACATAGTGACCGAACAATACCTCAGACTGTAAAAGGGAGAAATATCGCCACACCATGACCAGACCAGATATTACCAACATATAGCGACCAAATAATTCCACATACAAGGGAGAAATACCACCACACCATGTCCACACCACATAGTGACCAAATAATAACACATACAGGGATAAATACCACACCATGACCGGACCAGATATTACAACATAGTGACCGAATATTACAATACTGATCATTAATGAAATGTCCTCGGACGCACATTCAGTTGAAACCAGTGGGCCCCCTCTACGTCCTGCTCAGGGTCCTGCCAAGGACCCTGGGCCACCGGATAATCGTCCAGTGTCCCTATAATAATTATAGTCTATGGACCTTTTCTGATGCTGATGGTTCACAAAAGAAATTTGAGACATGTTTGATTGTAATCTGATTTGCAGATAAAACTGGCCCATTCAAATGATTGGATTGCCAAAAAAAGATCCATTTGCATCCTTGTTCTGTATGTTTTTCACTGACTAATGTTAGAAGTTTGTAAATCTTCATCACTTTTTTTCTCTCATCAATAGGTGGCAGAAAATGTCATTTTTCAACATGAGGAGAGAAAATTTCATTCCATCACTTTACCTGATGGGCCCATGCAGGGTCGGACTGGCCTGGTGTGATAAATTCCCGGGGGGCCCCGATGAGAGAGTGAGAGAATTGGTAGCGGGGGCTCTTAAAAAGTGCGGGCCCTTTAAAAGCGCAGCCGAAGGAAATGTAGCGTCGCGTGCGGCTCTCATACTATTCAGTGGTGACAGCGGGTGACGCGCATAGTCACATGACAGGAGGACGTGATCTTGGTGGGCGGTGACACGCACCGCGCTTTGCTTTCCCGCTGGTGGCTGGCAGTTGTGTGGTGTCAGGTGACACGCTGACGTCACGCTCTCTTCTCCCTGCTCCCCTGCCGGCTTTTGATACGCTGACGCCGCGCTCTGCTCTCCAGTCCCGGCTCCTGCTCCCTTGGAATTGGCCTTGTAACACCGGCTCCCGTCCGGGTATGTAACACCGCACCAGCACCAGCACCGCGCACCGCCCTCTTCTCTCCTGCTCTCTTGGCCTTTTAAGCCGGCTCCTGGGCTGAGTATGCGGTGACCAGCACTCTGCTCTCTCACCATCACTCTGGAAACAAGACTGCAGGCCTGGCTACAGCTCTCCCTGCTTCAACTTCAAGTCAAGTGCAATATCCACGTTTTTCTGGGTGAGTGTTCCCAGCATTGGTCATCATCCATATATGGAGGGGTCGCAGGCTGGTCACATGGAGACATGGGGCTGAAGGGGGGACTGGCTGTACCCATGGGAACATGGATGGGGACATGGGGCTGAAGGGGGGCCTGGCTGGACCCATGGTGACATGGATGGAGACATGGTGCTGAAGGGGGGGGCTGGCTGGACCCATGGTGACATGGATGGGGACATGGGGCTGAAGGGGGGGGGCTGGCTGGACCCATGGGAACATGGATGGGGACATGGGGCTGAAGGGGGGCCTGGCTGGACCCATGGTGACATGGATGGAGACATGGTGCTGAAGGGGGGGCTGGATGGACCCATTGGGACATGGATGGAGATATGGGGCTGAAGGGGGGGCTGGCTGGACCCATGGGGACATGGATGGGGACATGGGGCTGAAGGGGGGGTTGGCTAGACCCATGGGGACATGGATGGGGACATGAAGCTGAAGGGGGGGCTGGCTGGACCCATGGGGACATGGATGGAGACATGGGGCTGAAGGGGGGGCTGGCTGGACCCATGGGGACATGGATGGGGACATGGGGCTGAAGGGGGGGCTGGCTGGACCCATGGGGACATGGATGGGGACATGGGGCTGAAGGGGGGGCTGGATGGACCCATGGGGACATGGATGGGGACATGGGGCAGAAGGGGGGGCTGGCTGGTGACATGGAGGGGGATATGGGGCTGAAGGAGGGGCTGGCTGGACCAATGGGGACATGGATGGGGACATGGGGCTGGATGGACCCATGGGGACATGGAGGGGGACATGGGGCTGAAGGGGGGACTGGCTGGACCCATGAGAACATGGAGGGGGACATGGGGCTGAAGGGGGGGCTGGATGGACTCATGGGGACATGGAGGGGGACATGGGGCTGAAGGGGGGGCTGGCTGGGGACATGGAGGGGGACATGGGGCTGGAGAGGGGGCTGGCTGGACCCATAGGGACATGGGGCTGAAGGGGGGGCTGGATGGACCCATGGGGACATGAAGTGGGATATGGGGCTGAAGGGGGAGCTGGCTGAACCGAGGGGGACATGGGGCGGAAGGGGGGGCTGGCTGGACCCATGGGGACATGGAGGGGGACATGGGGTTGAAGAGGGGGCTGGCTGGGGACATGGAGGGGGACATGGGGCTGAAGGGGGGGGCTGGCTGGGGACATGGAGGGAGACATGGGGCTGAAGGGGGGGGCTGGCTGGGGACATGGAGGGGGACATGGGGCTGAAGGGGGGGGCTGGCTGGGGACATGGGGCTGAAGGGGGGGCTGGCTGGGGACATGGAGGGGGACATGGGGCTGAAGGGGGGGCTGGCTGGGGACATGGAGGGGGACATGGGGCTGAAGGGGGGGCTGGCTGGGGACATGAAGGGGGACATGGAGCTGAAGGGGGGGGCTGGCTGGACCCATGGGGACATGGAGGGGGACATGGGGCTAAAGCGGGGGCTGACTGGACCCATGGGGACAAGGAGGGATACATGGGGCTGAAGGGGGGGACATGGAGGGGGACATGGGGCTGAAGGGGGGGCTGGCTGGACCCATGGGGACATGGAGGGGGACATGGGGCTGAAGGGGGGGCTGGCTGGACCCATGGGGACATGGAGGGGGACATGGGGCTGAAGGGGGGGCTGGCTGGACCCATGGGGACATGGAGGGGGACATGGGGCTGAAGGGGGGGCTGGCTGGACCCATGGGGACATGGAGGGGGACATGGGGCTGAAGGGGGGGCTGGCTGGACCCATGGGGACATGGAGGGGGACATGGGGCTGAAGGGGGGGCTGGCTGGGGACATGGGGCTGGAGAGGGGGCTGGCTGGACCCATAGGGACATGGGGCTGAAGGGGGGGCTGGATGGACCCATGGGGACATGGAGGGGGATATGGGGCTGAAGGGGGGGCTGGATGGACCCATGGGGACATGGAGGGGGATATGGGGCTGAAGGGGGGGCTGGCTGGACCGAGGGGGACATGGAGGGGGACATGGGGCGGAAGGGGGGGCTGGCTGGACCCATGGGGACATGGAGGGGGACATGGGGTTGAAGAGGGGGCTGGCTGGGGACATGGAGGGGGACATGGGGCTGAAGGGGGGGGCTGGCTGGGGACATGGAGGGGGACATGGGGCTGAAGGGGGGGGCTGGCTGGGGACATGGAGGGGGACATGGGGCTGAAGGGGGGGGCTGGCTGGGGACATGGAGGGGGACATGGGGCTGAAGGGGGGGCTGGCTGAGGACATGGAGGGGGACATGGGGCTGAAGGGGGGGCTGGCTGGGGACATGAAGGGGGACATGGAGCTGAAGGGGGGGGGGGCTGGCTGGACCCATGGGGACATGGAGGGGGACATGGGGCTAAAGCGGGGGCTGACTGGACCCATGGGGACAAGGAGGGATACATGGGGCTGAAGGGGGGGACATGGAGGGGGACATGGGGCTAAAGCGGGGGCTGACTGGACCCATGGGTACAAGGAGGGATACATGGGGCTGAAGGGGGGGACTTGGAGGGGGACATGGGTCTGAAGGGGGTGCTGGCTGGACCCATGGGGCTGAAGGGGGGGCTGGCTGGACCCATGGGGACATGGAGGGGGACATGGGTCTGAAGGGGGGGCTGGCTGGACCCATGGGGCTGAAGGGGGGGCTGGCTGGACCCATGGGGACATGGAGGGGGACATGGGGCTGAAGGGGGGCTGGCTGGACCCATGGGGACATGGATGGGGACATGGGGCGGAAGGGGAGGCTGGCTGGACCCATGGGGACATGGAGGGGGACATGGGGCGGAAGGGGGGGCTGGATGGACCCATGGGGACATGGGGCTGAAGGGGGGGGCTGGATGGACCCATGGGGACATGGGGCTGAAGGGGGGGCTGGATGGACGCATGGGGGGACATATGGATGGAGGCATGGGGCTGAAGGGGGGGCTGGGTGGACGCATGGGGGGACATATGGATGGAGGCAGGGGGCTGAAGGGGGGGCTGGCTGGATACATGGGGAGACATGGATTGAGGCATGGGGCTGAAGGCGGGGGGCTGGATGGACGCATTATCGGACATTTGGAGGTGAAGGTGGCCAAGTTGGAGACCTGGATGGACACATGGAGGTGAAGGGCGGCAAGTTGGACACATGGGGACCTGGATAGATATATGGGGTGGGGTGGGATGCATATATGAGGGGGGCGGGCTGGACACATGGAGGCCCGGATGGATATATGGGAGGGGCAGGCTGGACACATGGAGACCAGAATGGATATATGGTGGGGGGGGGGGGTCAGGTTGGATAGATGGGTGGCCACGCTGGACAAGGGACTTTATTACTGTTTAGGGGCCAGATTGAGGAACTTTATTTGTTTATGATGGCGAGTGGGGAACATTATTACTTTAGAGTCCAATTAGGGACATTATTACTTCTGTAATATAATTTACTTTTTAGGAAACTGTTTTCCATAAGAGGGGACAAAAGGGGGGTCCTGTTACTGTGCAGGGCGCCACTATGTCGCTTTATTTCTTCAACTGGTGTAGTGTAGAAGCCTGGGGAAAAGTGGGAATGTGCTCTAAAAGAGATCAGTTATTGATAACTGTGTGTTATTTTCTGCAGAGATGATTCCTGGCTGGAAGAAGTGATGGCGGACTGTGCCAGATGAAGAAAAGCGAAGATGAAGAACTTCACCTAGAGACATCACTGGTGAGTCAGTGTATTACTGTACACTTACACTATATAGTATATACAGAGCTCCTGTGTATGTCACTCGTGACCAGTGTATTACCTATACACTATATACAGAGCTCCTGTGTATAATGTCACTCGTGATAACTGTATTACCTGTACACTATATACAGAGCTCCTGTGTATAATGTAACCGGTGATCACTGTATTACCTGTACACTGACACTATATACAGAGATCCTGTTTATAATGTCACTGGGGATCACTGTATTACCTGTACACTGACACTATATACAGAGCTCATATGTAATATGTATAGTGACAGTGTTGTTAGTATTGTGGTTTGTATTCCTGATCAGTATTGTATTATTTGGTCACTATGTGGTGGTAATATGTGGTCTGGTCATGGTGTGGCGATATTTGTCCCTTTTGTATGTGGTATTATTGGTGTTGTTATAGTGGATTATGTTGTGTATGGCGGTCATTTGTTCTCGCTGAGATTAACTAGGAAAAGATTTTTTTCCATGAGGCCACGGCTTCACTATCAGTATTTGGTCAGTATTTTTTCTCAGTAGTGAGAGGCAAAAGCAGGAGTGGGTGATAAATCCAGAATTGGTGACTTGTTTCTATTCTCCCTTTTCTCTCATTGTTCCTCACCTGGTTTTGGCTCCCACTCCTGAGAATAATCCTGACTGAATACTGATAGTGTGGCTGTGGCCTTAGAGATGAAATACTTGGAGCAGAGCGTCAGAGATGCACTTACAGTGGATCTCCGGTGAGAACAAGTCATCACCTCTCCACAGGATCAGTGATAACTTATTGATTGGTGGGGGTCTGACTACTGGGACCTGCACCGATCGGCAGAATGTGGAGCTTTTCTCCCCATTAGACTGGAGCTCATGTGCGACTCGACCACTGATCCATTCATTCCCTCAGAGGCTGCGAGCGCTGCTCTTTTTTGGAAGCCCCCAAGAGAACGAATGAGGCTGTGGTCAGACGTCCCACCTGTCGCTGCATTGTAAAATGGGGATAAGTGTCCTGTCAGGGATAAAACTTCCCCATTCTTCCAATCAATAAGTGATCACCTATCCTGTGCAGCCCATGAATCTGTGATCACTTGTTTTAACCAAAGAAGCTCTTTCATGCAAACTCCAGAAATTGTCCGTCCCTGTTCTAGTCTGTGCACAGTAGATGTGAGGAGCCGCCGGTCACTGCTCCACTATAACAGGGAGAGCAGAGAAAAGAGATCTGCATATTGCTGTAGGTGGCCCCTAGAGTCAATGTCCCCTGTGGCCCCAGACACCCCAGTCCGACCCTGCTGACATCTGATTAAGGCCTAAGGCCCCGTTCACATGTCAGGTTTTAATCAGTGTTTTTTTCTCATTTTCATCTGATTTTGGTCAGTGTGGCAGTTTTTCTCCTCAGTGGGGCATATTTTTTATATGTAAAGTAAAAAGCTAAAGGTTTCCTAGCCTCGCTTGCCCGGCCTATAGACCCTGGAGAACAAGCAGTACAGGCAACATGGTTGGTTCTGGCCATTTTTCTGACAGACTCATTGACTTCAATAGATGATCTTTACCTACAAATCGGATGGAAATCGGACTGGTCTCAGTTCTGATTTACAGATCAATTGTCCACAAAAAAATAGAGCTGTAAACCTGTCCCCGGTCTATAACGGAGCATATTCTACCTGTTAGAGAAATAACCAGACGTGAAAAGAGCCGTGTGCTATTCTTACAGGGAAGGGGCCACCATTTTATGTTTTGTATTAATAATTATGTAATCAATTATTTTTAATACAAAATTAAATGTCCCACTTTATTAGTTTTTTATGTATTTATTTTTACATTGGCCACTGGGGGCTGCCATTTTTATTTGGGGGGTGTGTAAGAAGCGCTCTTACACGCCTCATTTACAGCAGCCCTGGCCATAAGAGACAGTAGTCTGTCACCGACCCTATCTCTAACATTAGAGGCAGCTCCTCCTGCCTCTAGCTGTGACCTGGGCACGCCCCCTTGGCTGTTCAGGTCGCAGCCGTGGGAGGAGATTGCAGCCATCTTTGTGGAGCCTGCAGTGTAAGCTGTACATTCCCCCTGTCGTCGCACGCACTGCTCAGTCAGAGCGTGCCATGACAGGAGCTGCCGGGGAGGAAATGCCTGGGAGTGGAGGCCCCGAGTGAGTATCTGCGGCGGCGCCGTGCGGTGATCTCAGCTTCTCTGCTGTTATCACTGCCGACATCTTCAGGCAACACAGACACAGCGCTGCATGGGAACGTGGAAGGTGAGTAGAAGCGCTTATTGTTTTGTTTGGTTTTTTTCCTTTGCATTGAATATATGGGGGCATATACACACAAGGGTGTAGTTGGAGGCATATACCCACCAGGGTGGAGGGGGGGGGGCATATATCCACCAGGATGGATGGAAGGGGCATATACCAACCAGGATGTAGGGAGTGTGCATATACCCACCAATGAAGGGGGGCATTTACCCACCAGGATGGATGAAGGGGGCATATATCCACCAGGATGGATGGAGGGGGGGCATATATCCACAAGGATGAAGGTGGGGCTTATGCCGACAAGGATGGAGGGGGGCATATACCCATCAGGATGGATGGAGGGGGGCATATACCCATCAGGATGGATGGAGGGGGCATATACCCACCAGGATGGATGGAGGGGGGGCATATACCCACCCACCAGGATGGATGGAGGGGGGGCATATACCCACCAGGATGGATGGAGGGGGGGCATATACCCACCAGGATGGATGGAGGGAGGCATATACCCACCAGGATGGATGGAGAGGTGGCATATACCCACCAGGATGGAGAGGTGGCATATACTCACCAGAATAGAGGGAGGGGGCATATACACCTACCCAGGATGGATGGATGGAGGGGCATATACACCTACCCAGGATAGATGGATGGAGGGGCATATACACCTACCCAAGATAGATGGATGGAAGGGCATATACACCTTCCCAGGATGGATGGATGGAGGGGCATATACACCTACCCAGGATAGGTGGATGGAAGGGCATATACACCTTCCCAGGATGGATGGATGGAGGGGCATATACACCTACCCAGGATGGATGGATGGAGGGGCATATACACCTTCCCAGGATGGATGGATGGAGGGGCATATACACCTCCCCAGGATGGATGGATGGAGGGGCATATACACCTACCCAGGATGGATGGATGGAGGGGCATATACTCCTACCAAGGATGGAAGGAGGGGCATATACTCCTACCCAGGATGGATGGAGGGGCATATACATCTACCCAGGATGGATGGAGGGGCATATACATCTACCCAGGATGGATGGAGGGGCATATACACCTACCCAGGATGGATGGAGGGGCATATACACCTACCCAGGATGGATGGAGGGGCATCTACACCTAACGAGGATGGATAGATGATGGAGCATATATACTTACCCAGGATGGAGGGAGGGGCATATACACCTACCCAGGATGGATGGAGGGGCATATACATCTACCCAGGATGGATGGAGGGGCATATACACCTACCCAGGATGGATGGAGGGGCATATACACCTACCCAGGATGGATGGAGGGGCATATACACCTACCTAGGATGGATGGAGGGGCATATACACCTACCCAGGATGGATGGAGGGGCATATACACCTACCCAGGATGGATGGAGGGGCATATACACCTACCCAGGATGGATGGAGGGGCATATACACCTACCCAGGATGGATGGAGGGGCATATACACCTACCCAGGATGGATGGAGGGGCATATACACCTACCCAGGATGGATTTATGGATGGAGGGGCATCTACACCTACCCAGGATGGATGGATGGAGGGGCATATACACCTACCCAGGATGGATGGATGGAGATGCATATACACCTACCCAGGATGGATGGTTGGAGGGGCATATACACCTACCCAGGATGGATGGTTGGAGGGGCATATACACCTACCCAGGATGGATGGTTGGAGGGGCATATACACCTACGCAGGATGGATGGATGGAGGGGCATCTACACCTACCCAGGGTGGATGGATGGATGTATGGAGGGGCATATACAGCTACCAGAATAGACTACCCAGGATGGATGGATGAAGGGGCATATACACCTACCCATGATGGATGGATAGATGGAGGGGCATATACACCTACCCAAGATGGATGGATGGAGGGGCATATACACCTACCCAAGATGGATGGATGGAGGGGCATATACACCTACC
Source organism: Phyllobates terribilis (assembly GCF_046119375.1). Taxonomy (NCBI): domain Eukaryota; kingdom Metazoa; phylum Chordata; class Amphibia; order Anura; family Dendrobatidae; genus Phyllobates; species Phyllobates terribilis. The sequence goes on from NW_027362892.1 coordinate 4,417,763, forward strand.
CAAGATGGATGGATGGAGGGGCATATACACCTACCCAAGATGGATGGATGGAGGGGCATATACACCTACCCAGGATGGATGGATGGAGGGGGATATACACCTACACTGGATGGATGGATGGAGGGGGATATACACCTACCCAGGATGGATGGATGGAAGGGTATATACACCTACCCAAAATGGATGGATGGAGGGGCATATACACCTGCCCATGATGGATGGATGGAGGGGGATATACACCTACCTAGAATGGATGGAGGGGTATCCACACCCACTATGGATGGATGGAGTGGCAACTACACCTACCAAGGATGGATTGATCGATGGAGGGACATCTACACCTACCCAGAATGGATGAATGGAGGGGTAGCTACACCTACCCAGGATGGATGGATGGAGGGGCATATACACCTACCCAGGATGGATGGATGGAGGGGCATATACACCTACCCAGGATGGATGGATGGAGGGGCATCTACACCTACCCAGGATGGATGGATGGAGGCGCATATACACCTACCCAGGATGGATGGATGGAGGCGCATATACACCTACCCAGGATGGATGGATGGAGGGGCATATACACCTACCCAGGATGGATAGATGGAGGGGTATATACACCTACCCAGGATGGATGGATGGAGGGGCATATTCTCCTAACAAGGATGCATGGAGGGGCATATGCTCCTACCCAGCATGGATGGATGGAGGGTCATCTACACCTACCCATGATGGATGGATGGAAGGTCATCTACGCCTACCCAGAATGGATGGATGGAGGGGCATAAACACATACTAGAATAGACTACTCAGGATGGATGGATGGAGGGTCATCTACGCCTACCCAGAATGGATGGATGGAAGGTCATCTACGCCTACCCAGAATGGATGGATGGAGGGGCATATACACCTACCCAGGATGGATGGATGGAGAGGCATATACACCTACCCAGGATGGATGGATGGAGAGGCATATACACCTACCCAGGATGGATGGATGGAGAGGCATATACACCTACCCAGGATGGATGGAGGAAGGGACATATACTGCTACCCAGGATGGATGGATGGAGGGCCATATACACCTACTCAGGATGGATGGACGGGCAAATACACCTACCCAGGATGGATGGAGGGGCCGAAACACCTACCCAGGATGGATTGATGGATGGAGGGGCATCTACAACTACCCAGAATTGATGGATGGAGAGGCATATACACCTACCCAGGATTGATGGATGGAGAGGCATATTTACCTACCCAGGATGGATGGATGGAGGGGCATATACACCTACCCAGGATGGATAGATGGAGGGAGGGACATATACTGCTACCCAGGATGGATGGATGGAGGGGCATTTACACCTACTGAGGAAGGATGGAAGGGTATATACACCTACCCAGGATGGATGGATGGAGGGGCATATACACCTACCCAGGATTGATGGATGGAGAGGCATATTCACCTACCCAGGATGGATGGATGGAGGGGCATATACACCTACCCAGGATGGATGGATGGAGGCGCATATACACCTACCCAGGATGGATGGATGGAGGCGCATATACACCTACCCAGGATGGATGGATGGAGGCGCATATACACCTACCCAGGATGGATGGATGGAGGCGCATATACACCTACCCAGGATGGATGGATGGAGGCGCATATACACCTACCCAGGATGGATGGATGGAGGCGCATATACACCTACCCAGGATGGATGGATGGAGGCGCATATACACCTACCCAGGATGGATGGATGGAGGCGCATATACACCTACCCAGGATGGATGGATGGAGGCGCATATACACCTACCCAGGATGGATAGATGGAGGGGCATATACACCTACCCAGGATGGATGGATGGAGGGGCATATACACCTACCCAGAATGGATGGATGGAGGGGCATATTCTCCTACCAAGGATGGATGGAGGGGCATATACTCCTACCCAGCATGGATGGAGGAAGGGACATATACTGCTACCCAGGATGGATGGAGGGGCATAAACACATACTAGAATAGACTACCCAGCATGGATGGATGGAGGGTCATCTACGCCTACCCAGAATGGATGGATGGAGGGCCATCTACGCCTACCCAGTATGGATGGATGGAGGGGCATAAACACATACTAGAATAGACTACCCAGGATGGATGGATGGAGGGTCATCTACGCCTACCCAGAATGGATGGATGGAGGGTCATCTACACCTACCCATGATGGATGGATGGGCCGAAACACCTACCCAGGATGGATTGATGGATGGAGGGGCATATACACCTATCCAGGATTGATGGATGGAGAGGCATATTCACCTACCCAGGATGGATGGATGGAGAGGCATATTCACCTACCCAGGATGGACGGATGGAGGGGCATATACACCTACCCAGGATGGATGGAGGGGCATATACACCTACCCAGGATGGGGACCATATTCAATATACCAGGATGGGGCATATAGAAGGATGAGGGGCATATACTGTAGGGCGTATATGGTGTCATTACGCTTTGGCTCTTTTGATACCTGTGATACGTCTGACCTCATAGTATGTCCCCCCCCTTTTTACTCTTTTGAAGGAGGCTGTTTTACACTTGAAGCATATATTTGTTACAATCCATAACTAAATCGTGTATATTTCTTATTTTTCCTCTTTAGTGGTTAACTCTGGAATGAAGCACCGCTTTGTATTCATTTATATGAGATATTTTCATGTGCTGAGTGTCGGATTATTTGTTATCCCTCCTCTTTTTCTCAGATATGATTGTAATTTGATTTATCATGAGACGATGGATTTTCGTTTTTTATACAGTTCTTCCCATTTTTGTATTGTTTTAGATAAACCTTGATAAAGGCTGAGGCCGAAGTGTTGGTCATACATCTGTATCATGAACAATTTATTGTCTGAATAAATACCTTGATTTACATCAATATCCATTGTGCCTAAAGGTATATATATATATATATATATATATAAAGTATTTTTGCATGTGAGTTTTCTTATAATGTTTTTAAATAGAAGACCGTATTGCGATATCATTGAGATATAAATGTTTCTGTTGCGATCCTCAGCTCTACCTGAGAACACAATCTGCATGGGACTGGGCCGAGTGGGGGGCATCTGGCCAACATATAGCGGCGGGCACTCTGCAGCAACTCAGCACTGTTGACTTTGGAGGTCCTCTTCATTCCCTGGTGGTCAGCGGCTGCATGCATCCCCTAGAACTGGATATGCTAAGATTGTTTGCTGTGGAGCCCTTTAGTTTCTATCAGATAAATGTGGAGGACAACTCAACATATCTGTCATCATAGACAATCTGTGCCGAATCCGCACCCCTCACTGCTGAGCAGCTACCCTGTCTAGGTGGCAGCACACAGTGCTTTGTGTGTGTCCCATTGTGTTACTAGTGATATAGCAGTATACTAGGGATGCACCAACTCCACATTTTTATTAATATTACTCCAGATATGGACGAAACCCTCCAAGATGCAGGCTTTATTATACTACAGAATTTTGGTGCATCCATAATATATGCTCAAGCACTTTAATAGAAACCTGTTCCACCATGTCCATCCTTCACTGCGTTACTGGTATTTATTTGGAAACACAGGGATATTCCAGGAAAACGTGTTTTATGCTTAATAAAAATAAACTGATCACATTTTCAGAGAATTTCCATTCGTGTTTATCTCCTTTTTTGTAATTTACCTGTCTGGTTAATTCACACTTTTCATGTTTTTTCTACAACCAGTTAATGGGGTGGTCTCAGTTTCTTAAAGGGAGTCTGTCACCCCCAATACTCAAATCATTTATGGATTTGTATAGGAATCTTGGCCCCTATAAAAAAAATTATACTTTAGGTACAGATTATATTTTTATGCAAAAACAGCATTTACACCCCACGCTTAATTACCATCCTCTGCCCCTTACAATGATTGACAGCACTGCCTATATTGAATCCTCAGCCCTGCACACACTGACACTGCAGGAGCTGAAAACTCAGTGTCCGAGCTTGCGGGCATCCTCTGATCCCCTTGTCCAGTCTACAGTTGTCTCGCTCAGTGGGCAGAAAAAAGCTTTTACTTAAAAATTGTAAGTCTCGATTTGAGTTTGCCAAAAAACATGTGGGAGACTCCCAAAATATATGGAGGAATGTGCTGTGGTCAGATGAGACCAAAATTGAACTTTTTGGCCACCAAGGTAAATGCTGTGTCTGGCACCAAACCAACAGCTCATCACCCCAAGAACACCATCCCCACAGTGAAACATGGTGGTTGTAGTATCATGCTGTGGGTATGTTTTTCTGCAGCAGCCACCTCCATTATCTGAATGCAAGGAAGATTGTGAACTTGTGCTACTTGTGAAGTAACACTTTGTCATTTCTGCTGCATTCTGTCTTCAAGCACAGGGTTAACAATGCTCTGACTCCATATCCGGCTTCATGGCTTGATCATAGATGCTAGATCCTGATTCCCAAGAAAATCCCACCAACCCAAGATTGTGAAAGAAATGCACAAAACACTTTTAGTGAATGTTAAATAGACCAAATTTTATTACAAATCATATTATTTCATTCAGTGTCTGAAATTTAGAATCAGCCAATTGCTATGAAAAAGACACTGAAAATGGCAAACCTCCGACTCACGAAGAATCATCCGTCAGCACTCAGGAGAGGAAAACCCCCTGTGGAGGAAACCTCTAGGGAACCATGGCTGGAGGACTTGCCCATCCCTCGGGCTTAGAAGGATAGTGCCAACAAGTAACAGCAAATTGTACTAGAATTTGTACATTGTATCATATTTACAGTGAGACATGATATACATCCACTATAGATATGATAGCAGTGAAATCACATAGTCACACAAGTTACACATTACATCATCAGAAAACAGACAGTAATGGAGAAGGTCAAAGTAGGTGCCCTGTGCGAGCACCATATGGAGAAGTCTAATGCAACATCTCCAGGCCGTACACATAAAGGTGAAGGCAACTAGTACCGGACGTGAGGGAGATCTGGCTGCAACATCTGTCACCCCATTGATCGCTAGGGTTAGTTTGATCTGGCTGGCTAGGCGGTATGGCTGATCTGGCTGGCTAGGCGGTTTGGCTGATCTGGCTGGCTAGGCGATATAGCTGATCTGGCTGGCTAGGCGGTATGGCTGATCTGGCTGGCTAGGCCGTATCCCCTTCCTCCCTTACAGGTTGTGGAGTGATGAAGCTCCAGGTCTCCAGACACATCAAGTACGGCGCTTCATACGGCTGAATGACCTGTGCTTCCGGAATCATCTTCTATATCATAGATGTATGTGTTTATGACATCAGCACAGTTGCCGTAGTTACCACAGGTGTTTATTACTGGTATTTCACTGGCTAGAAAGTCTCTCTGTGTTCCAAAGAATTAACCCTTGAATGACTGGCATTGTACATTTGTCCAGAATCCTGTAACATAATCTTGTCACTGTGCAGGACCGTTATCAATATTATACTTTAAAATTGCCCTAAACAAAGTCTAATTAGTGAGCGCATCTACAGATTTGATGGGTAACAAGCACAATAATCCCCTTAAGCCCTACTAAATGCATAAGTGTCCAATATGAGTACAGAGCAGTCCATACAGAATGGATGATACAGAGGGCAATACAGTTAGATAAAGAAGTAGAAAGCCAAACCAAGTAAATGTCTCCTGAGATCTCGGCTACTGAGGTCTCAATTGCGCATCTGCTGCCTCAGGCGGCCATTTGTGTAACACAAGCGATCGGAAGATCACAGCTTCTAGTCTGCTAAGGAGACTATTGAAGCATGTAAAAAGTAAAAAAAAATATTTAAAAGTTCAAATCACCCCCCTTTTGCCCCATTCAAAATAAAACAATCAAAAATCCACGTTTGGTATCGCCGCATTTAGAATCGCCCGATCTATCAATATATAAAAAGAATGACTTCGATCAGTAAACTGTATAACGAGAAAAAAAACAAAACTCCAAAATTAAGTTGTTTTGGTCGCCGCAACATTGCATTAAAATGTAATAACAGGCGATCATAACATCATATCTACACCAAAACGGTATCAATAAAAATGTCAGCTCAGTGCGCAAAAAATAACCCCTGACCCGGCTCTAGATCACGAAAAATGGAGACGCTACGGGTCTCGGAAAAATGATTATTATTTTTTACAAGCTTTGAATTTTGATTTCACCACTTAAATAAAATAGAAGCTCCACATGTTCGGTAACTATGAACTCGTAATGACCTGGAGAATCATAATGGCCGGTCAGTGTTAGCATTTAGTGAACATGGTAAAAAAAAACCTTTTGTGGAATTGCACTTTTTTTGCCATTTCACTGCACTTGGATATTTTTCCCATTTTCCAGTACACAATATGGTAAAATCAATGGTGGTGTTCAAAAGAATAACTCATCCCACAATAAAACAAGCCCTCACATGGCCATATTGACGGAAAAATAAAAAAGTTATGGCTCTGGGAAGAAGGGAGCAAAAAATGAAAACGGAAAAACCTGAGGTGATAAAGGGGTTAACTGGAATTTTCTGCCATGGACTCATTGGCAAATCTGAAATAGATATTTCTCGCTCCCTTATCAGTGTGGAAACATATATCTTTGGCCTCATTCAGACGTCTGTTTTTCATGTTTGTGTCCTCTCCATATTTGTTACGGATAGATCACATACACAATATAATCTGTGGAGTCGTCCACATGTCATTTTTTTTTGTTGAAAACCGCGTAGTGTCCGTTTTTTTATCCTAGTGGTTGATGAAAATTCTCCAGTCAGATCTATGGGTCCATGACATCGCTGACAGCTGGCATTGCCATCCATGTGCTGTCTGTGATAACACTGTTACCATAGTAACATAGTAACATAGTTTGTAAAGCCGAATAAAGACTTGCGTCCATCAAGTTCGACCTGTTAGTTCTGTGATTGCTAAAGTTGATCCAGAGGAGGGCAAAAACCCCAAATGATTTAGCCAGTCTTCACCTGAGGAAAAATTCCCTCCCGACTCTGAAACCAGCAGTCAGAATAAATCCCTGTATCAACCTACTATTTTATTTTATTTTTAAGTATATGCTGAAATCTGCCTGGTATCTAGAAATGCATCCAGTCCCCGCTTGAACTGGTTTAGTGAATCCGACATTACCGTCTCCTCACTCAGTGAATTCCATATTCTCACTGCTCTTACCGTAAAGAACCCCTTCCTATGCTGGTGCTGAAACCTTTTCTCTTCCAGTCTTAGTGAGTGCCCTCTTGTTACCGTAATATCCCTCCTTTTGAACAAATCCCGGGCAAGATCTCTATACTGTCCCCTAACATATTTGTACACATTTATTATGTCCCCCCTCAACCTTCTCTTTTCCAGGCTGAATAGTCCTAGTTTTGCCAACCTCTCTGGGTATTGCAGTCCCTCCATTCCCTTTATTAATTTTGTTGCCCTCCTTTGTACCTTTTCAAGCTCATTTATATCCTTTCTATATATTGGGGCCCATAACTGAGCACAGTATTCCAAGTGTGGACTGACCAGAGCTTTGTACAGTGGAAGAACAATGTTCTCATCCTTTGCAGCTATACCTCTTCTGATACATCCCATTACCCTGTTTGCCCTTACAGCAGCGGCCTGACTTTGGGCACTCCAATTTAGTTTGCTATCAATCAAGATGCCCAAGTCCTTCTCCATCTCTGAATTCCCCAATGATTTCCCATTCAGTGAGTACTGGTGACTTCCATTTTTCCTTCCCATATGTATGACCTTACATTTCTCCTCGTTAAACCTCATTTGCCATTTAATGCTCCACCTACCCAGCTTATCCAAATCCCTCTGTAGGTCTGCACTGTCCTCTTTTGTATTAATTGTTTTACATAACTTTGTGTCATCTGCAAATATTGATATTTTACTATTTATCCCGTTGACTATGTCGTTAATAAAGATATTAAATAACATTGGGCCTAGTACAGACCCCTGTGGTACCCCGCTAGTGACGCTTACCCAATCTGAGTATATTCCATTTATAACCACCCTCTGCCTTCTATCCTTTAGCCAGTTAGCTACCTACTTGCAGACATTTTCCCCCAGCCCCATCATTCTCATTTTGTATACCAACCTATTATGTGGCACGCTATCGAACGCTTTTGAGAAGTCGAGATACACGACATCCACTGGTTCCCCCTGATCTACTCGAGAGCTAACCTCCTCGTAGAAGTCAATCAGGTTTGTTTGGCAGGAGCGATTCCTCATGAATCCATGTTGGTTCGGGGTTAATAGATTATTAGCATCAAGATGCTCCGTAATTGCCTCTTTAATGAAGCTTTCAAAAATTTTGCCCACAACGGACGTCAGACTCACCGGCCGATAGTTTCCGGCGTCACTTTTTGCTCCCTTTTTGAATATTGGCACTACATTCGCCTGTCGCCAATCAAGTGGCACAGACCCAGTCTCAACAGAGTCCTTAAATATAAGATATAACGGTCTGTCTATCACATTACTTAGTTCCCTTAGTACCCGTGGGTGTATGCCATCAGGTCCTGGTGATTTGTTTATTTTAATGTTACTGAGGCGTTTCTGTACCCCAGCTTGGGTTAGATTTGTCATACTTAGTGGAGGATTAAGTTTGTCACTTCTCATTTCGCCTGTTAGTTCGATTTCCTTTGTGAAAGTTGTCGAAAAAAATTTATTTAATAGATTAGCTTTATCCTCATCTTTCTCTATGATTTTGCCTTCATCACTTTTTATCGGTCCAATATTATTCGATTTAATCCTTTTACTATTTATATACGTAAAGAACAGTTTGGGATTTGATCTACTTTCCCTAGCAATACGTCTCTCTGTTTCCTCCTTCGCTATTTTTATTTGTTTTTTGCAGGTTCTCGTTTTTTCCTTGTAACACATTAGTGCCTCCTTACTGTTTTCCTGTTTTAATCTCTTGAATGCCTCTTTTTTGCTATTTAACGCCCCTTTTACGTTCTTGTTCAACCATATTGGTTTCCTCTTATTTCTGGCCCTTTTATTCCCATACGGTATATATCTCTCGCACTGAGTATTCAGAATTCTTTTGAAGGTTTCCCATTTACTATTCGTATTCCTTTGATTAAGAACTTTGTCCCAGTCAATAAGTTGAAGGCTTTCTTTCAGCTGATCAAACTTCGCCCTCCTAAAGTTAAATGTTTTTGTTGTTCCCTTATTGATAACCCTACTGAAGGGCATTTTGAAGTCGATAATATTATGTTCGCTATTACCTAGGTGCCCCCCTATCTGTACCTCAGTTATTCTATCAGGCCTATTAGTCAATATTAAGTCCAACATGGCCTTCCCTCTCGTTGGTTCCTGCACTAGTTGGAAGAGATAATTATCCTTAATATTTGTCAAGAACCTTTTTCCTTTCTGAGATCTACAAGTTTCTGTTTCCCAGTCAATATCCGGGTAGTTGAAATCCCCCATTACAATCACTTCATTATGTTTTGCTACTTTGTCTATTTGTCCTAATAGCAGATTCTCATTTTCCTCTGTTATATTTGGTGGCTTATAGCAGACCCCCAGTAATATTTTATTATTATTTTTAGTTCCCTCTATCTCTACCCACATGGACTCGACCCCCTCTTCTCCCTCTCCTATATCTTCCCTTAGTCTGGGTTTTAGACATGACTTTACATATAAGCAGACTCCTCCGCCTTTCCCCTGTTTCCGGTCCCTTCTAAATAAACTATAATCTAATAAATTTACCACCCAGTCGTAGCTATCGTCTAGCCAAGTCTCTTATACCTACGATGTCATACCTCTCCTCCGATATAAGCGCCTGCAGCTCATCCGCCTTATTGGTCAGGCTTCTTGCGTTGGTCAGCATGCAAGATAAAACTTTGGGGTTACTTAGCATCCTATTCTTCTCTAACGATCTAACTGTACTATCCCCACCCCCCTCTCCACCCTCATTATATTCACTTCTCCCCTTCCCCCTTGCTTGCCTCACATCCCACCTATTTCCTTGGTTCCCACCCCCCCCTGTCTCTAGTTTAAAAACTCCTCCAACCTATTAGCCATCTTCTTCCCCAGCACCGCTACACCCTCCCCATTGAGGTGCAGCCCGTCCCTACGGTAGAGCCTGTAGCCGACCGCGAAGTCGGCCCAGTTCTCCATGAACCCAAACCCTTCTGCCTTGCACCAACTCTTTAGCCACTTATTCACCTCCCTAACTTCCCGTTGGCGCTCCTGTGTGGCTCGCGGGATTGGTAGTATTTCTGAGAAAACTACCTTGGAGGTCCTTGCCCTAAGCTTCCTACCTAGGTCCCTGAAATCATTTTTAAGGACCCTCCATATACCACTCACTTTGTCATTGGTGCCGATGTGGACCATGACCGCTGGGTCTTCGCCAGCCCCACCCAGTAACCTGTCAACCCGATCCGCGATGTGCCGGACTCGAGCGCCAGGGAGGCAGCACACCGTTCGGCGATCCCGGTCTTTGTGACAGATTGCCCTGTCTGTCCCCCTAATAATAGTCACCCACTACCAGAACCTGTCTTGCCTGCCCTACACTTCCCCCCTCCCCCTCATTACTGGAGCATACACTCCCCCTGCGGTCAGAGGATCTGTCGTGCTCCAATAATGCCGGTTCTGAACCAGCCTTCCTATACTTCTTCCCTCTATCCCTCCTAACTGTTATCCAGCTCCCTGCCTGTTCAGCCTGCACTTCCCCTCTATGCTCCACCCCCAGTATTGACCCATTGAGTGTCTGCTCGGTGAGCAGCAAACTCCGTTCCATGTTGTCGATGCTCCTCAGTACCGCTATCTGAGCACTTAGATCCAGAATTTGGGCTTCCAAGTGCACGATATGCTCACATCTCTCGCAGCAGTATGGATCCTCGAGTGGGTGCTCACGGAATGCATACATTGCGCAAGATGTACACTGCACGGCTCCGGCCAAAATGGACGTCATTCTAAATATGGGGATACAGTCAGTATATATATACAAGCACAAAACACAATTATTTATATATAGGTGTATGGATGGGGATCAATTAGGGATGTGCAAGTGTATCAATTAGATATCGGCGGGGGATCAGTTAAGTATGGACGGGGGATCAATTAAGTATCAAGTATGGACGGGGGAATCAGCTAAGTAGGTCAGGTGGATTAATTAAGTAAAAAGTAAAGTAAAGAAAGAATGAAATACAGTCAGCAATTCAGTCCTAAGTCCTCCCTTCCAAACTCCCTGAATCCAAAGTCACTGAAAAACAAGTCACACACTTACTTTCGTTCGCACTTACGCTCCAGACACACGCAGCTCGTTCACACTCGCAAACTAAGAGATTTAAAGAGTTTTTTTTTTTTTCTTCCTTTTCCAGCAATGTACCCTTCACCTCAATGCACTTCCAAAGGGAAGGAGAAGCTTCTGAATTTATGGATTTATTTTGCATACAAGAAAAGCTGATGAAACGCTGAAGATAAAAACTGACCACTTTCAGACATTTTTTGCATATACGATAAGTCACTGACATCTGATTAAGGCCTAAGGCCCCGTTCACATGTCAGGTTTTAATCAGTGTTTTTTTCTCATTTTCATCTGATTTTGGTCAGTGTGTCAGTTTTTCTCCTCAGTGGGGCATATTTTTTTATATGTAAAGTAAAAAGCTAAAGGTTTCCTAGCCTCGCTTGCCCGGCCTATAGACCCTGGAAAACAGGCAGTACAGGCAACATGGTTGGTTCTGGCCATTTTTCTGACAGACTCATTGACTTCAATAGATGATCTTTATCTACAAATTGGATGGAAATCGGACCGGTCTCAGTTCTGATTTACAGATCAATCGTCCACAAAAAATAGAGCTGTAAACCTGTCCCCGGTCTATAACGGAGCATATTCTACCTGTTAGAGAAATAACCAGACGTGAAAAGAGCCGTGTGCTATTCTTACAGGGAAGGGGCCACCATTTTATGTTTTGTATTAATAATTATGTAATCAATTATTTTTAATACAAAATTAAATGTACCACTTTATTAGTTTTTTATGTATTTATGTTGACATTGGCCACTAGGGGCTGCCATTTTAATTTTGGGGGTGTGTAAGAAGCGCTCTTACACACCTCATTTACGGCAGCCCTGGCCATAAGAGACAGTAGTCTGTCACCGACCCAATCTCTAACATTACAGGCCGCTCCTCCTGCCTCTAGCTGTGACCTGGGCACGCCCCCTTCGCTGTTCAGGTCGCAGCCGTGGGAGGAGATTGCAGCCATCTTTGTGGAGCCTGCAGTGTAAGCTGTACATTCCCCATGTCGTCGCACGCACTGCTCAGTCAGAGCGTGCCATGACAGGAGCTGCCGGGGAGGAAATGCCTGGGAGTGGAGGCCCCGAGTGAGTATCTGCGGCGGCGCCGTGCGGTGATCTCAGCTTCTCTGCTGTTATCACTGCCAACATCTTCAGGCACCACAGACACAGCGCTGCGTGGGAACGTGGAAGGTGAGTAGAAGCGTTTTATTGTTTTTGTTTTTTTTCCTTTGCATTGAATATATGGGGGCATAAACCCACCAGGATGGAGGAGGAGGCATAAACCCACCAGGATGGAGGAGGAGGCATAAACCCACCAGGATGGAGGAGGAGGCATAAACCCACCAGGATGGAGGAGGAGGCATAAACCCACCAGGATGGAGGAGGAGGCATATACCCCCCAGGATGGAGGAGGAGGCATATACCCACTAGGATGGAGGAGGAGGCATATACCCACCAGGATGGAGGAGGAGGCATATACCCACCAGGATGGAGGGGGGTCATATACCCACCAGGATGGATGGAGGGGGGTCATATACCCACCAGGATGGATGTAGGGGGGTCATATACCCACCAGGATGGATGTAGGGGGGGCACATACCCACCAGGATGGATGGAGGAGGGCATATACCCACCAGGATGGAGGGGGGATATACCCACCAGGATGGATGGATGGAGGGGGGCATGTACTGACTGGGATGGATGGAGAGGCATATATACCTAACCAGGATGGATTGAGGGGCATATACACATAGCCAGGATGGATGGATGGAGGGGCATATACACCTACTCAGTATGGATGGATGGATGGAGGGGCATTTACACCTACCCAGGATGGATGGAGAGGCATTTACACCTACCCAGGATGGATGGATGGGCATTTACACCTACCCAGGATGGATGGATGGATGGAGGGGCATATACACCTACCCAGGAAAGATGGAGGGGCAGATACTCCTACCCAGGATGGATGGAGGGGCATATACACCTACTCAGAATGGATGGATGGAGAGGCATATACACCTACCCAGAATGGATGGATGGATGGAGGGGCATGTACACCTACCCAGGACGGATGGAGGGGCATATACACCTACCCAGGATGGATGGATGGAGGAGCATTTACACCTACCCAGGATGGATGGATGGAGGGGCATTTACACCTACCCAGGATGGATGGATGGAGGGGCATTTACACCTACCCAGGATTGATGGATGGATGGAGGGGCATTTTCACCTACCCAGGATTGATGGATGGATGGAGGGGCATTTACACCTACCATGGATGGATGGATGCATGGAGGGGCATGTACACCTACCCAGGATAGATGGATGGATGGAAGGGCATGTACACCTACCCAGGATGGATGGATGGAGGGGCATTTACACCTACCCAGGATGGATGGAGGGGCATGTACACCTACCCAGGATAGATGGATGGATGGAGGGGCATGTACACCTACCCAGGAGGGATGGATGGATGGAGGGGCATTCACACCTACCCAGGATGGATGGATGGAGGGGCATTTACACCTACCCAGGATGGATGCATGGAGGAGCATTTACACCTTCCCTGGATGGAGGGGCATTTACTCCTACCATGGATGGATGGATGGATTTAGAGGCATGTACACCTACCCAGGATGGATGGATGGATGGAGGGGCATTTACACCTACCCAGGATGGATGGATGGAGGGGCATTTACACCTACCCAGGATGGATGGATGGAGGGACATTTACACCTACCCAGGATGGATGGATGGATGGAGGGGCATTTACACCTACCCAGGATGGATGGATGGATGGATGGAGGGGCATTTACACCTACCCAGGATGGATGTAGGGGCATTTACACCTACCCAGGAGGGATGGATGGATGAAGGGGCATTTACACCTACCCAGGATGGATGGATGGGCATTTACACCTAGCCAGGATGGATGGATGAAGGGGCATATACATTTACCCAGGATGGATGGATGGATGGAGGGGCATATACACCTACCCAGGAAAGATGGAGGGGCAGATACTCCTACCCAGGATGGATGGAGGGGCATATACACCTACCCAGGATGGATGGATGGAGGGGCATATACACCTACCCAGGATGGATGGCTGGAGGGGCATATACACCTACTCAGAATGGATGGATGGAGAGGCATATACACCTACCCAGGATGGATGGATGGATGGAGGGGCATGTACACCTACCTAGGATGGATGGATGGATGGGCATTTACACCTACTCAGGATGGATGGATGGAGGGGCATTTACACCTCCCCAGGATGGATGGATGGAGGGGCATTTACACCTACCCAGGATGGATGGATGGAGGGGCATTTACACCTACTCAGGATGGATGGATGGAGGGGCATTTACACCTTCCCAGGATGGATGGATGGATGGAGGGGCATTTACACCTACCATGGATGGATGGATGCATGGAGGGGCATGTACACCTACCCAGGATAGATGGATGGATGGAGGGGCATGTACACCTACCCAGGAGGGATGGATGGATGGAGGGGCATTCACACCTACCCAGGATGGATGGATGGAGGGGCATTTACACCTACCCAGGATGGATGCATGGAGGAGCATTTACACCTTCCCTGGATGGAGGGGCATTTACTCCTACCATGGATGGATGGATGGATTTAGAGGCATGTACACCTACCCAGGATGGATGGATGGATGGAGGGGCATTTACACCTACCCAGGATGGATGGATGGAGGGGCATTTACACCTACCCAGGATGGATGGAGGGACATTTACACCTACCCAGGATGGATGGATGGATGGAGGGGCATTTACACCTACCCAGGATGGATGGATGGATGGATGGAGGGGCATTTACACCTACCCAGGATGGATGTAGGGGCATTTACACCTACCCAGGAGGGATGGATGGATGAAGGGGCATTTACACCTACCCAGGATGGATGGATGGGCATTTACACCTAGCCAGGATGGATGGATGAAGGGGCATATACATTTACCCAGGATGGATGGATGGATGGAGGGGCATATACACCTACCCAGGAAAGATGGAGGGGCAGATACTCCTACCCAGGATGGATGGAGGGGCATATACACCTACCCAGGATGGATGGATGGAGGGGCATATACACTTACCCAGGATGGATGGCTGGAGGGGCATATACACCTACTCAGAATGGATGGATGGAGAGGCATATACACCTACCCAGGATGGATGGAGGGGCATGTACACCTACCTAGGATGGATGGATGGATGGGCATTTACACCTACCCAGGATGGATGGATGGAGGGGCATTTACACCTACCCAGGATGGATGGATGGAGGGGCATTTACACCTACTCAGGATGGATGGATGGAGGGGCATTTACACCTTCTCAGGATGGATGGATGGAGGGGCATTTACACCTTCCCAGGATGGATGGATGGATGGAGGGGCATTTACACCTACCATGGATGGATGGATGCATGGAGGGGCATGTACACCTACCCAGGATAGATGGATGGATGGAGGGGCATGTACACCTACCCAGGATGGATGGATGGATGGAGGGGCATTTAAACCTACCCAGGATGTATGGATGGAGGGGCATGTACACCTACCCAGGATAGATGGATGGATGGAGGGGCATGTACACCTATCCAGGAGGGATGGATGGATGGAGGGGCATTTACACCTACCCAGGAGGGATGGATGGATGGAGGGGCATTTACACCTACCCAGGAGGGATGGATGGATGGAGGGGCATTTACACCTACCCAGGATGGATGGATGGAGGGGCATTTACACCTGCCCAGGATGGATGGATGGAGGAGCATTTGCACCTTCCCTGGATGGACTGGCATTTACACCTACCATGGATGGATAAATGGATTTAGAGGCATGTACACCCACCCAGGATGGACGGATGAAGGGGTATTTACACCTACCCAGGATGAATGGAGGGACATTTACACCTACCCAGGATGGATGGATGGATGGGGGGGGCATTTACACCTACCCAGGATGGATGTAGGGGCATTTACACCTACCCAGGAGGGATGGATGGATGGAGGGGCATTTACACCTACCCAGGATGGATGAATGGATGGATGGGCATTTACACCTAGCCAGGATGGATGGATGAAGGGGCATATACATTTACCCAGGATGGATGGATGGATGGATGGAGGGGCATATACACCTACCCAGGATTGATGGAGGGGCATCTACACCTGCCCAGCATGGATGGATGGAGGGGCATTTACACCTACCCAGGATGGATGGATCGATGGAGGGGCATTTACACCTACCCAGGATGGATGGAGAGGCATTTACACCTACCCAGGATGGATGGATGGGCATTTACACCTACCCAGGATGGATGGATGGATGGAGGGGCATATACACCTACCCAGGAAAGATGGAGGGGCAGATACTCCTACCCAGGATGGATGGAGGGGCATATACACCTACTCAGAATGGATGGATGGAGAGGCATATACATCTACCCAGGATGGATGGATGGGGGGGGGGCATATAAACCTACCCAGGATGGATGGATGGAGGGGCATTTACACCTACCCAGGATGGATGGATGGAGGGGCATCTACGCCTACCCAGAATGGATGGATCGATGGAGGGTCATATACATCTACCCAGGATGGATGGATGGGTGGGCATATAAACCTACCCAGCATGGATGGATGGATGGAGGGGCATATACACCTACCCAGGATGGATGGATGGAAGGGCATATATACCTACCCAGAATGGATGGATGGAGGGGCATATACACCTAACCAGGATGGGGACCATATACCATATACGAAGATGTGGTCATATACAAGTATGGGGAGGGCATATACTGTGGGGCATATATGGGACAATTACGCTGTAGAGCACTCTATGGGGACATGACGCTGTGGCTCACCATATGGGGCCATTACGCCTTTGACTCACCATATGTGGCCATTACGCTGTGGCTCACCATATATGGCCATTACGCTGTGGCTCACCATATGTGGCCATTACGCTGTGGCTCACCATATGGGGCCATTACGCTGTGGCTCACCATATGGGGCCATTACGCTGTGGCTTACCATATAGGGCCATTACGCTGTGGCTCACCATATGGGGCCATTACGCCTTTGGCTCACCATATGGGGCCATTACGCCTTTGACTCACCATATGGGGCTATTACGCTGTGGCTGACCATATGTGGCCATTACGCTGTGGCTCACCATATGTGGCCATTACGCTGTGGCTCACCATATGGGGCCATTACGCTTTTGCTCACCATATAGGGCCATTACGCTGTGGGGCACCATATGGGGCCACTGAAGTTCTCCACCGAGGGGGTTAGAAACTCCTATTACAGTTACTGATGATTACTGCACGCCTCCTGTCACACAATTATGTTATAGCCTACTGACTTTGTACTTATATATAAAGATGATAATCATAGTGTCTTTTCAGCAGGGACAGATGTTACAGACTTTGCAGTAACTAATAAAAATGATGCCTTAAAACATTCTCTCATTATTCTGGCATTTAGCAAATATTAAAAATTATGGTTATCCTAATTGACCTAAAACGGGAAAGATTTATTCTGATTTCATGTCCGATATTGAGAAAAACATGCATATGTGTCTATTTATATAGTGTATGGAAACTTCTGGTTTCAACTCTGTGTGTGTGTATATATATATATATATATATATATATATATATATATATATATATATATATATATATATATATATATATATATATACGGTATATACTCGCTATTGGCGAGCATTTTTATTGGTATATAGTCTCCCATGCTGGTATGTGCTGCCCCCTCCTTGTATTTGTGCTGCCCCCATACTGTACCCACCATCCAATCCTGGTATGCGTGGTACCCCTCATCCCCAATCCTGGTATGCGTGGCACCCCTCACCCCCAATCCTGGTATGCATGGCACCCCTCACCCCCAATCCTGGTATGCGTGGCACCCCTCACCCCCAATCCTGGTATGCGTGGCACCCCTCATCCCTATCCTGGTGTGTATGGTATCCCTCATCCTGGTATGCATGGCACCCTATCCCTCACTCCCAATCCCGGTATGAGTGCCACCCCTCACCCCCAATCCCGGTATGCGTGGCACCACTCATCCCGGTATGCGTGGCACCCCTCACCCCCAATCCCGGTATGCGTGGCAACCCTCACCCCCAATCCCGGTATGTGTGGCACCCCTCATCCTTATCCTGGTATGTATGGTATCCCTCATCCTGGTATGCATGGTACCCCATCCCTCATCCCTATCCTGGTGTGTATGGTATCCCTCATCCTGGTATGCATGGCACCCCATCCCTCATTCCCAATCCCGGTATGCGTGGCGCCCCTCATCCCCAATCCCAGTATGCCTGGCACCCCTCATCCCCAATCCCGGTATGCCTGGCACCCCTCACCCCCAATCCCGGTATGCGTGGCACCCCTCACCCCCAATCCCGGTATGCGTGGCACTCCTCACCCCCAATCCCGGTATGGCGTGGCACCCCTCATCCCCAATCCCGTTATGCTTGGCACCCCTCATCACGGTATGCGTGGCACCCCTTATCCCTATCCTGGTATCTATGGCACCTCTCATCACTATCCTGGTGTGTATGGTATCCCTCATCCTGGTATGCATGGTACCCCATCCCTCATCCCGGTATGAATGGCACTCCATCCCTAATCCCGGCATGCGTGGCACCCCTCATCCCCAATCCCGGTATGCGTGGCACCCATAATCCCCAATCCCGGCATGCGTGGCACCCATCATCCCCAATCCCGGCATGCGTGGCACCCCTCATCCCCAATCCCGTCATGCGTGGCACCCCTCATCCCCAATCCTTGTATGTGTGGCACCCATCATCTCCAATCCCGGTATGCGTGGCACCCCTCATCCCCAATCCCGGTATGCGTGGCACCCCTCACCCCCAATCCCGGTATGCATGGCACCCCTCACCCCCAATCCCGGTATGCATGGCACCCCTCACCCTCAATCCTGGTATGCATGGTCCCCTCACCCCCCAATCCTGGTATGCGTGTTACCCCTCACCCCCCAATCCTGGTATGCGTGGTACCCCTCACCCCCTCCAATCCTGGTATGTGTGGTACCCCTCACCCCCCAATCCTGGTATGCGTGGTACCCCTCACCCCCAATCCTGTTATGCGTGGTACCCCTCACCCCCTAATCCTGGTATGTATGGTCCTCTCACCCCCCAATCCTGGTATGTGTGGCACCCCTCACCCCCCAATCCTGGTATGTGTGGCACCCCTCACCGCCCAATCTTGGTATGCGTGGTACCCCTCACCCCCCCAATCCTGGTATGCGTGGTACCCTTCACCCCCAATCCTGGTATGTGTGGTACCCCTCTCCCCCAATCCTGGTATGCGTGGCACCCCTCACCCCCAATCCCGGTATGCGTGGCACTCCTCACCCCCAATCCCGGTATGCGTGGCACTCCTCACCCCCAATCCCGGTATGCGTGGCACCCCTCATCCCCAATCCCGGTATGCGTGGCTCCCCTCATCCCCAATCCCGGTATGCATGGCACCCCTCACCCTCAATCCTGGTATGCATGGTCCCCTCACCCCCCTCCTGGTATGCGTGTTACCCCTCACCCCACAATCCTGGTATGCGTGGTACCCCTCACCCCCTCCAATCCTGGTATGTGTGGTATCCCTCACCCCCCAATCCTGGTATGCGTGGTACCCCTCACCCCCCAATCCTGTTATGCGTGGTACCCCTCACCCCCTAATCCTGGTATGTATGGCACCCCTCACCCCCCAATCCTGGTATGTGTGGCACCCCTCACCCCCCAATCCTGGTATGTGTGGCACCCCTCACCGCCCAATCCTGGTATGCGTGGTACCCCTCACCCCCCAATCCTGGTATGCGTGGTACCCTTCACCCCCAATCCTGATATGTGTGGTACCCCTCTCCCCCAATCCTGGTATGCGTGGCACCCCTCACCCCCAATCCCGGTATGCGTGGCACTCCTCACCCCAAATCCCGGTATGCGTAGCACCCCTCATCCCCAATCCCGGTATGCGTGGCACCCCTTACCCCCAATCCCGGTATGCGTGGCACCCCTCACCCCCAATCCCGTTATGCTTTGCACCTCTCATCCCGGTATGCGTGGCACCCCTCATCCCTATCCTGGTATGTATGGCACCCCTCATCACTATCGTGGTGTGTATGGTATCCCTCATCCTGGTATGCATGGTACCCCATCCCTCATCCCGGTATGCATGGCATTCCATCCCTCATCCCCAATCCCGGTATGCGTGGCACCCCTCATCCCCAATCCCGGCATGCGTGGCACCCCTCATCCCCAATCCTGGTATGTGTGGTACCCCTCACCCCCCAGTCCTGATATATGCATGGTCCCCTCACCCCACAATCCTGTTATGTGTGGCCCCCTCATCCCTTTCACACTGTACACACATACAAAAAAAAAAAAACAGTTATACTCACCTTTCTTCTCTGTACTCCGGCGCTGCTGCGTCCTCTTCTGCCGGAGGCCGGGGGAGGAGTGCGGCGCCGGAGCACCACGCTGTCCGGTGCCATTTTGCTGAAGACACGCTGTAAATGTGTCTTCAGTAAAATGGCGCCGGATAGCGCAATGCGCACGCGCCGGTCCGACGCCTTCACTCCGCCCCTGGTCTCCAGCGGAGAGAGGCGCCACGGCAGCGCTCCTCCCGGTCAGGTAAGTATCTAAGTATGGCGCCGGAGATCGCGGTATACGTTCAGTGTCTACGCATGCCGCGAACTCCGGCGCCATACACCTCCTCTTACCTGTAACGGCTGGATGCGTGCTTCTCTCTGGAGCCAGACTGCGCGTCACGCATGCGCAGTCTATCGAGGCTTCAGACAGAGACACGCATCCCGCCTTATATTATAGATATATTTATATATATAATATATATATATATATATATATATATATACACAGTACAGACCAAAAGTTTGGACACACCTTCTCATTTAAAGATTTTTCTGTATTTTTGTGACTATAAAAATTGTACATTCACACTGAAGGCATCAAAACTATGAATTAACATGTGGAATTATATACTTAACAAAAAAGTGTGAAACAACTGAAAATATGTCTTATATTCTAGGTTCTTCAAGGTAGCCACCTTTTGTTTTGATGACTGCTTTGCACACTCTTGGCATTCTCTTGATGAGCTTAAAGAGGTAGTCACCGGAAATGGTCTTCCAACAATCTTGAAGGAGTTCCCAGAGATGCTTAGCACTTGTTGGCCCTTTTGCCTTCACTCTGCGGTCCAGCTCACCCCAAACCATCTCGATTGGGTTCAGGTCTGGTGACTGTGGAGGCCAGGTCATCTGGCGTAGCACCCCATCACTCTCCTTCTTGGTCAAATAGCCCTTACACAGCCTGGAGGTGTGCTTGGGGTCATTGTCCTGTTGAAAAATAAATGATGGTCCAGCTAAACGCAAACTGGATGGAATAGCATGTCGCCGCAAGATGCTGTGGTAGCCATGCTGGTTCAGTATGCCTTCAATTTTGAATAAATCCCCAACAGTGTCACCAGCAAAGCACCCCTACACCATCACACCTCCTCATCCATGCTTCACGTTGGGAACCAGGCATGTACAGTCCATCCGTTCACCTTTTCTGCGTCGCACAAAGACACGGTGGTTGGAACAAAAGATCTCAAATTTGGACTCATCAGACCAAAGCACAGATTTCCACTGGTCTAATGTCCATTCCTTGTGTTCTTTAGCCCAAACAAGTCTCTTCTGCATGTTGCCTGTCCTTAGCAGTGGTTTCCTAGCATCTATTTTACCATGAAAGCCTGCTGCACAAAGTCTCCTCTTAACAGTTGTTGTAGAGATGTGTCTGCTGCTAGAACTCTGTGTGGCATTGACCTGGTCTCTAATCTGAGCTGCTGTTAACCTGCGATTTCTGAGGCTGGTGACTCGGATAAACTTATCCTCAGAAGCAGAGGTGACTCTTGGTCTTCCTTTCCTGGGGCGGTCCTCATGTGAGCCAGTTTCTTTGTAGCGCTTGATGGTTTTTGCAACTGCACTTGGGGACACTTTCAAAGTTTTCCCAATTTTTCAGACTGACTGACCTTCATTTCTTAAAGTAATGATGGGCACTCTTTTTTCTTTACTTAGCTGCTTTTTTCTTGCCATAATACAAATTCTAACAGTCTATTCAGTAGGGCTATCAGCTGTGTATCCACCAGACTTCTGCACAACACAACTGATGGTCCCAACCCCATTTATAAGGCAAGAAATCCCACTTATTAAACCTGACAGGGCACACCTGTGAAGTGAAAACCATTTCCGGTGACTACCTCTTGAAGCTCATCAAGGGAATGCCAAGAGTGTGCAAAGCAGTCATCAAAGCAAAAGGTGGCTACTTTGAAGAACCTAGAATATTAGACATATTTTCAGTTGTTTCACACTTTTTTGTTAAGTATATCATTCCAGATGTGTTAATTCATAGTTTTGATGCCTTCAGTGTGAATGTACAATTTTCATAGTCATGAAAATACAGAAAAATCTTGAAATGAGAAGGTGTGTCCAAACTTTTGGTCTGTACTGTATATATGTAATTTTGCATGTGAGCTTCCCTATCATAATGTTTTTAAATAGCAGACCATATTACGATATCATTGTGATACAAATGTTTCTGTTGCGATCCTCAGCTCTAATTGAGAACACAATCTGCGTGGGACTGGGCCGAGTGGGGGCACCTGACCAACATTTAGCGGCAGGCCACGTGACTGCTATGGGGCCCGTGAGCCGGGGGTGTCCCATAGCAGTCGCCCCCCTCCTGCACCCCCCACTCCGCTGCTTGATTGCCTCCGTCGCCCGCCAGCACTGTCTTCAGGCATGACTGTGAGCTGTGCGCTGTGTGGCTGTGTCTTGTAGTAATGACACGGCAGAGGCGACGCTACACCTTCAATTGTGCTTGTGTCGCCCCTGCTGTCATTACTAGCAGACCAGCCGCACTGCATGCGGCCATGCCTGAAGACAGAGCTGGTGGGCGACTGCGGCATTCAAGCAGCGGAGCGGGGGTGCAGGAGGGGGGACCTGATGAAGGGAAGCCCCGAGGGGGGCCCCGATGAAGGGAGGCCCCGAGGGGGGCCCCGATGAAGGGAGGCCTCGAGGGGGGGCCCCGATGAAGGGAGGCCTCGAGGGGGGCCCTGATGAAGGGAGGCCCCGAGGGGGGCCCCAATGAAGGGAGCCCCTGAGGGGGGCCCTGATAAAGCGCCGGTAATTAAGCACCGCTGGCAGAGCGGGGGGGGGGGGGGGCAGGAGGGGGGTCCTGGTGAAGTGCCGGCAATCAAACACCGCCGGAGGTTCTCCCTGTGGAGATGCTTGGGGAGCAGTCCAGGCCCCGACGGCGAGTGGGTTCCTCTGATGGTCTAGGGCCTGTGATGCCATCAGACAAGCCAGTGGCCCTGCATAGTTGGACTGGACACAGGACAAGGGGCAGGTGAGTGAGGCTTGTCGCCAGATTCCCCAATCCCCATATTAACCCCTTAACGCCCAATGACAGACACTGCACGGCATGAGCGGGTGTATGTTAACGCTCCTTGCCGTTCAGTGTCCGTCATGGCTTTAAACTCACTGTGTGTAGACACGCAGTGACAGTTAAGTAGTTAAGTACCGACAGCTGTCTGTGACAGCTGAGTGGCACGAGAAGGGGTGCAGGGATCCATGCTGTTGGTCCCCGCACCCAGATCGCTGAGATCGGTCAGTCAATCTGACTGACTGATCTCGGCATGATCGCCCAGGAGAGGCTGTAATATCAGCACCTCCTGCATGTTCAGTGCCAAAGCTCAGCGCTGCTGGTGGCTGAGCTCCGCCACTAAACAGCCAGGAGCAGTGTCAGCACCGCCCCTGGCTGTTAACCCCCTGAATGCTGCGATTGAGCGTGATCGCAGTGTTCAGGAGGCAGGCAGAGGGACGGCAGCTCCCTCTGCCTTTCAGATCGGCGCCCCTGCGATGTAATCGCGGGGCCCAATCGTTGCCATGGTGACCCAGGTCACCAAGCTACAGAAAGCTGCTGAAACCATGTTCACAGCATGGTCTCAGGAGCTTTCACTACAGGTATAATGTACTGCAATGCATTATACCTGTGATCATAGGCGGATTATAATGAGGGCAATTTGGGCTACCTCCCGGGGCTCTGGGGTGCCCGGGACCCCGGGGGGTCTATGGCCAGATTGCCCTCATTATAATATGTGCGGTGTCGCGGCACATACCGGCAGTCATAGGCGGGGGGCCCCTGGATCGCTCCCCCAGCAGCGGCGCATGGCCACTGCTTCTTCTTCGGCCGGGCCAGCACTGCACCTGTTAACTTCCCCGTGTTTTCCCGGCCGCGTCACAGATAGGAGACACGGCCCTGTGTGCGGCCGTGTCTGCTAGTGTGACGTCACGCAGTGCGCGCCCTGCACTGCTACTTACCACCGGAGAGGAGCTGGACGACAGAAGCCGGGGGATGGTGAGTGTGTGTGTGTGAGTGTGCAGATATGTGTTTATGTATATGTGTATGTATATGTCTGTATATGTTTGTGTGACTGCGTGCGGCTTCCCGCTGTCTCTGGGGGGGGCGCCGTGCGGCCTCCCGCTGTGTATAGATGGTGCCGTGCGGCCTCCCACTGTGTATAGATGGCGCCATGTGGCCTCCAGCTGTGTATAGCTGGCGCCGTGCGGCCTCCCGCTGTGTATAGATGGCTATGTGCGGCCTCCCGCTGTATATAGATGGCTACGTGCGGCCTTCTGCTGTGTATAGATGGCACCGTGCGGCTTTCCGCTGTGTATAGATGGCTACGTGTGGCCCCCTGCTGTGTATAGATGGCTACGTGCGGCCTCCTGCTGTGTATAGATGGCTACCTGCGGCCTCCCGCTGTGTATAGATGGCTACCTGCGGCCTCCCGCTGTGTATAGATGGCTTAGTGCGGCCTCCTGCTGTGTATAGATGGTGCCGTGTGGCCTCCCGCTGTGTATAGATGGCACCGTGCGGCCTCTCGCTGTGTATAGATGGCACCGTGCGGCCTCCCGCTGTGTATAGATGACACCGTGCGGCCTCCCGCTGTGTATAGATGGCACAGTCCGGCCTCCTGCTGTGTATAGATGGCACCGTGTGGCCTCCTGAAGTGTATAGGAGGATTGTGGCAGCTCATATTGTGTATAGGGTCTCATACTGTACATAGGGGATGTCAGCATACTTAAATGTGCTCAATATTAAGTCATACAATTAATGTAAAAAAAATATTATAATTAATATATTAATATTGTGCCAAATTAATTTCACGTGAACTATCACATGATCTATCACAGGGGATCATGTGACATGTCACATGATACATCAGGTGTGTGTGTGTGTGTGTGGGGGTGCCACACCTTCTAAACTGCCCAGGGCCCTTGCTACTCTTAATCCACCCCTGCCTGTGATCAAAGAGAAAAAAAGTGAAAGTCCCATAAAGGGACTAAGTAAAAAAGTTTAAAAAAATTGTAAAAAAAAATATTACAAAATAATAATAATAAAAATATTCACTAAGAAATACACATTTTTATGTAAAAAAAAAAAATAAAAAAGTACACATATTTGGTATTTCCGTATCCGGAACAACCCAACCTATAAAAGTGCCACACTAGTTAACCCCTTCAGTGAATGCCGTAACCCCCCCAAAAAAACGAGGCAAACAATGCTTTATCATCACTGGAAAAAAGCTATCACCGCTGGAAAAAAGTGGAATAAAACGTGATAAAAAAAACAAATATAAATAAAATTGGTACCGTGAAAACGTCATCTTGTCCCGCAAAAAACAAGTCGCCATACAGCCCCATCAGCGGACAAATAAAAAAGTTATAGCTCTCAGAATAAAGCGATGCATAAAGATATATTTTTTCTATAAAAGTTTTTATTGTGTAAAAGCGCCAAAGCATAAAAAAACGCTATGTGGTACCACTGTAATCGCACCGACCTGAAGTATAACGCTGCCTTATCAATTTTACCACACGCAGAACAGCATAAAAAAAAAACAATTCCTGAATTGCCGGTTTTTGTTCATTCTCCCTCCCTGAAAATTGGAATAGAAAGCGATCAAAAAATGTCATGTGCCCGAAAATGGTACAAATAAAAACGTCAGCCCGTCCCGCAAAAAAACAGCCCTTACACGACTGTCCTGGAGGAAGATTCCCTATAATGAGGCAGATGGAGGCATTGTGGACGCTGTCTGACCTGTGATCCGGCGGTGTCCGTCTTTTTAGGTCGTCACAGTTTTGTACAGATGGAGCCCAGAGTAACTCTGCTGCCTCATTATAGTGAATGGATCCCCTGGGAGATGTCACCTGAATCACGTCACTCAGAGATTTAGATGGAAACCCCAAAGCAATTGCTCAGCGTACAGCGCCGGATAAATGTGATCCCAAATGCTGTGTAAAATGTTCCCAATAAAAGCTTCAAATCAATCCACAAAAAAAACCTCACTCAGGTCCGTCATCTGTCAATGAAAATATAGGGGGCTTCCACGTTACTGGTAAAACAAAGGCATCCGAAATTCTAATACCCCCCCGCCCTTCTGAGCCCCACAGTGTGCCTAAACCACATATAGCATCCACATGTTTGGCAGGGGTATAATTTCCAAAATGGGGTAATTTGAGGGGGGATTCTGCTCTTCTAGCACTTAGGGGCTCTGCATAAGGAGTCCACAAAGTATTCTAGGAAAATCTGCCCTCCAGGAGGCAAATAGCGCTCCGTCCTGCCCGAGTGTCGCCGTGTGGCTAAGCAGTACTGTACAGCCACATATGAGGTATTGCCACATTCAGCAGAAATTGTGGGACAAATTTTGGTGCCAGTTTTATCCATTATCCCCATTTGAAAATGAGAAATCTGGGGCTAAAACAAATTTTTTGCGGTAAAAATGTAATTATTTTTTCTTCACTGCCCAATGGTATAAAATTCTGTGACACACCTGTGGTGTCAATATGATCACTGCACCCCTAGATGAATTCATTGAGAGGTGTAGTTTGTAAAATGGGATCACTTACGAGGAATTGTGCTGTTATGGCACCTCAGGGGCTCTCCCAGTGGGTGATGGCACCCTCAAGCCATAACAGTAAAATCTGCACTATAATATAGTGCTCCTTCCCTTCTGACCTTTGCACCAGGGTCGGCCTGGCCTGGCGGGAAATTGGGAAATTTTCCGGTGGGCCCCGAAATGAGAGTGAGAAAATTGGTGGCGGGGGCCCTTTAAAAGTGCGGACTCTTTAATAGCGTGGCTGAAGCAAATGTAGCATCGCGCGCATGGCACATTCATTGGTGACAGCGGGACTGCAATGACGTGCATGCAGCATACTTACCACGTGAGTCCGTGACACTAAGAGGATGGAAGTTCTTTCAGGGCGGTGACACGCACCGCGCTCTGCTTTCCCGCTGGCTGGCAGACTGTGGTGTGGTGTCAGTTGACACTGACGCCACTCTCTTCTGGCCTCTGATGCGCCGCGGCAGCGCTCTGCAGTGCTCTCTCTCTGCTCCAGGGCCGGCCTCTGATACGCCGGCGCCACCGAAGCCGACGTCTCGCTCTGCTCTCCCTGCTCCCGGGCTTCTTATATGGTACCATCCCGGCTCCTTATCTGCCCTGGCCCCTTGTAGTAACTCCGGCTCCACTCTGGACCGGGTGGTGGCACTGGCATCGGAGCACCGCCCTCTTCTCTCCTGCTCTGACTCTGGGCTTTTTTATACCTGCTCCGGGGCTGGATATGTGGACGGTGACCTGCAGCACTCTACAGTTCAACTCTCCAACCTGGCCTGGCTTGGAATTGGAAACAAGGCTGCAGGCCTACAGCTCTCACTGCTTCAATTTCAAGTCAAGAGCACTGTGCCAAATATTCAATAAAGTTTTTATGGGTGAGTGTTCCTAGCATTGGCCAACAATAATATACTGTAATTTATTTTATACATTATGCATTGCACTCTCGGCCTCCTATATGAAATGTAGATCATACTCTTGGCCTCTTTATAACATATACAGTCTATATGTCATATAGGAGGCCAAGAGTGCGGTATACATTTTATATGAGGCCTAAAGTACGGGCCTACATGATGTACAACACACTCGGACTCCTATATAAAGTCAAATATAGGCTATAGGAGGCAGAGAGTGCAGTATAAGTCATATATGGGGTCACCGCCTATATGATCTATATATCGCACTCTCTGCCTCCTATATGAAATATAGATCACACTCTCGGCCTCTTATAAGACATATATAGTCTATAAAGGGTCTTTAACACATCTGTGTTTCTAGTTCATGTGGTGACAGTTTCCACACGTACCGGAGAAACATACACACGTAGACACATTCAAATGAATGCGTCTGTGCACATTCAAATGAATGTCAGTGTTTCCACGGACCGTGTGTCCGTGGGCAAAACACGCTGACATGTCAGTTTTTTTATACACTGCACTGGCCGAAAAACGTCCCACACACGTGCACACTGATGACACACAGATGACATGCGTGTGTTATCCGTGTGACACATACCGGCGCCTGTGAATCAGCGGTACAGTTCATGCTGTTCCCAGGTGCTTAAGCAGTCACTCATCCTTGTCCCCTGCCGGCGCTGCCATCAGCACTAGCAAGGGACAATGTTGAGAGTAGTAGGTTCACCTCCCGATGTCGCCAAAACCAGTAAATATAAGAAAATAAAAACATATTCACCTGGCTTGAGACGACCACACATGCTGAGGAGAATGACTCCCTGCAGCGAGCGGGCCCCTACGCTGAGCTCACTGAGTGACAGGGCATTGCTCACTGAGCTCAGCACAGGTCGGGGGCCCGCTCACTGCAACAAGACTAGAAGCAATGGGATGAAACTAAATGGGAGGAGACACAGATTAGATATTAGAAAAAACTTTTTGACAGTTAGGGTGATTAATGAGTGGAACAGGCTGCCACGAGAGGTGGTGAGTTCCCCTTCAATGGACGTCTTCAAACAAAGGCTGGACAGACATCTGTCTGAGATGATTTAGTGAATCCTGCTTTGAGCAGGGGGTTGGACCAGATGACCCAGGAGGTCCCTTCCAATTCTACCATTCTATGATTCTATGAAGACTTGGCTAGACGATAGCTACGACTGGGCGGTAAATTTATTAGATTATAGTTTATTTAGAAGGGACCGGAAACAGGGGAAAGGCGGAGGAGTCTGCTTATATGTAAAGTCATGTCTAAAGCCCAGACTAAGGGAAGATATAGGAGAGGGAGAAGAGGGGGTCGAGTACATGTGGGTAGAGATAGAGGGGGCAAAAAATAATAATAAAATATTACTGGGGGTCTGCTATAAGCCACCAAATATAACAGAGGAGAATGAGAATCTGCTATTAGGACAAATAGACAAAGTAGCAAAACATAATGAAGTGATTGTAATGGGGGATTTCAACTACCCGGATATTGACTGGGAAACAGAAACCTGTAGATCTCAGAAAGGAAAAAGGTTCTTGACAAATATTAAGGATAATTATCTCTCCCAACTAGTGCAAGAACCAACGAGAGGGACGGCCATGTTGGACTTAATATTGACTAATAGGCCTGATAGAATAACTGAGGTACAGATAGGGGGGCACCTAGGTAATAGCGACCATAATATTATCGACTTCAAAATGCCCTTCAGTAGGGTTATCAATAAGGGAACAACAAAAACATTAAACTTTAGGAGGGCGAAGTTTGATCAGCTGAAAGAAAGCCTTCAACTTATTGACTGGGACAAAGTTCTTAATCAAAGGAATACGAATAGTAAATGGGAAACCTTCAAAAGAATTCTGAATACTCAGTGCGAGAGGTATATACCGTATGGGAATAAAAGGGCCAGAAATAAGAGGAAACCAATATGGTTGAACAAGAACGTAAAAGGGGCGTTAAATAGCAAAAAAGAGGCATTCAAGAGATTAAAACAGGAAAACAGTAAGGAGGCACTAATGTGTTACAAGGAAAAAACGAGAACCTGTAAAAAACAAATAAAAATAGCGAAGGAGGAAACTGTTCTTTACGTATATAAATAGTAAAAGGATTAAATCGGATAATATTGGAAAGATAAAAAGCGAGGAAGGCAAAATCATAGAGAAAGATGAGGATAAAGCTAATCTATTAAATAAATTTTTTTCGACAACTTTCACAAAGGAAAAAGAACTAACAGGAGAAATGAGAAGTGACAAACTTAATCCTCCACTAAGTATGACAAATCTAACCCAAGCTGGGGTACAGAAACGCCTCAGTAACATTAAAATAAACAAATCACCAGGACCTGATGGCATACACCCACGGGTACTAAGGGAACTAAGTAATGTGATAGACAGACCGTTATATCTTATATTTAAGGACTCTGTTGAGACTGGGTCTGTGCCACTTGATTGGCGACAGGCGAATGTAGTGCCAATATTCAAAAAGGGAGCGAAAAGTGACGCCGGAAACTATCGGCCGGTGAGTCTGACGTCCGTTGTGGGCAAAATTTTTGAAAGCTTCATTAAAGAGGCGATTGCGGAGCATCTTGATGCTAATAATCTTTTAATCCCGAACCAACATGGATTCATGAGGAATCGCTCCTGCCAAACAAACCTGATTGACTTCTACGAGGAGGTTAGCTCTCGAGTAGATCAGGGGGAACCAGTGGATGTCGTGTATCTCGACTTCTCAAAAGCTTTCGATAGCGTGCCACATAATAGGTTGGTATACAAAATGAGAATGATGGGGCTGGGGGAAAATGTCTGCAAGTGGGTAGCTAACTGGCTAAGGGATAGAAGGCAGAGGGTGGTTATAAATGGAATATACTCAGATTGGGTAAGCGTCACTAGTGGGGTACCACAGGGGTCTGTACTAGGCCCAATGTTATTTAATATCTTTATTAACGACATAGTCAACGGGATAAATAGTAAAATATCAATATTTGCAGATGACACAAAGTTATGTAAAACAATTAATACAAAAGAGGACAGTGCAGACCTACAGAGGGATTTGGATAAGCTGGGTAGGTGGAGCATTAAATGGCAAATGAGGTTTAACGAGGAGAAATGTAAGGTCATACATATGGGAAGGAAAAATGGAAGTCACCAGTACTCACTGAATGGGAAATCATTGGGGAATTCAGAGATGGAGAAGGACTTGGGCATCTTGATTGATGGCAAACTAAATTGGAGTGCCCAAAGTCAGGCCGCTGCTGTAAGGGCAAACAGGGTAATGGGATGTATCAGAAGAGGTATAGCTGCAAAGGATGAGAACATTGTTCTTCCACTGTACAAAGCACTGGTCAGACCACACTTGGAATACTGTGCTCAGTTATGGGCCCCAATATATAGAAAGGATATAAATGAGCTTGAAAAGGTACAAAGGAGGGCAACAAAATTAATAAAGGGAATGGAGGGACTGCAATACCCAGAGAGGTTGGCAAAACTAGGACTATTCAGCCTGGAAAAGAGAAGGTTGAGGGGGGACATAATAAATGTGTACAAATATGTTAGGGGACAGTATAGAGACCTTGCCAGGGATTTGTTCAAAAGGAGGGATATTACGGTAACAAGAGGGCATTCACTAAGACTGGAAGAGAAAAGGTTTCAGCACCAGCATAGGAAGGGGTTCTTTACGGTAAGAGCAGTGAGAATATGGAATTCACTGAGTGAGGAGACGGTAATGTCGGATTCACTACACCAGTTCAAGCGGGGACTGGATGCATTTCTAGATACCAGGCAGATTTCAGCATATACTTAAAAATAAAATAAAATAGTAAGTTGATACAGGGATTTATTCTGATTGCTGGTTTCAGAGTCAGGAGGGAATTTTTCCTCAGGTAAAGATTGGCCAAATCATTTGGGGTTTTTGCCCTCCTCTGGATCAACTTTAGCAATTACAGAACTAACAGGTCGAACTTGATGGACGCAAGTCTTTATTCGGCTTTTACTAACTATGTTTACAAACTATGTTACTATGTTTTGGAAGAATGTTCTCTGGTCAGATGAGACAAAAGTCGGGCTTTTTGGGAAAAACCATCAACATAGAGTGTACAGGAAAAAAAAAGAGGCATTCAAAGAAAAGAACATGGTCCCTACAGTCAAACATGGCGGAGGTTCCCTGATGTTTTGGGGTTGCTTTGCTGCCTCTGGCACTGGACTGCTTGACCGTGTGCATGGCATTATGAAGTCTGAAGACTACCAACAAATTTTGCAGCATAATGTAGGGCCCAGTGTGAGAAAGCTGGGTCGCCCTTAGAGGTCATGGGTCTTCCAGCAGGACAGTGACCCAAAACACACTTCCAAAAGCACTATAAAATGGTTTTAGAGAAAGCACTGGAGACTTCTAAGGTGGCCAGCAATGAGTCCAGACCTGAATCCCATAGAACACCTGTGGAGAGATCACAAAATGGCAGTTTGGAGAAGGAACCCTTCAAATATCAGGGACCTGGAGCAGTTTGCCAAAGAAGAATGGTCTACAATTCCAGCAGAGCATTGTAAGAAACTCATTGATGGTTACCGGAAGCGGTTGTTCGCAGTTATTTTGGCTAAAGGTTGTGCAACCAAGTATTAGGCTGAGGGTGCCAATACTTTTGTCTGGCCCATTTTTGGAGTTTTGTGTGAAATGATCAAGGTTTTGATTTTTGCTTCATTCTCTTTTGTATTTTTTCCTTGCAAGCAAATTAAATGAAGATAATAATACCAAAGAATTTGTGATTGCAATCATTTTCAGGAAGAAACTAAGTATTATCTGATAGAATTGCAGGGGTGCCAATACTTTTGGCCACCACTGTAATAAGTGAGCTGTCATTTATTCATAAGACGTTCTATTCTTCAGAGCTGAGACTGTAAAATAAAAAGTGAACAATAAAATATCTGATGACTGTTCTTTCACTGTGAGTAAGAAACAGATAATAAAATTAAAGGAAAAATAACTGAGGGGAGAACCCTGCAGGTTTATTGTCCTTCTATAGCTGTATGGTGGCAGGATGGTGACACTGCTGGAGTCCTGGTGAGGATCTGCATGATATTCATTTCTGTTGACTTTTTATTGCCAACATATTCTGCAGTGATGTACATATAGTCCCTGCCCACAATGCGGTACACATGAGGGACAATTTCATATTAAGCCAAGTAACCTATGATGTCAAGGTCTCATATTTACAAGGTGCTTATTGGCAATCTGAGCCGGCGAATGGCTCTGTGTCCGTATATTCGCTATATACTGCCCGCAATATCTTGTAGAAAGCTCACAGTGACTAAAATGTATAAATAGTTCTCTTTGGAGAATTTAATTAGATCCATTCATACCTTACCTTATAATGAGGACTTAAAGGGCTTTTATAACTAGGTAAAACAAGCTTAACGGGACTGTCCAGGACTTATATATTAATGACCGATTTTAGGATAAGTCATCAACAGGGAGGGACTGGGCTGGCGGGGTACCCTTCTGCAGAGGAGAGGGGGAGAAGAGAATGAAAAAATAAAAAAACCTGCGGTTTTAATGGGCACGGGCCCTTTAAAAGCGCA
The DNA here is from genome assembly GCF_046119375.1 of Phyllobates terribilis. Classification (NCBI taxonomy): domain Eukaryota; kingdom Metazoa; phylum Chordata; class Amphibia; order Anura; family Dendrobatidae; genus Phyllobates; species Phyllobates terribilis. Next base: position 4,451,562 of record NW_027362892.1, read on the forward strand.
GGCACAGTGTATGCAGGGACTCGCTCACGCGGCGTTCATTACCTGAACCGCCGTGACACACGTCCCAGTGAAGCAGCTAAAGCTGCGCGTCTCCCTTCCCCGGCCGGCGTATGACGTCATCGTCATGCGCCTGCAGTGAAGGAGGCGCGCAACTCAGCCGCCGGAGAAGGAGGACACCGCACGGGAGAGCAGGAAGGTAAGAGGTGTCTGTGTGTGTGTCTGTGTATATATGAGTGGATGCAGAATGGGATGGGCCCCTGGCTGGACACACAAGGGGGGGCCCGGCTAGACACACAAGGGGGGACCCTGGCTGGACACACAAGGGGGGGACCGGATGGACACACAAGGGGGGCCTTGCTGGACACACAAGGGGGAGCCCTGGCTGGACACACAAGGGGGAACCCTGGCTGGACACACAAGGGGGAGCCCTGGCTGGACACGCAAGGAGAAGCCCTGGCTGGACACACAAGAGGGAGCCCTGACTGGACACACAAGGGGGAGCCCTGGCTGGACACACAAGGGGGGAGCTGGTTGGACACACAAGGGGGAACCCTGGCTGGACCCACAAGGGGGAGCCCTGGCTGGACACACAAGGGGAAGCCCTGACTGGACACACAAGAGGGAACCCTGGCTGGACACACAAGAGGGAACCCTGGCTGGACACACAAGGGGGAACACTGGCTGGACACACAAGGGTGAGAGCCTGGCTGGACACACAAGGGGGAACCCTGGCTGGACACACAAGGGGGGGAGCCTGGCTGGACACATAAGGGCGAGCCTGGCTGGACACATGGGAAAGGGTGGGCAGGATGGCTATATGGTGGGGCAGGCTGGACACATGGAGGCCAGGATGGATATGTGAGGGGGATGGATATATGGGGGGCTGGATATATGGGGGGCGGGGCAGGCTGGACACATGATGGCCAGGATGGATATGTGGGGGGCAGGCTGGACACATGGGGGGCTAGGATAGGTATGTGGGGGGGCAGGCTCGATACACGTGGGCTAGGATAAATATATGGAGGGGCCACGCTGGACATATGGGGGCCAGTATGGATATATGGGGGGGTGTCAGGATGGATATATGCAGGGGGGAAGGGCAGGATGGATATATGAGGGGGCAGGCTGGACACATGGAGGCCAGGATGGATATATGGGGGGCAGGCTGGAAACATGGAGGCCAGGATGGATATATGGGGGGGGGCAGGCTGGACACATGGAGGCCAGGAAGGATATGTAGGGGGGGCATGCTGGACACATGGAGGCCAGGATGGATATATGGGGGGGCAGGCTTGACACATGGGGCTTTAGGACAGATATATGGGAGGGGGCAGGCTGGACACATGGAGGCCAGGACAGTTATATGGGGGGGCAGGCTGGAAACATGGAGGCCAGGATGGATATGTGGGGGGGCAGGCTGGACACATGGAGGCCAGGATGGATATATGGGGGGAACAGGAGGGCCACATGGGGGACTAGGATGGGTATATGGGAGGGGGCAGGCTCGATACACGTGGGCTAGGATAAATATATGGAGGGGTCACACTGGACATATGGGGGCCAGAAGGGATATATGGGGGGTGTCAGGATGGATATATGCAGGGAAGGGGGGGCCAGGATGGATATATGGGGGTGCCAGGCTGAACAAGGGACTTAATTACTATTTGGTGCCAGATTGAGGAACATACTTTATTAGTTTATGGTGGCCAGTGAGGAACATTATTATTTTAGAGTCCAATTAGAGACATTATTACTTCTGTAATATAATTAACTTTTTAGGAAATTGTTTTCCATGGGATAGGACAAAAGCGGGCTCCTGTTACTGTGCAGGGCGGCACTATATCGCTTTTTTTCTTCAACTGGTGTAGTGTAGAAGTCGGGGGGTGGAGTGGGAATATTCCCTAGAAGAGATCAGTTATTGATAACTGTGTGTTATTTTCTGCAGAGATGATTCCTGGCTGGAAGAAGTGATGGCCGTCTGTGCCAGATGAAGAAGAAAAGCGAAGATGAAGGACTTCACCTAGAGACGTCACTGGTGAGTCAGTGTATTACATGTGACTCGCCCCCTGGGCCGTGGGGCACTCGGATCCGTGCAATAGGGAGACGATGGGGGTAGTAGTGGCGACCCGGTTCTGTGGCTCAGGGTGGTCAGGCCAATGGTAGTCTGCTATGTTCTGCTGATAATGTCCGACTACGCCACCCGTGGATTGCGGTTATTAGGAACCGCCGCTGCATGCAGACCGCTGGGGCTGATGAGGTGTGCAGCTAGGGTAGTGTGACTCTCCACGGGAAGAGTGCGGCCCCAGGGCAGTATAATGGATGTTGGGAGTGATGGTAGTGGGAGTCCCAGTGCTGATTGTGCTGGAGGAGCAAGGAGCACACAGACAACAGGTTGCAGTCCAGGGTCTTTACTAAACAGGTAAACTGACCCACAAACAGTCCCGGCTAGGAGGGGACCTGGATGTCTGAGAGCAACGGGGAAATTGGCCCTGGTCAGGGTGAGGGTGTAGGCCTACCGTGCTTTCTGCACTCCTTCTGGCTATCTCCTCCTGATAGGGTAACAGCCCACATTTCCGAGCTTTCCGTGTTTTCTCGCCTGTATGGCCTGCGACGTGGGTTCCTTTCTGCTCCCAGCCTTGTATGGCTTTACTGGTCCCTTCTGTTGTGGCAGGGCCTCCAGGCTTCTTAGGCCAAGGAATATACAGTCCCTTGCGGACTGGTTCTCTGCTGGGGGATGTGGAATCCTTCCAGCCTCAGACACCAAAGTCTGGTAGATTAAGTCTGTTATCTGCCAAGACAGGCTTGCTTCGCCTCTTGTCTCTGGCTTGTGGCTCTCCTCCTGCCACACTTCCTCTTAGGTGCAGTGCAACTGTCTGTCCCTGCTCTGCTGAGACACGTCTCAGTCCTGACACAGGTCATCTGGGTTCTCTCTAACCCTGCCCCCAGCACCAGCTTTTATAGGGGCAGCCTGCTCCCCCTACTGGCCTGAGACAGGAGGCATTGCATGCTAATGTTCCCCTGACTAGAGAACCTCCCCCCTGCTCTCAGACACAGCTTTAATTACACTTGTGGCATCCAGGCCAGGGTGACACATTCCCCCCTAGTGAAATTTAGTACTCCGGGACTAAACAGTAAACAAAGACAATATGCATAACAATAAAACATTAATAGACAGACGACGCACAAATTGAGTTCTTAAGGTCACAGTGTGGCCTGTGACCGGGTGTCCATATCACCAGCACAACGGGGAGCCTTAACCAGGTGGGGGTCTGTCCTACCCCAAGTCCTTCACAGTCTTAGTTCATTCCTGGGTTAGGCTCTGAACGCAGTCCATACAAGGTCCCGGTTATAAAAAGTCCATAACCTGTGAGTCCTTACGGTAGCTGCAAGAAACTGAAACAGAGTATTACCAAACATGCATGTAACTTTGCAAACAATTCAACATTTGGCAACAGGGTTATTTACAATTTTAGTACACTCTATATTCTCCAGCGAGCGGGTATCTGTCCCTTTGTGCTCCTGGTTGACCTACGTAGCCCACTGTCTGGTGGTGGACTGACTTGGCTTTCCCCACTAGCGTTAGGGGTGCAGCTACCAGCTGGGTGTACAGGTAGGGCAGGCAGCTGTCTGCGGGTCTTTTGGCTTACCGCAGGCATGGCAGGCTCACTGTCAGCAGAGGGTTGACTCTCCTGGGCTGCTGGTACAGGCTCTTCTGCCTCTGGAACTGCTTGCTCCTCTTCACCTTCCGGCTCTGGTGTTGGTTGTTGCTGTGCCGGTTGCAGGAAATGCAGGACAGGTACCACTATGGCATCATTTATGCGAGTCCAGGACTGAGGGAACTCTCCGAGAACGGTGCTGACCATTTCTTCTTTGTCCTCTGCGGGTTCAAGGTCACTCTGATCCTCTTCTGCACTACGGAGTTGCTCAGGGCACCTTTTGAGATGGTCTCTGGAGACGACACTAGTGGTTTCTCCTCCGTCCTTGGTGATTACGCACACCTTTGGGTTGTCGTGGTCAGACTGCAGTACGGTGTAGGGTTCCCTTTCCCACTGGTCGTCCAACTTATGTAGCCTTCTTTTTCGCTTTAGGACTTGCTCACCAGGTTCTAGGGGACTAGCAGGGGCGTGTTGATTGAAGAGTCTTTCTTGCTTCTCTCTCACCTGGGCCAGGCTCTTCTCCACACTCTCCTGTACCTTCTTGTACTGCAGTTGCCTTTCCGTATCCCAGTCCGCATCCGGGGAGGTGTCCTCAGGTATTAGGACTCCCATCTCCAGGTCTACGGGCAGCTTTCCTGGTCTAGCTCGCATCAGGTAAGCCGGGGTGCAGTTTGTAGCATTCACCGGGATATTGTTGTATAGGTCTATCAGGTCCGGCAGTTTTTCTGGCCACAGGCTGCGTTCCTCCAGGGGCAACGTCTTCAGGAGATCAATGACTATATTGTTCATCTTCTCACACATCCCGTTGGTTTGGGGGTGGTAAGGCGTTGTACGAATCTTCTTACAGCCATAGAGGTTGCAGAACTCCTGGAAGATTTCAGCCTCGAACGCTGGACCCTGGTCTGTCAGGACCTGTTCCGGATACCCGTGTGGACGGCAGAAATATTGCTGGAAGGCTCTGGCCGCTGCTTGGGCTGTCAAGTCCTTTACCGGGACCACCACTAGAAAACGGGAATAGTGGTCCACGATTGTCAGGGCATAGATGTATCCTGATCGGCTGGGAGCCAATTTGACGTGGTCCAGAGCTACCAGCTCAAGAGGCTGCGTGGTGACGATGGGCCTCAAGGGTGTCTTCTGGCTGGCACGGTCCTTCCTCCTTAGGTGACAAGGGCCACAGTCTCTGCACCATTTTTCTACAGCTCCTCTCATGCCGACCCAAAAGAATCTTCCTCTTAGTAGGAACTCCAGTTTCTTCCAACCGAAGTGTCCCGCTCTGTCATGGTAAGCCCCCAGGACCATAGCTGCATCCCTCCTTGGGACCACGACTTGCCAGGTCAGCTCGTGCGTCCGGTGGTTGACAATCCTTCTGCACAACTTGCCTTCGTAGAGGAACAGCTTGCTCTTCTCCTTCCATAGCTGCTTGGCTTCCTCTGGGGCATCTGGATCTAAGCGGGCGTCTTCCCGGGTCAGCAGATCTTTCACCAGGCGGACTGCAGGGTCACTATCTTGGGTCTCGGCCCAGCTGTGGTGAGGTAGGGGATTCATCATCACAGTTGTTAGATCCTCCTCCTTCACGCGGTGAGAGTGTTGAGCGGCTCCATACCGGTGAAACGCGGGGAGTTCTACCTCCTCCAGCTCTTCTGGGTCTTCGTCACCTTCAGGTAAGTGAGGCATCCTTGATAGGGCGTCCGCGTTGGCGTTGGTTTTGCCTGCCCGGTACTTGATCACGAAGTCATAGTTGGAGAGACGGGCCATCCACCGCTGTTCCAGGGCACCCAGTCTTGCATTGTCCAGGTGTGTCAACGGGTTGTTGTCCGTGTACACGGTGAACTTTGCGGAGGCCAGGTAATGCTTGAAGCGTTCCGTCACGGCCCACACCACCGCCAAGACCCGCTTTGAGCAGGGGGTTGGACCAGATGACCCAGGAGGTCCCTTCCAACTCTACCATTCTATGATTCTAAGAATTCTAGCTTGAAGGAGCTGTAATTCTCCGGGTTCCTTTCGGTGGGCCTCAGCTTCCGGCTGGCGTATGCGATCACCTGTTATCTGCCCTGTTGGTTTTGGGACAATACGGCTCCCAGTCCCACATTACTGGCATCTGTGTGGAGAATGAAAGGCTGGCCATAATCAGGGTAGGCCAGGATCTCATCCCCTGTGAGGGCCATCTTTAGCTGGCGGAAGGACTCCTCTTCCGGTTTATCCCACTTGAAGGGCGGCTTTTGGCTCCTGGACTTAGACTGTCCGATCAGGAGGTCCTGCATAGGAGCTGCCATCTTGGTGAACCCGGGGATGAATCTTCGGTAGTAGCCTACCAACCCGAGAAACTGTCTCACCTCTTTGATGTTCGAGGGGCTTGGCCAGCTCTTGATTGCCGTGACCTTGTCAGGGTCGGGGGCCACTCCTTCCGCGCTTACCACGTGCCCTAGGTACTGGACCTTTGGTTTCAGCAGGTGACACTTCGATGGTTTCACCTTCAGGCCATAGCCTGCCAGGGCTTCGAACACCTCGGCCAGGTGCTTCAGATGGTCCTCGTAGGTCTTCGAATAGACGATCACGTCGTCCAGGTAAAGGAGGACCATCTCGAAGTTTCAATGCCCTAGACAGCATTCCATCAGCCGCTGGAAGGTCCCTGGTGCGTTGCAGAGCCCGAAAGGCATGCAGTTGAATTCGCTCAGTCCCATCGGGGTGGTGAAGGCGGTCTTCTCCTTGTCAGCCTCTGCCACAGGAACCTGCCAGTACCCGCTAGTAAGGTCCAAAGTAGAAAAGAAGTTAGCTGATTTTAGTGCGGCTAAAGACTCCTCTATTCTAGGCAGCGGATATGCGTCTTTGTGAGTGATACGGTTGATTTGTCTATAGTCGACGCACATTCTCATGGTGCCGTCTTTCTTTTTGACCAGAACCAAGGGGGCTGCCCAGGGGCTACAGCTGTCTCTAATAACCCCAGCTTCTTTCATCTCTCTTAGCATGCCCCTTGCGTTCTGATAATGTGCAGGGGGTACAGGTCTGTGCCTCTCTTTTATCGGTGGGTGGCTCCCTGTGGGGATGTGGTGTTCTATCCCCTTTACTCTGCCGAAGTCTAGCGGGTGCTTACTAAAGACTCTCTCGTACTCCTGTACCACCCAGTAGACTCCTTGTTTTTGGTGCAGGGGAGTGGAGTCAGCACCCACGTGGAGTTTCTGGCACCAGTCCTCCTTTTGTTTCTGGGAGCCATTACTCTCCGCCTGTGGAGATGGAGGCAAAGGTTCCACGGCCCTGATAGCTTTGTGTTCGACCACAAACAGCTTGGCAAGTGTAGCGTACCTGGGTAAGTGTACCTCCCTCTCCCCAATGTTGAGGATGCGGACGGGCACCCTCCCATGACGGACATCAACCACCCCCCGGGCTGTCAAAATGGTGGGCCTGCTGTCTGAGTACACGGGTTCTACCATGTCTTGGTAGTCTCTACCTCTCAACCCGATTGCAGTCCGACACCAGATCATCATTTCACTTTTGGGAGGCATGGGAATGGGGAATGGGTCACTCAGTCTTACGCTACCGATCTCACCACCAGACAGTTCTACCTGCTGCCGTCTCATCAGGGCCTTTATCTCCTTGTTGAGGATTCTCTGTTGGCTGGAACTAGCATTCACCGCCACCTGTTGTAAGATTACAATTACCTCTGAAAGACAATTTTCAATCACGTTAGTACACACAGTTATTTTAGGGTGACTTTCATGACGGTCAATGTCCACAATAATCACTCCCTGTGCCGGTAGTTCAACTTTACCAATCTTAATGGTCATCTCCTTGAACCCCATCTGCGGCACGGGTAAGCCATTACTGGCGATGATGCTCAAGTTACCGTCTGGATACCGTGTGATATCAGCATCAGTCCAATACTGCTTAAAAAGTATATAAGGGATAGTGGTTACTTGTGACCCAGTATCCAGCAAGGCGCTCATGGGGATACCGTCCAGCACCACGGGTAAAACCGGGCGCCCCCCAACGTACTTATTACGCCAATTGTAAGGGCCTGGTGATCTTATGCCTGGGGGTTGGCCCTCTGCCCCAGGTTGGACCCGTTTAAATTACAGTACCTGGAAATGTGTCCGGGCTGGTTGCATCGACGGCAAATGGGCTGTCCATCCTCTGCGTAGCGGTCTGTGGGCCTCCCTCGGAACGACGGGATCCTCCTCTGTCGACGCCATGGGACATTCTCCGGACTTGAAGCCAGCTCGATGGGTCTTGACGGGTCCACTTGCAACGCCTGGACGGTCCTGGTCAACGCCGCGACGCTCCTGGTCAGCTCCTGGACTTGGTGGTGCAGATCTTTCGAGGGGGCTTGGTTCAGGGCCTGTGCATCAGCCTCCACGGAGTCCATAGAGGAGGGCGCCGCCTCCTGGTGGTAAGTGATAGCAGGGCGCCGGGGGTTTATAGCGCTACTGGTTGCAGATTCACGGAGCACCCTTATGGCCCTGTCCTTAAATTGGGCAAAGGTCAGGTCGGGGTTCTGAAAGAACATGAGGCGCAGTTGGGCCCTGTGGGCGCTAGACAGCAGACCTTCTATGAATTGTTCTGTTAGCAGCTTATCCGTTTCCTGCACACTGCCAGGGTCAGTTTGTTGAATAGCCCTCAAGGCTTCCTGCAGATTTAGGGCATAGTCTCTGATGCTGTCCTGTGCCCGCTGCTTACATCCATAGAACCTCATTTTAATCTCAGCGGAGGTACGTGTGTCAAAGGTACCCCGCAGCCGGGCCAGAATACCCTTCACAGTCCTTTTCTCCTCAGTGGGCCATGATTTTACCTCCCGCTGGGCTGCGCCAGTTAACTGCCCTGTTAATATGCTGACCTTCTGTTCCTCTGTCAGGGGGTAAACGTGGAACAAACTGTATAGCCTTTCCTTGAAGTCAGTTAGGGCATGGGGCTCCCCTGAGTATTTGGGCAGCCAGGCCGCTCCAGGGATGTAGTGCAAGGAAAAGGGCATCACCGCTGCTGCAGTTGCGTTGGTGGTAGTGGGCGCCTCTGTGTCCGTCATCTTCCTCCCCCCCTAGTTACGCGTGGCCTACCTTCCGACGATCCTCTTCTGTAGGCCGCGGCTCCGCTGCTGCTGCTATGGACGAGGACCTGGCGTCGCGTCCTGATGACGTCAGCGTCGCTCTCTCTCCCTTCCAGGACCTTGCGCAGCGTCGGTGCGTGGGGCGGAGCTTCGGATCTCGCGCGGTTTTGACGTCCACGCCCCTCTTCTTCCCGCGCGGCGTCCTGAAGATGGCGTCCGATGGCGGGAAGCAGCTGCGGATGGCGGGAAGGCGGCAGAAGATGGCGGGAAACGGTCCAAGATGGCGTCCGATGGCGGGAATCGGCTCCGGATGGCGGGAAAAGACTCCGGACGGCGGGAAACTTTGCCACAGGTAAGTTACAAAAGTCTTTTTCAGGCACGCAGTACCCGGTGGTTGCGGGCACGAAATCCTGCCGACTACGCCAAAGCTGACTCGCCCCCTGGGCCGTGCGGCACTCGGATCCGGGCAATAGGGAGATGATGGGGGTAGTAGTGGCGACCCGGTTCCGTGGCTCAGGGTGGTCAGGCCAATGGTAGTCTGCTATGTTCTGCTGATAATGTCCGACTACGCCACCCATGGATTGCGGTTATTAGGAACCGCCGCTGCATGCAGACCGCTGGGGCTGATGAGGTGTGCAGCTAGGGTAGTGTGACTCTCCACGGGAAGAGTGCGGCCCCAGGGCAGTATAATGGATGTTGGGAGTGATGGTAGTGGGAGTCCCAGTGCTGATAGTGCTGGAGGAGCAAGGAGCACACAGACAACAGGTTGCAGTCTAGGGTCTTTACTAAACAGGTAAACTGACCCACAAACAGTCCCGGCTAGGAGGGGACCTGGATGTCTGAGAGCAACGGGGAAATTGGCCCTGGTCAGGGTGAGGGTGTAGGCCTACCGTGCTTTCTGCGCTCCTTCTGGCTATCTCCTCCTGATAGGGTAACAGCCCACGTTTCCGAGCTTTCCATGTTTTCTCGCCTGTATGGCCTGCGACGTGGGTTCCTTTCTGCTCCCAGCCTTGTATGGCTTTACTGGTCCCTTCTGTTGTGGCAGGGCCTCCAGGCTTCTTAGGCCAAGGAATATACAGTCCCTTGCGGACTGGTTCTCTGCTGGGGGATGTGGAATCCTTCCAGCCTCAGACACCAAAGTCTGGTAGATTAAGTCTGTTATCTGCCAAGACAGGCTCTCTTCGCCTCTTGTCTCTGGCTTGTGGCTCTCCTCCTGCCACACTTCCTCTTAGGTGCAGTGCAACTGTCTGTCCCTGCTCTGCTGAGACACGTCTCAGTCCTGAGACAGGTCATCTGGGTTCTCTCTAACCCTGCCCTCAGCACCAGCTTTTATAGGGGCAGCCTGCTCCCCCTACTGGCCTGAGACAGGAGGCATTGCATGCTAATGTTCCCCTGACTAGAGAACCTCCCCCCTGCTCTCAGACACAGCTTTAATTACACTTGTGGCATCCAGGCCAGGGTGACACACATGTACACTTACACTACACACGTGGTCAAAACTGTTGGTACCTCTCGTTTAATGAAAGAAAAACCCACAATGGTCACAGAAATAACTTGAATCTGACAAAAGTAATAATAAATTAAAAATCTATGAAAATGAACAAATGAAAGTCAGACATTGCTTTTCTGCTTCCACAGAATAAAAAAAATAAAATAAACTGATGAAACAGGCCTGGACAGAAATGATGGTTCTTCTTAACTTTATATTTTGCTGAACAACCTTTTGACGCAATTACTGCAATCAAACGACTCCTGTAACTGTCAATGAGACTTCTGCACCTCTCCACAGGTATTTTGGCCACTCCTCATGAGCAAACTGCTCCAGTTGTCTCATGGTTGAAGGTTGCCTTTTCCAGACGGCATGTTTCAGCTCTTTCCAAAGATGCTCAATAGGATTTAGGTCAGGGCTCATAGAAGCCACTTCAGAATAGTCCAATGTTTTCCTCTTAGCCATTGTTGGGTGTTTTTAGCTGTGTGTTTTGGGTCATAATACTGTTGCAAGACCCATGACCTGCGACTGAGACCACGCTTTCTGACACTGGGCAGCACATTTCTCTCTAGAATCCCTTGATAGTCTTGAGATTTCATTGTACCCTGCACAGATTCAAGACACCCTGTGCCAGATGCGGCAGACCAGCCCCAAAACATAAAAGAGACTCCTCCATGTTTCACAGTAGGGACAGTGTTCTTATCTTGATATGCTTCATTTTTCCATCTGTGAACATAGATCTGATGTGCCTTGCCAAAAACTTCCATTTTTGTCTCATCTGTCCATAGGGCATTCTCCTAAAAGCTTTGTGACTTGTGAACATGTAGTTTGGCAAATTCCAGTCTGGCTTTTTTATGATTTTTTTTCAACAATGGTGTACTCCTTGGTCGTCTCCCATGAAGTCCACTTTAGATCAAACAACGACGGATGGTGCGATCTGACACTGATGTTCCTTGAGCTTGAAGTTCACCTTTAATCTCTTTAGAAGTTTTCCTGGGCTCTTTTGTTACCATTCATATTATTCGTCTCTTTGATTTGTTATCAATTTTCCTCCTGCGGCCACGTCCAGGGAGGTTGGCTACAGTCCCATGGATCTTAAATTTCTGAATAATATGTGCAACTGTAGTTACAGGAACATCAAGCTGCTTGGAGATGGTCTTATAACCTTTACCTTTAACATGCTTGTCTATAATTTTCTTTCTAATCTCCTGAGACAACTCTTTCCTTTGCTTCCTTTGGTCCATGTTGAGTGTGGTACACACCATGTCACCAAACAGCACAGTGAGTATCTGTAGCCCTATATACAGGCCCACTGACTGATTACAAGATTGTCGACACCTGTGATGCTAATTAGTGGACACAACTTGATTTAACATGTCCATTTTGTCACATTATTTTCAGGGGTACCATCATTTCTGTCCAGGCCTATTTCAAGAGTTTAATTTTTTTTTAAATTCTGTGGAAGCAGGGTTGAAAAGCAATGTCTGTCTTTCATTTGTTCATTTTCATCGATTTTTAATTTATTATTACTTTTGTCAGATTCAAGTTTTTTCTGTGACCATTGTGGGTTTTTCTTTCATTAAACGAGGGGTACCAACAATTTTGACCACGTGTGTATATAGTATATACAGAGCTCCTGTGTATGTCACTGGTGATCACTGTATTACCTATACACTATATACAGAGCTCCTGTCTATAATGTCACTGGTGATCACTGTGTTACCTGTACACTGACACTATATACAGAGCTCCTGTGTATAATGTTGCTGGTGGTAATAACAGTGTTGTTAGCATTGTGGTTTTGTATTCATGATCAGTATTGTAGTATTTGGTCACCTTGGGGTGGTAATATATGGTCTGGTCATAGTTTGGCCATATTTGTTCCTTGTATGTGGTATTATTCGGTCACTATGTAGTGGTAATATGTGATCTAGTCAAGGTGTGGCGATATTTGTCCCTTTTGTATGTGGTATTATTGGTGTTGATATAGTGGACTGTGTTGTGTATGGCGGTCATTTTATTCTCGCTGATCTTAACTAGGAAAAGATTTTTTTCCATTAGGCCACAGCCCCACCATCAGTATTTGTTCAGTATTTTTCTCAGGAGTGGCTGCCGAAACCAGGAATGGTTGATTAATGCAGAATTGGTGACTTGTTTCTATTATACCTTTTCTCTGATTGTTCATCACCTGTTTTGGCTCCCACTCCTGAGAAAAAATACTGACTGGACACTGACCGAATACTGATAATAGGGCCGTGGCCTTAGCGATTAAATACTTGGACCAGAGCGGCAGAGATGCACTTACAGGGGTTCTCCGGTGAAAACAAGTAATCACCTCTCCACAGGATCATTGATAATATTGATTGGTGGGGGTCTGACTGCTTGCACACACCGGCAGAATGTGGAGCTTTTCTCCCCATTAGACTGGAGCGGCATGTGAGATGCGACCACTGATCCATTCATTCTCTCAGTGGCTGTGAGAGCTGCTCTTTTTTGCAAGTCTCTAAGAGAATGAATAGAGCTGCGGTCAGACGTCCCACCTGCCGCAGCATTTTAAAATAGGGATAAGTGTTCTGTCAGGGATAAAACTTCCCCATTCTTCCGATAGGTGCGTTTTCCAATGTTCGGACACAAATGCTCAATAAGTGATCACCTATCCTGTAGAGCCCATGGATCGTTGATAACTTGTTTTAACTAGTGTTGAGCGAGTATGTTCTGTCCGAGTATGCTCGGCCCGAGCGCCGAGTATTTACAGCTGCTCGGTGATATGGTTGAATCGCTCCCGTGTGCATGATTTGCAACTGTTTGACAGCTTTAACCCCTTAACGACATGTCACGTATTAGTACGCGCATGTCGTTATCCTCCGGTTCAGTGAGGGCTCCGGCGCTGAGCCCGCACTGAACCAAGCACATGTCAGCTGATTATTACAGCTGACATGTGCCCGCAACAGGCGCGGGTGGAATCGCGATCCACCAGCGGCTGTTAACATATTAAATGCCGCTGTCAATCTCCGACAGCGGCATTTAATGCGCGCTTCCTGGAAGCGCGTCACTTACCCCGCCCATCGGCGACCCCGTCACATGATCACGGGTCGGCGATGTGTGGTCATGACAACCCTGGGTCTGCAGCAGACACCAGTGGTTGTAATGATCCTGTCGCTATGAGCGCCATCTAGTGGTCGGCGCTCATAGGACAGGACCATTTCTGCTGCATACAGGGGAACTGCTGGTCCCCTGTATGTAGCAGAGGCGATCGGACAGTTGCTGCTTCAAGTCTCCTATGGAGACTACAGAAGCAAGCAAAAAGTGAAAAAAAAAAGTTTTAAAAAATATGAAAAAAAATAAAAAAATGTAAAAGTTTAAATCACCCCCTAAAATCATAAAATAAACCCCACATACACATATTTGGCATTGCCGCGTTCAGAATCGCCTGATCTATTAATATAAAAATAGAATTAATGCGATCGGTAAATGGCGTAATGAGAAAAAAATTCTAAACGCCAGAATTACGTTTTTTTGGTCACCGTAAAATTGCAATAAAATGCAGTAACGGGCGATCAAAACATCGGATCTACCCCAAAATAGCATCTATAAAAACTTCAGCTCGGTTCACAAAAAATAAGCCCTCACCCTGCCCCAGATCCCGAAAAATGGAGACACTACGGGTCTCGGAAAATGGCACCATTTTTTTTTTTTTTACCAAACTTTGGAATTTTTTTTCATCACTTAAATAAAAAAGAACCTATACATGTTTGGTGTCTACGAACTCGTAATGACCTGGAGAATAATAATGGCAGGTCAGTTTTAGCATTCAGTGAACGTGGTAAAAAAAATAAAAAAAAAACCTCAGTGGTATTGCACTTTTTTTGCAATTTCACGGCGCTTGGAATTTTTTTCCCGTTTTCCCGTACACGGCATGGTAAAACTAGTAATGGCGTTAAAAAGTACAACTCGTCCCGCAAAAAATAAGCCCTAACATGGCCATATTGACTAAAAAATAAAAACGCTATGGCTCTGGGAACAAGTGGAGCAAAAAGCGAAAATGCAAAAACGGAAAATGCTCCGCGGCTTAAGGGGTTAATACATGTGAGGAATGTCTATTTCTTACACATTCCTCACATGTATTAAAACCGTCAAACAGTCGCAAATCATGCACACGGGAGCGATTCAACCATATCACCGAGCAGCTATAAATACTCGGAGCTCGGCCCGAGCATACTCGCCGAAAGGGTTAACAGAACATACTCGCTCAACACTAGTTTTAACCAAAGAAGCCCTTTAATGCAAACATGTCCATCCCAGTTAGAGTGTCGCCCAGTAGATGTGCAGGAGCCGCCAGTCAATGCTCCACTATAACAGCGAGAGCGGATAACAGATATTTGCATCTTGCTGTAGGTGGGCCCCTAGAGTTAATTTCCCCTGTGGGCCCCAGACACCGCAGTCCGACCCTGGTCATCAATATCAGATCAGTGAGGTTCCAACACAAGGCCCCCTCACCAATAAGACAGCAGCTGGAAATACTCAGCGTAGAGAGCCCAAACAGCACAGCGCTGTACACTGTGTAGTGGCCGATCTTGGTACTGCAGCTCCTATTGAAATGATTGTGATCTGAGCTGTAGTACCTGAAACCAGCCATTGCACAGTGTGCGGAGCTGTGCTATTCCAGCTCTTAACACTGTGTACATCATCTTGCAGAAGTAGCTGATGTCTGGGGATTTCAGGTGTCAGACCCCCACTAATCACTGTATGAGTTCTGCTCTACTCCTTTATTAAAGGGGTGGTCTTGTGTTCCTCTCATCAGAAGCTGAAGATTTACAGTTCTGGCCGGTGGCTTGGCTGAGCCGCTTGTCTGAATTGTGCCCTCTTGCATTCTGCGGGCAGAGACAGCTTTGCCTCTGCAGAATGGGACAGGCACAGGGGCGCTGAAGTCCACCAGTCTGCAAGTGAGCGCTTCTTGCCAAGGAGACCGGCCACTTCTCAGGTGGTCAGTAACCATAGCAATGAGCTGTACACTGCAGAATTAAAAATCTTTTCCTTCTTGAGAACAGAGAAGATTTTGAATAAGAAGGAAATTGCAAAGTTTCTTGTTTTTACAAGCTCTTTGCAATCTTAGCCTTTTAATACATTCATTTTATTTAGTTATATATTTATTTTACTCTCTTATATAGCGCCGTTAGATTTTGTAGCACCTTACAGACATTATCATCACTGTCCCCATTGGGGCTCACAATATGAATTCCCTATCAGTATGTCTTTGGAGTGTGGGAGGAAACCGGAGAACCCGGAGGAAACCCACACAAACACGGGGAGAACATACAAACTCCTTGCAGATGTTGTCCATGCTATTATATGAACCCAGCCCCACAGCGTTAATCACTGACCCACCATGTTGCCCACATTCCTCGGCTTTTTTAAGATTTTCTGCAATGAATAAGAACACTGAAGAAAATCTACCGTATATTCCGGCGTATAAGACGACCTGGTGTATAAGACGACCCCCCTACTTTCCTGTTAAAATATAGAGTTTAGGATATATTCACCGTATAAGACTACCCCTTTTCCAACGCATACCAAACACCGGTAAAAATTAAAAAAAAACAGATTTGAATTTAACATGGTCCTTTTTTTAATTTAAATTCTTATGACATGCAGGTATATAGCAGGAAAACTGTCACTCATAAACATATTAAAATAGGGGGGACCCCACGTCATTTTTTGGGGGGGTCCCCCATTCTAATAGCTAGTAAAGGCTAGGTATTCCGCTGGGGGCTGATATTAGTAGCCTGGGAAGCTCCGTGGGTATTACCCCCTTCCCAGACTTCAAACATCTGCCCCAGCCGTCTGCTTAACCTCCGCTAGAGACTATAATGATGGGGGATCCCACGCCAATTTTCTTTTTAAAAAATCCTTTATTTTAACACTAAATGACAATTGAGGGGTTAATAAAGATGCAGTCCCTAAATTATTATTAATTTTGTAATTAATTTTTCCCAAAAATGTTGACGTGGGCTTCGCCATATTTTTGTGTCCAGCCAGGTACAGCAGGCAGGAACGGGCTGCCCCCAACCACCAGCTGCCTATTTGTACCTGGCCGGACACAACAATATAGGGAAGCCCTTTTTTTTTTAATTAGTTCATGAAATAATTAAAAAAAAAAAGACGTGGGGCTTCGCCCTATTTTTGTGTCCAGCCAGGTACAACTAGGCAGCTGGGGGCTGGAATCCGCAGCGCAGGGAGGCCCAAGCTTTCTGGGCCCCACCCGCTGCAAATTGCAGTCCGCAGCCACCCCAGAAAATGGCGCGTTCATAGAAGCGCCATCTTCTGGCGCTGTACCCAACTCATCCAGGGAAGGTGCGGTGGCTCACTGGGTAATAAAGGGGTTAGGGCCAGCTTGGCATTATCAGCTGGCCCTAAGCCTGAAATTCATGGGGTCACGCCAATATTAGACATGACCGCCATGAATTTCTAGTAAAGTATTTAAAAAAAACACAACACCCAGAAAAAAGTCCTTTAATTGAAATAAACACACAATTTTTTAATGTTCTAAATTAAACCATACTTACCATCACGCCCATTCCAGCTGAAGCCAACGATCTCCTGCAATAAAAGTAAAATAATAAAGCAATCTCATCCTTACCTCTCCATGGTTCCCAGGACCGGTCCAGCTCTGCTACATCGAGATGACAGGCTGCACCGCAGCAGAACACTGCCGTTCAGCTTGCCATGCGGCAGACACTGAGAAGCGCAGGCATGCTTGTGCTCCTCAGTGTCTGACTGTGACGGCATCCAGATGAGCCGAGATCATGTCCAATGAACTCGGCTCACCTCATGCACGTCACTGACAGCGTGGGAAAATTCTCCTGCTCCCCGCATGCGCAGTAGAAGTTTCCCACGCTGTCAGTGACGGACGTCCAGGAGGTGAGCTGAGTTCATTGTCGGCTCATCTGGATGCCGTCACAGCAAGACACTGAGGAGCACAAGCATGCCTGTGCTTCTCAGTGTCCGCGGGATGACAGGCTGGATGGCGGCGTTCTGCTGCGGTCCAGCCTGTCATCTCGATGTAGCAGAGCTGGAGCTGTCCTGGGAACCATGGAAAGGTAAGGATGAGGTTGCTTTATTATTTTACTTTTATTGCAGGAGATCGTTGGCTTCAGCTGGAATGGGTGTGATGGTAAGTATGGTTTAATTTAGAACAATAAAGAATTGTGTGTTTATTTCAATTAAAGGACTTTATTCTGGGTGTTTGTGTTTTCTTTTAACCTTGACTATGGGGTTAGCAATGGGGGTGTCTTATAGACGCCTCTCCATTACTAACCTGGGCTTGATGTCAGCTGGCATTATAAGCTGACATCAACCCCAGTCCTATTACCCCACTGCCACCGCACCAGGGCAGTGGGAAGAGCGAGGCTAAGTGCCAGAATTGGCGCATCCTATGGATGCGCCATTTCTGGGGCGGCTGAGGGCTGGTGTTTCTAGCCTGGGAGGGGGCCAATATTCATGGCACCCTTCCTGGGCTATTAATATCAGCCTACAGCTGTCTGCCTAGCCTTTGCTAGCTATTAAAATAGGGGGGACCCCACGTCATTTTTTTGGGATCCCCCATTTTAATAGCTAGTAAAGGCTAGGTATTCAGCTGGGGGCTGATATTAGTAGCCTGGGAAGCTCCGTGGGTATTACCCCCTTCCCAGGCTACAAACATCTGCCCCAGCCGTCTGCTTAACCTCCGCTAGAGACTAAAATTAAGGGGAACCCCACGCCAATTTTTTTTTAAATAAATCCGTTATTTTAACACTAGATGACAAGTACAGTAACCAGCACTGTCACTGTACTTCATATATATGTGACTGACATGTTTCTATCTATCTAATCTATGTGTGAAGCTCTATTCTGTCTGTTATAAATTGTCGGGTA
The DNA here is from genome assembly GCF_046119375.1 of Phyllobates terribilis. Classification (NCBI taxonomy): domain Eukaryota; kingdom Metazoa; phylum Chordata; class Amphibia; order Anura; family Dendrobatidae; genus Phyllobates; species Phyllobates terribilis. The sequence continues at coordinate 4,469,653 of NW_027362892.1, forward strand.
CCGCTGCTGAATTGCCGGCCGGCTTTTTTAAAGAGACAGTGCATGAAAACACTATTATTTTTTTTAATAAATCCTTTACACTAAATGACAAGTACAGTAAGCAATACTGTCACTGTACTTCATATATATGTGACTGACATGTTTCTATCTATCTAATCTATGTGTGATGCTCTATTCTTTCTATTCTAAATTGTCGGGTGCCGGCTTATGCCGCTGCTGAATTGCCGGCTTTTCATATATTGTCACAGAAGCGATGCGAACTTCCCTGCTCCGGACACAGCGCAGCGCTTCTGTGACAAGTGAAAGCTGTCGGCACAGAAGCCCTGCGCTGTGTCCGGAGCTGGGAATACGCAGCGATGTGTCAGTTTCAGCACAGAAGCGCTGACTGTCTGGACCTACCGCCGCCGTATTTTAACTCCCTCCACCTTATATTAACTCCGACATGGCAGGGATACGGCCACGGCAGCTTATTAACACCCCCAGAGTATCCCCGCATGTCAATTTCTGAAAGTTCAAAAGCATTACCGGCGTATAAGACGACCCCAGACTAGACAGAAGATTTTTCAGTCTTCAAAAGTCGTCTTATACGCCGGAATATACGGTAGATTGATCAACATTTCCTATCACAAATGCAGTTGCTGCAAAACTTGTCCATAGTCCTGTTCCCAGCTGAAAATTGGATACAATTGTATCTTGTGTAGACAATGCTCTGTGAGCTAAATAGCCGGGATCCACTGCTACAAGGCAGGAAACAGACAGATTCTGCTGATGGGTTCTGCTCCCAGAGCATTATTCAGCCTGGACATCTCAGCTCAGAGCAAAACCAGCTATAAGGCTGTGTGCACACCTAGCAGATTTGATGCAGATTTACATGCGTTTTTTCTGCCAGAGAGAAGCGTTTTCATATGCGTTTTTTCAAGCACTTTTCCAAGCAATTTTGAGCATCACTTGGAAAAGTGCTTGACAAGTTGATCACACAATATAAATCCATGCAACCGACATGGATCTATAATGTGTGAACAACTTAGATGCTTTAAATGCAGCATCTATAGTAAAAAAAAGAAAACGTTAATAAATAAAAAAAAACAACGGTATGTTCACCTCTCCGGCGGCCCCCGGTCTGCTCTCCGGTCTCCTCCGGTCTGCTCCCGGCCGCGTCTTCTCTCTTCAGCGTCCCGCAGTGTACGGTCAGGACTTGCGGTGACGTCATTTAGTCAGCTGATGGCCACGCGACCATCACCTGATGCCGACGTCAGCTGTCATGCGACCATCACCTGACTAAATGACGTCACCGCAGGTCCTGACAGTACAGACAGCAGACCGGAGGAGACCGGAGAGCAGACCGGGGGCCGCCGGAGAGGTGAATATACAGGTTTTGTTTGTTTTTAACTTTTTTATTTCTTTTTTTCACCGCGTGGTAGCCGGGATGAAGAGGAGTTGTAGTCTCGTCTTCCTCCCAGATACCACACGCATCGCGAATAAGCTTCAGCGTAATCGCAGTAGAAATGGTCATGCTGCGTTTTGCAAAGTAATGCGAATTCGGCGCGCAAATTAGCGCATCATGTGCACAGCACATCCGAATTCACATGGCTTTGCATGGCAGACTGTTTTACAAGCGTTTTCGCGGCTGTAAAAACGCCGCAAAAACGCTACAAAAACGCTACGTGGGCACATAGCCTAAGGCTGTGTGCCCACGACGCGTATTTTAAGCGTTTCCGCATGGCAAAAACGCTGCAGAAACGCTTAAAGACGCATGTTAGAAGGTCTGCCATGTTCCCCAATGATAGTCCGCATGTGCTGTGCACATGCTGCGGAAATTTCCGCTGCGGATTATCATTGCGGAAAAAAACGCAGCACTACCAATTATTTTGCGGAAGCGCAGCGTTTTCCTGGCCATTGACTTGCATTGGAACGCATGGATTCCGCTTCACTAGATAAGCACATGCGGAATACATGCGTTCAATGTGCGGATGGTACCCGGGTGTGGAGGATGGGAGACTCTCCTCCGGACCCGGGTACCATAGAACCTGTCAAAATAAAGAATAAAATAAAAAATAAATGTTATATTTACCTTCTGACGGCCCCCGCTGCGCTCGTCCTCCCATGTCGGCAGCTCGCGATGGACTGAAGGACCAGCGCTGACGTCATAGTCATGTGACGGCAGGTCCTTCAGTGTACCGCGATCTGCCGGCAGCCAGGACGGAGCGAAGCGAGACTGCGGGGGCCATCGGAAGGTAAGTATAGATTTATTTTTTTATTTTTAACCAGTCGTTGGGGTCACACTATATAAATCCATGCCGTTTTCATGGATTTCTATAGTGTGACCAAGTTGACAAGCACTTTCCAAGTGATGCTAAAATCGCTTGTAAAGCGCTTGTCAACCCGCATGCGGAAATGCATGTGAAGAACGCTCCACTTCTGCATGTCCCTGGCAGGAAAAACGCATGTACAATCCGCATATACAATCCGCATGTACAATCCGCGTGTACAATCCGCATATACAATCCGCATGTACAATCCGCATGTACAATCCGCGTGCACAATCCGCATATACAATCCGCGTGTACAATCCGCGTGTACAATCCGCATGTACAATCCGCATGTACAATCCGCATGCGTTTTTTCTGCCAGCGAGATGCAGAAACGCTCAGGAAAAATCCGGAGCATTTCTGCATCGTGGGCACATAGCCTAAGTCTCTGCATTTGTCTGCTTACACATCAGTACATTTCTGAACACATTCAGCAAAAATTGCAGTACATTTGTTAAAATTGGGCATATAGCATACTATAGGTGCTTCTCACAAAATTAGAATATCATCAAAAAGTTAATTTATTTCAGTTCTTCAATACAAATAGTAAAACTCATATTATATAGAGTCATTACAGACAGAGGGATCTATTTCAAGTGTTTATTTCTGTTAATGTTATTATCTCAGTAAATTAGAATACTTTATAACACCAGCTTGAAAAATGTTTTTAAAATCTGAAATGTTGTCCTACTGAAATGTATGTTCAGTAAATGCCCTCAATACTTGGCCAGGCTCCTTTTGCATCAATTACTGCATCAATGCGGCAATGTGGCATGGAGGCGATCAGCCTGTGACACTGCTGAGGTGTTATGGAAGCCCAGGTGGCTTTGATAGAAGCCTTCAGCTCGTCTGCATTGTTGGGTCTGGTGTCTCTCATCTTTCTCTTGACAATACCCCATAGATTCTCTATAATAGATTCTCTATGGGGTTAAGGTCAGGTGAGTTTGCTGCCAATCAAGCACAGTGATACTGTTGTGTAAACCAGGTATTGGTACTTTTGGCAGTGTGGACAGGGGCCAAGTCCTGCTGGAGAATGACATTTCCATCTCCAAAAAGCTTGTGGGCAGAGGGAAGCATGAAGGGCTCTACAATGTCCTGGTAGACGGGTGCGCTGACTTTGGTCTTGATAAAACACAGTGGACCTACACCAGCAGATGACATGGCTCCCCAAACCATCACCGATTGTGGAAACTTCACACGAGACCTCAAGCAGCTTGGATTGTGGCCTCTCCACTCTTCCTCCAGACTCTGGGACCTTGATTTCCAAATTAAATGCAAAATTTACTTTCATCGGAAAACAACACCTTGGACCACTGAGCAACAGTCCAGGTGTTTTTCTCCTTGGCCCAGGTAAGATGCTTCTGGCGTTGTCTATTGGTGATGAGTGTCTCGACACAAGGAATGTGACACTTGTAGCCCATGTCCTGGATACGTCTGTGTGTGGTGGCTCTTGAAGCAATGACTCCAGCAGCAGTCCACTCCTTGTGAATCTTCCCCAAATGTTTGAATGGCCTTTCCTTAACAATCTTTTCAAGGCTGCGGTTATCCCGGTTGCTTGTGCACCTCTTCCTACCACACTTTTTCTTTCCACTCAACTTTCCATAAATATGCTTGGATACAGCACTCTGTTAACAGCCAGCTTCTTTAGCAATGACCTTTTGTGGTTTACACTCCTTGTGGAGTGTGTCAATGACTGCCTTCTGGACATCTGTCAAGTCATCAGTCTTCCCCATGATTGTGGAGCCTACTGAAACAGACAAAGGGACCTTTTTAAATGCGTAAGAAGCCTTTGCAGGTGTTTTTTGTTAATTATTCTAATTTACTGAGATAATGACTTTTGTGTTTTCATTGGCTGTAAGCCATCATTATCAACATTAACAGAAATAAACACTTGAAATAGATCACTCTGTAATGACTCTGTATAATATATGAGTTTCACTTTTTGGATTGAAGAACTGAAATAAATAAACTTTTTGATGATATTCTAATTTTGTGAGAAGCACCTGTATGTTTGATGCATCTCATTAGCTAAGCTCAACCTCTTCCTTGCTTCACCTCAATTTGAGCCATAAATTGTGATATTTCATTTTGGTACATTTTATTACTCCTTTTTGTCACACTTTTCTCATAACTATTTTTTTTATAACTGAGGGAAAATAACAAAATCTTATTTGTTGTACTCAAGTTTTCACAGAAACATCTGATAAAGTGTTGACTTATTTTTCTGAGTTAAACTCTTCCTTTTGGCCCTCTATATATTTGAGTTTGACAGCCCTGATGTAGATGGATGATGATGTGGCAAGAAGGGGCAGAGGGGCAGAGCCTCCTGGCTCTCAGCTTCGCTCTCCACTGCTCACAGGAGACAGCAGTTACTTCACAAATGTAACTGATAGAAAAGATGTCACGTAAGAGGGGGTCAGGGGAGCGATGTGCTGCAGGAAGAGGAGGATTAGGCAGGGAGCGCTGTGCTGCAGGAAGAGGAGGATTAGGCAGGGAGCGCTGTGCTGCAGGAAGAGGAGGATTAGGCAGGGGAGTGATGTAATGCAGGAGGGGGAGGCTTAGGCAGGGAAGCGATGTGCTGCAGGAAGAGGTGGCTTATGCAGGGGAGTGATGTAATGCAATAGGAGAGGATTAGGCAGGGAGCGATATGCTGCAGGAAGTGCAGGATTTGGCAGTGGGCGATGTGGTGCAAGAGGGGATTTGGCAGTGGGTGATGTGGTGCAGGAAGGGGGAGATTTAGAAAGGGCACAATGTGCTGCAAGGAGGGGAGGATTAGACGGGAGCAATGTGCCGCAAGAGGGGGAGGTTTAGACAGGGGAGCGATGTGCTGCAGGAGTGGGAGAATTAAGCGGTGAGAAACATGCTGCAGGACGGGGAGGGTTAGGCAGGGGAGCAATGTGCTGCAGGTGGAAGGAGAATCTGTGACTACAGCGCAGTGTTTAAGGTTTATTGGAGCCTGTCTTTTATATATTTTATTGTTTTTTTTCTGACAAAACTGCATAACATCTGACATGAAGTCCGCTTAGCAGTCACTGTCCCTGTAGATTGTTACTGTCCAGGTTCACCGCTGTCTCTTTTTGTTTTTAGTGCCAATCTGACAGCAGTGAAGGTTCCGCTGATAATGGCGGTCGGGTTCCGAATAGAATGTTCATGTCTGTTCTCATTGTAGTAACATCACGGAATATGCTAATTTCTTCTGACCACACCCGATGACTGAATAAAGGCGCCTCACCCACTTGTCTATGTCATCACTTTGTGGTGTCACAATGATCTAAGGGGATAAAAAAACGCTCCTGGCAGCTTTACAGTCGTCCCTTCGTGTTAAAGGAGCAGGATGATAGAGCCGCACCATGCCAGCCAGAAGAAAAGAAAGTGGAGCCCTTCAAGATGATGAAGCAAGAAAGCAGACTGTGGAAGGCCATCCAGGACCAAGAGCATCATGAGGGCCTGGTAACGTATACTACACAACTGTTCTGTATATGCTCATGCCATGTAAACCTATGGTGGCCGATTCATCAAGGCTGGTGGATTTCTATACCAGCATTCATGAAGCGCCTATTGGAGGAACGTGCACCAAATTCATTAAAAAGACTAAACCTCTTAATGAACTTGACTCATCCTTAAAGGGGTTGTTCCCTTTCAATAAATGAATGTCCCTAGCTGCAGGTCATTTAATTAAAAAAAAGAGGTTCCACCATCTCAGAGCTGCAGCAGCTCAGTGCGCTCAGCTGGGCAGTCCGTCTGATTACATTTGTTGGCTGCGGCAGTATTGAGGTGATGTCAGTGCCATACACAATCCCAGGAATGGGTCAGGACAGCACAGTTTGATTCTTTATACCTGCAGCCAGGGTCATTCATTTATTGAAATATCCCCTTAAAGCTGACGTACTACACCTCAAGAAATGTACTCCAGTCAAAAGATGGAGTCCATTTCAGTCCTATTTTACACCACTTTTCCAGCCTAATTTGTAATAAGTTTTCAGGTAAAGCTAAGCCACAAGCGGTCCAGATAAGCTCTGTTCACTATTTAAGAAGTTAAAAGAGTGGGTGTAAAAAGGTCAGAGTATTTAAATGTAAGTTGTGCAGGAATTTACTGAGATTCAAATAGTTGTGCAACACATTTCCGGTGAAAACTGCTTGATGAAAAATGTTCCTTGAATAATATAACATTTCAGGTTAGTGGTAATAGATTTTATTATGGGACGTTGATCCAGGGAAGTAGTCTGATTGCCATATGTGGAGTCGGGAAGGAATTTTTCCCCTAAAATGGGGCAATTAGCATCTGCCTCATGGGGTTTTTGCCTTCCTCTGGATCAACACATTAGCTTTTAGGTTGAACTTGATGGACTTGTGTCTTTCAACCTTAAAACTATGAAACTGTCCCTGTATTGAGGTTCAAGGGTGAAGCCCAGGGTTCATTTGGAACCATCAGAAATGGTGTGTTTTGCGCCCAGTCTGTCCAAGGAAGCCTGTTTGAGCCAACGGCCTCAGAAATATCCTAACATTTCAGAAAGTAGCAATAGTTAGGGTGGCTGAACCATTCTAGCCTTAAGTTTGCCCCTCCAGTCAGCATCTACTATGTAGATGCAATCAAGGCCATGTAATAAGTCTTTATCGCTGTACAGCGCTGTAAGAGTGAAGGCCAGAGTGCCTTTGGAACCTGTAGGATAGACTGGCTTTTGCCAAGTCTTTCCAAAGAAGCTTTTTTGAGACATAGGCCTCAGACAGGTCCTAACAAGAAAGTGGCATTAGATAGGTTTTTCTTTAGTTAGGATTGATTCAACTACTCAAGCCTCAAGCGCACTCCTCCGGCCAGCAGCTACTCCGTAGATGCAACCCTGGGCCTATGGTAAGTATCTATCCCTGTACAGGGGTGTAATGGTAAAAACCTGGGTTCCCTTGGGATCTGCAGAATGGAGTAGCTTGCGCCAAGTCTGTCCGAGGAAGTCTGTTTGAGCCAACAGCCTTAAACAGATCCCAGTATTTAGGAAAAAAAAAAGCTTCAGTTAGAGTTGAATCAACCACTATAGCCTCAAGCTCGCTCCTCCGGCCAGCAGCTACTCTGTAGATGCAGCCCTGGGCCTATGGTAAGTATCTATCCATGTACAGGCGTGTAATGGTAAAGGCCAGGGTTCCCTTGGGATCTGCAGAATGGAGTAGCTTGCGCCAAGTCTGTCCGAGAAAGCCTTTTTGAGCTGATAGATTTAAACAAATTTCAACATTTAGGAAAAAAGCATTAATCTATTTCAGTTAGAGTTAATTCAATTACTCTAGCATAAAGATCCTAAATCACTTTGTCTAAAGGAAGTTAGTTGGCAAATTTTTATTGTGTGAGCAATGAGGTTATGGAACTCTCTACCACATGAACTTGAAATACTTAATTTTCTAAAAAAAATTCAAGGAGGGCATATGTGTGCCTTTCTTGAATAATTTAAAATTGCAGGTTATCCGTACTAGATTTTGTTATGGGACGTTGATCCAGGGAACTAGTCTGATTGCCATATGTGGAGTCGGGAAGGAATTTTTCCTCTAATATGGGGCAATTAGCATCTGCCTCATGGGGTTTTTGCCTTCCTCTGGATCAACACATTAGCTTTTAGGTTGAACTTGATGGACTTGTGTCTTTCAACCTTAAAACTATAAAACTGTCCATGTATTGAGGTTCAAGGGTGAAGCCCAGGGTTCATTTGGAAACATCAGAAATGGTGTGTTTTGCGCCCAGTCTGTCCAAGGAAGCCTTTTTGAGCCAATGGCCTCAGAAATATCCTAACATTTAAGAAAGTAGCAATAGTTAGGGTTGGCTGAACCATTCTAGCCTTAAGTTTGCCCCTCCAGTCAGTATCTACTATGTAGATGCAATCAAGGCCCTGCAATAAGTCTTTATCGCTGTACAGAGCTGAAAGAGTGAAGGCCAGAGTTCCTTTGGAACCTGTAGGATAGACTGGCTTTTGCCAAGTCTTTCCAAAGAAGCTTTTTTGAGCCATAGGCCTCAGACAGGTCCTAACAAGAAAGTGGCATTAGATAGGTTTTTCTTTAGTTGGGATTGATTCAACTACTCAAGCCTCAAGCGCACTCCTCCGGCCAGCAGCTACTCTGTAGATGCAACCCTGGGCCTATGGTAAGTATCTATCCCTGTACAGGGGTGTAATGGTAAAAAACAGGGTTCCCTTGGGATCTGCAGAATGGAGTAGCTTGCGCCAAGTCTGTCCGAGAAAGCCTTTTTGAGCTGATGGATTTAAACAAATTTCAACATTTTGGAAAAAAAGCATTAATCTATTTCAGTTAGAGTTAATTCAATTATTCTAGCATAAAGATCCTAATTCACTTTGTCTAAAGGAAGTTAGTTGGCAAATTTTTATTGTGTGAGCAATGAGGTTATGAAACTCTCTACCACATGAAATTGAAATACTTAATTTTCTAAAAAAAATTCAAGGAGGGCATGTGTGTGCCTTTCTTGAATAATATAAAATTGCAGGTTATCCGTACTAGATTTTGTTATGGGACGTTGATCCAGGGAACTAGTCTGATTGCCATATGTGGAGTCGGGAAGGAATTTTTCCCCTAATATGGGGCAATTAGCATCTGCCTCATGGGGTTTTTGCCTTCCTCTGGATCAACACATTATCTTTTAGGTTGAACTTGATGGACTTGTGTCTTTCAACCTTAAAACTATGAAACGGTCCCTGTATAGAGGTTCAAGGGTGAAGCCCAGGGTTCATTTGGAAACATCAGAAATGGTGTGTTTTGCGCCCAGTCTGTCCAAGGAAGCCTGTTTGAGCCAACGGCCTCAGAAATATCTTAACATTTAAGAAAGTAGCAATAGTTAGGGTTGGCTGAACCATTCTAGCCTTAAGTTTGCCCCTCCAGTCAGCATCTACTATGTAGATGCAATCAAGGCCCTGTAATAAGTCTTTATCGCTGTACAGGGCTGTAAGAGTGAAGGCCAGAGTTCCTTTGGAACCTGTAGGATAGACTGGCTTTTGCCAAGTCTTTCCAAAGAAGCTTTTTTGAGCCATAGGCCTCAGACAGGTCCTAACAAGAAAGTGGCATTAGATAGGTTTTTCTTTAGTTAGGATTGATTCAACTACTCAAGCCTCAAGCGCACTCCTCCGGCCAGCAGCTACTCTGTAGATGCAACCCTGGGCCTATGGTAAGTATCTATCCCTGTACAGGGGTGTAATGGTAAAAACCAGGGTTCCCTTGGGATCTGCAGAATGGAGTAGCTTGCGCCAAGTCTGTCCGAGGAAGTCTGTTTGAGCCAACAGCCTTAAACAGATCCCAGTATTTAGGAAAAAAAAGCTTTAGTTAGAGTTGAATCAACCACTATAGCCTCAAGCTCGCTCCTCCGGCCAGCAGCTACTCTGTAGATGCAGCCCTGGGCCTATGGTAAGTATCTATCCCTGTACAGGGGTGTAATGGTAAAGGCCAGGGTTCCCTTGGGATCTGCAGAATGGAGTAGCTTGCGCCAAGTCTGTCCGAGAAAGCCTTTTTGAGCTGATGGATTTAAACAAATTTCAACATTTAGGAAAAAAGCATTAATCTATTTCAGTTAGAGTTAATTCAATTACTCTAGCATAAAGATCCTAATTCACTTTGTCTAAAGGAAGTTAGTTGGCAAATTTTTATTGTGTGAGCAATGAGGTTATGAAACTCTCTACCACATGAAATTGAAATACTTAATTTTCTAAAAAAAATTCAAGGAGGGCATGTGTGTGCCTTTCTTAAATAATATAAAATTGCAGGTTATCCGTACTAGATTTTGTTATGGGACGTTGATCCAGGGAACTAGTCTGATTGCCATATGTGGAGTCGGGAAGGAATTTTTCCCCTAATATGGGGCAATTAGCATCTGCCTCATGGGGTTTTTGCCTTCCTCTGGATCAACACATTAGCTTTTAGGTTGAACTTGACAGACTTGTGTCTTTCAACCTTAAAACTATGAAACGGTCCCTGTATAGAGGTTCAAGGGTGAAGCCCAGGGTTCATTTGGAAACATCAGAAATGGTGTGTTTTGCGCCAAGTCTGTCCAAGGAAGCCTGTTTGAGCCAATGGCCTCAGAAATATCCTAACATTTAAGAAAGTAGCAATAGTTAGGGTTGGCTGAACCATTCTAACTTTAAGTTTGCCCCTCCAGTCAGCATCTACTATGTAGATGCAATCAAGGCCCTGTAATAAGTCTTTATCACTGTACAGGGCTGTAAGAGTGAAGGCCAGAGTTCCTTTGGAACCTGTAGGATAGACTGGCTTTTGCCAAGTCTTTCCAAAGAAGCTTTTTTGAGCCATAGGCCTCAGACAGGTCCTAACAAGAAAGTGTCATTAGATAGGTTTTTCTTTAGTTAGGATTGATTCAACTACTCAAGCCTCAAGCGCACTCCTCCGGCCAGCAGCTACTCTGTAGATGCAACCCTGGGCCTATGGTAAGTATCTATCCCTGTACAGGTGTGTAATGGTAAAAACCAGGGTTTCCTTGGGATCTGCAGAATGGAGTAGCTTGCGCCAAGTCTGTCCGAGGAAGTCTGTTTGAGCCAACAGCCTTAAACAGATCCCAGTATTTAGGAAAAAAAAGCTTTTGTTAGAGTTGAATCAACCACTATAGCCTCAAGCTCGCTCCTCCGGCCAGCAGCTACTCTGTAGATGCAGCCCTGGGCCTATGGTAAGTATCTATCCCTGTACAGGGGTGTAATGGTAAAGGCCAGGGTTCCCTTGGGATCTGCAGAATGGAGTAGCTTGCGCCAAGTCTGTCCGAGAAAGCCTTTTTGAGCTGATGGATTTAAACAAATTTCAACATTTAGGAAAAAAGCATTAATCTATTTCAGTTAGAGTTAATTCAATTACTCTAGCATAAAGATCCTAATTCACTTTGTCTAAAGGAAGTTAGTTGGCAAATTTTTATTGTGTGAGCAATGAGGTTATGAAACTCTCTACCACATGAAATTGAAATACTTAATTTTCTAAAAAAAATTCAAGGAGGGCATGTGTGTGCCTTTCTTGAATAATATAAAATTGCAGGTTATCCGTACTAGATTTTGTTATGGGACGTTGATCCAGGGAACTAGTCTGATTGCCATATGTGGAGTCGGGAAGGAATTTTTCCCCTAATATGGGGCAATTAGCATCTGCCTCATGGGGTTTTTGCCTTCCTCTGGATCAACACATTAGCTTTTAGGTTGAACTTGATGGACTTGTGTCTTTCAACCTTAAAACTATGAAACGGTCCCTGTATAGAGGTTCAAGGGTGAAGCCCAGGGTTCATTTGGAAACATCAGAAATGGTGTGTTTTGCGCCCAGTCTGTCCAAGGAAGCCTGTTTGAGCCAACGGCCTCAGAAATATCTTAACATTTAAGAAAGTAGCAATAGTTAGGGTTGGCTGAACCATTCTAGCCTTAAGTTTGCCCCTCCAGTCAGCATCTACTATGTAGATGCAATCAAGGCCCTGTAATAAGTCTTTATCGCTGTACAGGGCTGTAAGAGTGAAGGCCAGAGTTCCTTTGGAACCTGTAGGATAGACTGGCTTTTGCCAAGTCTTTCCAAAGAAGCTTTTTTGAGCCATAGGCCTCAGACAGGTCCTAACAAGAAAGTGGCATTAGATAGGTTTTTCTTTAGTTAGGATTGATTCAACTACTCAAGCCTCAAGCGCACTCCTCCGGCCAGCAACTACTCTGTAGATGCAACCTTGGGCCTATGGTAAGTATCTATCCCTGTACAGGTGTGTAATGGTAAAAACCAGGGTTCCCTTGGGATCTGCAGAATGGAGTAGCTTGCGCCAAGTCTGTCCGAGGAAGTCTGTTTGAGCCAACAGCCTTAAACAGATCCCAGTATTTAGGAAAAAAAAGCTTTAGTTAGAGTTGAATCAACCACTATAGCCTCAAGCTCGCTCCTCCGGCCAGCAGCTACTCTGTAGATGCAGCCCTGGGCCTATGGTAAGTATCTATCCCTGTACAGGGGTGTAATGGTAAAGGCCAGGGTTCCCTTGGGATCTGCAGAATGGAGTAGCTTGCGCCAAGTCTGTCCGAGAAAGCCTTTTTGAGCTGATGGATTTAAACAAATTTCAACATTTAGGAAAAAAGCATTAATCTATTTCAGTTAGAGTTAATTCAATTACTCTAGCATAAAGATCCTAATTCAGTTTGTCTAAAGGAAGTTAGTTGGCAAATTTTTATTGTGTGAGCAATGAGGTTATGAAACTCTCTACCACATGAAATTGAAATACTTAATTTTCTAAAAAAAATTCAAGGAGGGCATGTGTGTGCCTTTCTTGAATAATATAAAATTGCAGGTGATCCGTACTAGATTTTGTTATGGGACGTTGATCCAGGGAACTAGTCTGATTGCCATATGTGGAGTCGGGAAGGAATTTTTCCCCTAATATGGGGCAATTAGCATCTGCCTCATGGGGTTTTTGCCTTCCTCTGGATCAACACATTAGCTTTTAGGTTGAACTTGATGGACTTGTGTCTTTCAACCTTAAAACTATGAAACGGTCCCTGTATAGAGGTTCAAGGGTGAAGCCCAGGGTTCATTTGGAAACATCAGAAATGGTGTGTTTTGCGCCAAGTCTGTCCAAGGAAGCCTGTTTGAGCCAACGGCCTCAGAAATATCCTAACATTTAAGAAAGTAGCAATAGTTAGGGTTGGCTGAACCATTCTAACCTTAAGTTTGCCCCTCCAGTCAGCATCTACTATGTAGATGCAATCAAGGCCCTGTAATAAGTCTGTATCACTGTACAGGGCTGTAAGAGTGAAGGTCAGAGTTCCTTTGGAACCTGTAGGATAGACTGGCTTTTGCCAAGTTTTTCCAAAGAAGCTTTTTTGAGCCATAGGCCTCAGACAGGTCCTAACAAGAAAGTGTCATTAGATAGGTTTTTCTTTAGTTAGGATTGACTCAACTACTCAAGCCTCAAGCGCACTCCTCCGGCCAGCAGCTACTCTGTAGATGCAACCCTGGGCCTATGGTAAGTATCTATCCCTGTACAGGTGTGTAATGGTAAAAACCAGGGTTCCCTTGGGATCTGCAGAATGGAGTAGCTTGCGCCAAGTCTGTCCGAGGAAGTCTGTTTGAGCCAACAGCCTTAAACAGATCCCAGTATTTAGGAAAAAAAAGCTTTAGTTAGAGTTGAATCAACCAATATAGCCTCAAGCTCGCTCCTCCGGCCAGCAGCTACTCTGTAGATGCAACCCTGGGCCTATGGTAAGTATCTATCCCTGTACAGGGGTGTAATGGTAAAGGCCAGGGTTCCCTTGGGATCTGCAGAATGGAGTAGCTTGCGCCAAGTCTGTCCGAGGAAGTCTTTTTGAGCCAATGGCCTTAGACAGAACCCATCATTTAGTAATAAAAAAGCTTTAGTTAGAGTTATAGCCTTAAGCTCGCTCCTCTGGCCAGCAGCTACTCTGTAGATGCAACCCTGAGCATGTGGTAAGTCTCCATTCCTGTAAAGGGGTGTAATGGTAAAGATCAGGGTTCCTTTTGACCTGGTTATGCCAAGTCTGTCAAAGGAAGCCTTTTTGAGCTGATGGCTCTAAACAGATCCTAATGTTTAGGAAAAAAGCTTATGTGTATTTCAGTTAGATTAAAAGTAAAGCCAACAAAAGAGAATTTAACTTTCCCCAAAAAATCAATTATTAATATAGCATTTACCTGCCCAGATCTCAGAACTAATGCACTATTAGGATGTAGCAATCCCATATAATTTTGTGTGCAGTTTTAATACTATGTAATCACCCCCCTCCATTAATTGGTAATATGTGAGTGGTTGTCGCATCAATATTTTGCACCTGTATTGCTGTCATCGTTATTATATGGTATGATTAGTACTGAGACCTAGGCAGGTAAACACTGTTGCCCTTTTTTCTTGTGTTAATTCTTGAATTTTGGTGGGAATTTAAATTTGTCTTTGCTTTTAATGTTAGTGTAGGGACTCGCAAGTATGAGGACCCTTGACGCGGGTTGCGAGCTTGTGTATTTTGGCCAAAATATTTACTAATACCTCATATATATCATATATATTTTTTGCACGTTATTTTTATTCAGGGTGCAGCCAGACCCATCAATGTTGGCCTTGTAAACTAGGGTGTCTGTCTTCATGGGGTGTACTTAAAAAGTGCTGGGCAGCCCGCCTAATCTAATAGTTTGGGCTTCACTAATAGGCTGTAAGCCAGACATTGTGCACTACCTATGTGTGACCAGTGCCCTATACAAGGCTTATTTGTGTGCAGTTTTAATACTAAGCAATCACCCCCTCCATGAATTGGTAGGTTGTGAGTGGTTGTCTCATCAATATTTTGCACCTGTGTTGCTGACTTCTTCATTATATGGGTTTGCTGCATCCTTGTAATTATTGTTGCTGTATTTGCTGTGTTAATTCTTGAATTTTGGTGGGAACTTTAATTCCTTGTTTTTGTGACTTTGCTTTTAATGTTAGTGTAGGGACTCGTAAGTATGAGGACCCTTGAGCAGGTTGCGAGCTTGTATATTTTGGCCAAAATATCGACCAATACCTCATATATATCATATATATTTTTTACATGCTATTTTTATTCAGGGTGCAGCCAAGCCCATCTACAGGTGCATCTCACAAAATTAGAATATCACCAGAAAAGTTAATTTATTTCAGTTCTTCAATACAAAACGTGAAACTCATATATTATATAGAGCCATTACACACAGAGTGATCTATTTCACGTGTTTATTTCTGTTAATATTGATGATTATGGCTTACAGCCAATGAAAACTCAAAAGTCATTATTTCAATTAATTAGAATACCTTATAACAACAGCTTGAAAAATGTTTTCAAAATCCAAAATGTTATCCTACTGAAATGTATGTTCAATAAATGCCCTCAATACTTGGTCGGGGCTCCTTTTACATCAATTACTGCATCAATGCGGCAATGTGGCATGGAGGGATCAGCATGTGGCACTGCTGAGGGGTTATGGAAGCCCAGGTGGCTTTGATAGAAGCCTTCAGGTCGTCTGCATTGTTGGGTCTGGTGTCTCTCATTTTCCTCTTGACAATACCCCATAGATTCTTTATGGGGTTAAGGTCAGGTGAGTTTGCTGCCAATCAAGCACAGTGATACTGTTGTTTTAAACCAGGTATTAGTACTTTTGTCAGTGTGGACAGGGGCCAAGTCCTGCTGGAGAATGAAATTTCCATCTCCAAAAAGCTTGGCGTAGCTAAGGTTTTGTTTCAGGGGGCCGAAACTTCTGAGTGGGCCTCTAACCAGGTAACCCTGATTCCAACTATAGCGGCGCACCCAGATAGTTGATGTAGGAAAACCTCAGCAGATGACCGCGCTGTTACTAAAAATAATCTCTATACAAAGACCAGCACTGATATTACCGCCATATGGTGACATATATTGATAGATGCCAGTCCTGCAGAACATATAAGAGATCACAGCTCAGTTATATATAGTACCTTACAGCTGACGTTCTTTCTGATTAAATTGTTCACTTTTCCCGTCTTTTCCATCTGGCCCAGACCGACACGACTACTTCTCCAGCCAGGGCTCAGAGTCTCAGGTATGCAGAGATCACAACAAAGACACATTTGACTCCTTACATTTCAGGCACTGACCACATCTATCCCCAACCTGCACAAACTTCTCGTCCTGCTGATACCCCAATACTGAGCCTCTGCTGCAAAATGTGTCCCTATTACTGCACCTACTGTGTGCCCTCTAGATGGTAAAACAAACCTCTAAAATAAAGTAATGCCGTGTGCAAGTGTCCTAGAAAACAGTGCCCGCATTGTGCCCCCTAGAAAGTAATAGTGCCCCTTCGACAGTCACGATAACCTGAGTTCCCCTATAAGAATAAGTCCCCACCTAAGATTTAATAATGTCCTGAGTCTCCCCCCATGTAGAGCTCCGCTCTAACCAGTATGATGTTCTCCTATTCACGATATAATTCCCCCTCACTGTATAGTACCCCCACAAAGTATACTGACCCCTTAGTAGCCCCCAAGCTGATGGCTCCAACACTGTATGATGGCCTCCACACTATACAAAGACCCCACATTATCTCCCACACTGTATGATGGCCCCCACGCTGTTCAAAGAACCCACATTATCTCCCACACTGTATAAATAGCCTACATATAGTATAATGCACCAGATAGTCCTCAATATAGTATAATGCACTCCCCATAGTCCTTCGTATAGTATAATGCGCCCCTATAGGCAGAGTCTGTAGTAAAATGCTCCCCCCATTGACAGAGTCTGTAGTATAAAGCTCCCCCCCATAGGCAGAGTCTGTAGTATAATGCTCCCCCCCTCCTCATAGGCAGAGTCTGTGGTATAATGCCCCCCCATAGGCAGAGTCTGCAGTATAATGCCCCCCCCATAGGCAGAGTCTGTAGTATAATGCTCCCCCCTCCTCATAGGCAGAGTCTGTAGTATAATGCCCCCCCCCTCCTCATAGGCAGAATCTGTAGTATAATGCCCCCCCCCCATCTCATAGGCAGAGTCTGTAGTGTAATGTGCCCCCCCTCCTCATAGGCAGAGTCTGTGGTATAATGCCCCCCCCATCTCATAGGCAGCGTCTTTAGTATAATGCCCCACTTATAGGCAGAGTCTGTAGTAAAATGCACCCCCCATAGGCAGAGTCTGTAGTATAATGCTCCCCCTCTTATAGGCAGAGTCTGTAGTACAATGTCCCCCCCATAGGCAGAGTCTGTAGTATAATGCTCCCCCCCTCCTCATAGGCAGAGTCTGTGGTATAATGCCCCCCCATAGGCAGAGTCTGCAGTATAATGCCCCCCCATAGGCAGAGTCTGTAGTATAATGCTCCCCCCTACTCTTAGTCAGAGTCTGTAGTATAATCCCCCCCTCCTCATAGGCAGAATCTGTAGTATAATGCCCCCCCATCTCATAGGCAGAGTCTGTAGTATAATGTGCCCCCCCTCCTCATAGGCAGAGTCTGTGATATAATGCCCCCCCCATCTCATAGGCAGCGTCTGTAGTATAATGCCCCACCTATAGGCAGAGTCTGTAGTAAAATGCACCCCCCATAGGCAGAGTCTGTAGTATAATGCTCCCCCTCTTATAGGCAGAGTCTGTAGTACAATGTCCCCCCATAGGCAGAGTCTGTAGTCTACTGCTCTCCCCTGCTCATAAACAGAGTCTGTAGTATAATGCCCCCCATAGGCAGAGTCTGTAGTAGAATGCCCCCCCATAGACAGAGGCTTTAGTATAATGCTCCCCCCCTCCCCATAGACAGTCTGTAGTATAATGCCCCCCCTCCCCATAGGCAGAGTCTTTAGTATAATGCCCCCCCTCTCTGTGGGCAGAGTCTTTAGGATAATGCTCCCCCATAGGCAGAGTCTGTAGTATAATGCACCTCCCCCTTCCCATAGGCAGAGTCTGTAATATAATGCCGCCCCCCACCCGGCAAAAAATAAATAAACAGTACTCATCTCTCCTCCTGGTTCCCTCGCTGCTCAGAGCACCCAGCACGCACACATCTTCAGCACAGCGGGCTGGGCGCCAAGTGATGATGTCAGAGACGTCAGTCACAGAAGGGACTAATGGGAGAGAGATCCGCGCTCCCTCTCTCATCAGTAAACTTGCGGCGGTGGCGGGCAGTGGGGCCCGATGCTGGCACCAGGGGCATGCTAGATACAGTTACACTGGCGTAGCCCTGGATGGGCCCCCTAAGAGCGAGGGGCCCGGGGCCACCGCCCCCTTTGCCCCCCTGGTAGCTTGATACTGTGGCAGAGGGAAGCATGAAGTGCTCTAAAATTTCCTGGTAGACGGCTGCGCTGACTTTTGTGTTGAAAAAACACAGTGGACCTACACCAGCAGATGACACGGCTCCCCAAACCATCACTGATTGTGGAAACTTCACACTAGACCTCAAGCAGCTTGGATTGTGGCCTCTCCACTCTTCTTCCAGACTCTGGGACCTTGATTTCAAATGAAAATTGGAACTCTGGACATCTGTCAAGCCAGCAGTCTTCATCATGATTGTCATGATTGTGGAGCCTACTAAAACAGACTAAGGGACCTTTTTAAATGCTTAGGAAGTCTTTGCAGGTGTTTTTTGTTAATTATTTTAATTTACTGAGTTAATGACTTTTGTGTTTTCATTGGCTATAAGCCATAATCATCAACATTAACAGAAATAAACACTTGAAATAGATCACTGTGTTTGTAATGACTCTATATAATATATGAGGTTCACTTTTTGCATTGAAGAACTGAAATAAATTAACTTTTTGATGATATTCTAATTTTGTGAGATGCACCTATATGTTATGGCCTTGTAAATTAGAGTGTCTATCTTCATGGGGTGCACTTAAATAGTGCTGGGCAGCCCGTGTTCTTGCCTCAGCAGCGAATTTAGCTATCCAGGGAATCTAGTCACTTTATGTGTATATCAGTTCTGACATTATGTTGCTTGCATTTGAATCCTGTCTCTTTTTTATTGTTTGATAACTGCACTGTCTGCTAGTGATTTAATGTATTTGCTCTAGTTTCAATTTGCAATGCATTATGGGAAAGTTCCAAGAGCATTGTGAGACAGTTCTTGTTGCATTGTGGTCCTGTTCTTGTCACAGTTTGGGCAGCGACCATTATTTCCTCTTCTCTTCTGATGGAGAAGTTCCCTTATCACTCATCTTGTAAAGTGGCACAGAGCGGTAGTCGTGACTGAACGTCGGTCTGATTTCGCTCTGGCACTTTACAGACAATGGGTGTCCCAGTCCCAGTGTGCTCTAGGGTGTGGGGTGCAGCACACTCTCTTGTAGGCCGCAGGCCTCCACTGCCTTCAGGCTTCTGTCCTCAGAAGCCGCCGCACACAATTTAGGGGACACAAAGTTCTTTGTAACAGTCAAACATATATTTGACAGTTCAAGTTCATCAGGTGGGTACAGATGGGATAAGGCACAGCAATTCACATTATCCTCCTTCTTAGCATAACTCCTCTTCGGCCCTGTTGGTAGCTCATCCTGTATTTCTCGTCCACCTCTGCAGTGCACCCGGGACTGGCCTTCAACTTCCATCTATGCAGGTCCCTGTCCATCTTCCTTTGTACTTCAGAGCACACAAAGTGTCCGGCAGCTCCTATGCCAGACCTTAGGCTCTGGACGTGACTGGAGCGACTGCTCTGGATCCCAGTAATGCCTCCCACTGCCTGGAACATTGAGTACTATATACAGTGGGTACGGAAAGCATTCAGACCCCTTTACATCTTTCACGCTTTGTTTCATTGCAGCCATTTGGTAAATTCTAAAAAGTTAATTTTTTTTCTCATTAAAGTACACTCTGCACCCCATCTTGACTGAAAAAAAACAGAAATGTAGAAATTTTTGCAAATTTATTAAAAAAGGAAAACTGAAATATCACATGGTCATAAGTATTCAGACCCTTTGCTCATATTTAAGTCACATGCTGTCCATTTCTTGTGATCCTCCTTGAGATGGTTCTACTCTTTCATTGGAGTCCAGCTGTGTTTAATTAAACTGATAGGACTTGATTTGGAAAGGCACACACCTGTCTATATAAGACCTCACAGCTCACAGTGCATGTCAGACCAAATGAGAATCATGAGCTCAAAGGAACTGCCTGTTACGATGTTAGTAGATACCCTGAAGTCCAATGGCGTGGGCCAAAAGCAGAGACTGAGACAAGAGTAGTGTGAAAGTCTATTTTAAACTCAAGTGCAAAAGATCACAGCAAACAGTTTATGAAGGTAAGTTCATTCCAAACAATACTTCTTAGAACCTAATCTGTAAGGCACGGCCTTCATTACTATTAGGGTATGCAAAAGTTAACCATAGTTCAAGTTTACTTAGGTACAGTAATATGCAAACAGAAATAAGGATAGTAAGCAGACGTAGGCATTCCTCAGTTGATTGTGGACTCACGTAGTGCAGAAGAGAAGACAAACTGGAATATGGATCTGGATATTGAAGAATGCAGGAGGTGCAGCGGAGGAAACAGCGATGTCTTAAGCAGAGCTGGAGCCGGGTATTTAAACACAGAGCAAGATGGTGACTATACCAGAGGTGTAGAGATCCAGGAGAAGTTTTCTTCAGGAAGACAAAAGTTCAGAGATCCCAGCGTGAGTGAACAACAGCCAGCGGTTCCTTTCAGCAGAAGTCCCCTTAGCAGAGGATTCAGGCAGCAATCCTTTCAGCGGATGACTAGGCGTAAACACAAAGTCAGCAAGACTCTATTCAGAGGGCTAGCACAGGTGAGTAGAAAGCTAAAAGCACACAATACTCAGGCAAGGCATGATTGCAACACATGCAGTTTAAGTAGGTCCACAGGCAGGAAACACATGACCCCAGTGAGGCAATGGAAGCCATCTTGGCTAAGGGAAAAACTACTGGCAAAGTAAAATTAAACCTGGCATCCTGACACTGCCAAAGGAGCTTAGAGACAGAATTGTGGCAAGGCACAGATCTGGCCAAGTTTACAAAAGAATTTCTGCATTAGTCAAGGGTCCTAAGAACACAGTGGCCTCCATAATCCTTAAGTGGAAAAAGTTTGGGACCACCAGAAGTCTTCCTAGACCTGGCCGTCCAGCTCAACTGAGCAATCGTGGGAGAAGAGCCTTGGTGAGAGAGGTAAAGATGAACCCCAAGATCACTGTGGCTGAGCTCCAAAGATGCAGTAGGGAGATGGGAGAAAGTTGCATAAAGTCAACTATCACTGCAGCCCTCCACAAGTCGAGCCTTTATGGCAGAGTGGCCCAACGGAAGCCTCTCCTCAGTGCAAGACATATGAAAGCCTGCACAGAGTTTGCTTAAAAACACATGAAGGACTCCCAGTCTATGAGAAATAAGATTCTTTGGTCTGATGAGACTAAGATAGAACTTTTTGGTGATAATTCTAAGGGGTATGTGTGGAGAAAACCAGGCACTGCCCAATACAATCCCAACAGTGAAACATGGTGGTGGCAGCATCATGGGGGTGTTTTTCAGCTGCAGGGACAGGACGACTGGTTGGAATTGAAAGAAACATGAATGCGGCCAAGTACACAGATATCCTGGATGAAAACCTCTTCCAGAGTGCTCTGGACCTCAGACTTGGCCGAAGGTTCACCTTCCAACAAGACAATGACCCTATGCACACAGTTAAAATAACAAAGGAGTGGCTTCAGAACAACTCTGTGACCATTCTAGACTGGCCCAGCCAGAGCCCTGACCTAAACCCAATTGAACATCTCTGGAGAGACCTGAAAATGGCTGTCCACCAACGTTCACCATCCAACCTGACAGAACTGGAGAGGATCTGCAAGGAAGAATGGCAGAGGAACCCCAAATCCAGGTGTGAAAAACTTGTTGCATCATTCCCAAGAAGACTCATGGATGCACTAGCTCAAAAGGGGGCTTCTACTCAATACTGGTCATTTGGTCTGACATGCACTGTGAGCTGTGAGGTCTTATATAGACAGGTGTGTGCCTTTCCAAATCAAGTCCTATCAGTTTAATTAAACACAGCTGGACTCCAATGAAAGAGTAGAACCATCTCAAGGAGGATCACAAGGAAATGGACAGCATGTGACTTAAATATGAGCAAAGGGTCTGAATACTTATGACCATGTGATATTTCAGTTTTCCTTTTTTAATAAATTTGCAAAAATTTCTACATTTCTGTTTTTTTCAGTCAACATGGGGTGCAGAGTGTACTTTAATGAGAAAAAAATGAACTTTTTAGAATTTACCAAATGGCTGCAATGAAACAAAGAGTGAAAAATTTAAAGGGGTCTGAATGCTTTCCGTACCCACTGTACTTCAATAAAACTCACCCTATAGATACCCTAGCCTGAACCTGCATGTCAATGGAGATGGGCATCCTACATATAGATGACAATGGCACCCTTGCTGAACGGCAGCTGCCCCTAGACCCTAAAAGTCCCTTATTCGTACTTACATAGACCAAAGATCTGACAGTCTACCAGAAACTGGTACAGATATCACATCAAACAATCAATCCTCAGTGTGTACTAAATGATTAAAGTGACAACAGTGAATAAAGTGACAATGTGCAAATTTATAAAAACACCCAAGAACGTTCCTAATATCTTTGGACCTCCAAGCCAAAGGATACATTCGGGCATCCAAACAAAGGCTACAATCAGCCCTGTTCAACACCCTAGATGCTGATTACCTGCCTTATAGTGGAGGGTGACACCCTAGTTAATGTTGACACTGTGGCGCCCCCGCTCCACGGCGGCTATCCCTGGATAACCCTAGCCAGCCCTGGAATTAATCACCCATAGAGGTATCAATGACATAAATGATCACAAGACTAAACAATAAAAGGAACTTATCTTGATAAAGTGCAATACTGATGCGTATCATCTTTATGCCGCATGTCCCGATTTTAAAGAGATTTAATAAAATTTGTATTTTAGGGTTTATGTTATACTTATGTCTTATGGTATCCTAAGCTTATCTTATGCTATACTCACATTATGCATTAACACTTCACATGCTGTTACATCACCATTATACATTACATAAGACACATATCACTTTTAGATATAAAACCGCAAGACAGTATTCACATGACGCGTTTGTTGTCTTCAGGGGCAGGAACAGGGTAAGACAGTCCACATCCCTACAGTTTTGTATCTTGGGCTCTGTGCACACAGCCTGCTCCAAGCTTAGCCGGTAAGAGCCCTATCTATGTGGTACAATACTGGGGTTCATCGTATGTTTTCCGCATCTACTGTATGGAGGTTTCTCTACTATCAATAAAGAGAAGGGTTTTCGCAGCCTTATTCTTAAGAAGACAGGGGGTTTAGCTCCATGTCACACTACACACCGTGGTAAGGTGTATGAGGGGAGCATAGCCTGCCTAATCTAATAGTATGGGCGTCACTAATAGGCTGTAAACCAGACACTGTGCGTGACCAGCGCCAAAATATTTACCAGAACCTCATATATAGATTTTGCACGTTATTTTTATTCAGGGTTCAGACAAGCCCATCAATGCTGGATTTGTAAACTAGGGGGTCTGTCCTCATGGGGTGCACTTAGATAGTGCTTTGCAGCCTGCCTAATCTAACAGTATGAGGGTCACTAATAGGCTGTAAGCCCTATATTGAGCACTATCTGTGTTAGGCGTCAGGTGTTTTCTGGATCTGAAATGGGTTCAGAATCATCAGTGGATTCTGTGGTCTCCCATTCCGGTCCAGATGCTGCTCAGCATCATCGTCAGTCCCAACGCCTAGCTGGTGCACGAGATGTACAAGTTGTCTCTTGGGTCTTTGTTCCTAGCAACATGAAGGATAGGTTGCGGAGGGAAACAGGGCTGTTACAGCCTAAGTCCAGAATACACTGCACTGAGCATGCCCGTGACATGGCGGACCGTGATTAGTGGTTTGGGAGTCAGCTGATCCGGTGACCTGGCACCGCCTGATTGGTCGCGGGTGACGTCACCAATAATGTAACGGTGGGCAGGGCTTAATATTTAAATAGCACGCCCACAAACATGGCGGCGCGCTCTGATCATTGAGCTGAGTTGGTGTTATTGTGTGGACGCTTGGTCGTTTCGGCTCCACGTGTGCTTTTGCTGTTATAGCTTCTGACAGGCAGGTTTAGCAGGGGATAGACAGCCTTAGATGGAGGGAGGCAGGTAGCTTCGTCTGACAGTCTGGCTCCAACAAGGGTGTCGCTATACACCCCGAGCAGACTGCGGACTCCGTATTCCCGGCACCGCCTGTTAGCCACGTGGAGAGATACTCCTCACTCCGGTAGCAAGCCGGCTGGGAGCATGTATACGCCTGCGTGAATCACACACGCATCCTAGCGCCTGCTGCGTAGCCTCTGTGCAGTTAACAGGGCTACGGCTCCATTATTTGTCGCACATCTCTCGTGCAGTTAACGGAGATAGTGCGAATCCCTATTCCCGTTCCGGTGTGCAGTAACACGGGGGGGATTGTTATTTCAGTTGGTTGTTTTACCTTCTTACCCGGAAGGTGTTCGTCCGCAGTCCTCCAGGCTGCATCGCGGACCCCGGGTTCGTTTGCTTTCCATTATTTAATAAAGTTGTTTGCAACCATTCCCCTAACAATCTGTGTGTGACCAGTGACCTATACAAGCCATTTTTTGTGTGCAGTTTTAATACTAAGCAATGACCCCCTCCAAGAATTGGTAGGTTATGAGTTGGTTGTCTCATCAGTATTTTGCACCTGTGCTGCCCCTGCCTTTATTATATGGTTTGCTTCATCCTGATTAGTGCATTCGTTTTGAGACCTGGGCAGGTGAATAAATACTGTTCCTCTTTTTTGCTGTGTTAATAATTTTTTTCAGTTTTAATTCAACTACTCTAGCATCAAGCTCCTAATTCGCTTTGTCTAAAGGAAGTTAGATGGCAATGTTTTATTGTGTGAGGTATGGAACTCTCTACCACATGACCTTGTAATACTTAATTCTCTAAAAAAAAGTTCAAGGAGGTCCTGTGTGACTTTCTTGAATAACATTACAGGTTATTCATACTAGATTTTGTTATGGGACGTTGATCCAAGCAACTAGTCTGATTGCCATATGTGGAGTCGGGAAGGAATTTTTCCCCTAATTTTGGGCAAGCAGCATCTGCCTCATGGGGTTTTTTGACTTCCTCTGGATCAACACATTAGCTTTTCACAGGTCTCTATATATAGTGTGATGGCTGCCACAGCTCTTTATATACAGTACTAGATGGTGTCCCGATTCTAACGCATCGGGTATTCTAGAATCTGTATGCGGCCGACCAGGCGCAATCAACAGAGTGGTGTTTAAATGTGGCGCCAAAATCGCTGATTGGTCGCGGCCGCCGGCCACGACCAATCAGCAGAGCGGTGTTTAAATTTGGCGCCAGTATCGCTGATTGGTCGCGGCGCCAATATCGCTGATTCCGACCAATCAGCGAATCGTATTACTGAGGACCGGGCAGCGACGCTACCTGTGCGGGTACTTCCGCTGCGAGGAACCGGGAGATGGCCGGCTGCTCACAGCCGAAGTATCCTGACTGGCGGCGCCGCTCCCCGGTCCTCGCTTCACACTTGCCGTCGGGAGATCAGCGGCCCTAGCCATTGATCTCCCGACGGTAGCCGCATGGAGGTCAGCAGCGCCGCCGGTCGCGGTACTTCTGCTGCGAGCAGCCGGGAGATGAGCGGCTAGCGCCGGTCATCTCCCGGCTGCATCGCCGCTGACCTCCGTGCGGCAGATGAGCTGCTAACGGCCGCCATCTTTTTCTGAAATCCCGCGTCGCTGATTGGCCGCGGCTGGACCAATCAGCGACGCAGGATTTCCTGGACAGAAGGACAGACAGACAGACGGGATTAGACGATTATATACAGTACAGACCAAAAGTTTGGACACACCTTCTCATTTCAAGATTTTTCTGTATTTTCATGACTATGAAAATTGTACATTCACACTGAAGGCATCAAAACTATGAATTAACACATGTGGAATTATATACTTAACAAAAAAGTGTGAAACAACTGAAAATATGTCTTATATTCTAGGTTCTTCAAAGTAGCCACCTTTTGCTTTGATGACTGCTTTGCACACTCTTGGCATTCTCTTGATGAGCTTCAAGAGGTAGTCAATGGAAATGGTCTTCCAACAATCTTGAAGGAGTTCCCAGAGATGCTTAGCACTTGTTGGCCCTTTTGCCTTCACTCTGCGGTCCAGCTCACCCCAAATCATCTCGATTGGGTTCAGGTCTGGTGACTGTGGAGGCCAGGTCATCTGGCGTTGCACCCCATCATTCTCCTTCTTGGTCAAATAGCCCTTACACAGCCTGGAGGTGTGTTTGGGGTCATTGTCCTGTTGAAAAATAAATGATGGTCCAACTAAACGCAAACCGGATGGAATAGCATGCCGCTGCAAGATGCTGTTGTAGCCAAGCTGGTTCAGTATGCCTTCAATTTTGAATAAATCCCCAACAGTGTCACCAGCAAAGCACCCCCACACCATCACACCTCCTCCTCCATGCTTCTCGGTGGGAACCAGACATGTAGAGTCCATCCGTTCACCTTTTCTGCATCGCACAAAGACACGGTGGTTGGAACCAAAGATCTCAAATTTAGACTCATCAGACCAAAGCACAGATTTCCACTGGTCTAATGTCCATTCCTTGTGTTCTTTGGCCCAAATAAGTCTCTTCTGCTTGTTGCCTGTCCTTAGCAGTGGTTTCCTAGCAGCTATTTTACCATGAAGGCCTGCTGCACAAAGTCTCCTTAACAGTTGTTGAAGAGATGTGTCTGCTGCTAGAACTCTGTGTGGCATTGACCTGGTCTCTAATCTGAGCTGCTGTTAACCTGCGATTTCTGAGGCTGGTGACTCGGATAAACTTATCCTCAGAAGCAGAGGTGACTCTTGGTCTTCCTTTCCTGGGGCAGTCCTCATGTGAGCCAGTTTCTTGCAGCGCTTGATGGTTTTTGCATCTGCACTTGGGGACACTTTCAAAGTTTTACCAATTTTTTGCATTGACTGACCTTCATTTCTTAAAGTAATGATGGCCACTCATTTTTCTTTACTTAGCTGCTTTTTTCTTGCCATAATACAAATTCTAACAGTCTATTTAGTAGGACTATCAGCTGTGTATCCACCAGACTTCTGCACAACACAGCTGATGATCCGAACCCCATTTATAAGGCAAGAACTCCCACTTATTAAACCTGACAGGGCACACCTGTGAAGTGAAAACCATTTCCGGTGACTACCTCTTGAAGCTCATCAAGAGAATGCCAAGAGTGTGCAAAGCAGTCATCAAAGCAAAAGGTGGCTACTTTGAAGAACCTAGAATATAAGACATATTTTCAGTTGTTTCACACTTTTTTTGTTAAGTATATAATTTCACATGTGTTAATTCATAGTTTTGATGCCTTCAGTGTGAATGTACAATTTTCATAGTCATGAAAATACAGAAAAATCTTTAAATGAGAAGGTGTGTCCAAACTTTTGGTCTGTACTGTATATTAGATGATGACCCCACAGACCCTTTACACAGCATTATGTTTCCACAGCTCCTTGTATACAGTATGATTCCCTCATTGTTCCCTAAATACAGTATGATGTGCTCACAGCTCCATATACACCGTATGATGTCCCCACACATGCAGATACACAATATGATACCTATACACAATATGATGCCCCTACATCTCCCTATACACAATATGATGCCCCTACATCTCCCTCCATCTGAACAATTCTCTCCAGCTTCAGAAAGATTATGGACGCATCACATTTTTTTTTACGGACAGGGAAAAAAGTGCCCTATTTTTATGGACTGTCCAAGAATTTCTGGACAGTTGGCTACCCTGCTATTAGTTCCACTGGGGTGGCAGCCTAGGTGGATGCTGGAAGCACAACCGTCTCTCCCTAAGATTCGGAGAGGGAAGGCCACCGATTCCTGACCCTTGCTGTGAGAGGGATGGTTTATTGAGGGCCCATATATACACACAGTCATGGCCGGAAGTGTTTAGCAACCTTGAGATTGTTCCAGAAAGTGAAGTATTTCTCCCAGAAAATTATTACAATTACACATGTTTTGTTATACATTTGTTATAATATTTATTTCCTTTGTGTGTATTGAAACAGCACAAAAAAATGGGGAAAAAAGGCAAATTGGACATAATTTCACACAAAACTCCAAAAATGGGCCGGACAAAATTGTTGGCACTTTTCCAAAATTGTGGAAAAACAACTTTGCTTCAAGCATGTGATGCTCGTTAAAACTCACCTGTGGCAAGTAACAGTCGTGGGTAATATGAAAGTCATACCTGAGACCAGATAAAAAGTGGAGAAGATAGATAGATATGAGATTGATAGATAGATAGATATGAGATAGATAGATGGATATGTGGCACCCCAGGGGTCTGGTTACCACTGTAATAGAAATATTATGTCTGAGAGCAAGTGGGAGGTTTCCTGGTTCGGAGCCCTTAAACATGCAACACCTCCTGTCCCAGACCAGATAGGGGAGGAACCTGCCCTATATAAACTGGATCTGGGGCGGGGTTAGTGAAGTCAGAGCCTGGAGTTAGTTCCAGACACAGGGAAAGTAACAGCGAGGAGCTCTGTAGGAGCAGGAGCTGAAGACCAGGGACTTGAGCTAAGCGGAGTTCGTCCTGGCAGAAGACTCTGAGAACCGGACACAGGAGTCCGAGGTTGCGGGGACTTATATATACCCAGCAGCAGAAACCCGCCGGCAGGGGATTTCAAGTCCTCTGGCCATAGAAGCCCGGAGGCTCAGTCACGAGCAAGGGACCAGCACTGCAATCGAGGAGCGGGGGCTATCAGAAGGCCCCAAGTCACCAGCCATACAGGTGAGCACCACACGGAACACTCAGGGACGTGGGCTACTTCCACTCGCTTACAGCAAGGTAGCCAGGAAGAGTGCAGATAGTCGGGGAGGCCTACAACTCCACCTGGCCAGGGGAACTCCAGTTTGCTCACAGACTGACCAGGCCTCTTATGCTAGCCAGTACTCCCGGGAGGGTCTGCCTTATCACCATCAGTAAAGACCCTGAACTGCACTGCAAAGCCTCTGAGTCGTTCCTGCTGCGCTCGTGTACCATCACTCCTATCATCCACACTCACTAGCCTGAGGCTATACTCCTCCCGTGGGGAGTTATACTACACTCTGCTGCCCTCACAACATCAGCCTCAGAGGTCTGCTCAGCAGCGGCGGTTCTTATTGACCGCAATCCACGGGTGGCGTAGTCGGACATTGCATTATACTGATACAGAGACTGCCACAATATTGGTCTGGCCACCCTGAGCCACGGGACCAGGTCGCCACAACTACTCCCAGCATTGCCCTGAAGTCCGGTCCCGGGTGCCCCATGGCCCAGGGGGCGCGTCATATAGATAATAGATAGATGATAGATAGTCCTATGATATGAGATAGAGGTCGTTATAGACAGGTTTATACACTCTCTCCCGAAGTCGGTAAAATCCTGGGTTGCCCAGGGAGATCCCTATAATGCTGATGACTTGGTGGGGTTGGTGGAAAGATACCAGGCGGTTGAGAGTCCGTTGGGAAAACAAGGGGTCGTAGCCTCTCAATACTGGGGTTCCCAAAAGGTGGCGGACACCCAAAAGAAGGGAGCTAGCGCCACACCTGGGGGGCATCCTAGAGTTCAGGAGGGGTCTGAGTTGCTGCCCAAGGTCCCACCCCATAATATAGTGTGTTGGAGATGTCATACCCCTGGCCATATTGCCTCCCGGTGTCCCATAACCTCTGAACCAATGGACTGTAACATGGGCCGGCGTTGCTCTTATTTTGCCTACCCCGCCTGCAGCGCAGTTCGTCAACATGGCGAGGGCCCTCAGGCATGCTCAGTGTCAGTTAACGGGGCACAAGTCTCTGGACTATTGGTCTCAGGAAGTTTGGTGACCCTGATAAGGACCACACTCCCTCATCGGCTGGTTTCTGGGAAGGTGGTGGGTGTCCGGTGTATCAATGGGGACGCTAAGAACTATCCTGTGGCCCAGGTGGATGTAAACACAGACTGTGGCACCACATCTCATGAAGTGGCGGTCGTTAAGGACCTATTGCATCCCATAATAATTGGACGTTACTTTGCATTATTCTGGGAAATGTGGGGGAAAGCGGGGACACCTGGTTGCTTGGACGACAGCCAGATCGCCCCTAAGGAAACTTACCCGCAGAACATAGTAGATGAGTTTCCCATGTGTGTGCTGGTGGGCAATGAGGCTGAAGTAGCATCCCCTGAGTCCAATATCCCTGAGCTTTAGGTGTCCGAGGGAAACTTTGGAACTGCCCAACTCAGGGATTTAACTCTGAAAGGGGCCTTTGAAAATGTTACTGTGTTAAATGGGGTGCCTCAGGAACCGGGGGCTGACAGTCGGTTCCCTCATTTTGCTGTGAATGGGGATTTGCTGTACAGAATAACCAAGCCAAGGGGTGAGGTAATAGAACAGTTGCTGGTGCCAGGGCCCTATAGACGCAGGGTGTTAGACATGGCTCATTCTCATGTGTTGGGTGGTCACCTGGGTGCAGACAAGATTCAAGAACGGATCCTCCAAAGATTCTACTGGCCAGGTTGCTATAGAGAAATATAGAGTTATTGTCGTTCCTGCCCCACATGCCAGATAACCTCCCCAGTGGCCCACTTCCGCAGTCCCCTAGTGCCACTACCAGTCATCGAGGTTCCATTCGAACGCATAGCAATGGATCTAGTGGGGCCTCTGGTCAAGTCCGCCCAACTGCATCAGTATATCCTGGTGGTATTAGATTATGCTACATGGTATCTGGAGGCCGTACCACTACGAAACTCCTCCACCAGGTGTATAGCCCGGGAGTTAGTCCACATGTTTTCAAGAACTGGGTTGCCTAACGAGATCCTAACAGACCAAGGAACTCCATTTATGTCGAAGGTCATGAGGGAATTGTGCAAGACACTGCAGATTGCACAACTGAGAACCTCCGTGTACTCTCCCCAGACGGACGGACTGGTAGAGAGGTTTAACAAAACCTTGAAAGCAATGTTGAGGAAAGCAGTGGAAAAGGATGGCCGAGACTGGGACTATATGTTGTTCGCCATGAGGGAAGTTCCCAAAGCTTCCACAGGTTTCTCCCCGTTTGAACCACTCTATGGACGACACCCTCAGGACTCCTGGAGGTGGAGAAAGAGTCCTGGGAAGCTGAGACCACTCCCTATAGGAGAGTGGTGGAGCACGTTGCCCAGATGCAAGAGAGGATTGCCCATGTGATGCCCATTGTGAGGGAGCACCTCCTTAAGGCACAAGAGGCACATTCCAGGGTGTATAATAGGTCGGCCAGGGTGAGATCGTTCAACCCAGGAGATCGAGTGCTTGTGCTAGTCCCACAGTGGAGACAAGTTCATGGCCAAGTGGCAGGGCCCCTATGAGGTGGTAGAGAAAGTGGGGGAAGTCAACTTTAAGATCCACCAACCAGGGAAGAGGAAGCCCTACCAAATTTACCATGTTAACTTGATTAAGCCATGGCAAGATAGAGAGCCTGCGGAAGCTCCCTGTTTAATGGCTGAGGCTGAGGCCGATGTGAAAGAGGTCAAGGTGGCAGAGTCACTGTCACATGCCCAAAAGCAACAGTGCAAAGAGTTGTTACAGCGAAATAAAGACATGTTTTCGGAGTTGCCAGGACTCACTCAGGTCATAGAGCATGAGGTTCTCACAGAGCCTCATGTTCGCGTCAATCTAAAACCATACCGGATCCCCGAAGCCCGCAGAGAGGTGATCTCTAAAGAAGTAAGGCGGATGCTAAACCTGGGAGTCATTGAAGAGTCCAAAAGTGGATGGTCCAGTCCTATAGTCTTAGTGCCAAAACCAGATGGGGAATGGCGGTTTTGCAACGACTATAGGAAGCTGAACGAGGTCTCAAAGTTCGACGCCTACCCAATGCCTAGGGTAGATGAGCTTATCGAAAGGCTAGGAACCGCTCGGTACATCACCACTCTGGACCTCACCAAAGGATATTGGCAAATTCCACTGTCCAAAGAGGCTAAGGAGAAGACAGCCTTCTCGACGCCAATACGTCAGGATGCCGTTTGGGTTGAAGGGAGCTCCGGCCACCTTCCAGAGAGCCATGGACCGGATCTTAGCACCCCACAAACAGTATGCAGCGGCCTACCTAGATGCCATCGTCATATTTAGCCAGGACTGGGAAAGTCATCTGGACAAAGTTCAAGCCATACTTGATGCCCTAAGGAAGGCGGGCTTTACTATCAACCCGAAGAAATGTGCCATGGGGATGGAGGAAGCCAAGTACCTAGGGTACGTGGTTGGTAGAGGGGAAATAAAACCACAAATAAATAAGGTCGAGGCGATCTTGAACTGGCCACAGCCCCTCTCGAAGAAGCAGGTCATGGCGTTTCTAGGCATTGTGGGCTACTATCGAAGATTTGTCCCTAACTTTGCCCTGATAGCAGCCCCACTGATGGATCTTCTGAAAAGGATGAAGTCAGCTATGGCCAAGTGGTCCCCGGAAGCAGAAGCCAGGAATTGAAACTGGTCCTCTGTAAACAACCAGTCTTGGTGGCACCCAGCTTCTCCAAGGAGTTTGTGGTCCAGATGGATGCATCGGATGTCGGGCTGGGAGCAGTCTTGTCCCAGGAGATTAACGGAGAAGAACACCCTGTAAAATACCTCAGTCTGAAGCTCTCCGCTTGTGAGAAGGACTACTCCATTGTAGAAAAAGAATGTTTGGCCATTAAGTGGGCGTTAAACACTCTGAGGTATTACCTATTAGGTAGAAGGTTCAGGTTAGTGTCAGACCATGCCCCATTGAGGTGGATGCGAGAAAAGAAGGGAAACAATGCCAGTGTGACTAGGTGGTTCCTGGCTCTACAAGATTTTAGTTTCCGGGTAGAGCATAGGCCTGGGAAACAACATGGGAATGCCGCTGCCTTGTCAAGGGTTTATTGTATGGTGACAGAAGGTGCCAAGCCCTACGGCTTTGGACAGAGGGGGGGTGTATGTAAGGTTGCTGCCGGACAGATCGTGGACGGGAGGTATGTGTCCTCGAAGTGCCATGCTTCGGTGATGTAGGATCCGGAGAAGCAGGCTCCAGCACACATAGTGCTGAGAGGAATTTAATGGGTCCGGATTACAGGGCCGGGTTTTATGAGCAGCTGAAAGAGCACCTGTGGCACCTAACAGGTGTTGGCAATAACTAAATCACACTTGCAGCCAGTTAACATGGATTAAAGTTGACTCAACTTCTGTCCTGTGTCCTTGTGTGTACCACATTGAGCATGGAGAAAAGAAAGAAGACCAAAGAACTGTTTGCGGACTTGTGAAACCAAATTGTGAGGAAGCATGAGCAATCTGAAGGCTACAAGTCCGTCTCCAAAGACCTGAATGTTCCTGTGTCTTCCGTGCGCAGTGTCATCAAGAAGTTTAAAGCCCATGGCACTGTGGCTAACCTCCCTACATGTGGACGGAAAAGAAAAATTGACGAGAGATTTCAACGCAAGATTGTGCGGATGGTGGATAAAGAACCTCGACTAACATCCAAACAAGTTCAAGCTGCCCTGCAGTCCGAGGCTACAACAGTGTCAACCCGTACTATCCGTCGGCGTCTGAATGAAAAGGGACTGTATGGTAGGATACCCAGGAAGACCCCACTTCTTACCCCGAGACATAAAAAAGCCAGGCTGGAGTTTGCCAAAACTTACCTGATAAAGCCTAAAACTGGAAGTGCATTGAGGTGAAGGTGAAGAGGTATTGGGAATCCTGCAGAAAATACCTGTGTGAATTGCGTGAAGAGGTATTGGGAATCCTGCAGAAAATACCTGTGTGAATTGCGTGAAGAGGTATTGGGAATCCTGCAGAAAATACCTGTGTGAATTGCGGTGAGTGCTGCATTGTGATCTGCTGAGTGCTTTTCTACCTGTTTAGATTTATTGGGCTCTTAAAAATCTATTTTCTCACTACAGTTTTAGTTTCTTAGTTTACTACCTGTGTATTTAAGGGTTAACTACATTGCACTAAAATCCTGAGGTGTAGATTTACTCACAAGGGGTTAATTAAGGGGAAGGGGTCATAATTAAGGGTTTATAAGGGGCAGCTGGTTGGGCATCAAGTCCTTTGGAAGTGCATTGAGGTGAAGGGTACATTGCTGGAAAAGGAAAAAAAAACAAACAAAAAAAAAACACTTTAAATCTCTTAGTTTGCGAGTGTGAACGAGCTGTGTGTGTCCGGAGCGTAAGTGCGAACGAAAGTAAGTGTGTGACTTGTTTTTCAGTGACATTGGATTCAGGAAGTTTGGAAGGGAGGACTTAGGACTGAATTGCTGACTGTATTTCATTCTTTCTTTACTTTACTTTTTACTTAATTAATCCACCTGACCTACTTAGCTGATTCCCCCGTCCATACTTGATACTTAATTGATCCCCCGTCCATACTTAACTGATCCCCTGCCAATATCTAATTGATACACTTGCACATCCCTAATTGATCCCCGTCCATACACCTATATATAAATAATTGTGTTTTGTACTTGTATATATATACTGACTGTATCCCCATATTTAGAATGACGTCCATGTTGGACGGAGCCGTGCAGTGTACATCTTGCGCAATGTATGCATTCCGTGAGCACCCACTCGAGGATCCATACTGCTGCGAGAGATGTGAGCATATCGTGCACTTGGAAGCCCAAATTCTGGATCTAAGTGCTCAGATAGCGGTACTGAGGAGCATCGACAACATAGAACGGAGTTTGCTGCTCACCGAGCAGACACTCAATGGGTCAATACTGGGGGTGGAGCATAGAGGGGAAGTGCAGGCTGAACAGGCAGGGAGCTGGATAACAGTAAGGAGGGATAGAGGGAAGAAGTATAGGAAGGCTGGTTCAGAACCGGCATTATTGGAGCATGACAGATCCTCTGACCGCCGGGGGAGTGTATCCTCCAGTAATGAGGGGGAGGGGGGAAGTGTAGGCCGGCAAGACAGGTTCTGGTAGTGGGTGACTATTATTAGGGGGACAGACAGGGCAATCTGTCACAAAGACCGGGATCGCCGAACGGTGTGCTGCCTCCCTGGCGCTCGAGTCCGGCACATCGCGGATCGGGTTGACAGGTTACTGGGTGGGGCTGGCGAAGACCCAGCGGTCATGGTCCACATCGGCACCAATGACAAAGTGAGTGGTAGATGGAGGGTCCTTAAAAATGATTTCAGGGACCTAGGTAGGAAGCTTAGGGCAAGGACCTCCAAGGTAGTTTTCTCAGAAATACTACCAATCCCGCGAGCCACACAGGAGCGCCAACAGGAAGTTAGGGAGGTGAATAAGTGGCTAAAGAGTTGGTGCAAGGCAGAAGGGTTTGGGTTCATGGAGAACTGGGCCGACTTCGCGGTCGGATACAGGCTCTACCGTAGGGACGGGCTGCACCTCAATGGGGAGGGTGCAGCGGTGCTGGGGAAGAAGATAGCTAATAGGTTGGAGGAGTTTTTAAACTAGAGACGGGGGGGGGGGAAACCAAGGAAATAGGTGGGATGTGAGGCAAGCAAGGGGGAAGGGGAGAAGTGAATATAATGAGGGTGGAGAGGGGGGTGGGGATAGTACAGTTAGATCGTTAGAGAAGAATAGGATGCTAAATAAACCCAAAGTTTTATCTTGCATGCTGACCAACGCAAGAAGCCTGACCAATAAGGCGGATGAGCTGCGGGCGCTTATATGGGAGGAGAGGTATGACATCGTAGGTATAACAGAGACTTGGCTAGACGATAGCTACGACTGGGCGGTAAATTTATTAGATTATAGTTTATTTAGAAGGGACCGGAAACAGGGGAAAGGCGGAGGAGTCTGCTTATATGTAAAGTCATGTCTAAAACCCAGACTAAGGGAAGATATAGGAGAGGGAGAAGAGGGGGTCGAGTCCATGTGGGTAGAGATAGAGGGAACTAAAAATAATAATAAAATATTACTGGGGGTCTGCTATAAGCCACCCAATATAACAGAGGAGAATGAGAATCTGCTATTAGGACAAATAGACAAAGTAGCAAAACATAATGAAGTGATTGTAATGGGGGATTTCAACTACCCGGATATTGACTGGGAAACAGAAACCTGTAGATCTCAGAAAGGAAAAAGGTTCTTGACAAATATTAAGGATAATTATCTCTCCCAACTAGTGCAGGAACCAACGAGAGGGAAGGCCGTGTTGGACTTAATATTTACTAATAGGCCTGATAGAATAACTGAGGTACAGATAGGGGGGCACCTAGGTAATAGCGACCATAATATTATCGACTTCAAAATGCCCTTCAGTAGGGTTATCAATAAGGGAACAACAAAAACATTAAACTTTAGGAGGGCGAAGTTTGATCAGCTGAAAGAAAGCCTTCAACTTATTGACTGGGACAAAGTTCTTAATCAAAGGAATACGAATAGTAAATGGGAAACCTTCAAAAGAATTCTGAATACTCAGTGCGAGAGGTATATACCGTATGGGAATAAAAGGGCCAGAAATAAGAGGAAACCAATATGGTTGAACAAGAACGTAAAAGGGGCGTTAAATAGCAAAAAAGAGGCATTCAAGAGATTAAAACAGGAAAACAGTAAGGAGGCACTAATGTGTTACAAGGAAAAAACGAGAACCTGTAAAAAACAAATAAAAATAGCGAAGGAGGAAACAGAGAGACGTATTGCTAGGGAAAGTAGATCAAATCCCAAACTGTTCTTTACGTATATAAATAGTAAAAGGATTAAATCGGATAATATTGGACCAATAAAAAGTGAGGAAGGCAAAATCATAGAGAAAGATGAGGATAAAGCTAATCTATTAAATAATTTTTTTTCGACAACTTTCACAAAGGAAATCAAACTAACAGGAGAAATGAGAAGTGACAAGCTTAATCCTCCACTAAGTATGACAAATCTAACCCAAGCTGGGGTACAGAAACGCCTCAGTAACATTAAAATAAACAAATCACCAGAACCTGATGGCATACACCCACGGGTACTAAGGGAACTAAGTAATGTGATAGACAGACCGTTATATCTTATATTTAAGGACTCTGTTGAGACTGGGTCTGTGCCACTTGATTGGCGACAGGCGAATGTAGTGCCAATATTCAAAAAGGGAGCGAAAAGTGACGCCGGAAACTATCGGCCGGTGAGTCTGACGTCCGTTGTGGGCAAAATTTTTGAAAGCTTCATTAAAGAGGCAATTACGGAGCATCTTGATGCTAATAATCTTTTAATCCCGAACCAACATGGATTCATGAGGAATCGCTCCTGCCAAACAAACCTGATTGACTTCTACGAGGAGGTTAGCTCTCGAGTAGATCAGGGGGAACCAGTGGATGTCGTGTATCTCGACTTCTCAAAAGCTTTCGATAGCGTGCCACATAATAGGTTGGTATACAAAATGAGAATGATGGGGCTGGGGGAAAATGTCTGCAAGTGGGTAGCTAACTGGCTAAGGGATAGAAGGCAGAGGGTGGTTATAAATGGAATATACTCAGATTGGGTAAGCGTCACTAGAGGGGTTCTTTACGGTAAGAGCAGTGAGAATATGGAATTCACAGAGTGAGGAGACGGTGATGTCAGATTCACTACACCAGTTCAAGCGGGGACTGGATGCATTTCTAGATACCAGGCAGATTTCAGCATATACTTAAAAATAAAATAAAATAGTAAGTTGATACAGGGATTTATTCTGACTGCTGGTTTCAGAGTCAGGAGGGAATTTTTCCTCAGGTGAAGATTGGCCAAATCATTTGGGGTTTTTGCCCTCCTCTGGATCAACTTTACCAATTACAGAACTAACAGGTCGAACTTGATGGACGCAAGTCTTTATTCGGCTTTACTAACTATGTTTACAAACTATGTTACTATGTTTTGGAAGAATGTTCTCTGGTCAGATGAGACAAAAGTCGAGCTTTTTGGGAAAAACCATCAACATAGAGTGTACAGGAAAAAAAAAGAGGCATTCAAAGAAAAGAACATGGTCCCTACAGTCAAACATGGCGGAGGTTCCCTGATGTTTTGGGGTTGCTTTGCTGCCTCTGGCACTGGACTGCTTGACAGTGTGCATGGCATTATGAAGTCTGAAGACTACCAACAAATTTTGCAGCATAATGTAGGGCCCAGTGTGAGAAAGCTGGGTCACCCTTAGAGGTCATGGGTCTTCCAGCAGGACAATGACCCAAAACACACTTCCAAAAGCACTATAAAATGGTTTTAGAGAAAGCACTGGAGACTTCTAAGGTGGCCAGCAATGAGTCCAGACCTGAATCCCATAGAACACCTGTGGAGAGATCACAAAATGGCAGTTTGGAGAAGGCACCCTTCAAATATCAGGGACCTGGAGCAGTTTGCCAAAGAAGAATGGTCTACAATTCCAGCAGAGCATTGTAAGAAACTCATTGATGGTTACCGGAAGTGGCTGTTCGCAGTTATTTTGGCTAAAGGTTGTGCAACCAAGTATTAGGCTGAGGGTGCCAATACTTTTGTCTGGCCCATTTTTGGAGTTTTGTGTGAAATGATCAATGATTTGATTTTTGCTTCATTCTCTTTTGTGTTTTTTCCTTGCAAGCAAATTAAATGAAGATAATAATACCAAAGAATTTGTGATTGCAATCATTTTCAGGAAGAAACTGAGTATTATCTGATAGAATTGCAGGGGTGCCAATACTTTTGGCCACCACTGTAATAAGTGAGCTGTCATTTATTCATAAGACGTTCTATTCTTCAGAGCTGAGACTGTAAAATAAAAAGTGAAGAATAAAATATCTGATGACTGTTCTTTCACTGTGAGTAAGAAACAGATAATAAAATTAAAGGAAAAATAACTGAGGGGAGAACCCTGCAGGTTTATTGTCCTTCTATAGCTGTATGGTGGCAGGATGGTGACACTGCTGGAGTCCTGGTGAGGATCTGCATGATATTCATTTCTGTTGACTTTTTATTGCCAACATATTCTGCAGTGATGTACATATAGTCCCTGCCCACAATGCGGTACACATGAGGGACAATTTCATATTAAGCCAAGTAACCTATGATGTCAAGGTCTCATATTTACAAGGTGCTTATTGGCAATCTGAGCCGGCGAATGGCTCTGTGTCCGTATATTCGCTATATACTGCCCGCAATATCTTGTAGAAAGCTCACAGTGACTAAAATGTATAAATAGTTCTCTTTGGAGAATTTAATTAGATCCATTGATACCTTACCTTATAATGAGGACTTAAAGGGCTTTTACAACTAGGTAAAACAAGCTTAACGGGACTGTTCAGGACTTATATATTAATGACCGATTTTAGGATAAGTCATCAACAGGGTGGGACTGGGCTGGCGGGGTACCCTTCTGCAGAGGAGAGGGGGAGAAGAGAATGAAAAAATAAAAAAACCTGCGGTTTTAAGGGGCACGGGCCCTTTAAAAGCGCAGGCACAGTGTATGCAGGGACGCGCGCACGCGGCGTTCATTACCTGAACCGCCGCGACACACGTCCCAGTGAAGCAGCTGAAGCTGCGCGTCTCCCTTCCCCGGCCGGCGTATGACGTCACCGGAGAAGGAGGACACCGCTTGGGAGAGCAGGAAGGTAAGAGGTGTCTGTGTGTGTGTCTGTGTGTATATGAGTGGATGCAGAATGGGATGGGCCCCTGGCTGGACACACAAGGGGGGGCCCGGCTAGACACACAAGGGGGGACCCTGGCTGGACACACAAGGGGGGGCCCGGATGGACACAAGGGGGGCCTTGCTGGACACACAAGGGGGAGCCCTGGCTGGACACACAAGGGGGAGCCCTGGCTGGACACACAAGGGGAAGCCCTGGCTGGATACACAAGGGGGAGCCCTGACTGGACACACAAGGGGGAGCCCTGACTGGACACACAAGAGGGAACCCTGGCTGGACACACAAGGGGGAGCCCTGGCTGGACACACAAGGGGGAGCCCTGGCTGGACACACAAGGGGGAGCCCTGACTGGACACACAAGGGGGAGCCCTGGCTGGACACACAAGGGGGGAGCTGGATGGACACACAAGGGGGAACCCTGGCTGGACCCACAAGTGGGAGCCCTGGCTGGACACACAAGGGGAAGCCCTGACTGGACACACAAGAGGGAACCCTGGCTGGACACACAAGGGGGAACACTGGCTGGACACACAAGGGTGAGAGCCTGGCTGGACACACAAAGGGGAACCCTGGCTGGACACACAAGGGGGGGAGCCTGGCTGGACACATAAGGGGGAGCCTGGCTGGACACATGGGAAAGGGTGGGCAGGATGGCTATATGGTGGGGCAGGCTGGACACATGGAGGCCAGGATGGATATGTGAGGGGGATGGATATATGGGGGGGCCGGATATATGGGGGGCGGGGCAGGCTGGACACATGATGGCCAGGATGGATATGTGGGGGGCAGGCTGGACACATGGGGGGCTAGGATAGATATGTGGAGGGGCAGGCTCGATACACGTGGGCTAGGATAAATATATGGAGGGGCCACGCTGGACATATGGGGGCCAGTATGGATATATGGGGGGGTGTCAGGATGGATATATGCAGGGGGGAAGGGCAGGATGGATATATGAGGGGGCAGGCTGGACACATGGAGGCCAGGATGGATATATGGGGGGCAGGCTGGAAACATGGAGGCCAGGATGGATATATTTTGGGGGGCAGGCTGGACACATGGAGGCCAGGAAGGATATGTAGGGGGGGCATGCTGGACACATGGAGGCCAGGATGGATATATGGGGGGCAGGCTTGACACATGGGGCTTTAGGACAGATATATGGGAGGGGGCAGGCTGGACACATGGAGGCCAGGACAGATATATGGGGGGGCAGGCTGGAAACATGGAGGCCAGGATGGATATATGGGGGGGCAGGCTGGACACATGGAGGCCAGGATGGATATATGGGGGGAACAGGAGGGCCACATGGGGGACTAGGATGGGTATATGGGAGGGGGCAGGCTCGATACACGTGGGCTAGGATAAATATATGGAGGGGTCACACTGGACATATGGGGGCCAGAAGGGATATATGGGGGGTGTCAGGATGGATATATGCAGGGAAGGGGGGGCCAGGATGGATATATGGGGGTGCCAGGCTGAACAAGGGACTTAATTACTGTTTGGGGCCAGATTGAGGAACATACTTTATTAGTTTATGGTGGCCAGTGAGGAACATTATTATTTTAGAGTCCAATTAGAGACATTATTACTTCTGTAATATAATTTACTTTTTAGGAAATTGTTTTCCATGGGATAGGACAAAAGCGGGCTCCTGTTACTGTGCAGGGCGGCACTATATCGCTTTTTTTCTTCAACTGGTGTAGTGTAGAAGTCGGGGGGTGGAGTGGGAATATTCCCTAGAAGAGATCAGTTATTGATAACTGTGTGTTATTTTCTGCAGAGATGATTCCTGGCTGGAAGAAGTGATGGCCGTCTGTGCCAGATGAAGAAGAAAAGCGAAGATGAAGGACTTCACCTAGAGACGTCACTGGTGAGTCAGTGTATTACATGTGACTCGCCCCCTGGGCCGTGGGGCACTCGGATCCGGGCAATAGGGAGACGATGGGGGTAGTAGTGGCGACCCGGTTCCGTGGCTCAGGGTGGTCAGGCCAATGGTAGTCTGCTATGTTCTGCTGATAATGTCCGACTACGCCACCCGTGGATTGCGGTTATTAGGAACCGCCGCTGCATGCAGACCGCTGGGGCTGATGAGGTGTGCAGCTAGGGTAGTGTGACTCTCCACGGGAAGAGTGCGGCCCCAGGGCAGTATAATGGATGTTGGGAGTGATGGTAGTGGTAGTCCCAGTGCTGATAGTGCTGGAGGAGCAAGGAGCACACAGACAACAGGTTGCAGTCCAGGGTCTTTACTAAACAGGTAAACTGACCCACAAACAGTCCCGGCTAGGAGGGGACCTGGATGTCTGAGAGCAATGGGGAAATTGGCCCTGGTCAGGGTGAGGGTGTAGGCCTACCGTGCTTTCTGCGCTCCTTCTGGCTATCTCCTCCTGATAGGGTAACAGCCCACGTTTCCGAGCTTTCCGTGTTTTCTCGCCTGTATGGCCTGCGACGTGGGTTCCTTTCTGCTCCCAGCCTTGTATGGCTTTACTGGTCCCTTCTGTTGTGGCAGGGCCTCCAGGCTTCTTAGGCCAAGGAATATACAGTCCCTTGCGGACTGGTTCTCTGCTGGGGGATGTGGAATCCTTCCAGCCTCAGACACCAAAGTCTGGTAGATTAAGTCTGTTATCTGCCAAGACAGGCTTGCTTCGCCTCTTGTCTCTGGCTTGTGGCTCTCCTCCTGCCACACTTCCTCTTAGGTGCAGTGCAACTGTCTGTCCCTGCTCTGCTGAGACACGTCTCAGTCCTGAGACAGGTCATCTGGGTTCTCTCTAACCCTGCCCCCAGCACCAGCTTTTATAGGGGCAGCCTGCTCCCCCTACTGGCCTGAGACAGGAGGCATTGCATGCTAATGTTCCCCTGACTAGAGAACCTCCCCCCTGCTCTCAGACACAGCTTTAATTACACTTGTGGCATCCAGGCCAGGGTGACACATTCCCCCCTAGTGAAATTTAGTACTCCGGGACTAAACAGTAAACAAAGACAATATGCATAACAATAAAACATTAATAGACAGACGACGCACAAATTGAGTTCTTAAGGTCACAGTGTGGCCTGTGACCGGGGTCCATATCACCAGCACAACGGGGAGCCTTAACCAGGTGGGGGTCTGTCCTACCCCAAGTCCTTCACAGTCTTAGTTCATTCCTGGGTTAGGCTCTGAACGCAGTCCATACAAGGTCCCGGTTATAAAAAGTCCATAACCTGTGAGTCCTTACGGTAGCTGCAAGAAACTGAAACAGAGTATTACCAAACATACATGTAACTTTGCAAACAATTCAACATTTGGCAACAGGGTTATTTACAATTTTAGTACACTCTATATTCTCCAGCGAGCGGGTATCTGTCCCTTTGTGCTCCTGGTTGACCTACGTAGCCCACTGTCTGGTGGTGGACTGACTTGGCTTTCCCCACTAGCGTTAGGGGTGCAGCTACCAGCTGGGTGTACAGGTAGGGCAGGCAGCTGTCTGCGGGTCCTTTGGCTTACCGCAGGCATGGCAGGCTCACTGTCAGCAGAGGGTTGACTCTCCTGGGCTGCTGGTACAGGCTCTTCTGCCTCTGGAACTGCTTGCTCCTCTTCACCTTCCGGCTCTGGTGTTGGTTGTTGCTGTGCCGGTTGCAGGAAATGCAGGACAGGTACCACTATGGCATCATTTATGCAAGTCCAGGACTGAGGAAACTCTCCGAGAACGGTGCTGATCATTTCTTCCTTGTCCTCTGCGGGTTCAAGGTCACTCTGATCCTCTTCTGCACTACGGAGTTGCTCGGGGCACCTTTTGAGATGGTCTCTGGAGACGACACTAGTGGTTTCTCCTCCGTCCTTGGTGATTACGCACACCTTTGGGTTGTCGTGGTCAGACTGCAGTACGGTGTAGGGTTCCCTTTCCCACTGGTCGTCCAACTTATGTAGCCTTCTTTTTCGCTTTAGGACTTGCTCACCAGGTTCTAGGGGACTAGCAGGGTCGTGTTGATTGAAGAGTCTTTCTTGCTTCTCTCTCACCTGGGCCAGGCTCTTCTCCACACTCTCCTGTACCTTCTTGTACTGCAGTTGCCTTTCCGTATCCCAGTCCGCATCCGGGGAGGTGTCCTCAGGTATTAGGACTCCCATCTCCAGGTCTACGGGCAGCTTTCCTGGTCTAGCTCGCATCAGGTAAGCCGGGGTGCAGTTTGTAGCATTCACCGGGATATTGTTGTATAGGTCTATCAGGTCCGGCAGTTTTTCTGGCCACAGGCTGCGTTCCTCCAGGGGCAACGTCTTCAGGAGATCAATGACTATATTGTTCATCTTCTCACACATCCCGTTGGTTTGGGGGTGGTAAGGCGTTGTACGAATCTTCTTACAGCCATAGAGGTTGCAGAACTCCTGGAAGATTTCAGCCTCGAACGCTGGACCCTGGTCTGTCAGGACCTGTTCCGGATACCCGTGTGGACGGCAGAAATATTGCTGGAAGGCTCTGGCCGCTGTTTGGGCTGTCAAGTCCTTTACCGGGACCACCACTAGAAAACGGGAATAGTGGTCCACGATTGTCAGGGCATAGATGTATCCTGACCGGCTGGGAGCCAATTTGACATGGTCCAGAGCTACCAGCTCAAGAGGCTGCGTGGTGATGATGGGCCTCAAGGGTGTCTTCTGGCTGGCACGGTCCTTCCTCCTTAGGTGACAAGGGCCACAGTCTCTGCACCATTTTTCTACAGCTCCTCTCATGCCGACCCAAAAGAATCTTCCTCTTAGTAGGAACTCCAGTTTCTTCCAACCGAAGTGTCCCGCTCTGTCATGGTAAGCCCCCAGGACCATAGCTGCATCCCTCCTTGGGACCACGACTTGCCAGGTCAGCTCGTGCGTCCGGTGGTTGACAATCCTTCTGCACAACTTGCCTTCGTAGAGGAACAGCTTGCTCTTCTCCTTCCATAGCTGCTTGGCTTCCTCTGGGGCATCTGGATCTAAGCGGGCGTCTTCCCGGGTCAGCAGATCTTTCACCAGGCGGACTGCAGGGTCACTATCTTGGGTCTCGGCCCAGCTGTGGTGAGGTAGGGGATTCATCATCACAGTTGTTAGATCCTCCTCCTTCACGCGGTGAGAGTGTTGAGCGGCTCCATACCGGTGAAACGCGGGGAGTTCTACCTCCTCCAGCTCTTCTGGGTCTTCGTCACCTTCAGGTAAGTGAGGAATCCTTGATAGGGCGTCCGCGTTGGAGTTGGTTTTGCCTGCCCGGTACTTGATCACGAAGTCATAGTTGGAGAGACGGGCCATCCACCGCTGTTCCAGGGCACCCAGTCTTGCATTGTCCAGGTGTGTCAACGGGTTGTTGTCCGTGTACACGGTGAACTTTGCGGAGGCCAGGTAATGCTTGAAGCGTTCCGTCACGGCCCACACCACCGCCAAGAATTCTAGCTTGAAGGAGCTGTAATTCTCCGGGTTCCTCTCGGTGGGCCTCAGCTTCCGGCTGGCGTATGCGATCACCCGTTCTCTGCCCTGTT
This sequence comes from Phyllobates terribilis, assembly GCF_046119375.1. Lineage (NCBI taxonomy): Eukaryota > Metazoa > Chordata > Amphibia > Anura > Dendrobatidae > Phyllobates > Phyllobates terribilis. Next base: position 4,514,482 of record NW_027362892.1, read on the forward strand.
GGTTTTGGGACAATACGGCTCCCAGTCCCACATTACTGGCATCTGTGTGGAGAATGAAAGGCTGGCCATAATCAGGGTAGGCCAGGATCTCATCCCCTGTGAGGGCCATCTTTAGCTGGCGGAAGGACTCCTCTTCCGGTTTATCCCACTTGAAGGGCGGCTTTTGCCTCCTGGACTTAGACTGTCCGATCAGGAGGTCCTGCATAGGAGCTGCCATCTTGGTGAACCCGGGGATGAATCTTCGGTAGTAGCCTACCAACCCGAGAAACTGCCTCACCTCTTTGATGTTCGAGGGGCTTGGCCAGCTCTTGATTGCCGTGACCTTGTCATGGTCGGGGGCCACTCCTTCCGCGCTTACCACGTGCCCTAGGTACTGGACCTTTGGTTTCAGCAGGTGACACTTCGATGGTTTCACCTTCAGGCCATAGCCTGCCAGGGCTTCGAACACCTCGGCCAGGTGCTTCAGATGGTCCTCGTAGGTCTTCGAATAGACGATCACGTCGTCCAGGTAAACGAGGACCGTCTCGAAGTTTCGGTGCCCTAGACAGCATTCCATCAGCCGCTGGAAGGTCCCTGGTGCGTTGCAGAGCCCGAAAGGCATGCAGTTGAATTCGCTCAGTCCCATCGGGGTGGTGAAGGCGGTCTTCTCCTTGTCAGCCTCTGCCACAGGAACCTGCCAGTACCCGCTAGTAAGGTCCAAAGTAGAAAAGAAGTTAGCTGATTTTAGTGCGGCTAAAGACTCCTCTATTCTAGGCAGCGGATATGCGTCTTTGTGAGTGATACAGTTGATTTGTCTATAGTCGACGCACATTCTCATGGTGCCGTCTTTCTTTTTGACCAGAACCAAGGGGGCTGCCCAGGGGCTACAGCTGTCTCTAATAACCCCAGCTTCTTTCATCTCTCTTAGCATGCCCCTTGCGTTCTGATAATGTGCAGGGGGTACAGGTCTGTGCCTCTCTTTTATCGGTGGGTGGCTCCCTGTGGGGATGTGGTGTTCTATCCCCTTTACTCTGCCGAAGTCTAGCGGGTGCTTACTAAAGACTCTCTCGTACTCCTGTACCACCCGGTAGACTCCTTGTTTTTGGTGCAGGGGAGTGGAGTCAGCACCCACGTGGAGTTTCTGGCACCAGTCCTCCTTTTGTTTCTGGGAGCCATTACCCTCCGCCTGAGGAGATGGAGGCAAGGGTTCCACGGCCCTGATAGCTTTGTGTTCGACCACAAACAGCTTGGCGAGTGTAGCGTACCTGGGTAAGTGTACCTCCCTCTCCCCAATGTTGAGGATGCGGACGGGCACCCTCCCATGACGGACATCAACCACCCCCCGGGCTGTCAAAATGGTGGGCCTGCTGTCTGAGTACACGGGTTCTACCATGGCTTGGTAGTCTCTACCTCTCAACCCGATTGCAGTCCGACACCAGATCATCATTTCACTTTTGGGAGGCATGGAAATGGGGAATGGGTCACTCAGTCTTACGCTACCGATCTCACCACCAGACAGTTCTACCTGCTGCCGTCTCATCAGGGCCTTTATCTCCTTGTTGAGAACTCTCTGTTGGCTGGAACTAGCATTCACCGCCACCTGTTGTAAGATTACAATTACCTCTGAAAGACAATTTTCAATTACATTAGTACCCACAGTTATTTTAGGGTGACTTTCACGATGGTCAATGTCCACAATAATCACTCCCTGTGCCGGTAGTTCAACTTTACCAATCTTAATGGTCATCTCCTTGAACCCCATCTGCGGCACGGGTAAGCCATTACTGGCGATGATGCTCAAGTTACCGTCTGGATACCGTGTGATATCAGCATCAGTCCAATACTGCTTAAAAAGTACATAAGGGATAGTGGTTACTTGTGACCCAGTATCCAGCAAGGCGCTCATGGGGATACCGTCCAGCACCACGGGTAAAACTGGGCGCCCCCCAACGTACTTATTACGCCAATTGTAAGGGCCTGGTGATCTTATGCCTGGGGGTTGGCCCTCTGCCCCAGGTTGGACCCGTTTAAATTACAGTACCTGGAAATGTGTCCGGGCTGGTTGCATCGACGGCAAATGGGCTGTCCATCCTCTGCATAGCGGTCTGTGGGCCTCCCTCGGAACGACGGGATCCTCCTCTGTCGACGCCATGGGACATCCTCCGGACTTGAAGCCAGCTCGATGGGTCTTGACGGGTCCACTTGCAACGCCTGGACGGTCCTGGTCAACGCCGCGACGCTCCTGGTCAGCTCCTGGACTTGTTGGTGCAGATCTTTCGACGGGGCTTGGTTCAGGGCCTGTGCATCAGCCTCCACGGAGTCCATAGAGGAGGGCGCCGCCTCCTGGTGGTAAGTGATAGCAGGGCGCCGGGGGTTTATAGCGCCACTGGTTGCAGATTCACGGAGCACCCTTATGGCCCTGTCCTTAAATTGGGCAAAGGTCAGGTCGAGGTTCTGAAAGAACATGAGGCGCAGTTGGGCCCTGTGGGCGCTAGACAGCAGACCTTCTATGAATTGTTCTGTTAGCAGCTTATCCGTTTCCTGCACACTGCCAGGGTCAGTTTGTTGAATAGCCCTCAAGGCTTCCTGCAGATTTAGGGCATAGTCTCTGATGCTGTCCTGTGCCCGCTGCTTACATCCATATAACCTCATTTTAATCTCAGCGGAGGTACGTGTGTCAAAGGTACCCCGCAGCCGGGCCAGAATACCCTTCACAGTCCTTTTCTCCTCAGTGGGCCATGATTTTACCTCCCGCTGGGCTGCGCCAGTTAACTGCCCTGTTAATATGCTGACCTTCTGTTCCTCTGTCAGGGGGTAAACGTGGAACAAACTGTATAGCCTTTCCTTGAAGTCAGTTAGGGCATGGGGCTCCCCTGAGTATTTGGGCAGCCAGGCCGCTCCAGGGATGTAGTGCAAGGAAAAGGGCATCACCGCTGCTGCAGTTGCGTTGGTGGTAGTGGGCGCCTCTGTGTCCGTCATCTTCCTCCCCCCCTAGTTACGCGTGGCCTACCTTCCGACGATCCTCTTCTGTAGGCCGCGGCTCCGCTGCTGCTGCTATGGACGAGGACCTGGCGTCGCGTCCTGATGACGTCAGCGTCGCTCTCTCTCCCTTCCAGGACCTTGCGCAGCGTCGGTGCGTGGGGCGGAGCTTCGGATCTCGCGCGGTTTTGACGTCCACGCCCCTCTTCTTCCCGCGCGGCGTCCTGAAGATGGCGTCCGATGGCGGGAAGCAGCTGCGGATGGCGGGAAGGCGGCAGAAGATGGCGGGAAACGGTCCAAGATGGCGTCCGATGGCGGGAATCGGCTCCGGATGGCGGGAAAAGACTCCGGACGGCGGGAAACTTTGCCACAGGTAAGTTACAAAAGTCTTTTTCAAGCACGCAGTACCCGGTGGTTGCGGGCAGGAAATCCTGCTGACTACGCCAAAGCTGACTCGCCCCCTGGGCCGTGCGGCACTCGGATCCGGGCAATAGGGAGACGATGGGGGTAGTAGTGGCGACCCGGTTCCGTGGCTCAGGGTGGTCAGGCCAATGGTAGTCTGCTATGTTCTGCTGATAATGTCCGACTACGCCACCCATGGATTGCGGTTATTAGGAACCGCCGCTGCATGCAGACCGCTGGGGCTGATGAGGTGTGCAGCTAGGGTAGTGTGACTCTCCACGGGAAGAGTGCGGCCCCAGGGCAGTATAATGGATGTTGGGAGTGATGGTAGTGGGAGTCCCAGTGCTGATAGTGCTGGAGGAGCAAGGAGCACACAGACAACAGGTTGCAGTCTAGGGTCTTTACTAAACAGGTAAACTGACCCACAAACAGTCCCGGCTAGGAGGGGACCTGGATGTCTGAGAGCAACGGGGAAATTGGCCCTGGTCAGGGTGAGGGTGTAGGCCTACCGTGCTTTCTGCGCTCCTTCTGGCTATCTCCTCCTGATAGGGTAACAGCCCACGTTTCCGAGCTTTCCGTGTTTTCTCGCCTGTATGGCCTGCGACGTGGGTTCCTTTCTGCTCCCAGCCTTGTGTGGCTTTACTGGTCCCTTCTGTTGTGGCAGGGCCTCCAGGCTTCTTAGGCCAAGGAATATACAGTCCCTTGCGGACTGGTTCTCTGCTGGGGGATGTGGAATCCTTCCAGCCTCAGACACCAAACTCTGGTAGATTAAGTCTGTTATCTGCCAAGACAGGCTCTCTTCGCCTCTTGTCTCTGGCTTGTGGCTCTCCTCCTGCCACACTTCCTCTTAGGTGCAGTGCAACTGTCTGTCCCTGCTCTGCTGAGACACGTCTCAGTCCTGAGACAGGTCATCTGGGTTCTCTCTAACCCTGCCCTCAGCACCAGCTTTTATAGGGTCAGCCTGCTCCCCCTACTGGCCTGAGACAGGAGGCATTGCATGCTAATGTTCCCCTGACTAGAGAACCTCCCCCCTGCTCTCAGACACAGCTTCAATTACACTTGTGGCATCCAGGCCAGGGTGACACACATGTACACTTACACTACACACGTGGTCAAAACTGTTGGTACCCCTCGTTTAATGAAAGAAAAACCCACAATGGTCACAGAAATAACTTGAATCTGACAAAAGTAATAATAAATTAAAAATCTATGAAAATGAACAAATGAAAGTCAGACATTGCTTTTCTGCTTCCACAGAATAAAAAAAAATAAATAAACTGATGAAACAGGCCTGGACAGAAATGATGGTTCTTCTTAACTTTATATTTTGCTGAACAACTTTTTGACGCAATCACTGCAATCAAACGACTCCTGTAACTGTCAATGAGACTTCTGCACCTCTCCACAGGTATTTTGGCCACTCCTCATGAGCAAACTGCTCCAGTTGTCTCATGGTTGAAGGTTGCCTTTTCCAGACGGCATGTTTCAGCTCTTTCCAAAGATGCTCAATAGGATTTAGGTCAGGGCTCATAGAAGCCACTTCAGAATAGTCCAATGTTTTCCTCTTAGCCATTGTTGGGTGTTTTTAGCTGTGTGTTTTGGGTCATAATACTGTTGCAAGACCCATGACCTGCGACTGAGACCACGCTTTCTGACACTGGGCAGCACATTTCTCTCTAGAATCCCTTGATAGTCTTGAGATTTCATTGTACCCTGCACAGATTCAAGACACCCTGTGCCAGATGCGGCAGACCAGCCCCAAAACATAAAAGAGACTCCTCCATGTTTCACAGTAGGGACAGTGTTCTTATCTTGATATGCTTCATTTTTCCATCTGTGAACATAGATCTGATGTGCCTTGCCAAAAACTTCCATTTTTGTCTCATCTGTCCATAGGGCATTCTCCTAAAAGCTTTGTGACTTGTGAACATGTAGTTTGGCAAATTCCAGTCTGGCTTTTTTATGATTTTTTTTCAACAATGGTGTACTCCTTGGTCGTCTCCCATGAAGTCCACTTTAGATCAAACAACGACGGATGGTGCGATCTGACACTGATGTTCCTTGAGCTTGAAGTTCACCTTTAATCTCTTTAGAAGTTTTCCTGGGCTCTTTTGTTACCATTCATATTATTCGTCTCTTTGATTTGTTATCAATTTTCCTCCTGCGGCCACGTCCAGGGAGGTTGGCTACAGTCCCATGGATCTTAAATTTCTGAATAATATGTGCAACTGTAGTTACAGGAACATCAAGCTGCTTGGAGATGGTCTTATAACCTTTACCTTTAACATGCTTGTCTATAATTTTCTTTCTAATCTCCTGAGACAACTCTTTCCATTGCTTCCTTTGGTCCATGTTGAGTGTGGTACACACCATGTCACCAAACAGCACAGTGAGTATCTGTAGCCCTATATACAGGCCCACTGACTGATTACAAGATTGTCGACACCTGTGATGCTAATTAGTGGACACAACTTGATTTAACATGTCCCTTTTGTCACATTATTTTCAGGGGTACCATCATTTCTGTCCAGGCCTATTTCAAGAGTTTAATTTTTTTTTAAATTCTGTGGAAGCAGGGTTGAAAAGCAATGTCTGTCTTTCATTTGTTAATTTTCATCGATTTTTAATTTATTATTACTTTTGTCAGATTCAAGTTTTTTCTGTGACCATTGTGGGTTTTTCTTTCATTAAACAAGGGGTACCAACAATTTTGACCACGTGTGTATATAGTATATACAGAGCTCCTGTGTATGTCACTGGTGATCACTGTATTACCTATACACTATATACAGAGCTCCTGTCTATAATGTCACTGGTGATCACTGTGTTACCTGTACACTGACACTATATACAGAGCTCCTGTGTATAATGTTGCTGGTGGTAATAACAGTGTTGTTAGTATTGTGGTTTTGTATTCATGATCAGTATTGTAGTATTTGGTCACCTTGGGGTGGTAATATATGGTCTGGTCATAGTTTGGCCATATTTGTTCCTTGTATGTGGTATTATTCGGTCACTATGTAGTGGTAATATGTGATCTAGTCAAGGTGTGGCGATATTTGTCCCTTTTGTATGTGGTATTATTGGTGTTGATATGTAGCACCCTGAGGATTCGGCTGCTACAGGGGTATTGCACCTCAACCCAGAGGTGTGATATTTCACTCCCGGGTAAGGATGGAGTGTGGAACTGAGCTCAGTAGGCTGCATGCACTACATACATCCCATTTCCGGGGGACAGATCGATGGTACTCCCACTAGATAAATGTGCAGGTACGACAGTGTCTGTCCCTGGCTGGAGTGGGAGGGGGGTGGAACATCCCAGTAGTGTAGGGGCAGATAGGGGGAGCAGTCTGGGTAAAGCTAGGAGCTCATTGGGTGCTGGTCACCTGAGCTCACACATAGAGGGAGTATATAAGGTGGGTACCATCTTAGATCAGGGTCAGTCAGTCTTTTGTAGAGGTTTGGTCAGACAGTCAACAGCCAGTCTTTGTAGAGAAGAAGAGAGCAGAGAGACTCAGCCAGCTCCAAGGTCCAGAGTGAGAGAGAGGAGAAGTGAAGGACCCAGAGGGGGAGAAGAAGGAACCCCAAGAGCCCAAATACAAGCAGAAGGGTGAAGGGTTGGCACAAGGGTACCGGATCCCAAGCTGGTGGAGGCCACTAATCCTCAGCCAGAGACCGGAGGTCGTGGGCAGGATCTGCCACGACCCCCCCACTAAATCCACTGCGAAGGCACACCGAGTATAGGGTCAGGGAACCCAGAGACAAGGGTTTAACCACCAAGAGGCCCGAGGGAGCCGGACATAAGTGGATCCCTGGTGGGGAAGGCCAGAGAAAAGGCACGTCAGAAAGGGAGCTCAGGACCACGCTCCAGAATTACTTGGGGGTTGGCCGAGTCCAGGACCTGGTGGACGCAGCACGGCTCGGGTGGTCACTCAAGGCCAGAGTGACCAATACAACAGCAGTAAGTAAAAACCCTGAACTGCACAGCCCGACTCTGCGTCTTATTACCATCCTCCCTGCACCTCCACAACCACCATCCTCTACACCTGACCCCCTGAGGCTATACCCCTCCCGTTGGGGGTTATACTACCAGAGCTGCACACACACCACCGGCCTCAGCGGACCCTTGTGCAGCGGCGGCCCTTTGACCGCAAATCAACGGGTGGCGTAGTCGACACAAAGAACATTTATAACATCTGTAAAGACTGCCACACTCTGAGCTTGACACCCTGGGCACGGACCGGGTCACCGCCACTCGGAGACTACAACCCCCATCTGATCCGGCTCCGGGTATTCCCCCTAAGAACATGGCCCAGGGGCGCGTCAACTTTGGCGTAGTCGGCAGGATAACGTGCCCGCAACAACCGGGTACTGCGTGCCTGAAGAAAAGTTCACCGTTACCTCAAAAAGAAGTCTCCCGCCGGTTCCGGAGGGTCCCCGCCATCGGACCCCATCACAAGTCGTTTCCCGCCGGTTGTCCGCCATTTGCAGCTTTTTCCCGCCATCCACGGAGTTTCCCGCCACTGGGAGACGATTCCCGCCATTTCCGAAGATTTCCCGCCTTGGAAGAGCGGACGCCATTATGGGCGTGCCAGAGGGTGGCAAGAGGCCACCTCCCATCGTGGGCCAGGTCGAAGAATGGCGCCAAAAGCGGAAACCGCCCCCACCAACAGAGACTGTGATGTTAGAGGTGTCCATCAGCGTGAAAGAACTGCCCCTAGAACTGACAATCACCAAGTTGCCCCGGGACCGCCCTCAATGTGGGAGGAGACAGAACAAAAGAGCGAAGATGGGTGCCGCCTGGAGCAGTCTGGAGAGAGCGCACCCGGAGACAAGAAGTCTGGAGAGGAGTATGGAGAGAACACACCCGGAGATGGAGGGAGAGACAGGCAGCACCGACCCAGTGGTCAGGAGCCTGCTACAAGCCACAACCCCACTAGGCCTAGTGGAGGTCCTGGCGCAGCTCCCCCGAGACCGGGAGTGTGCACAGACCGCGCTGGAGGGCCTCGCACGGAGGATGGCCCAGGTGCAGCGAGAGACGTTGGCGGAGTGGAGCCGAGAGATGGCCCAGCAGACCGAAACCCGTCAGCGGAGCACGCCACCCGAGACGAGGAGACAGACCGCCTCTGAGGATGGTGCAGGAGGAATCAAGGCCGGAGACGGCGCCGAGAAGGGAGCTGAACGGACGGAGGCAGGTAAAGGGGACGTCTCTACCCCGAGCCGGAAAACCGCGTGCCTGCCCCAGCTCCCCGTCGCAGAGCCCGAAGTTCCCCCTGCCGTGCCCGTCGCTGCATCGTCACCGCCGCAGACTAGGCCTCAACCGGAAACCGCGGCTGCAACCCCTGTGACGTCACGCGCTTCGACCCTGAGCGCGGCCAAGCAGGAAATACCATCGGCCTGGTCGCAAGGTCTAGCACACCCGGGCGCCGCAATTCCAACAGCGCCCCCTACCTCCGCGGAGCCACCGGCCTGGTCGCAGGGCCGAGTAACCACGGGCGCCGCCGTTCTTACGGTGCCCTTTACCTTTAGGGTGCCCCAAGCCTGGTCGCAAGGCCTGGTCAACCCGGGCGCCGCTACCACCACTGCGCCCATAACATCTAGAGTGCCGCACCTGGGTGAAGACCTGTTCGCCCAGCATACGTGCCCGGATGGGCAGCCCTTCATATGGCCTCAGGAGTACTACGAACTGGAACTCCAAAGGGCAAGGCCCCTGTGTGAGCCGCTGATTCCGGCTCCGAAGCCCGCTAGGAGGACCCCGCCCCCGCTGGAGGAGGCACAGTTCGAGTGGGACCCCACCGAAGAAGACCTCATGGGGTTCACTCAGGAAACTCGGGCGGCCGCAGCGGAGCGTGCAGAGTGCTGCCGGCAGCAGCTCGAGGTCTTCGAGAGGGAGCGGAGAGAGAGGCGGGTCCGGGAACAGCAAACACAGATAAGAAGCGCGGAGCAGAAGAGCCGGACCAGGAGAGATCCCCGTGCAGCGCATGGTCCCCGTACCACCGGGACTGTGATAAAATTCAATATGCAGCACGGATGGGGCTTTATTAGAGACCATCATACCCCCGGCGACGTCTTTGTCACCCGCAGAGACGTAGAAAGCCATCTGCCGGAGGGACACAGAGGTCGTGACCTGTATGTAGGGGACGAGGTCACCTTCACCCGGCACAAGTGTGCCAAAGGACCCTACGCCCTCCATGTACATCGCCTGACGGAGGAGGAGCTGCGGTGTGAGGAGGAGCAAGAGGACCCGGACGGGTCTGAAACTTACCAACAAGAAAGAGCAGGAGGACGCCGTCATTGAAGTACGGTAGAGAGAGACTGTAAATAGTTACCCGTCGGGGTACCAGAACTGTTGCTGAGTTAAATATGTTCCCCGTTGGGACAAAAGTGTGAACTGTTACCCGTGTGTCCCTATTTCCTAATACCTGGCCGAGGACTGAGAGCGGCCACTTCCCCTTGTATATAGTTGCGCTTCCTAAAGCGCCCCCTACTGGTTTTATAAGGAAACTGTTTTTCCCAAGATTTTCCAGAACAGACTGTCGCACTTTATCCGGTCACAAGTTGCACCGTGGCCGGAGGAGCAAGAATGTTTATGGAAAAAAAAAAAGTTTTATTGATATATATATGATGTTTTATATGTTTCATGAAAAAAAAATTGTATGTTTGATGTTTTTATTCTCTTACAGCCCGAGGACGTGCTGTGATTTACCAGGGGGGAATGTAGCACCCTGAGGATTCGGCTGCTACAGGGGTATTGCACCTCAACCCAGAGGTGTGATATTCCACTCCCGGGTAAGGATGGAGTGTGGAACTGAGCTCAGTAGGCTGCATGCACTACATACATCCCATTTCCGGGGGACAGATCGATGGTACTCCCACTAGATAAATGTGCAGGTACGACAGTGTCTGTCCCTGGCTGGAGTGGGAGGGGGGTGGAACATCCCAGTAGTGTAGGGGCAGATAGGGGGAGCAGTCTGGGTAAAGCTAGGAGCTCATTGGGTGCTGGTCACCTGAGCTCACACATAGAGGGAGTATATAAGGTGGGTACCATCTTAGATCAGGGTCAGTCAGTCTTTTGTAGAGGTTTGGTCAGACAGTCAACAGCCAGTCTTTGTAGAGAAGAAGAGAGCAGAGAGACTCAGCCAGCTCCAAGGCCCAGAGTGAGAGAGAGGAGAAGTGAAGGACCCAGAGGGGGAGAAGAAGGAACCCCAAGAGCCCAAATACAAGCAGAAGGGTGAAGGGTTGGCACAAGGGTACCGGATCCCAAGCTGGTGGAGGCCACTAATCCTCAGCCAGAGACCGGAGGTCGTGGGCAGGATCTGCCACGACCCCCCCACTAAATCCACTGCGAAGGCACACCGAGTATAGGGTCAGGGAACCCAGAGACAAGGGTTTAACCACCAAGAGGCCCGAGGGAGCCGGACATAAGTGGATCCCTGGTGGGGAAGGCCAGAGAAAAGGCACGTCAGAAAGGGAGCTCAGGACCACGCTCCAGAATTACTTGGGGGTTGGCCGAGTCCAGGACCTGGTGGAAGCAGCACGGCTCGGGTGGTCACTCAAGGCCAGAGTGACCAATACAACAGCAGTAAGTAAAAACCCTGAACTGCACAGCCCGACTCTGCGTCTTATTACCATCCTCCCTGCACCTCCACAACCACCATCCTCTACACCTGACCCCCTGAGGCTATACCCCTCCCGTTGGGGGTTATACTACCAGAGCTGCACACACACCACCGGCCTCAGCGGACCCTTGTGCAGCGGCGGCCCTTTGACCGCAAATCAACGGGTGGCGTAGTCGACACAAAGAACATTTATAACATCTGTAAAGACTGCCACACTCTGAGCTTGACACCCTGGGCACGGACCGGGTCACCGCCACTCGGAGACTACAACCCCCATCTGATCCGGCTCCGGGTATTCCCCCTAAGAACATGGCCCAGGGGGCGCGTCAGATATAGTGGACTGTGTTGTGTATGGCGGTCATTTTATTCTCGCTGATCTTAACTAGGAAAAGATTTTTTTCCATTAGGCCACAGCCCCACCATCAGTATTTGGTCAGTATTTTTCTCAGGAGTGGCTGCCGAAACCAGGAATGGTTGATTAATGCAGAATTGGTGACTTGTTTCTATTATACCTTTTCTCTGATTGTTCATCACCTGTTTTGGCTCCCACTCCTGAGAAAAAATACTGACTGGACACTGACCAAATACTGATAGTAGGGCCGTGGCCTTAGCGATTAAATACTTGGACCAGAGCGGCAGAGATGCACTTACAGGGGTTCTCCGGTGAAAACAAGTAATCACCTCTCCACAGGATCATTGATAATATTGATTGGTGGGGGTCTGACTGCTTGCACACACCGGCAGAATGTGGAGCTTTTCTCCCCATTAGACTGGAGCGGCATGTGAGATGCGACCACTGATCCATTCATTCTCTCAGTGGCTGTGAGCGCTGCTCTTTTTTGCAAGTCTCTAAGAGAATGAATAGAGCTGCGGTCAGACGTCCCACCTGCCGCAGCATTTTAAAATAGGGATAAGTGTTCTGTCAGGGATAAAACTTCCCCATTCTTCCGATAGGTGCGTTTTCCAATGTTCGGACACAAATGCTCAATAAGTGATCACCTATCCTGTAGAGCCCATGGATCGTTGATAACTTGTTTTAACTAGTGTTGAGCGAGTATGTTCTGTCCGAGTATGCTCGGGCCGAGCGCCGAGTATTTACAGCTGCTCGGTGATATGGTTGAATCGCTCCCGTGTGCATGATTTGCAACTGTTTGACAGCTTTAACCCCTTAACGACATGTCACGTATTAGTACGCGCATGTCGTTATCCTCCGGTTCAGTGAGGGCTCCGGCGCTGAGCCCGCACTGAACCAAGCACATGTCAGCTGATTATTACAGCTGACATGTGCCCGCAACAGGCGCGGGTGGAATCGCGATCCACCAGCGGCTGTTAACATATTAAATGCCGCTGTCAATCTCCGACAGCGGCATTTAATGCGCGCTTCCTGGAAGCGCGTCACTTACCCCGCCCATCGGCGACCCCGTCACATGATCGCGGGTCGGCGATGTGTGGTCATGACAACCCTGGGTCTACAGCAGACACCAGTGGTTGTAATGATCCTGTCGCTATGAGCGCCATCTAGTGGTCGGCGCTCATAGGACAGGACCATTTCTGCTGCATACAGGGGAACTGCTGGTCCCCTGTATGTAGCAGAGGCGATCGGACAGTTGCTGCTTCAAGTCTCCTATGGAGACTACAGAAGCAAGCAAAAAGTGAAAAAAAAAAGTTTTAAAAAATATGAAAAAAAATAAAAAAATGTAAAAGTTTAATTCACCCCCTAAAATCATAAAATAAACCCCACATACACATATTTGGTATTTCTATCAATATAAAAATAGAATTAATGCGATCGGTAAATGGCGTAATGAGAAAAAAATTCTAAACGCCAGAATTACGTTTTTTGGTCACCGTAAAATTGCAATAAAATGCAATAACGGGCGATCAAAACATCGGATCTACCCCAAAATAGCATCTATAAAAACTTCAACTCATTTCACAAAAAATAAGCCCTCACCCTGCCCCAGATCCCGAAAAATGGAGACGCTACGGGTCTCGGAAAATGGCACCATTTTTTTTACCAAACTTTGGAATTTTTTTTCATCACTTAAATAAAAAAGAACCTATACATGTTTGGTGTCTACGAACTCGTAATGACCTGGAGAATAATAATGGCAGGTCAGTTTTAGCATTCAGTGAACGTGGTAAAAAAAAAAAAAAAAACCTCAGTGGTATTGCACTTTTTTTGCAATTTCACGGCGCTTGGAATTTTTTTCCCGTTTTCCCGTACACGGCATGGTAAAACTAGTAATGGCGTTAAAAAGTACAACTCGTCCCGCAAAAAATAAGCCCTAACATGGCCATATTGACTAAAAAATAAAAACGCTATGGCTCTGGGAACAAGTGGAGCAAAAAGCGAAAATGCAAAAACGGAAAATGCTCCGCGGCTTAAGGGGTTAATACATGTGAGGAATGTCTATTTCTTACACATTCCTCACATGTATTAAAACCGTCAAACAGTCGCAAATCATGCACATGGGAGCGATTCAACCATATCACCGAGCAGCTATAAATACTCGGAGCTCGGCCCGAGCATACTCGCCGAAAGGGTTAACAGAACATACTCGCTCAACACTAGTTTTAACCAAAGAAGCCCTTTAATGCAAACATGTCCATCCCAGTTAGAGTGTCGCCCAGTAGATGTGCAGGAGCCGCCAGTCAATGCTCCACTATAACAGGGAGAGCGGATAACAGATATTTGCATCTTGCTGTAGGTGGGCCCCTAGAGTTAATTTCCCCTGTGGGCCCCAGACACCGCAGTCCGACCCTGGTCATCAATATCAGATCAGTGAGGTTCCAACACACGGCCCCCTCACCAATAAGACAGCAGCTGGAAATACTCAGCGTAGAGCCCAAACAGCACAGCGCTGTACACTGTGTAGTGGCCGATCTTGGTACTGCAGCTCCTATTGAAATGATTGTGATCTGAGCTGTAGTACCCGAAACCAGCCATTGCACAGTGTGCGGAGCTGTGCTATTCCAGCTCTTAACACTGTGTACATCATCTTGCAGAAGTAGCTGATGTCTGGGGATTTCAGTTGTCAGACCCCCACTAATCACTGTATGAGTTCTGCTCTACTCCTTTATTAAAGGGGTGGTCTTGTGTTCCTCTCATCAGAAGCTGAAGATTTACAGTTCTGGCCGGTGGCTTGGCTGAGCCGCTTGTCTGAATTGTGCCCTCTTGCATTCTGCGGGCAGAGGCGGCTTTGCCTCTGCAGAATGGGACAGGCACAGGGGCGCTGAAGTCCACCAGTCTGCAAGTGAGCGCTTCTTGCCAAGGAGACCAGCCACTTCTCAGGTGGTCAGTAACCATAGCAATGAGCTGTACACTGCAGAATTAAAAATCTTTTCCTTCTTGAGAACAGAGAAGATTTTGAATAAGAAGGAAATTGCAAAGTTTCTTGTTTTTACAAGCTCTTTGCAATCTTAGCCTTTTAATACATTCATTTTATTTAGTTATATATTTATTTTACTCTCTTATATAGCGCCGTTAGATTTTGTAGCACCTTACAGACATTATCATCACTGTCCCCATTGGGGCTCACAATATGAATTCCCTATCAGTATGTCTTTGGAGTGTGGGAGGAAACCGGAGAACCCGGAGGAAACCCACACAAACACGGGGAGAACATACAAACTCCTTGCAGATGTTGTCCTTGCTATTATATGAACCCAGCCCCACAGCGTTAATCATTGACCCACCATGTTGCCCACATTCCTCGGCTTTTTTAAGATTTTCTGCAATGAATAAGAACACTGAAGAAAATCTAGATTGATCAACATTTCCTATCACAAATGCAGTTGCTGCAAAACTTGTCCATAGTCCTGTTCCCAGCTGAAAATTGGATACAATTGTATCTTGTGTAGACAATGCTCTGTGAGCTAAATAGCCGGGATCCACTGCTACAAGGCAGGAAACAGACAGATTCTGCTGATGGGTTCTGCTCCCAGAGCATTATTCAGCCTGGACATCTCAGCTCAGAGCAAAACCAGCTATAAGGCTGTGTGCACACCTAGCAGATTTGATGCAGATTTACATGCGTTTTTTCTGCTAGAGAGAAGCGTTTTCACATGCATTTTTTCAAGCAATTTTCCAAGCGATTTTGAGCATCACTTGGAAAAGTGCTTGACAAGTTGATCACACAATATAAATCGATGCAACCGACATGGATCTATAATGTGTGAACAACTTAGATGCTTTAAATGCAGCATCTATAGTAAAAAAAAGAATCAAAACGTTAATAAATAAAAAAAAACAACTGTATATTCACCTCTCCGGCGGCCCCCGGTCTGCTCTCCGGTCTCCTCCGGTCTGCTCCCGGCCGCGTCTTCTCTCTTCAGCGTCCCGCAGTGTACGGTCAGGACCTGCGGTGACGTCATTTAGTCAGCTGATGGCCACGCGACCATCACCTGATGCCGACGTCAGCGGTCATGCGACCATCACCTGACTAAATGACGTCAGCGCAGGTCCTGACAGTACAGACAGCAGACCGGAGAGCAGACCGGGGGCCGCCGGAGAGGTGAATATACAGGTTTTGTTTATTTTTAACTTTTTTATTTCTTTTTTTCACCGCGTGGTAGCCGGGATGAAGAGGAGTTGTAGTCTCGTCTTCCTCCCAGATACCACACGCATCGCGAATAAGCTTCAGCGTAATCGCAGTAGAAATGGTCATGCTGCGTTTTGCAAAGTAATGCGAATTCGGCGCGCAAATTAGCGCATCATGTGCACAGCACATCCGAATTCACATGGCTTTGCATGGCAGACTGTTTTACAAGCGTTTTCGCGGCTGTAAAAACGCCGCAAAAACGCTACAAAAACGCTACGTGGGCACATAGCCTAAGGCTGTGTGCCCACGACGCGTATTTTAAGCGTTTCCGCATGGCAAAAACGCTGCAGAAACGCTTAAAGACGCATGTTAGAAGGTCTGCCATGTTCCCCAATGATAGTCCGCATGTGCTGTGCACATGCTGCGGAAATTTCCGCTGCGGATTATCATTGCGGAAAAAAACGCAGCACTACCAATTATTTTGCGGAAGCGCAGCGTTTTCCTGGCCATTGACTTGCATTGGAACGCATGGATTCCGCTTCACTAGATAAGCACATGCGGAATACATGCGTTCAATGTGCGGATGGTACCCGGGTGTGGAGGATGGGAGACTCTCCTCCGGACCCGGGTACCATAGAACCTGTCAAAATAAAGAATAAAATAAAAAATAAATGTTATATTTACCTTCTGACGGCCCCCGCTGCGCTCGTCCTCCCATGTCGGCAGCTCGCGATGGACTGAAGGACCAGCGCTGACGTCATAGTCATGTGACGGCAGGTCCTTCAGTGTACTGCGATCTGCCGGCAGCCAGGACGGAGCGAAGCGAGACTGCGGGGGCCATCGGAAGGTAAGTATAGATTTATTTTTTTATTTTTAACCAGTCGTTGGGGTCACACTATATAAATCCATGCCGTTTTCATGGATTTCTATAGTGTGACCAAGTTGACAAGCACTTTCCAAGTGATGCTAAAATCGCTTGTAAAGCGCTTGTCAACCCGCATGCGGAAATGCATGTGAAGAACGCTCCACTTCTGCATGTCCCTGGCAGGAAAAACGCATGTACAATCCGCATATACAATCCGCATGTACAATCCGCGTGTACAATCCGCATATACAATCCGCATGTACAATCCGCATGTACAATCCGCATGTACGATCCGCATGTACGATCCGCATGTACAATCCGCATGTACAATCCGCATATACAATCCGCATGTACAATCCGCGTGTACAATCCGCATGTACAATCCGCGTGTACAATCCGCATATACAATCCGCATGTACAATCCGCATATACAATCCGCATATACAATCCGCATGTACAATCCGCGTGTACAATCCGCATATACAATCCGCATGTACAATCCGCATGTACAATCCGCGTGTACAATCCGCGTGTACAATCCGCATATACAATCCGCATGTACAATCCGCGTGTACAATCCGCATATACAATCCGCATGTACAATCCGCGTGTACAATCCGCATATACAATCCGCATGTACAATCCGCGTGTACAATCCGCGTGTACAATCCGTATGTACAATCCGCATGTACAATCCGCATGTACAATCCGCATGTACAATCCGCATGCGTTTTTTCTGCCAGCGAGATGCAGAAACGCTCAGGAAAAATCCGGAGCATTTCTGCATCGTGGGCACATAGCCTAAGTCTCTGCATTTTTCTGCTTACACATCAGTACATTTCTGAACACATTCAGCAAAAATTGCAGTACATTTGTTAAAATTGGGCATATAGCATACTATAGGTGCTTCTCATAAAATTAGAATATCATCAAAAAGTTAATTTATTTCAGTTCTTCAATACAAATAGTAAAACTCATATTATATAGAGTCATTACAGACAGAGTGATCTATTTCAAGTGTTTATTTCTGTTAATGTTATTATCTCAGTAAATTAGAATACTTTATAACACCAGCTTGAAAAATGTTTTTAAAATCTGAAATGTTGTCCTACTGAAATGTATGTTCAGTAAATGCCCTCAATACTTGGTCGGGGCTCCTTTTGCATCAATTACTGCATCAATGCGGCAATGTGGCATGGAGGCGATCAGCCTGTGACACTGCTGAGGGGTTATGGAAGCCCAGGTGGCTTTGATAGAAGCCTTCAGCTCGTCTGCATTGTTGGGTCTGGTGTCTCTCATCTTCCTCTTGACAATACCCCATAGATTCTCTATAATAGATTCTCTATGGGGTTAAGGTCAGGTGAGTTTGCTGCCAATCAAGCACAGTGATACTGTTGTGTAAACCAGGTATTGGTACTTTTGGCAGTGTGGACAGGGGCCAAGTCCTGCTGGAAAATGACATTTCCATCTCCAAAAAGCTTGTGGGCAGAGGGAAGCATGAAGGGCTCTACAATGTCCTGGTAGACGGGTGCGCTGACTTTGGTCTTGATAAAACACAGTGGACCTACACCAGCAGATGACATGGCTCCCCAAACCATCACCGATTGTGGAAACTTCACACGAGACCTCAAGCAGCTTGGATTGTGGCCTCTCCACTCTTCCTCCAGACTCTGGGACCTTGATTTCCAAATTAAATGCAAAATTTACTTTCATCGGAAAACAACACCTTGGACCACTGAGCAACAGTCCAGGTGTTTTTCTCCTTGGCCCAGGTAAGATGCTTCTGGCGTTGTCTATTGGTGATGAGTGGCTCGACACAAGGAATGTGACACTTGTAGCCCATGTCCTGGATACGTCTGTGTGTGGTGGCTCTTGAAGCAATGACTCCAGCAGCAGTCCACTCCTTGTGAATCTTCCCCAAATGTTTGAATGGCCTTTCCTTAACAATCTTTTCAAGGCTGCGGTTATCCCGGTTGCTTGTGCACCTCTTCCTACCACACTTTTTCTTTCCACTCAACTTTCCATAAATATGCTTGGATACAGCACTCTGTTAACAGCCAGCTTCTTTAGCAATGACCTTTTGTGGTTTACACTCCTTGTGGAGTGTGTCAATGACTGCCTTCTGGACATCTGTCAAGTCATCAGTCTTCCCCATGATTGTGGAGCCTACTGAAACAGACAAAGGGACCTTTTTAAATGCGTAAGAAGCCTTTGCAGGTATTTTTTGTTAATTATTCTAATTTACTGAGATAATGACTTTGTGTTTTCATTGGCTGTAAGCCATCATTATCAACATTAACAGAAATAAACACTTGAAATAGATCACTCTGTAATGACTCTGTATAATATATGAGTTTCACTTTTTGGATTGAAGAACTGAAATAAATAAACTTTTTGACGATATTCTAATTTTGTGAGAAGCACCTGTATGTTTGATGCATCTCATTAGCTAAGCTCAACCTCTTCCTTGCTTCACCTCAATTTGAGCCATAAATTGTGATATTTCATTTTGGTGCATTTTATGACTCCTCTTTGTCACACTTTTCTCATAACTATTTTTTTTATAACTGAGGGAAAATAACAAAATCTTATTTGTTGTACTCAAGTTTTCACAGAAACATCTGATAAAGTGTTGACTTATTTTTCTGAGTTAAACTCTTCCTTTTGGCCCTCTATATATTTGAGTTTGACAGCCCTGATGTAGATGGATGATGATGTGGCAAGAAGGGGCAGAGGGGCAGAGCCTCCTGGCTCTCAGCTTCGCTCTCCACTGCTCACAGGAGACAGCAGTTACTTCACAAATGTAACTGATAGAAAAGATGTCACGTAAGAGGGGGTCAGGGGAGCGATGTGCTGCAGGAAGAGGAGGATTAGGCAGGGAGCGCTGTGCTGCAGGAAGAGGAGGATTAGGCAGGGGAGTGATGTAATGCAGGAGGGGGAGGCTTAGGCAGGGAAGCGATGTGCTGCAGGAAGAGGTGGCTTATGCAGGGGAGTGATGTAATGCAATAGGAGAGGATTAGGCAGGGAGCGATGTGCTGCAGGAAGTGCAGGATTTGGCAGTGGGCGATGTGGTGCAAGAGGGGATTTGGCAGTGGGTGATGTGGTGCAGGAAGGGGGAGATTTAGAAAGGGCACAATGTGCTGCAAGGAGGGGAGGATTAGACGGGAGCAATGTGCCGCAAGAGGGGGAGGTTTAGACAGGGGAGTGATGTGCTGCAGGAGTGGGAGAATTAAGCGGTGAGAAACATGCTGCAGGACGGGGAGGGTTAGGCAGGGGAGCAATGTGCTGCAGGTGGAAGGAGAATCTGTGACTACAGCCCAGTGTTTAAGGTTTATTGGAGCCTGTCTTTTATATATTTTATTGTTTTTTTTTCTGACAAAACTGCATAACATCTGACATGAAGTCCGCTTAGCAGTCACTGTCCCTGTAGATTGTTACTATCCAGGTTCACCGCGGTCTCTTTTTGTTTTTAGTGCCAATCTGACAGCAGTGAAGGTTCCGCTGATAATGGCGGTCGGGTTCCGAATAGAATGTTCATGTCTGTTCTCATTGTAGTAACATCACGGAACATGCTAATTTCTTCTGACCACACCCGATGACTGAATAAAGGCGCCTCACCCACTTGTCTATGTCATCACTTTGTGGTGTCACATTGATCTAAGGGGATAAAAAAACGCTCCTGGCAGCTTTACAGTCGTCCCTTCGTGTTAAAGGAGCAGGATGATAGAGCCGCACCATGCCAGCCAGAAGAAAAGAAAGTGGAGCCCTTCAAGATGATGAAGCAAGAAAGCAGACTGTGGAAGGCCATCCAGGACCAAGAGCATCATGAGGGCCTGGTAACGTATACTACACAACTGTTCTGTATATGCTCATGCCATGTACACCTATGGTGGCCGATTCATCAAGGCTGGTGGATTTCTATACCAGCATTCATGAAGCGCCTATTGGAGGAACGTGCACCAAATTCATTAAAAAGACTAAACCTCTTAATGAACTTGACTCATCCTTAAAGGGGTTGTTCCCTTTCAATAAATGAATGTCCCTAGCTGCAGGTCATTTAATTAAAAAAAAGAGGTTCCACCATCTCAGAGCTGCAGCAGCTCAGTGCGCTCAGCTGGGCAGTCCGTCTGATTACATTTGTTGGCTGCGGCAGTATTGAGGTGATGTCAGTGCCATACACAATCCCAGGAATGGGTCAGGACAGCACAGTTTGATTCTTTATACCTGCAGCCAGGGTCATTCATTTATTGAAATATCCCCTTAAAGCTGACGTACTACACCTCAAGAAATGTACTCCAGTCAAAAGATGGAGTCAATTTCAGTCCTAATTTACACCACTTTTCCAGCCTAATTTGTAATAAGTTTTCAGGTAAAGCTAAGCCACAAGCGGTCCAGATAAGCTCTGTTCACTATTTAAGAAGTTAAAAGAGTGGGTGTAAAAAGGTCAGAGTATTTAAATGTAAGTTGTGCAGGAATTTACTGAGATTCAAACAGTTGTGCAACAGATTTCCGGTGAAAACTGCTTGATGAAAAATGTTCCTTGAATAATATAACATTTCAGGTTAGTGGTAATAGATTTTATTATGGGACGTTGATCCAGGGAACTAGTCTGATTGCCATATGTGGAGTCGGGAAGGAATTTTTCCCCTAAAATGGGGCAATTAGCATCTGCCTCATGGGGTTTTTGCCTTCCTCTGGATCAACACATTAGCTTTTAGGTTGAACTTGATGGACTTGTGTCTTTCAACCTTAAAACTATGAAACTGTCCCTGTATTGAGGTTCAAAGGTGAAGCCCAGGGTTCATTTGGAACCATCAGAAATGGTGTGTTTTGCGCCCAGTCTGTCCAAGGAAGCCTGTTTGAGCCAACGGCCTCAGAAATATCCTAACATTTAAGAAAGTAGCAATAGTTAGGGTGGCTGAACCATTCTAGCCTTAAGTTTGCCCCTCCAGTCAGCATTTACTATGTAGATGCAATCAAGGCCATGTAATAAGTCTTTATCGCTGTACAGGGCTGTAAGAGTGAAGGCCAGAGTTCTTTTGGAACCTGTAGGATAGACTGGCTTTTGCCAAGTCTTTCCAAAGAAGCTTTTTTGAGCCATAGGCCTCAGACAGGTCCTAACAAGAAAGTGGCATTAGATAGGTTTTTCTTTAGTTAGGATTGATTCAACTACTCAAGCCTCAAGCGCACTCCTCCGGCCAGCAGCTACTCTGTAGATGCAACCCTGGGCCTATGGTAAGTATCTATCCCTGTACAGGGGTGTAATGGTAAAAACCTGGGTTCCCTTGGGATCTGCAGAATGGAGTAGCTTGCACCAAGTCTGTCCGAGGAAGTCTGTTTGAGCCAACAGCCTTAAACAGATCCCAGTATTTAGGAAAAAAAAAAAGCTTCAGTTAGAGTTGAATCAACCACTATAGCCTCAAGCTCGCTCCTCCGGCCAGCAGCTACTCTGTAGATGCAGCCCTGGGCCTATGGTAAGTATCTATCCATGTACAGGCGTGTAATGGTAAAGGCCAGGGTTCCCTTGGGATCTGCAGAATGGAGTAGCTTGCGCCAAGTCTGTCCGAGAAAGCCTTTTTGAGCTGATGGATTTAAACAAATTTCAACATTTAGGAAAAAAGCATTAATCTATTTCAGTTAGAGTTAATTCAATTACTCTAGCATAAAGATCCTAATTCACTTTGTCTAAAGGAAGTTAGTTGGCAAATTTTTATTGTGTGAGCAATGAGGTTATGGAACTCTCTACCACATGAACTTGAAATACTTAATTTTCTAAAAAAAATTCAAGGAGGGCATATGTGTGCCTTTCTTGAATAATGTAAAATTGCAGGTTATCCGTACTAGATTTTGTTATGGGACGTTGATCCAGGGAACTAGTCTGATTGCCATATGTGGAGTCGGGAAGGAATTTTTCCTCTAATATGGGGCAATTAGCATCTGCCTCATGGGGTTTTTGCCTTCCTCTGGATCAACACATTAGCTTTTAGGTTGAACTTGATGGACTTGTGTCTTTCAACCTTAAAACTATGAAACTGTCCATGTATTGAGGTTCAAGGGTGAAGCCCAGGGTTCATTTGGAAACATCAGAAATGGTGTGTTTTGCGCCCAGTCTGTCCAAGGAAGCCTGTTTGAGCCAACGGCCTCAGAAATATCCTAACATTTAAGAAAGTAGCAATAGTTAGGGTTGGCTGAACCATTCTAGCCTTAAGTTTGCCCCTCCAGTCAGCATCTACTATGTAGATGCAATCAAGGCCCTGCAATAAGTCTTTATCGCTGTACAGAGCTGAAAGAGTGAAGGCCAGAGTTCCTTTGGAACCTGTAGGATAGACTGGCTTTTGCCAAGTCTTTCCAAAGAAGCTTTTTTGAGCCATAGGCCTCAGACAGGTCCTAACAAGAAAGTGGCATTAGATAGGTTTTTCTTTAGTTAGCATTCATTCAACTACTCAAGCCTCAAGCGCACTCCTCCGGCCAGCAGCTACTCTGTAGATGCAACCCTGGGCCTATGGTAAGTATCTATCCCTGTACAGGGGTGTAATGGTAAAAAATAGGGTTCCCTTGGGATCTGCAGAATGGAGTAGCTTGCGCCAAGTCTGTCCGAGGAAGTCTGTTTGAGCCAACAGCCTTAAACAGATCCCAGTATTTAGGAAAAAAAAGCTTTAGTTAGAGTTGAATCAACCACTATAGCCTCAAGCTCGCTCCTCCGGCCAGCAGCTACTCTGTAGATGCAGCCCTGGGTCTATGGTAAGTATCTATACCTGTACAGGGGTGTAATGGTAAAGGCCAGGGTTCCCTTGGGATCTGCAGAATGGAGTAGCTTGCGCCAAGTCTGTCCGAGAAAGCCTTTTTGAGCTGATGGATTTAAACAAATTTCAACATTTAGGAAAAAAGCATTAATCTATTTCAGTTAGAGTTAATTCAATTACTCTAGCATAAAGATCCTAATTCACTTTGTCTAAAGGAAGTTAGTTGGCAAATTTTTATTGTGTGAGCAATGAGGTTATGAAACTCTCTACCACATGAAATTGAAATACTTAATTTTCTAAAAAAAATTCAAGGAGGGCATGTGTGTGCCTTTCTTGAATAATATAAAATTGCAGGTGATCCGTACTAGATTTTGTTATGGGACGTTGATCCAGGGAACTAGTCTGATTGCCATATGTGGAGTCGGGAAGGAATTTTTCCCCTAATATGGGGCAATTAGCATCTGCCTCATGGGGTTTTTGCCTTCCTCTGGATCAACACATTAGCTTTTAGGTTGAACTTGATGGACTTGTGTCTTTCAACCTTAAAACTATGAAACGGTCCCTGTATAGAGGTTCAAGGGTGAAGCCCAGGGTTCATTTGGAAACATCAGAAATGGTGTGTTTTGCGCCAAGTCTGTCCAAGGAAGCCTGTTTGAGCCAACGGCCTCAGAAATATCCTAACATTTAAGAAAGTAGCAATAGTTAGGGTTGGCTGAACCATTCTAACCTTAAGTTTGCCCCTCCAGTCAGCATCTACTATGTAGATGCAATCAAGGCCCTGTAATAAGTCTTTATCACTGTACAGGGCTGTAAGAGTGAAGGTCAGAGTTCCTTTGGAACCTGTAGGATAGACTGGCTTTTGCCAAGTGTTTCCAAAGTTGCTTTTTTGAGCCATAGGCCTCAGACAGGTCCTAACAAGAAAGTGTCATTAGATAGGTTTTTCTTTAGTTAGGATTGATTCAACTACTCAAGCCTCAAGCGCACTCCTCCGGCCAGCAGCTACTCTGTAGATGCAACCCTGGGCCTATGGTAAGTATCTATCCCTGTACAGGTGTGTAATGGTAAAAACCAGGGTTCCCTTGGGATCTGCAGAATGGAGTAGCTTGCGCCAAGTCTGTCCGAGGAAGTCTGTTTGAGCCAACAGCCTTAAACAGATCCCAGTATTTAGGAAAAAAAAGCTTTAGTTAGAGTTGAATCAACCACTATAGCCTCAAGCTCGCTCCTCCGGCCAGCAGCTACTCTGTAGATGCAGCCCTGGGCCTATGGTAAGTATCTATCCCTGTACAGGGGTGTAATGGTAAAGGCCAGGGTTCCCTTGGGATCTGCAGAATGGAGTAGCTTGCGCCAAGTCTGTCCGAGAAAGCCTTTTTGAGCTGATGGATTTAAACAAATTTCAACATTTAGGAAAAAAGCATTAATCTATTTCAGTTAGAGTTAATTCAATTACTCTAGCATAAAGATCCTAATTCACTTTGTCTAAAGGAAGTTAGTTGGCAAATTTTTATTGTGTGAGCAATGAGGTTATGAAACTCTCTACCACATGAAATTGAAATACTTAATTTTCTAAAAAAAATTCAAGGAGGGCATGTGTGTGCCTTTCTTGAATAATATAAAATTGCAGGTTATCCGTACTAGATTTTGTTATGGGACGTTGATCCAGGGAACTAGTCTGATTGCCATATGTGGAGTCGGGAAGGAATTTTTCCTCTAATATGGGGCAATTAGCATCTGCCTCATGGGGTTTTTGCCTTCCTCTGGATCAACACATTAGCTTTTAGGTTGAACTTGATGGACTTGTGTCTTTCAACCTTAAAACTATGAAACGGTCCCTGTATAGAGGTTCAAGGGTGAAGCCCAGGGTTCATTTGGAAACATCAGAAATGGTGTGTTTTGCGCCAAGTCTGTCCAAGGAAGCCTGTTTGAGCCATCGGCCTCAGAAATATCCTAACATTTAAGAAAGTAGCAATAGTTAGGGTTGGCTGAACCATTCTAACCTTAAGTTTGCCCCTCCAGTCAGCATCTACTATGTAGATGCAATCAAGGCCCTGTAATAAGTCTTTATCACTGTACAGGGCTGTAAGAGTGAAGGTCAGAGTTCCTTTGGAACCTGTAGGATAGACTGGCTTTTGCCAAGTGTTTCCAAAGTTGCTTTTTTGAGCCATAGGCCTCAGACAGGTCCTAACAAGAAAGTGTCATTAGATAGGTTTTTCTTTAGTTAGGATTGATTCAACTACTCAAGCCTCAAGCGCACTCCTCCGGCCAGCAGCTACTCTGTAGATGCAACCCTGGGCCTATGGTAAGTATCTATCCCTGTACAGGTGTGTAATGGTAAAAACCAGGGTTCCCTTGGGATCTGCAGAATGGAGTAGCTTGCGCCAAGTCTGTCCGAGGAAGTCTGTTTGAGCCAACAGCCTTAAACAGATCCCAGTATTTAGGAAAAAAAAGCTTTAGTTAGAGTTGAATCAACCACTATAGCCTCAAGCTCGCTCCTCCGGCCAGCAGCTACTCTGTAGATGCAACCCTGGGCCTATGGTAAGTATCTATCCCTGTACAGGGGTGTAATGGTAAAGGCCAGGGTTCCCTTGGGATCTGCAGAATGGAGTAGCTTGCGCCAAGTCTGTCCGAGGAAGTCTTTTTGAGCCAATGGCCTTAGACAGAACCCATCATTTAGTAATAAAAAAGCTTTAGTTAGAGTTATAGCCTCAAGCTCGCTCCTCTGGCCAGCAGCTACTCTGTAGATGCAACCCTGAGCATGTGGTAAGTCTCCATTCCTGTAAAGGGGTGTAATGGTAAAGATCAGGGTTCCTTTTGACCTGCTTATGCCAAGTCTGTCAAAGGAAGCCTTTTTGAGCTGATGGCTCTAAACAGATCCTAATGTTTAGGAAAAAAGCTTATGTGTATTTCAGTTAGATTAAAAGTAAAGCCAACAAAAGAGAATTTAACTTTCCCCAAAAAATCAATTATTAATATAGCATTTACCTGCCCAGATCTCAGAACTAATGCACTATTAGGATGTAGCAATCCCATATAATTTTGTGTGCAGTTTTAATACTATGTAATCACCCCCTTCCATTAATTGGTAATATGTGAGTGGTTGTCGCATCAGTATTTTGCACCTGTATTGCTGTCATCGTTATTATATGGTATGATTAGTACTGAGACCTAGGCAGGTAAACACTGTTGCCCTTTTTTCCTGTGTTAATTCTTGAATTTTGGTGGGAATTTAAATTTGTCTTTGCTTTTAATGTTAGTGTAGGGACTCGCAAGTATGAGGACCCTTGACGCGGGTTGCGAGCTTGTGTATTTTGGCCAAAATATTTACTAATACCTCATATATATCATATATATTTTTTGCACGTTATTTTTATTCAGGGTGCAGCCAGACCCATCAATGTTGGCCTTGTAAACTAGGGTGTCTGTCTTCATGGGGTGTACTTAAAAAGTGCTGGGCAGCCCGCCTAATCTAATAGTTTGGGCTTCACTAATAGGCTGTAAGCCAGACATTGTGCACTACCTATGTGTGACCAGTGCCCTATACAAGGCTTATTTGTGTGCAGTTTTAATACTAAGCAATCACCCCCTCCATGAATTGGTAGGTTGTGAGTGGTTGTCTCATCAATATTTTGCACCTGTGTTGCTGACTTCTTCATTATATGGGTTTGCTGCATCCTTGTAATTATTGTTGCTGTATTTGCTGTGTTAATTCTTGAATTTTGGTGGGAACTTTAATTCCTTGTTTTTGTGACTTTGCTTTTAATGTTAGTGTAGGGACTCGTAAGTATGAGGACCCTTGAGCAGGTTGCGAGCTTGTATATTTTGGCCAAAATATCGACCAATACCTCATATATATCATATATATTTTTTACATGCTATTTTTATTCAGGGTGCAGCCAAGCCCATCTACAGGTGCATCTCACAAAATTAGAATATCACCAGAAAAGTTAATTTATTTCAGTTCTTCAATACAAAACGTGAAACTCATATATTATATAGAGCCATTACACACAGAGTGATCTATTTCACGTGTTTATTTCTGTTAATATTGATGATTATGGCTTACAGCCAATGAAAACTCAAAAGTCATTATTTCAATTAATTAGAATACCTTATAACAACAGCTTGAAAAATGTTTTCAAAATCCAAAATGTTATCCTACTGAAATGTATGTTCAATAAATGCCCTCAATACTTGGTCGGGGATCCTTTTACATCAATTACTGCATCAATGCGGCAATGTGGCATGGAGGCGATCAGCCTGTGGCACTGCTGAGGGGTTATGGAAGCCCAGGTTGCTTTGATAGCAGCCTTCAGCTCGTCTGCATTGTTGGGTCTGGTGTCTCTCATTTTCCTCTTGACAATACCCCATAGATTCTTTATGGGGTTAAGGTCAGGTGAGTTTGCTGCCAATCAAGCACAGTGATACTGTTGTTTTAAACCAGGTATTAGTACTTTTGTCAGTGTGGACAGGGGCCAAGTCCTGCTGGAGAATGAAATTTCCATCTCCAAAAAGCTTGGCGTAGCTAAGGTTTTGTTTCAGGGGGCCGAAACTTCTGAGTGGGCCTCTAACCAGGTAACCCTGATTCCAACTATAGCGGCGCACCCAGATAGTTGATGTAGGAAAACCTCAGCAGATGACCGCGCTGTTACTAAAAATAATCTCTATACAAAGACCAGCACTGATATTACCGCCATATGGTGACATATATTGATAGATGCCAGTCCTGCAGAACATATAAGAGATCACAGCTCAGTTATATATAGTACCTTACAGCTGACGTTCTTTCTGATTAAATTGTTCACTTTTCCCGTCTTTTCCATCTGGCCCAGATCGACACGACAACTTCTCCAGCCAGGGCTCAGAGTCTCAGGTATGCAGAGATCACAACAAAGACACATTTGACTCCTTACATTTCAGGCACTGACCACATCTATCCCCAACCTGCACAAACTTCTCATCCTGCTGATACCCCAATACTGAGCCTCTGCTGCAAAATGTGTCCCTATTACTGCACCTACTGTGTGCCCTCTAGATGGTAAAACAAACCTCTAAAATAAAGTAATGCCGTGTGCAAGTGTCCTAGAAAACAGTGCCCACATTGTGCCCCCTAGAAAGTAATAGTGCCCCTTCGACAGTCACGATAACCTGAGTTCCCCTATAACAATAAGTGCCCACCTAAGATTTAATAATGTCCTGAGTCTCCCCCCATGTAGAGCTCCGCTCTAACCAGTATGATGTTCTCCTATTCACGATATAATTCCCCCTCACTGTATAGTACCCCCACAAAGTATACTGACCCCTTAGTAGCCCCCAAGCTGATGGCTCCAACACTGTATGATGGCCTCCACACTATACAAAGACCCCACATTATCTCCCACACTGTATGATGGCCCCCACGCTGTTCAAAGAACCCACATTATCTCCCACACTGTATAAATAGCCTACATATAGTATAATGCACCAGATAGTCCTCAATATAGTATAATGCACTCCCCATAGTCCTTCGTATAGTATAATGCGCCCCTATAGGCAGAGTCTGTAGTAAAATGCTCCCCCCATTGACAGAGTCTGTAGTATAAAGCTCCCCCCCATAGGCAGAGTCTGTAGTATAATGCTCCCCCCCTCCTCATAGGCAGAGTCTGTGGTATAATGCCCCCCCATAGGCAGAGTCTGCAGTATAATGCCCCCCCCATAGGCAGAGTCTGTAGTATAATGCTCCCCCCTCCTCATAGGCAGAGTCTGTAGTATAATGCCCCCCCCCTCCTCATAGGCAGAATCTGTAGTATAATGCCCCCCCCCATCTCATAGGCAGAGTCTGTAGTGTAATGTGCCCCCCCTCCTCATAGGCAGAGTCTGTGGTATAATGCCCCCCCCATCTCATAGGCAGCGTCTGTAGTATAATGCCCCACTTATAGGCAGAGTCTGTAGTAAAATGCACCCCCCATAGGCAGAGTCTGTAGTATAATGCTCCCCCTCTTATAGGCAGAGTCTGTAGTACAATGTCCCCCCCATAGGCAGAGTCTGTAGTATAATGCCCCCCCCCTCCTCATAGGCAGAGTCTGTAGTATAATGCCCCCCCATAGGCAGAGTCTGCAGTATAATGCCCCCCCATAGGCAGAGTCTGTAGTATAATGCTCCCCCCTCCTCATAGTCAGAGTCTGTAGTATAATCCCCCCCCCTCCTCATAGGCAGAATCTGTAGTATAATGCCCCCCCATCTCATAGGCAGAGTCTGTAGTATAATGTGCCCCCCCTCCTCATAGGCAGAGTCTGTGATATAATGCCCCCCCCATCTCATAGGCAGCGTCTGTAGTATAATGCCCCACCTATAGGCAGAGTCTGTAGTAAAATGCACCCCCCATAGGCAGAGTCTGTAGTATAATGCTCCCCCTCTTATAGGCAGAGTCTGTAGTACAATGTCCCCCCATAGGCAGAGTCTGTAGTCTACTGCTCTCCCCTGCTCATAAACAGAGTCTGTAGTATAATGCCCCCCATAGGCAGAGTCTGTAGTAGAATGCCCCCCCATAGACAGAGGCTTTAGTATAATGCTCCCCCCCTCCCCATAGACAGTCTGTAGTATAATGCCCCCCCTCCCCATAGGCAGAGTCTTTAGTATAATGCCCCCCCTCTCTGTGGGCAGAGTCTTTAGGATAATGCTCCCCCATAGGTAGAGTCTGTAGTATAATGCACCTCCCCCTTCCCATAGGCAGAGTCTGTAATATAATGCCGCCCCCCACCCGGCAAAAAATAAATAAACAGTACTCATCTCTCCTCCTGGTTCCCTCGCTGCTCAGAGCACCCAGCACGCACACATCTTCAGCACAGCGGGCTGGGTGCCAAGTGATGATGTCAGAGACGTCAGTCACAGAAGGGACTAATGGGAGAGAGATCCGCGCTCCCTCTCTCATCAGTAAACTTGCGGCGGTGGCGGGCAGTGGGGCCCGATGCTGGCACCAGGGGCATGCTAGATACAGTTACACTGGCGTAGCCCTGGATGGGCCCCCTAAGAGCGAGGGGCCCGGGGCCACCGCCCCCTTTGCCCCCCTGGTAGCTTGATACTGTGGAAGAGGGAAGCATGAAGTGCTCTAAAATTTCCTGGTAGACGGCTGCGCTGACTTTTGTGTTGAAAAAACACAGTGGACCTACACCAGCAGATGACACGGCTCCCCAAACCATCACTGATTGTGGAAACTTCACACTAGACCTCAAGCAGCTTGGATTGTGGCCTCTCCACTCTTCTTCCAGACTCTGGGACCTTGATTTCAAATGAAAATTGGAACTCTGGACATCTGTCAAGCCAGCAGTCTTCATCATGATTGTCATGATTGTGGAGCCTACTAAAACAGACTAAGGGACCTTTTTAAATGCTTAGGAAGTCTTTGCAGGTGTTTTTTGTTAATTATTTTAATTTACTGAGTTAATGACTTTTGTGTTTTCATTGGCTATAAGCCATAATCATCAACAATAACAGAAATAAACACTTGAAATAGATCACTGTGTTTGTAATGACTCTATATAATATATGAGGTTCACTTTTTGCATTGAAGAACTGAAATAAATTAACTTTTTGATGATATTCTAATTTTGTGAGATGCACCTATATGTTATGGCCTTGTAAATTAGAGTGTCTATCTTCATGGGGTGCACTTAAATAGTGCTGGGCAGCCCGTGTTCTTGCCTCAGCAGCGAATTTAGCTATCCAGGGAATCTAGTCACTTTATGTGTATATCAGTTCTGACATTATGTTGCTTGCATTTGAATCCTGTCTCTTTTTTATTGTTTGATAACTGCACTGTCTGCTAGTGATTTAATGTATTTGCTCTAGTTTCAATTTGCAATGCATTATGGGAAAGTTCCAAGAGCATTGTGAGACAGTTCTTGTTGCATTGTGGTCCTGTTCTTGTCACAGTTTGGGCAGCGACCATTATTTCCTCGTCTCTTCTGATGGAGAAGTTCCCTTATCACTCATCTTGTAAAGTGGCACAGAGCGGTAGTCGTGACTGAACGTCGGTCTGATTTCGCTCTGGCACTTTACAGACAATGGGTGTCCCAGTCCCAGTGTGCTCTAGGGTGTGGGGTGCAGCACACTCTCTTGTAGGCCGCAGGCCTCCACTGCCTTCAGGCTTCTGTCCTCAGAAGCCGCCGCTCACAATTTAGGGGACACGAAGTTCTTTGTAACAGTCAAACATATACTTGACAGTTCAAGTTCATCAGGTGGGTACAGATGGGATAAGGCACAGCAATTCACATTATCCTCCTTCTTAGCATAACTCCTCTTCAGCCCTGTTGCTAGCTCATCCTGTATTTCTCGTCCACCTCTGCAGTGCACCCGGGACTGGCCTTCAACTTCCATCTATGCAGGTCCCTGTCCATCTTCCTTTGTACTTCAGAGCACACAAAGTGTCCGGCAGCTCCTATGCCAGACCTTAGGCTCTGGACGTGACTGGAGCGACTGCTCTGGATCCCAGTAATGCCTCCCACTGCCTGGAACATTGAGTACTATATACAGTGGGTACGGAAAGCATTCAGACCCCTTTACATCTTTCACTCTTTGTTTCATTGCAGCCATTTGGTAAATTCTAAAAAGTTCTTTTTTTTTTTTCTCATTAAAGTACACTGTGCACCCCATCTTGACTGAAAAAAAAACAGAAATGTAGAAATTTTTGCAAATTTATTAAAAAAGGAAAACTAAAATATCACATGGTCATAAGTATTCAGACCCTTTGCTCATATTTAAGTCACATGCTGTCCATTTCTTGTGATCCTCCTTGAGATGGTTCTACTCTTTCATTGGAGTCCACCTGTGTTTAATTAAACTGATAGGACTTGATTTGGAAAGGCACACACCTGTCTATATAAGACCTCACAGCTCACAGTGCATGTCAGACCAAATGAGAATCATGAGCTCAAAGGAACTGCCTGTTACGATGTTAGTAGATACCCTGAAGTCCAATGGCGTGGGCCAAAAGCAGAGACTGAGACAAGAGTAGTGTGAAAGTCTATTTTAAACTCAAGTGCAAAAGATCACAGCAAACAGTTTATGAAGGTAAGTTCATTCCAAACAACACTTCTTAGAACCTAATCTGTAAGGCACGGCCTTCATTACTATTAGGGTATGCAAAAGTTAACCATAGTTCAAGTTTACTTAGGTACAGTAATATGCAAACAGAAATAAGGATAGTAAGCAGACGTAGGCATTCCTCAGTTGATTGTGGACTCACGTAGTGCAGAAGAGAAGACAAACTGGAATATGGATCTGGATATTGAAGAATGCAGGAGGTGCAGCGGAGGAAACAGCGATGTCTTAAGCAGAGCTGGAGCCGGGTATTTAAACACAGAGCAAGATGGTGACTATACCAGAGTTGTAGAGATCCAGGAGAAGTTTTCTTCAGGAAGACAAAAGTTCAGAGATCCCAGCGTGAGTGAACAACAGCCAGCGGTTCCTTTCAGCAGAAGTCCCCTTAGCAGAGGATTCAGGCAGCAATCCTTTCAGCGGATGACTAGGAGTAAACACAAAGTCAGCAAGACTCTATTCAGAGGGCTAGCACAGGTGAGTAGAAAGCTAAAAGCACACAATACTCAGGCAAGGCATGATTGCAACACATGCAGTTTAAGTAGGTCCACAGGCAGGAAACACATGACCCCAGTGAGGCAATGGAAGCCATCTTGGCTAAGGGAAAAACTACTGGCAAAGTAAAATTAAACCTGGCATCCTGACACTGCCAAAGGAGCTTAGAGACAGAATTGTGGCAAGGCACAGATCTGGCCAAGTTTACAAAAGAATTTCTGCATTAGTCAAGGGTCCTAAGAACACAGTGGCCTCCATAATCTTTAAGTGGAAAAAGTTTGGGACCACCAGAAATCTTCCTAGACCTAGCCGTCCAGCTCAACTGAGCAATCGTGGGAGAAGAGCCTTGGTGAGAGAGGTAAAGATGAACCCCAAGATCACTGTGGCTGAGCTCCAAAGATGCAGTAGGGAGATGGGAGAAAGTTGCATAAAGTCAACTATCACTGCAGCCCTCCACAAGTCGAGCCTTTATGGCAGAGTGGCCCAACGGAAGCCTCTCCTCAGTGCAAGACATATGAAAGCCTGCACAGAGTTTGCTTAAAAACACATGAAGGACTCCCAGTCTATGAGAAATAAGATTCTTTGGTCTGATGAGACTAAGATAGAACTTTTTGGTGATAATTCTAAGGGGTATGTGTGGAGAAAACCAGGCACTGCTCATCACCTGCCCAATACAATCCCAACAGTGAAACATGGTGGTGGCAGCATCATGGGGGTGTTTTTCAGCTGCAGGGACAGGACGACTGGTTGGAATTGAAAGAAACATGAATGTGGCCAAGTACACAGATATCCTGGATGAAAACCTCTTCCAGAGTGCTCTGGACCTCAGACTTGGCCGAAGGTTCACCTTCCAACAAGACAATGACCCTATGCACACAGTTAAAATAACAAAGGAGTGGCTTCAGAACAACTCTGTGACCATTCTAGACTGGCCCAGCCAGAGCCCTGACCTAAACCCAATTGAACATCTCTGGAGAGACCTGAAAATGGCTGTCCACCAACGTTCACCATCCAACCTGACAGAACTGGAGAGGATCTGCAAGGAAGAATGGCAGAGGAACCCCAAATCCAGGTGTGAAAAACTTGTTGCATCATTCCCAAGAAGACTCATGGATGCACTAGCTCAAAAGGGGGCTTCTACTCAATACTGGTCATTTGGTCTGACATGCACTGTGAGCTGTGAGGTCTTATATAGACAGGTGTGTGCCTTTCCAAATCAAGTCCTATCAGTTTAATTAAACACAGCTGGACTCCAATGAAAGAGTAGAACCATCTCAAGGAGGATCACAAGGAAATGGACAGCATGTGACTTAAATATGAGCAAAGGGTTTGAATACTTATGACCATGTGATATTTCAGTTTTCCTTTTTTAATAAATTTGCAAAAATTTCTACATTTCTGTTTTTTTCAGTCAACATGGGGTGCAGAGTGGACTTTAATGAGAAAAAAATGAACTTTTTAGAATTTACCAAATGGCTGCAATGAAACAAAGAGTGAAAGATGTAAAGGGGTCTGAATGCTTTCCGTACCCACTGTACTTCAATAAAACTCACCCTATAGATACCCTAGCCTGAACCTGCATGTCAATGGAGATGGGCATCCTACATATAGATGACAATGGCACCCTTGCTGAACGGCAGCTGCCCCTAGACCCTAAAAGTCCCTTATTCGTACTTACATAGACCAAAGATCTGACAGTCTACCAGAAACTGGTACAGATATCACATCAAACAATCAATCCTCAGTGTGTACTAAATGATTAAAGTGACAACAGTGAATAAAGTGACAATGTGCAAATTTATAAAAACACCCAAGAACGTTCCTAATATCTTTGGACCTCCAAGCCAAAGGATACATTCGGGCATCCAAACAAAGGCTACAATCAGCCCTGTTCAACACCCTAGATGCTGATTACCTGCCTTATAGTGGAGGGTGACACCCTAGTTAATGTTGACACTGTGGCGCCCCCGCTCCACGGCGGCTATCCCTGGATAACCCTAGCCAGCCCTGGAATTAATCACCCATAGAGGTATCAATGACATAAATGATCACAAGACTAAACAATGAAAGGAACTTATCTTGATAAAGTGCAATACTGATGCGGATCATCTTTATGCCGCATGTCCCGATTTTAAAGAGATTTAATAAAATTTGTATTTTAGGGTTTATGTTATACTTATGTCTTATGGTATCCTAAGCTTATCTTATGCTATACTCACATTATGCATTAACACTTCACATGCTGTTACATCACCATTATACATTACATAAGACACATATCACTTTTAGATATAAAACTGCAAGACAGTATTCACATGACGTGTTTGTTGTCTTCAGGGGCAGGAACAGGGTAAGACAGTCCACATCCCTACAGTTTTGTATCTTGGGCTCTGTGCACACAGCCTGCTCCAAGCTTAGCCGGTAAGAGCCCTATCTATGTGGTACAATACTGGGGTTCATCGTATGTTTTCCGCATCTACTGTATGGAGGTTTCTCTACTATCAATAAAGAGAAGGTTTTTCGCAGCCTTATTCTTAAGAAGACAGGGGGTTTAGCTCCATGTCACACTACACACCGTGGTAAGGTGTATGAGGGGAGCATAGCCTGCCTAATCTAATAGTATGGGCGTCACTAATAGGCTGTAAACCAGACACTGTGCGTGACCAGCGCCAAAATATTTACCAGTACCTCATATATAGATTTTGCATGTTATTTTTATTCAGCGTTCAGACAAGCCCATCAATGCTGGATTTGTAAACTAGGGGGTCTGTCCTCATGGGGTGCACTTAGATAGTGCTTTGCAGCCTGCCTAATCTAACAGTATGAGGGTCACTAATAGGCTGTAAGCCCTATATTGAGCACTATCTGTGTTAGGCGTCAGGTGTTTTCTGGATCTGAAATGGGTTCAGAATCATCAGTGGATTCTGTGGTCTCCCATTCCGGTCCAGATGCTGCTCAGCATCGTCAGTCCCAACGCCTAGCTGGTGCACGAGATGTACAAGCTGTCTCTTGGGTCTTTGTTCCTAGCAACATGAAGGATAGGTTGCGGAGGGAAACAGGGCTGTTACAGCCTAAGTCCAGGATACACTGCACTGAGCATGCCCGTGACATGGCGGACCGTGATTAGTGGTTTGGGAGTCAGCTGATCTGGTGACCTGGCACCGCCTGATTGGTCGCGGGTGACGTCACCAATAATGTGACGATGGGCAGGGCTTAATATTTAATATTTAAATAGCACGCCCACAAACATGGCGGCGCACTCTGATCATTGAGCTGAGTTGGTGTTATTGTGTGGACGCTTGGTCGTTTCGGCTCCACGTGTGCTTTTGCTGTTATAGCTTCTGACAGGCAGGTTTAGCAGGGGATAGACAGCCTTAGATGGAGGGAGGCAGGTAGCTTCGTCTGACACTCTGGCTCCAACAAGGGGGTCGCTATACACCCCGAGCAGACTGCGGACTCCGTATTCCCGGCACCGCCTGTTAGCCACGTGGAGAGATACTCCTCAGTCCGGTAGCACGCCGGCTGGGAGCACGTATAAGCCGGCGTGAATCACACACGCATCCGAGCGCCTGCTGCGTAGCCTCTGTGCAGTTAACAGGGCTACGGCTCCATTATTTGTCGCACATCTCTCGTGCAGTTAACGGAGCGAATGCCTATTCCCGTTCCGGTGTGCAGTAACACGGGGGGGATTGTTATTTCAGTTGGTTGTTTTACCTTCTTACCCGGAAGGTGTTCGTCCACAGTCCTCCAGGCTGCATCACGGACCCCGGGTTCGTTTGCTTTCCATTATTTAATAAAGTTGTTTGCAACCATTCCCCTAACAATCTGTGTGTGAACAGTGACCTATACAAGCCATTTTTTGTGTGCAGTTTTAATACTAAGCAATGACCCCCTCCAAGAATTGGTAGGTTATGAGTTGGTTGTCTCATCAGTATTTTGCACCTGTGCTGCCCCTGCCTTTATTATATGGTTTGCTTCATCCTGATTAGTGCATTCGTTTTGAGACCTGGGCTGGAGAATAAATACTGTTCCTCTTTTTTGCTGTGTTAATAATTTTTTTCAGTTTTAATTCAACTACTCTAGCATCAAGCTCCTAATTCGCTTTGTCTAAAGGAAGTTAGATGGCAATGTTTTATTGTGTGAGGTATGGAACTCTCTACCACATGACCTTGTAATACTTAATTCTCTAAAAAAAAGTTCAAGGAGGTCCTGTGTGACTTTCTTGAATAACATTACAGGTTATTCATACTAGATTTTGTTATGGGACGTTGATCCAAGCAACTAGTCTGATTGCCATATGTGGAGTCGGGAAGGAATTTTTCCCCTAATTTTGGGCAAGCAGCATCTGCCTCATGGGTTTTTTTGACTTCCTCTGGATCAACACATAAGCTTTTCACAGGTCTCTATATATAGTGTGATGGCTCCCACAGCTCTTTATATACAGTACTAGATGGTGGCCCGATTCTAACGCATCGGGTATTCTAGAATCTGTATGCGGCCGACCAGGCGCAATCAACAGAGTGGTGTTTAAATGTGGCGCCAAAATCGCTGATTGGTCGCGGCCGCCGGCCACGACCAATCAGCAGAGCGGTGTTTAAATTTGGCGCCAGTATCACTGATTGGTCGCGGCGCCAATATCGCTGATTCCGACCAATCAGCGAATCGTATTACTGAGGACCGGGCAGCGACGCTACCTGTGCGGGTACTTCCGCTGCAAGGAACCGGGAGATGGCCGGCTGCTCACAGCCAAAGTATCCCGACTGGCGGCGCCGCTCCCCGGTCCTCGCTTCACACTTGCCGTCGGGAGATCAGCGGCCCTAGCCATTGATCTCCCGACGGTAGCCGCATGGAGGTCAGCGGCGCCGCCGGTCGCGGTACTTCTGCTGCGAGCAGCCGGGAGATGAGCGGCTAGCGCCGGTCATCTCCCGGCTGCATCGCCGCTGACCTCCATGCGGCAGATGAGCTGCTAACGGCCGCCATCTTTTTCTGAAATCCCGCGTCGCTGATTGGCCGCGGCTGGACCAATCAGCGACGCAGGATTTCCTGGACAGAAGGACAGACAGACAGACGGGATAAGACGATTATATACAGTACAGACCAAAAGTTTGGACACACCTTCTCATTTCAAGATTTTTCTGTATTTTCATGACTATGAAAATTGTACATTCACACTGAAGGCATCAAAACTATGAATTAACACATGTGGAATTATATACTTAACAAAAAAGTGTGAAACAACTGAAAATATGTCTTATATTCTAGGTTCTTCAAAGTAGCCACCTTTTGCTTTGATGACTGCTTTGCACACTCTTGGCATTCTCTTGATGAGCTTCAAGAGGTAGTCAATGGAAATGGTCTTCCAACAATCTTGAAGGAGTTCCCAGAGATGCTTAGCACTTGTTGGCCCTTTTGCCTTCACTCTGCGGTCCAGCTCACCCCAAATCATCTCGATTGGGTTCAGGTCTGGTGACTGTGGAGGCCAGGTCATCTGGTGTAGCACCCCATCATTCTCCTTCTTGGTCAAATAGCCCTTACACAGCCTGGAGGTGTGTTTGGGGTCATTGTCCTATTGAAAAATAAATGATGGTCCAACTAAACGCAAACCGGATGGAATAGCATGCCGCTGCAAGATGCTGTTGTAGCCATGCTGGTTCAGTATGCCTTCAATTTTGAATAAATCCCCAACAGTGTCACCAGCAAAGCACCCCCACACCATCACACCTCCTCCTCCATGCTTCTCGGTGGGAACCAGACATGTAGAGTCCATCCGTTCACCTTTTCTGCATCGCACAAAGACACGGTGGTTGGAACCAAAGATCTCAAATTTAGACTCATCAGACCAAAGCACAGATTTCCACTGGTCTAATGTCCATTCCTTGTGTTCTTTAGCCCAAATAAGTCTCTTCTGCTTGTTGCCTGTCCTTAGCAGTGGTTTCCTAGCAGCTATTTTACCATGAAGGCCTGCTGCACAAAGTCTCCTCTTAACAGTTGTTGAAGAGATGTGTCTGCTGCTAGAACTCTGTGTGGCATTGACCTGGTCTCTAATCTGAGCTGCTGTTAACCTGCGATTTCTGAGGCTGGTGACTCGGATAAACTTATCCTCAGAAGCAGAGGTGACTCTTGGTCTTCCTTTCCTGGGGCAGTCCTCATGTGAGCCAGTTTCTTGCAGCGCTTGATGGTTTTTGCATCTGCACTTGGGGACACTTTCAAAGTTTTACCAATTTTTTGCATTGACTGACCTTCATTTCTTAAAGTAATGATGGCCACTCATTTTTCTTTACTTAGCTGCTTTTTTCTTGCCATAATACAAATTCTAACAGTCTATTTAGTAGGACTATCAGCTGTGTATCCACCAGACTTCTGCACAACACAGCTGATGATCCGAACCCCATTTATAAGGCAAGAACTCCCACTTATTAAACCTGACAGGGCACACCTGTGAAGTGAAAACCATTTCCGGTGACTACCTCTTGAAGCTCATCAAGAGAATGCCAAGAGTGTGCAAAGCAGTCATCAAAGCAAAAGGTGGCTACTTTGAAGAACCTAGAATATAAGACATATTTTCAGTTGTTTCACACTTTTTTTGTTAAGTATATAATTCCACATGTGTTAATTCATAGTTTTGATGCCTTCAGTGTGAATGTACAATTTTCATAGTCATGAAAATACAGAAAAATCTTTAAATGAGAAGGTGTGTCCAAACTTTTGGTCTGTACTGTATATTAGATGATGACCCCACAGACCCTTTACACAGCATTATGTTTCCACAGCTCCTTGTATACAGTATGATTCCCTCATTGTTCCCTAAATACAGTATGATGTGCTCACAGCTCCATATACACCGTATGATGTCCCCACACATGCAGATACACAATATGATACCTATACACAATATGATGCCCCTACATCTCCCTATACACAATATGATGCCCCTACATCTCCCTCCATCTGAACAAGTCTCTCCAGCTTCAGAAAGATTATGGACGCATCACATTTTTTTTTACGGACAGGGAAAAAAGTGCCCTATTTTTATGGACTGTCCAAGAATTTCTGGACAGTTGGCTACCCTGCTATTAGTTCCACTGGGGTGGCAGCCTAGGTGGATGCTGGAAGCACAACCGTCTCTCCCTAAGATTCGGAGAGGGAAGGCCACCGATTCCTGACCCTTGCTGTGGCCTTTTCGTTGAGAGGGATGGTTTATTGAGGGCCCATATATACACACAGTCATGGCCGGAAGTGTTTAGCAACCTTGAGATTGTTCCAGAAAGTGAAGTATTTCTCCCAGAAAATTATTACAATTACACATGTTTTGTTATACATTTGTTATAATATTTATTTCCTTTGTGTGTATTGAAACAGCACAAAAAAATGTGAAAAAAAGGCAAATTGGACATAATTTCACACAAAACTCCAAAAATGGGCCGGACAAAATTGTTGGCACTTTTCCAAAATTGTGGAAAAACAACTTTGCTTCAAGCATGTGATGCTCGTTAAAACTCACCTGTGGCAAGTAACAGTCGTGGGTAATATGAAAGTCATACCTGAGACCAGATAAAAAGTGGAGAAGATAGATAGATATGAGATTGATAGATAGATAGATATGAGATAGATAGATGGATATGTGGCACCCCAGGGTCTGGTTACCACTGTAATAGAAATATTATGTCTGAGAGCAAGTGGGAGGTTTCCTGGTTCGGAGCCCTTAAACATGCAACACCTCCTGTCCCAGACCAGATAGGGGAGGAACCTGCCCTATATAAACTGGATCTGGGGCGGGGTTAGTGAAGTCAGAGCCTGGAGTTAGTTCCAGACACAGGGAAAGTAACAGCGAGGAGCTCTGTAGGAGCAGGAGCTGAAGACCAGGGACTTGAGCTAAGCGGAGTTCGTCCTGGCAGAAGACTCTGAGAACCGGACACAGGAGTCCGAGGTTGCGGGGACTTATATATACCCAGCAGCAGAAACCCGCCGGCAGGGGATTTCAAGTCCTCTGGCCATAGAAGCCCGGAGGCTCAGTCACGAGCAAGGGACCAGCACTGCAATCGAGGAGCGGGGGCTATCAGAAGGCCCCAAGTCACCAGCCATACAGGTGAGCACCACACGGAACACTCAGGGACGTGGGCTACTTCCACTCGCTTACAGCAAGGTAGCCAGGAAGAGTGCAGATAGTCAGGGAGGCCTACAACTCCACCTGGCCAGGGGAACTCCAGTTTGCTCACAGACTGACCAGGCCTCTTATGCTAGCCAGTACTCCCGGGAGGGTCTGCCTTATCACCATCAGTAAAGACCCTGAACTGCACTGCAAAGCCTCTGAGTCATTCCTGCTGCGCTCGTGCACCATCACTCCTATCATCCACACTCACTAGCCTGAGGCTATACTCCTCCCGTGGGGAGTTATACTACACTCTGCTGCCCTCACAACATCAGCCTCAGAGGTCTGCTCAGGTCTGCTCAGCAGCGGCGGTTCTTATTGACCGCAATCCACGGGTGGCGTAGTCGGACATTGCATTATACTGATACAGAGACTGCCACAATATTGGTCTGGCCACCCTGAGCCACGGGACTGGGTCGCCACTACTACTCCCAGCATTGCCCTGAAGTCCGGTCCCGGGTGCCCCATGGCCCAGGGGGCGCGTCATATAGATAATAGATAGATGATAGATTGTCCTATGATATGAGATAGAGGTCGTTATAGACAGGTTTATACACTCTCTCCCGAAGTCGGTAAAATCCTGGGTTGCCCAGGGAGATCCCTATAATGCTGATGACTTGGTGGGGTTGG
This sequence comes from Phyllobates terribilis, assembly GCF_046119375.1. NCBI lineage: Eukaryota > Metazoa > Chordata > Amphibia > Anura > Dendrobatidae > Phyllobates > Phyllobates terribilis. The sequence goes on from NW_027362892.1 coordinate 4,555,956, forward strand.
TGGAAAGATACCAGGCGGTTGAGAGTCCGTTGGGAAAACAAGGGGTCGTAGCCTCTCAATACTGGGGTTCCCAAAAGGTGGCGGACACCCAAAAGAAGCAAGCTAGCGCCACACCTGGGGGGCATCCTAGAGTTCAGGAGGGGTCTGAGTTGCTGCCCAAGGTCCCACCCCATAATATAGTGTGTTGGAGATGTCATACCCCTGGCCATATTGCCTCCCGGTGTCCCATAACCTCTGAACCAATGGACTGTAACATGGGCCGGCGTTGCTCTTATTTTGCCTACCCCGCCTGCAGCGCGGTTCGTCAACATGGCGAGGGCCCTCAGGCATGCTCAGTGTCAGTTAACGGGGCACAAGTCTCTGGACTATTGGTCTCAGGAAGTTTGGTGACCCTGATAAGGGCCACACTCCCTCATCGGCTGGTTTCTGGGAAGGTGGTGGATGTCCGGTGTATCCATGGGGACGCTAAGAACTATCCTGTGGCCCAGGTGGATGTAAACACAGACTGTGGCACCACATCTCATGAAGTGGCGGTCGTTAAGGACCTATTGCATCCCATAATAATTGGACGTTACTTTGCATTATTCTGGGAAATGTGGGGGAAAGCGGGGACACCTGGTTGCTTGGACGACAGCCAGATCGCCCCTAAGGAAACTTACCCGCAGAACATAGTAGATGAGTTTCCCATGTGTGTGCTGGTGGGCAATGAGGATGAAGTAGCATCCCCTGAGTCCAATATCCATGAGCTGGAGGTGTCCGAGGGAAACTTTGGAACTGCCCAACTCAGGGATTTAACTCTGAAAGGGGCCTTTGAAAATGTTACTGTGTTAAATGGGGTGCCTCAGGAACCGGGGGCTGACACTCGGTTCCCTCATTTTGCTGTGAATGGGGATTTGCTGTACAGAATAACCAAGCCAAGGGGTGAGGTAATAGAACAGTTGCTGGTGCCAGGGCCCTATAGACGCAGGGTGTTAGACATGGCTCATTCTCATGTGTTGGGTGGTCACCTGGGTGCAGACAAGATTCAAGAACGGATCCTCCAAAGATTCTACTGGCCAGGTTGCTATAGAGAAATATAGAGTTATTGTCGTTCCTGCCCCACATGCCAGATAACCTCCCCAGTGGCCCACTTCCGCAGTCCCCTAGTGCCACTACCAGTCATCGAGGTTCCATTCGAACGCATAGCAATGGATCTAGTGGGGCCTCTGGTCAAGTCCGCCCAAGGGCATCAGTATATCCTGGTGGTATTAGATTATGCTACATGGTATCTGGAGGCCGTACCACTACGAAACTCCTCCACCAGGTGTATAGCCCGGGAGTTAGTCCACATGTTTTCAAGAACCGGGTTGCCTAACGAGATCCTAACAGACCAAGGAACTCCATTTATGTCGAAGGTCATGAGGGAATTGTGCAAGACACTGCAGATTGCACAACTGAGAACCTCCGTGTACTCTCCCCAGACGGACGGACTGGTAGAGAGGTTTAACAAAACCTTGAAAGCAATGTTGAGGAAAGCAGTGGAAAAGGATGGCCGAGACTGGGACTATATGTTGTTCGCCATGAGGGAAGTTCCCAAAGCTTCCACAGGTTTCTCCCCGTTTGAACCACTCTATGGACGACACCCTCAGGACTCCTGGAGGTGGAGAAAGAGTCCTGGGAAGCTGAGACCACTCCCTATAGGAGAGTGGTGGAGCACGTTGCCCAGATGCAAGAGAGGATTGCCCATGTGATGCCCATTGTGAGGGAGCACCTCCTCAAGGCACAAGAGGCACAGTCCAGGGTGTATAATAGGTTGGCCAGGGTGAGATCGTTCAACCCAGGAGATCGAGTGCTTGTGCTAGTCCCACAGTGGAGAGCAAGTTCATGGCCAAGTGGCAGGGCCCCTATGAGGTGGTAGAGAAAGTGGGGGAAGTCAACTTTAAGATCCACCAACCAGGGAAGAGGAAGCCCTACCAAATTTACCATGTTAACTTGATTAAGCCATGGCAAGATAGAGAGCCTGCGGAAGCTCCCTGTTTAGTGGCTGAGGCTGAGGCCGATGTGAAAGAGGTCAAGGTGGCAGAGTCACTGTCACATGCCCAAAAGCAACAGTGCAAAGAGTTGTTACAGCGAAATAAAGACATGTTTTCGGAGTTGCCAGGACTCACTCAGGTCATAGAGCATGAGGTTCTCACAGAGCCTCATGTTCGCGTCAATCTAAAACCATACCGGATCCCCGAAGCCCGCAGAGAGGTGATCTCTAAAGAAGTAAGGCGGATGCTAAACCTGGGAGTCATTGAAGAGTCCAAAAGTCGATGGTCCAGTCCTATAGTCTTAGTGCCGAAACCAGATGGGGAATGGCGGTTTTGCAACGACTATAGGAAGCTGAAGGAGGTCTCAAAGTTCGACGCCTACCCAATGCCTAGGGTAGATGAGCTTATCGAAAGGCTAGGACCCGCTCGGTACATCACCACTCTGGACTTCACCAAAGGATATTGGCAAATTCCCCTGTCCAAAGAGGCTAAGGAGAAGACAGCCTTCTCAACGCCAATACGTCAGGATGCCGTTTGGGTTGAAGGGAGCTCCGGCCACCTTCCAGAGAGCCATGGACCGGATCTTAGCACCCCACAAACAGTATGCAGCGGCCTACCTAGATGCTATCGTCATATTTAGCCAGGACTGGGAAAGTCATCTGGACAAAGTTCAAGCCATACTTGATGCCCTAAGGAAGGCGGGCTTTACTATCAACCCGAAGAAATGTGCCATGGGGATGGAGGAAGCCAAGTACCTAGGGTACGTGGTTGGTAGAGGGGAAATAAAACCACAAATAAATAAGGTCGAGGCGATCTTGAACTGGCCACAGCCCCTCTCGAAGAAGCAGGTCAGGGCGTTTCTAGGCATTGTGGGCTACTATCGAAGATTTGTCCCTAACTTTGCCCTGATAGCAGCCCCACTGATGGATCTTCTGAAAGGGATGAAGTCAGCTATGGCCAAGTGGTCCCCGGAAGCAGAAGCGACCTGCCAGGAATTGAAACTGGTCCTCTGTAAACAACCAGTCTTGGTGGCACCCAGCTTCTCCAAGGAGTTTGTGGTCCAGATGGATGCATCGGATGTCGGGCTGGGAGCAGTCTTGTCCCAGGAGATTAACGGAGAAGAACACCCTGTAAAATACCTCAGTCTGAAGCTCTCCGCTTGTGAGAAGGACTACTCCATTGTAGAAAAAGAATGTTTGGCCATTAAGTGGGCGTTAGACACTCTGAGGTATTACCTATTAGGTAGAAGGTTCAGGGTAGTGTCAGACCATGCCCCATTGAGGTGGATGCGAGAAAAGAAGGGAAACAATGCCAGAGTGACTAGGTGGTTCCTGGCTCTACAAGATTTTAGTTTCCGGGTACAGCATAGGCCTGGGAAACAACATGGGAATGCCGCTGCCTTGTCAAGGATTTATTGTATGGTGACAGAAGGTGCCAAGCCCTACGGCTTTGGACAGAGGGGGGGGTGTATGTAAGGTTGCTGCCGGACAGATCGTGGACGGGAGGTATGTGTCCTCGAAGTGCCATGCTTCGGTGATGTAGGATCCGGAGAAGGAGGCTCCAGCACACATAGTGCTGAGAGGAATTTAATGGGTCCGGATTACAGGGCCGGGTTTTATGAGCAGCTGAAAGAGCTGGGGGGAACAGCTGCTCACTTACCTCCAGTCCAGGTCTTGGAAGGCTAATTTAAGACAGCTGCGCCTGTCTCTGTCTGTCTGTGTTTGCTGGGCAAGGTGAGCAGACCTTGCAGGTGCTTCTTAGACTCTGCAGGAGGCAGAGAAAAGCACCTTGTTTAAACGGCTGAAGCCGTGCTGCATGGACTTGTTATTTTGAGCTTTGTTCTGTTATTCCTTTTTGTGCCAGGAAAAGGCTGTAACTTTTGTTTCTTAACTGGTGTATGGACACTAAAATAAGCCACCAGTTTGTTTGAACCCGTGGACTGCATCACTGTGTGAACCTGTGCCTACCTCCAACGCGGCTCAGTGAGTACAAATCCCTACACTATCTATCTATTTATCTATCTATCCATCTATCTATCCATCTATTTATTCATCTATCCATCTATCTATCCATCCATCATACATGGATAGATAGAAAGATAGATAGATACATATATGGATAGATAGATGGATAGATAGATATGAAATAGAGTATATAAGGATAGATAGATGATAGATAATCCTATGATATGATAGGTTTGATCGTGCATTTCCAATGTCTCTTACCACTGCTGCCATGATAGAGCATTTTCTACACTTTCTCGGTTCCCTCTTCCATTGCTGGAAGCTAACTTCTGCCGCATGAAATACAGTGGTGGCCAAAAGTATTGGCACCCCGGCAATTCTGTCAGATAATACTCAGTTTCTTCCTGAAAATGATTGCAATCACAAATTCTTTGGTATTATTATCTTCATTTAATTTGTCTTCAATGAAAAAACACAAATAGAATTGTCCTAAAGCCAAATTGGATATAATTCCACATCAAACCTAAAAAAGGGGATGGACAAAAGTATTGGCACTGTTTGAAAAATCATGTGATGCTTCTCTAATTCGTGTAATTAACAGCACCTGTAACTTACCTGTGGCACCTAACAGGTGTTGGCAATAACTAAATCACACTTGCAGCCAGTTAACATGGATTAAAGTTGACTCAACCTCTGTCCTGTGTCCTTGTGTATACCACATTGAGCATGGAGAAAAGAAAGAAGACCAAAGAATTGTCTGAGGACTTGTGAAACCAAATTGTGAGGAAGCATGAGCAATCTGAAGGCTACAAGTCCGTCTCCAAAGACCTGAATGTTCCTGTGTCTTCCGTGCGCAGTGTCATCAAGAAATTTAAAGCCCATGGCACTGTGGCTAACCTCCCTACATGTGGACGGAAAAGAAAAATTGACGAGAGATTTCAACGCAAGATTGTGCGGATGGTGGATAAAGAACCTCGACTAACATCCAAACAAGTTCAAGCTGCCCTGCAGTCCGAGGGTACAACAGTGTCAACCCGTACTATCGGTCGGCGTCTGAATGAAAAGGGACTGTATGGTAGGATACCCAGGAAGACCCCACTTCTTACCCCGAGACATAAAAAAGCCAGGCTGGAGTTTGCCAAAACTTACCTGATAAAGCCTAGAACTGGAAGTGCATTGAGGTGAAGGTGAAGAGGTATTGGGAATCCTGCAGAAAATACCTGTGTGAATTGCGTGAAGAGGTATTGGGAATCCTGCAAAAAAAACCTGTGTGAATTGCGTGAAGAGGTATTGGGAATCCTGCAGAAAATACCTGTGTGAATTGCGTGAAGAGGTATTGGGAATCCTGCAGAAAATACCTGTGTGAATTGCGGTGAGTGCTGCATTGTGATCTGCTGAGTGCTTTTCTACCTGTTTAGATTTATTGGGCTTTTTAAAATCTATTTTCTCACTACAGTTTTAGTTTCTTAGTTTACTACCTGTGTATTTAAAGGTTAACTACATTGCACTAAAATCCTGAGGTGTAGATTTACTCACAAGGGGTTAATTAAGGGGAAGGGGTCATAATTAAGGGTTTATAAGGGGCAGCTGGTTGGGCATAAAGTCCTTTGGAAGTGCATTGAGGTAAAGGGTACATTGCTGGAAAAGGAAAAAAAAAAAAAAAAAAAAAAACACTTTAAATCTCTTAGTTTGCGAGTGTGAACGAGCTGCGTGTGTCCGGAGCGTAAGTGCGAACGAAAGTAAGTGTGTGACTTGTTTTTCAGTGACTTTGGATTCAGGGAGTTTGGAAGGGAGGATTTAGGACTGAATTGCTGACTGTATTTCATTCTTTCTTTACTTTACTTTTTACTTAATTAATCCACCTGACCTACTTAGCTGATTCCCCCGTCCATACTTGATACTTAATTGATCCCCCGTCCATACTTAACTGATCCCCTGCCAATATCTAATTGATACACTTGCACATCCCTAATTGATCCCCGTCCATACACCTATATATAAATAATTGTGTTTTGTACTTGTATATATATACTGACTGTATCCCCATATTTAGAATGACGTCCATGTTGGACGGAGCCGTGCAGTGTACATCTTGCGCAATGTATGCATTCCGTGAGCACCCACTCGAGGATCCATACTGCTGCGAGAGATGTGAGCATATCGTGCACTTGGAAGCCCAAATTCTGGATCTAAGTGCTCAGATAGCGGTACTGAGGAGCATCGACAACATAGAACGGAGTTTGCTGCTCACCGAGCAGACACTCAATGGGTCAATACTGGGGGTGGAGCATAGAGGGGAAGTGCAGGCTGAACAGGCAGGGAGCTGGATAACAGTAAGGAGGGATAGAGGGAAGAAGTATAGGAAGGCTGGTTCAGAACCGGCATTATTGGAGCATGACAGATCCTCTGACCGCCGGGGGAGTGTATCCTCCAGTAATGAGGGGGAGGGGGGAAGTGTAGGGCAGGCAAGACAGGTTCTGGTAGTGGGTGACTCTATTATTAGGGGGACAGACAGGGCAATCTGTCACAAAGACCGGGATCGCCGAACGGTGTGCTGCCTCCCTGGCGCTCGAGTCCGGCACATCGCGGATCGGGTTGACAGGTTACTGGGTGGGGCTGGCGAAGACCCAGCGGTCATGGTCCACATCGGCACCAATGACAAAGTGAGTGGTAGATGGAGGGTCCTTAAAAATGATTTCAGGGACCTAGGTAGGAAGCTTAGGGCAAGGACCTCCAAGGTAGTTTTCTCAGAAATACTATCAATCCCGCGAGCCACACAGGAGCGCCAACAGGAAGTTAGGGAGGTGAATAAGTGGCTAAAGAGTTGGTGCAAGGCAGAAGGGTTTGGGTTCATGGAGAACTGGGCCGACTTCGCGGTCGGATACAGGCTCTACCGTAGGGACGGGCTGCACCTCAATGGGGAGGGTGCAGCGGTGGTGGGGAAGAAGATAGCTAATAGGTTGGAGGAGTTTTTAAACTAGAGACGGGGGGGGGGGGGAACCAAGGAAATAGGTGGGATGTGAGGCAAGCAAGGGGGAAGGGGAGAAGTGAATATAATGAGGGTGGAGAGGGGGGTGGGGATAGTACAGTTAGATCGTTAGAGAAGAATAGGATGCTAAATAAACCCAAAGTTTTATCTTGCATGCTGACCAACGCAAGAAGCCTGACCAATAAGGCGGATGAGCTGCGGGCGCTTATATGGGAGGAGAGGTATGACATCGTAGGTATAACAGAGACTTGGCTAGACGATAGCTACGACTGGGCGGTAAATTTATTAGATTATAGTTTATTTAGAAGGGACCGGAAACAGGGGAAAGGCGGAGGAGTCTGCTTATATGTAAAGTCATGTCTAAAACCCAGACTAAGGGAAGATATAGGAGAGGGAGAAGAGGGGGTCGAGTCCATGTGGGTAGAGATAGAGGGAACTAAAAATAATAATAAAATATTACTGGGGGTCTGCTATAAGCCACCCAATATAACAGAGGAGAATGAGAATCTGCTATTAGGACAAATAGACAAAGTAGCAAAACATAATGAAGTGATTGTAATGGGGGATTTCAACTACCCAGATATTGACTGGGAAACAGAAACCTGTAGATCTCAGAAAGGAAAAAGGTTCTTGACAAATATTAAGGATAATTATCTCTCCCAACTAGTGCAGGAACCAACGAGAGGGAAGGCCGTGTTGGACTTAATATTGACTAATAGGCCTGATAGAATAACTGAGGTACAGATAGGGGGGCACCTAGGTAATAGCGACCATAATATTATCGACTTCAAAATGCCCTTCAGTAGGGTTATCAATAAGGGAACAACAAAAACATTAAACTTTAGGAGGGCGAAGTTTGATCAGCTGAAAGAAAGCCTTCAACTTATTGACTGGGACAAAGTTCTTAATCAAAGGAATACGAATAGTAAATGGGAAACCTTCAAAAGAATTCTGAATACTCAGTGCGAGAGGTATATACCGTATGGGAATAAAAGGGCCAGAAATAAGAGGAAACCAATATGGTTGAACAAGAACGTAAAAGGGGCGTTAAATAGCAAAAAAGAGGCATTCAAGAGATTAAAACAGGAAAACAGTAAGGAGGCACTAATGTGTTACAAGGAAAAAACGAGAACCTGTAAAAAACAAATAAAAATAGCGAAGGAGGAAACAGAGAGACGTATTGCTAGGGAAAGTAGATCAAATCCCAAACTGTTCTTTACGTATATAAATAGTAAAAGGATTAAATCGGATAATATTGGACCAATAAAAAGTGAGGAAGGCAAAATCATAGAGAAAGATGAGGATAAAGCTAATCTATTAAATAATTTTTTTTCGACAACTTTCACAAAGGAAATCAAACTAACAGGAGAAATGAGAAGTGACAAGCTTAATCCTCCACTAAGTATGACAAATCTAACCCAAGCTGGGGTACAGAAACGCCTCAGTAACATTAAAATAAACAAATCACCAGAACCTGATGGCATACACCCACGGGTACTAAGGGAACTAAGTAATGTGATAGACAGACCGTTATATCTTATATTTAAGGACTCTGTTGAGACTGGGTCTGTGCCACTTGATTGGCGACAGGCGAATGTAGTGCCAATATTCAAAAAGGGAGCGAAAAGTGACGCCGGAAACTATCGGCCGGTGAGTCTGACGTCCGTTGTGGGCAAAATTTTTGAAAGCTTCATTAAAGAGGCAATTACGGAGCATCTTGATGCTAATAATCTTTTAATCCCGAACCAACATGGATTCATGAGGAATCGCTCCTGCCAAACAAACCTGATTGACTTCTACGAGGAGATTAGCTCTCGAGTAGATCAGGGGGAACCAGTGGATGTCGTGTATCTCGACTTCTCAAAAGCTTTCGATAGCGTGCCACATAATAGGTTGGTATACAAAATGAGAATGATGGGGCTGGGGGAAAATGTCTGCAAGTGGGTAGCTAACTGGCTAAGGGATAGAAGGCAGAGGGTGGTTATAAATGGAATATACTCAGATTGGGTAAGCGTCACTAGAGGGGTTCTTTACGGTAAGAGCAGTGAGAATATGGAATTCACAGAGTGAGGAGACGGTGATGTCAGATTCACTACACCAGTTCAAGCGGGGACTGGATGCATTTCTAGATACCAGGCAGATTTCAGCATATACTTAAAAATAAAATAAAATAGTAAGTTGATACAGGGATTTATTCTGACTGCTGGTTTCAGAGTCAGGAGGGAATTTTTCCTCAGGTGAAGATTGGCCAAATCATTTGGGGTTTTTGCCCTCCTCTGGATCAACTTTACCAATTACAGAACTAACAGGTCGAACTTGATGGACGCAAGTCTTTATTCGGCTTTACTAACTATGTTTACAAACTATGTTACTATGTTTTGGAAGAATGTTCTCTGGTCAGATGAGACAAAAGTCGAGCTTTTTGGGAAAAACCATCAACATAGAGTGTACAGGAAAAAAAAAGAGGCATTCAAAGAAAAGAACATGGTCCCTACAGTCAAACATGGCGGAGGTTCCCTGATGTTTTGGGGTTGCTTTGCTGCCTCTGGCACTGGACTGCTTGACAGTGTGCATGGCATTATGAAGTCTGAAGACTACCAACAAATTTTGCAGCATAATGTAGGGCCCAGTGTGAGAAAGCTGGGTCGCCCTTAGAGGTCATGGGTCTTCCAGCAGGACAATGACCCAAAACACACTTCCAAAAGCACTATAAAATGGTTTTAGAGAAAGCACTGGAGACTTCTAAGGTGGCCAGCAATGAGTCCAGACCTGAATCCCATAGAACACCTGTGGAGAGATCACAAAATGGCAGTTTGGAGAAGGCACCCTTCAAATATCAGGGACCTGGAGCAGTTTGCCAAAGAAGAATGGTCTACAATTCCAGCAGAGCATTGTAAGAAACTCATTAATGGTTACCGGAAGTGGCTGTTCGCAGTTATTTTGGCTAAAGGTTGTGCAACCAAGTATTAGGCTGAGGGTGCCAATACTTTTGTCTGGCCCATTTTTGGAGTTTTGTGTGAAATGATCAATGATTTGATTTTTGCTTCATTCTCTTTTGTGTTTTTTCCTTGCAAGCAAATTAAATGAAGATAATAATACCAAAGAATTTGTGATTGCAATCATTTTCAGGAAGAAACTGAGTATTATCTGATAGAATTGCAGGGGTGCCAATACTTTTGGCCACCACTGTAATAAGTGAGCTGTCATTTATTCATAAGACGTTCTATTCTTCAGAGCTGAGACTGTAAAATAAAAAGTGAAGAATAAAATATCTGATGACTGTTCTTTCACTGTGAGTAAGAAACAGATAATAAAATTAAAGGAAAAATAACTGAGGGGAGAACCCTGCAGGTTTATTGTCCTTCTATAGCTGTATGGTGGCAGGATGGTGACACTGCTGGAGTCCTGGTGAGGATCTGCATGATATTCATTTCTGTTGACTTTTTATTGCCAACATATTCTGCAGTGATGTACATATAGTCCCTGCCCACAATGCGGTACACATGAGGGACAATTTCATATTAAGCCAAGTAACCTATGATGTCAAGGTCTCATATTTACAAGGTGCTTATTGGCAATCTGAGCCGGCGAATGGCTCTGTGTCCGTATATTCGCTATATACTGCCCGCAATATCTTGTAGAAAGCTCACAGTGACTAAAATGTATAAATAGTTCTCTTTGGAGAATTTAATTAGATCCATTCATACCTTACCTTATAATGAGGACTTAAAGGGCTTTTATAACTAGGTAAAACAAGCTTAACGGGACTGTCCAGGACTTATATATTAATGACCGATTTTAGGATAAGTCATCAACAGGGTGGGACTGGGCTGGCGGGGTACCCTTCTGCAGAGGAGAGGGGGAGAAGAGAATGAAAAAATAAAAAAACCTGCGGTTTTAAGGGGCACGGGCCCTTTAAAAGCGCAGGCACAGTGTATGTGACGCGCCCCTGGGCCTGTGTCGCGCTGCGTTGCGCACGCGGGAGCTTACCCGGAGCCGGATCAGATGAGGGTAGTAGTCTTGTGGCGGTGACCCGGTCCGAGCCCAGGGAGTCAGACTAAGTGGCGGTAAATTAGCAGTGGATGTTGGATGACTACGCCACCCGTTGAATGCAGCTATGGAGCTGCCGCTGCAGGGCAGACTGCTGAGGCCGGTGGAAGGATGGTGCAGCGTGGATGGTATAACCCCCAACGGGAGGGGTATGGCCTCAGGGCAGCCGACGTGGATGATGGGGGTAGCAGGAACCACTCAGAGACGATGCGGTGTAGTTCAGGGTCTTTACTGGTGACAAAGATAGACCCTCCCGGAGTACTTGCTAGCAATCGGGGCCTGGTCAGTCCTTGAGCAGATGGGATCTCCCCTGGCCAGGCGGAGTTGTAGGCCTTCCCAACTAACTGTACTCTTCTGGCTACCTTGCTAGAGGCGGGTAAAAGTAGCCCACGTCCCTGAGTGTACCGTGTGGTGCTCACCTGTATGGCCGGTGACTCGGGGCCTTCTAATGGCTTCCGCTCCACGATGGCGGTGCTGGTCCCACGCGTGTGACCGTGCCTTCGGGTTTCTGGGCCAGAGGACCTGCAATCCCCTGCCGGTCGGTTTCTGCTGCTGGGTAGGAGTTAGTCCCCACAGCCTCGGACTCCGGGTCCGGTAAGAAATCTTCTCAGTCAGGGCGAGCTCTGCAGCTGCCAGCCCCTGACTCGTAGTAGTACTGCTTCTGCTGTCTCTTCCTATGACTGTTTCTCGTCTCTACTCTCCTTGACTGCCTAACCCTGCCTCAGCCCCGGGTTTATATAGGGGAAGTCCTTCCCCTCCCAAGACTGGGCAGGAGGTGTGGCATGCACAGGATCCCTGACCAAAGGACCTCCCACCTGCTCTCAGACATAACATTACATTACTGTGGAAACCAGACCCCTGGGGTGCCACATTCCCCCCTAGTGAAATTTAGTACTCCGGGACTAAACATATTTTTGGAAAAACATAACAGAGTACAACCAAAACATTATAATAAAGAGACACATAACGATGGTCACGGCGTGTCCACAACCGGGTGCAGTCTTTGAGGGAAAGCAAGGTGTCCATTTCACCAAAACAGGGAGACGTAACCAGGTAGGGGCCTGTCCTGCCCCGAGTCCTTAACAGTCTTTAGTCCATCCTGGGTTACGCTCCAACTAATTGTACAAGGATTCCCGGTAAATCCACCAAGGACTCCTAAAAATAACTAGAAACACAAAATTATACACAAGCAACTATAAACAGGTAAACATTATAAGATAGCTTAAACATTTAGATCCTCCAACGTGTGGGTAACTGGCCTCTAGTGGCCCTAGTGGACCTACGGAGCTGACTGTCTGGCCCTGAACTACAGGGTGTAGGAGCTGTCAAGGGTAAACTGGGCCGCTGTCTATGGGCCCTCTGGCTCACTAGGGGTATGGCAGGCTCACTATAAGCAGAGGGTTGATTTTCCGGGTCTGCTTGTGTAGAGTCTTCTGCCTCCTGGACCGGCTGTTCTTCCAGCTCTACCGGTTGCTCCGTAGGTACTTGGGATGATGGTTGGAGGAAGGTGAGTACGGGTACCACAACTGCACCATTGACTTGAGTCCAAGACCGAGGGAAGTCCCCGAGCACGGTACTAACCATATCTTCCCTTTCCTCTACGGGTCGATGGTCTTCTTGTTCCTCTTCAGGGTTCCTCAGTTGTTCGGGACACTTCTTCAGGTGGTCCCGGGATACAATGGCTGTGGTCTCCCCTCCGTCTTTACTGATGGTACAGACCTTCGGGTTCTCGTGGCTTGAGGGCAGTACGGTGTACGGGTCCTTCTCCCACTGGTCGTCCAACTTGTGGAGCCGTCTTTTCCTCTTCAAGACCTGCTCTCCGGGTACCAGGGGAACAGCAGGAGCATACTGGTTGTAAGTTTTCTCTTGCCTTTCCCTAGCCTGACAGAGACTTCGCTCCACGCTCTCCTGTACTTTCCGGTACTGCTGTTGCCTCTCTGTGTCCCAGTCTGCTTCTGGTGAAGTGTCCTCAGGTGTCAGGACTCCCATTTCCAGGTCAACAGGTAACTTACCAGGTCTCGCCCTCATTAGGTAAGCCGGGGTACAGTTGGTGGAACCTACCGGGATGTGGTTGTATAGGTCCACCAGATCGGGCAACTTCTCAGGCCACAGACTGCGTTCTTCCAGGGGCAACGTTTTTAGAAGATCCATTACCACCTGGTTCATTTTTTCACAAAGTCCATTAGTTTGCGGATGGTAGGGTATCGTCCTTATCTTCCGGCAGCCATACAGATTGCAGAATTCCTGGAAGACCTCCGCTTCAAAGGCAGGTCCCTGGTCCGTCAGCACTTGGTCCGGGTACCCGTGTGGACGGCAGAAGTGCTGCTGGAAGGCTCTAGCTGCTGTTTGAGCCGTTAAGTCCTTGACGGGGACGACAACCAAGAACCGGGAGTAATGATCCACGATGGTTAACGCGTAGACGTAGCCACTTCTGCTTGGGGTCAGTTTTACATGATCCAAGGCTACCAGTTCCAACGGTTGCCGGGTGATGATAGATTGCAGGGGAGTCTTCTGGCTGGCCCGGTCCTTCCTTCTCAGATTGCACGGGCCACAGTCCCTGCACCACTTCTCGATGGTTCCCCTCATGCCTACCCAGTGGAACCGCTCGCGCAGCAGGAACTCCAGCTTCTTCCACCCGAAGTGTCCAGCTCCGTCGTGGTATGCCTCCATCACCATGGCTGCGTCTCTTCGTGGCACCACTACTTGCCAGAGTAGTTCATGCGTCCGGGAGTTGACCATTCTGCGGCACAACTTCCCCTTGTAAAGGAACAGTCGACTCTTCTCCGCCCATAGTTGTTTGGCTTCCTCCGGAGCGTCTGGTTCAAGGCGAGCCTCCGGCCGAGTCAGCATCTCCTTCACCAGTCGGACGGCAGGGTCGCTGTCTTGCGTTTCCGCCCAGTTGTGGTGAGGTAAGGGGTTCAACGTAGCAGCCTGCTTACTCCTTACCCGGTGGGAATACTGGATAGTCCCATGACGGTGGAACGCAGGGAGTTCAATTTCTTCCAGTCCCTCCGGATCTTCTCCTTCGTCCGGCAGGTTGGGGATCCTGGACAGGGCGTCCGCGTTAGTATTGGAGCGCCCTGCCCGGTATTTGATTGTGAACTCGTAGTTGGACAGACGGGCCATCCACCTCTGCTCCAGGGCACCGAGTCTTGCCGTGTCCAGGTGTGTCAACGGGTTGTTATCCGTGTACACGGTGAACCGGGAAGAAGCAAGGTAATGCTTAAAGCGCTCAGTGACTGCCCATACCACGGCCAGGAACTCTAGCTTAAATGAGCTATAATTCTCGGGGTTCCTTTCGGTGGGTCGCAGTTTTCGGCTGGCGTAGGCGATTACTCGTTCTTTCCCCTGCTGGATCTGGGACAGTACGGCTCCTAGCCCGATGTTACTGGCGTCGGTGTAGAGGATGAAGGGCTTGCTATAATCCGGGTACGCCAAGATTTCATCCCCCGTGAGGGCCATCTTCAGCTGGCGGAAGGACTCTTCTTCTAGCTCCTCCCATTTGAAGGGCGGCTTCTGGTTCTTGGCCTTCCGGGACTGGCCTATCAGGAGGTCCTGCATAGGCGCTGCCTTTTTGGTGAAACCGGGAATAAACCTTCGGTAGTAGCCTACCAACCCGAGGAACTGCCGCACTTCTTTTACGCTGGAGGGGCTTGGCCATCCCTTAATTGCGGTGATCTTATCAGGGTCGGGAGCCACTCCGTCAGCGCTCACCACGTGTCCCAGGTACTGCACCTTTGGTTTCAGGAGGTGACACTTGGAGGGTTTCACCTTTAGGCCGTAACTCGCCAGAGCTTCGAACACCTCCGCCAGGTGTTTCAGGTGGTCCTCATAAGTCTTGGAGTATACGATGACATCGTCCAGGTACAACAGGACCGTCTCGAAGTTTCTGTGGCCCAGACAGCACTCCATTAATCGTTGGAAGGTTCCTGGGGCGTTGCAGAGTCCGAACGGCATGCAGGTGAACTCGCTAAGTCCCATCGGGGTGGTGAATGCGGTCTTCTCCCGGTCCGCCTCTGCTACAGGAACCTGCCAGTACCCGCTAGTGAGATCCAAGGTAGAGAAGAAGTTAGCAGATCTTAAAGCAGCCAATGACTCCTCTATCCTTGGTAAGGGGTACGCATCCTTGTGTGTGATACGGTTGATTTTCCGGTAATCTATACACATCCTCATGGTGTTGTCTTTCTTTTTGACTAAAACTAGTGGGGCTGCCCAGGGGCTACAGCTATCCCGGATTACCCCAGCCTCCTTCATGTCTCTAAGCATCCCCTTGGCGTGTTGGTAATGTGCAGGGGGTACGGGTCGATGCCTCTCTTTTATGGGAGGATGATCTCCCGTGGGGATGCGGTGTTCTACCCCCTTGACTCGCCCGAAGTCTAACGGGTGTTTACTAAACACTCTCTTATACTCTTGAACCACCCGGTAGACTCCCTGTTTCTGGTGGGAGGGAGTGGCGTCAGTTCCCAAGTGTAGTTGCTGACACCAATCCTCCATTACTTTCTTAGAGCCGTTACCTTCCTCCGGGTGAGATGGAGGCAAGGGTTCCACAGACTGTATAGAGTTTTGGTTGATGGTATATAATTTGGCTAGCGTGGCATACCGGGGCAGGTACACTTCCCTCTCCCCGATATTGATTATGCGAACGGGCACCCTCCCATGGCGTACATTGACCACCCCCCGTGCTGTCAAAATGGTGGGCCTACTGTCTGAGTAAACTGGTTCTACCATTGCCTGGTAATCTCTACCTCTCAGACCAATAGCTGCCCGGCACCAAATCATCATTTCACTTTTTGGGGGCATGGCAATAGGGAAAGGGTCACACATTGTTACGCTACCAATCTCACCGCCGGAGAGTTCCACCTGTTGCCGTCGCATCAGTGCCCGGATCTCTTTCTGGAGCACTCGCTGCTCGCCGGAGCTGGCGTTCTTGGCAACCTGCTGTAGAAGGAAAATCACCTCTGCAAGACAATTTTCAATTACATTAGTTCCTAGAGTTATTTTTGGGTGGCTCTCATGTTTGTCAATGTCTACAATGATCAGTCCCTGTGCTGCCAGTTCGACTCTACCGATTTTGATGGTCACCTCTTTAAATCCGATCTGTGGCACGGGCTGGCCATTGCTGGCGATGATACTCAAGTCGTCGTCAGGGTAGCGGGTAATATCCGAGTCATTCCAGTACTGCTTAAAGAGCACGTACGGGATGGTGGTGACCTGTGACCCGGTGTCCAGTAGGGCACTCATGGGAATGCCATCCAGTACCACAGGCAAGACTGGACGTCCTCCCACATATCTGTCGCACCAGTTCGATGGGCCTGGTGATCTTTTTCCTGGGGGTTGGCCCTCTACCCCAGGTTGTGCCCGTTTAAAGAACAGTACCTTGCCATATGTCCGGGTTGATTGCAGTGGCGGCAGATGGGTCGTCCGTCCTCGCTGTATCGGTCACTGGGTCTTCCTCTGGCCGGTGGGGTCCTCCTTGGTCGACGCCACGGGATGTCCTCCGGTCCGGATGCCAGCTGGATCTTCCCTGGAGTGGAAGCCTGTAAAGACTGCACAGTTCGGGTTAGCGCAGCAACGCTCTTAGCTAGCTCTTGGACCTGATGGTGTAGGTCTGGAGCCGGGTCATTGTCCAAAGCCTGTGCATCAGCTCCCACAGGCCCTGCCGACAAGGGCGCCGCCTCCTGGTGGTAAGTGATAGCAGGGCGCCTGTGGGTCACAACGCCACCCGGTGCCGGTTCTCGGAGCACCCGGATGGCTCTGTCCTTGAACTGTGCAAAGCCCAGATGGGGATCCTGTAAAGCCATTGCCCGCAACTGGGTTCGGTGGGTATTACAATATAGTCCCTCTATAAACTGTTCGGTCAACAGCCTGTCCTCATCTCCCACTCCATCAGGGTCGGTCTGCTTAATGGCCCTCAGGGCCTCTTGTAGGTTTAGTGCATAGTCCCTTATACTCTCATGCGCTCGCTGCTTGCACCCGTAGAATCTAAGCTTAATCTCGGCTGAGGTGCGGGTATCAAAGGTGTCCTTCAGCCGGGTTAGTATCCCTGCGACAGTCTTCCTCCCAGGTGGCCAGGATTTTACTTCCCTTTTGGCTGCCCCGGTTAGTTGGGCCACCAGGATGCTCACTTTTTGCTCTTCTGTGAGGGGGTACACCTGGAAGAGGCTATCCAGCTTCTCTCTAAAGTCATGCAGGGTATGCGACTCCCCTGAGTACTGGGGTAGCCAAGCTGCTCCCGGGATATAGGGCATGGTGAAGGGCATAACTGCAGCAGCGGTAGCGCTGGCGGGGGTTGAGGCAGTGAAGCTCTCCTCCGTATCCGACATCTTCCTCCCCCCTAGTGGACCGTGGCCTACCTTGCGATGATCCTCTTCCGTAGGCCGCGGCTCCGCAGTGGATCGTCAGGGTTGAGGACCTTCCGTCGCGCTCCTGTGACGTCGGCGTCTGCTGGGCTCCTTCCAGGACCTTACGCAACGTCCGGACGTGAGGCGGGGCTTCAGTTCTCGCGCGCTTTCGGAGTCCACGCCCCTCTTCTTCCCGCGCGGCGTCCTCAAGATGGCGTCCAATGGCGGGAAAACTCCACGGATGGCGGGAAGAAGGCTGAAGATGGCGCCGGATGGCGGGAATCTTCACCGATGGCGGGAAGAAGGCTGAAGATGGCGCCGGATGGCGGGAAACTTCACCGATGGCGGGAAGAAGGCTGAAGATGGCGCCGGATGGCGGGAATCTTCACCACAGGTAAGTTTGAAAAGTCTCTTTTTCAGGCACGCAGTACCCGGTGGTTGCGGGCACGAAATCCTGCCGACTACGCCAAAAGTTGACGCGCCCCTGGGCCTGTGTCGCGCTGCGTTGCGCACGCGGGAGCTTACCCGGAGCCGGATCAGATGAGGGTAGTAGTCTTGTGGCGGTGACCCGGTCCGTGCCCAGGGAGTCAGACTAAGTGGCGGTAAATTAGCAGTGGATGTTGGATGACTACGCCACCCGTTGAATGCAGCTATGGAGCTGCCGCTGCAGGGCAGACCGCTGAGGCCGGTGGAAGGATGGTGCAGCGTGGATGGTATAACCCCCAACGGGAGGGGTATGGCCTCAGGGCAGCCGACGTGGATGATGGGGGTAGCAGGAACCACTCAGAGACGATGTGGTGTAGTTCAGGGTCTTTACTGGTGACAAAGATAGACCCTCCCGGAGTACTTGCTAGCAATCGGGGCCTGGTCAGTCCTTGAGCAGATGGGATCTCCCCTGGCCAGGCGGAGTTGTAGGCCTTCCCAACTAACTGTACTCTTCTGGCTACCTTGCTAGAGGCGGGTAAAAGTAGCCCACGTCCCTGAGTGTACCGTGTGGTGCTCACCTGTATGGCCGGTGACTCGGGGCCTTCTAATGGCTTCCGCTCCACGATGGCGGTGCTGGTCCCACGCGTGTGACCGTGCCTTCGGGTTTCTGGGCCAGAGGACCTGCAATCCCCTGCCGGTCGGTTTCTGCTGCTGGGTAGGAGTTAGTCCCCACAGCCTCGGACTCCGGGTCCGGTAAGAAATCTTCTCAGTCAGGGCGAGCTCTGCAGCTGCCAGCCCCTGACTCGTAGTAGTATTGCTTCTGCTGTCTCTTCCTATGACTGTTTCTCGTCTCTACTCTCCTTGACTGCCTAACCCTGCCTCAGCCCCGGGTTTATATAGGGGAAGTCCTTCCCCTCCCAAGACTGGGCAGGAGGTGTGGCATGCACAGGATCCCTGACCAAAGGACCTCCCACCTGCTCTCAGACATAACATTACATTACTGTGGAAACCAGACCCCTGGGGTGCCACATATGCAGGGACACGCGCACGCGGCGTTCATTACCTGAACCGCCGCGACACACGTCCCAGTGAAGCAGCTGAAGCTGCGCGTCTCCCTTCCCCGGCCGGCGTATGACGTCACCGGAGAAGGAGGACACCGCACGGGAGAGCAGGAAGGTAAGAGGTGTCTGTGTGTGTGTCTATGTGTATATGAGTGGATGCAGAATGGGATGGGCCCCTGGCTGGACACACAAGGGGGGGCCCGGCTAGACACACAAGGGGGGACCCTGGCTGGACACACAAGGGGGGGCCCGGATGGACACACAAGGGGGGCCTTGCTGGACACACAAGGGGGAGCCCTGGCTGGACACACAAGGGGGAGCCCTGGCTGGACACACAAGAGGAAGCCCTGGCTGGACACACAAGGGGGAGCCCTGACTGGACACACAAGGGGGAGCCCTGACTGGACACACAAGAGGGAACCCTGGCTGGACACACAAGGGGGAGCCCTGGCTGGACACACAAGGGGGAGCCCTGGCTGGACACACAAGGGGGGAGCTGGATGGACACACAAGGGGGAACCCTGGCTGGACCCACAAGGGGGAGCCCTGGCTGGACACACAAGGGGAAGCCCTGACTGGACACACAAGAGGGAACCCTGGCTGGACACACAAGGGGGAACCCTGGCTGGACACACAAGGGGGAACACTGGCTGGACACACAAGGGTGAGAGCCTAGCTGGACACACAAAGGGGAACCCTGGCTGGACACACAAGGGGGGGAGCCTGGCTGGACACATAAGGGGGAGCCTGGCTGGACACATGGGAAAGAGTGGGCAGGATGGCTATATGGTGGGGCAGGCTGGACACATGGAGGCCAGGATGGATATGTGAGGGGGATGGATATATGGGGGGGGCAGGGCAGGCTGGACACATGATGGCCAGGATGGATATGTGGGGGGCAGGCTGGACACATGGGGGGCTAGGATAGATATGTGGAGGGGCAGGCTCGATACACGTGGGCTAGGATAAATATATGGAGGGGCCACGCTGGACATATGGGGGCCAGTATGGATATATGGGGGGGTGTCAGGATGGATATATGCAGGGGGGAAGGGCAGGATGGATATATGAGGGGGCAGGCTGGACACATGGAGGTCAGGATGGATATATGGGGGGCAGGCTGGAAACATGGAGGCCAGGATGGATATATTGTGGGGGGCAGGCTGGACACATGGAGGCCAGGAAGGATATGTAGGGGGGGCATGCTGGACACATGGAGGCCAGGATGGATATATGGGGGGCAGGCTTGACACATGGGGCTTTAGGACAGATATATGGGAGGGGGCAGGCTGGACACATGGAGGCCAGGACAGATATATGGGGGGGCAGGCTGGAAACATGGAGGCCAGGATGGATATGTGGGGGGACAGGCTGGACACATGGAGGCCAGGATGGATATATGGGGGGAACAGGAGGGCCACATGGGGGACTAGGATGGGTATATGGGAGGGGGCAGGCTCGATACACGTGGGCTAGGATAAATATATGGAGGGGTCACACTGGACATATGGGGGCCAGAAGGGATATATGGGGGGTGTCAGGATGGATATATGCAGGGAAGGGGGGGCCAGGATGGATATATGGGGGTGCCAGGCTGAACAAGGGACTTAATTACTGTTCGGGGCCAGATTGAGGAACATACTTTATTAGTTTATGGTGGCCAGTGAGGAACATTATTATTTTAGAGTCCAATTAGAGACATTATTACTTCTGTAATATAATTTACTTTTTAGGAAATTGTTTTCCATGGGATAGGACAAAAGCGGGCTCCTGTTACTGTGCAGGGCGGCACTATATCGCGTTTTTTCTTCAACTGGTGTAGTGTAGAAGTCGGGGGGTGGAGTGGGAATATTCCCTAGAAGAGATCAGTTATTGATAACTGTGTGTTATTTTCTGCAGAGATGATTCCTGGCTGGAAGAAGTGATGGCCGTCTGTGCCAGATGAAGAAGAAAAGCAAAGATGAAGGACTTCACCTAGAGACGTCACTGGTGAGTCAGTGTATTACATGTGACTCGCCCCCTGGGCCGTGGGGCACTCGGATCCGGGCAATAGGGAGACGATGGGGGTAGTAGTGGCGACCCGGTTCCGTGGCTCAGGGTGGTCAGGCCAATGGTAGTCTGCTATGTTCTGCTGATAATGTCCGACTACGCCACCCGTGGATTGCGGTTATTAGGAACCGCCGCTGCATGCAGACCGCTGGGGCTGATGAGGTGTGCAGCTAGGGTAGTGTGACTCTCCACGGGAAGAGTGCGGCCCCAGGGCAGTATAATGGATGTTGGGAGTGATGGTAGTGGGAGTCCCAGTGCTGATAGTGCTGGAGGAGCAAGGAGCACACAGACAACAGGTTGCAGTCCAGGGTCTTTACTAAACAGGTAAACTGACCCACAAACAGTCCCGGCTAGGAGGGGACCTGGATGTCTGAGTGCAACGGGGAAATTGGCCCTGGTCAGGGTGAGGGTGTAGGCCTACCGTGCTTTCTGCGCTCCTTCTGGCTATCTCCTCCTGATAGGGTAACAGCCCACGTTTCCGAGCTTTCCGTGTTTTCTCGCCTGTATGGCCTGCGACGTGGGTTCCTTTCTGCTCCCAGCCTTGTATGGCTTTACTGGTCCCTTCTGTTGTGGCAGGGCCTCCAGGCTTCTTAGGCCAAGGAATATACAGTCCCTTGCGGACTGGTTCTCTGCTGGGGGATGTGGAATCCTTCCAGCCTCAGACACCAAAGTCTGGTAGATTAAGTCTGATATCTGCCAAGACAGGCTTGCTTCGCCTCTTGTCTCTGGCTTGTGGCTCTCCTCCTGCCACACTTCCTCTTAGGTGCAGTGCAACTGTCTGTCCCTGCTCTGCTGAGACACGTCTCAGTCCTGAGACAGGTCATCTGGGTTCTCTCTAACCCTGCCCCCAGCACCAGCTTTTATAGGGGCAGCCTGCTCCCCCTACTGGCCTGAGACAGGAGGCATTGCATGCTAATGTTCCCCTGACTAGAGAACCTCCCCCCTGCTCTCAGACACAGCTTTAATTACACTTGTGGCATCCAGGCCAGGGTGACACATTCCCCCCTAGTGAAATTTAGTACTCCGGGACTAAACAGTAAACAAAGACAATATGCATAACAATAAAACATTAATAGACAGACGACGCACAAATTGAGTTCTTAAGGTCACAGTGTGGCCTGTGACCGGGTGTCCATATCACCAGCACAACGGGGAGCCTTAACCAGGTGGGGGTCTGTCCTACCCCAAGTCCTTCACAGTCTTAGTTCATTCCTGGGTTAGGCTCTGAACGCAGTCCATACAAGGTCCCGGTTATAAAAAGTCCATAACCTGTGAGTCCTTACGGTAGCTGCAAGAAACTGAAACAGAGTATTACCAAACATGCATGTAACTTTGCAAACAATTCAACATTTGGCAACAGGGTTATTTACAATTTTAGTACACTCTATATTCTCCAGCGAGCGGGTATCTGTCCCTTTGTGCTCCTGGTTGACCTACGTAGCCCACTGTCTGGTAGTGGACTGACTTGGCTTTCCCCACTAGCGTTAGGGGTGCAGCTACCAGCTGGGTGTACAGGTAGGGCAGGCAGCTGTCTGCGAGTCCTTTGGCTTACCGCAGGCATGGCAGGCTCACTGTCAGCAGAGGGTTGACTCTCCTGGGCTGCTGGTACAGGCTCTTCTGCCTCTGGAACTGCTTGCTCCTCTTCACCTTCCGGCTCTGGTGTTGGTTGTTGCTGTGCCGGTTGCAGGAAATGCAGGACAGGTACCACTATGGCATCATTTATGCGAGTCCAGGACTGAGGAAACTCTCCGAGAACGGTGCTGATCATTTCTTCCTTGTCCTCTGCGGGTTCAAGGTCACTCTGATCCTCTTCTGCACTACGGAGTTGCTCGGGGCACCTTTTGAGATGGTCTCTGGAGACGACACTAGTGGTTTCTCCTCCGTCCTTGGTGATTACGCACACCTTTGGGTTGTCGTGGTCAGACTGCAGTACGGTGTAGGGTTCCCTTTCCCACTGGTCGTCCAACTTATGTAGCCTTCTTTTTCGCTTTAGGACTTGCTCACCAGGTTCTAGGGGACTAGCAGGGGCGTGTTGATTGAAGAGTCTTTCTTGCTTCTCTCTCACCTGGGCCAGGCTCTTCTCCACACTCTCCTGTACCTTCTTGTACTGCAGTTGCCTTTCCGTATCCCAGTCCGCATCCGGGGAGGTGTCCTCAGGTATTAGGACTCCCATCTCCAGGTCTACGGGCAGCTTTCCTGGTCTAGCTTGCATCAGGTAAGCCGGGGTGCAGTTTGTAGCATTCACCGGGATATTGTTGTATAGGTCTATCAGGTCCGGCAGTTTTTCTGGCCACAGGCTGCGTTCCTCCAGGGGCAACGTCTTCAGGAGATCAATGACTATATTGTTCATCTTCTCACACATCCCGTTGGTTTGGGGGTGGTAAGGCGTTGTACGAATCTTCTTACAGCCATAGAGGTTGCAGAACTCCTGGAAGATTTCAGCCTCGAACGCTGGACCCTGGTCTGTCAGGACCTGTTCCGGATACCCGTGTGGACGGCAGAAATATTGCTGGAAGGCTCTGGCCGCTGTTTGGGCTGTCAAGTCCTTTACCGGGACCACCACTAGAAAACGGGAATAGTGGTCCACGATTGTCAGGGCATAGATGTATCCTGACCGGCTGGGAGCCAATTTGACATGGTCCAGAGCTACCAGCTCAAGAGGCTGCGTGGTGATGATGGGCCTCAAGGGTGTCTTCTGGCTGGCACGGTCCTTCCTCCTTAGGTGACAAGGGCCACAGTCTCTGCACCATTTTTCTACAGCTCCTCTCATGCCGACCCAAAAGAATCTTCCTCTTAGTAGGAACTCCAGTTTCTTCCAACCGAAGTGTCCCGCTCTGTCATGGTAAGCCCCCAGGACCATAGCTGCATCCCTCCTTGGGACCACGACTTGCCAGGTCAGCTCGTGCGTCCGGTGGTTGACAATCCTTCTGCACAACTTGCCTTCGTAGAGGAACAGCTTGCTCTTCTCCTTCCATAGCTGCTTGGCTTCCTCTGGGGCATCTGGATCTAAGCGGGCGTCTTCCCGGGTCAGCAGATCTTTCACCAGGCGGACTGCAGGGTCACTATCATGGGTCTCGGCCCAGCTGTGGTGAGGTAGGGGATTCATCATCACAGTTGTTAGATCCTCCTCCTTCACGCGGTGAGAGTGTTGAGCGGCTCCATACCGGTGAAACGCGGGGAGTTCTACCTCCTCCAGCTCTTCTGGGTCTTCGTCACCTTCAGGTTAGTGAGGCAGCCTTGATAGGGCGTCCGCGTTGGAGTTGGTTTTGCCTGCCCGGTACTTGATCACGAAGTCATAGTTGGAGAGACGGGCCATCCACCGCTGTTCCAGGGCACCCAGTCTTGCATTGTCCAGGTGTGTCAACGGGTTGTTGTCCGTGTACACGGTGAACTTTGCGGAGGCCAGGTAATGCTTGAAGCGTTCCGTCACGGCCCACACCACCGCCAAGAATTCTAGCTTGAAGGAGCTGTAATTCTCCGGGTTCCTCTCGGTGGGCCTCAGCTTCCGGCTGGCGTATGCGATCACCCGTTCTCTGCCCTGTTGGTTTTGGGACAATACGGCTCCCAGTCCCACATTACTGGCATCTGTGTGGAGAATGAAAGGCTGGCCATAATCAGGGTAGGCCAGGATCTCATCCCCTGTGAGGGCCATCTTTAGCTGGCGGAAGGACTCCTCTTCCGGTTTATCCCACTTGAAGGGCGGCTTTTGCCTCCTGGACTTAGACTGTCCGATCAGGAGGTCCTGCATAGGAGCTGCCATCTTGGTGAACCCGAGGATGAATCTTCGGTAGTAGCCTACCAACCCGAGAAACTGTCTCACCTCTTTGATGTTCGAGGGGCTTGGCCAGCTCTTGATTGCCGTGACCTTGTCAGGGTCGGGGGCCACTCCTTCCGCGCTTACCACGTGCCCTAGGTACTGGACCTTTGGTTTCAGCAGGTGACACTTCGATGGTTTCACCTTCAGGCCATAGCCTGCCAGGGCTTCGAACACCTCGGCCAGGTGCTTCAGATGGTCCTCGTAGGTCTTCGAATAGACGATCACGTCGTCCAGGTAAAGGAGGACCGTCTCGAAGTTTCGGTGCCCTAGACAGCATTCCATCAGCCGCTGGAAGGTCCCTGGTGCGTTGCAGAGCCCGAAAGGCATGCAGTTGAATTCGCTCAGTCCCATCGGGGTGGTGAAGGCGGTCTTCTCCTTGTCAGCCTCTGCCACAGGAACCTGCCAGTACCCGCTAGTAAGGTCCAAAGTAGAAAAGAAGTTAGCTGATTTTAGTGCGGCTAAAGACTCCTCTATTCTAGGCAGCGGATATGCGTCTTTGTGAGTGATACGGTTGATTTGTCTATAGTCGACGCACATTCTCATGGTGCCGTCTTTCTTTTTGACCAGAACCAAGGGGGCTGCCCAGGGGCTACAGCTGTCTCTAATAACCCCAGCTTCTTTCATCTCTCTTAGCATGCCCCTTGCGTTCTGATAATGTGCAGGGGGTACAGGTCTGTGCCTCTCTTTTATCGGTGGGTGGCTCCCTGTGGGGATGTGGTGTTCTATCCCCTTTACTCTGCCGAAGTCTAGCGGGTGCTTACTAAAGACTTTCTCGTACTCCTGTACCACCCGGTAGACTCCTTGTTTTTGGTGCAGGGGAGTGGAGTCAGCACCCACGTGGAGTTTCTGGCACCAGTACTCCTTTTGTTTCTGGGAGCCATTACCCTCCGCCTGAGGAGATGGAGGCAAGGGTTCCACGGCCCTGATAGCTTTGTGTTCGACCACAAACAGCTTGGCGAGTGTAGCGTACCTGGGTAAGTGTACCTCCCTCTCCCCAATGTTGAGGATGCGGACGGGCACCCTCCCATGACGGACATCAACCACCCCCCGGGCTGTCAAAATGGTGGGCCTGCTGTCTGAGTACACGGGTTCTACCATGGCTTGGTAGTCTCTACCTCTCAACCTGATTGCAGTCCGACACCAGATCATCATTTCACTTTTGGGAGGCATGGAAATGGGGAATGGGTCACTCAGTCTTACGCTACCGATCTCACCACCAGACAGTTCTACCTGCTGCCGTCTCATCAGGGCCTTTATCTCCTTGTTGAGAACTCTCTGTTGGCTGGAACTAGCATTCACCGCCACCTGTTGTAAGATTACAATTACCTCTGAAAGACAATTTTCAATTACATTAGTACCCACAGTTATTTTAGGGTGACTTTCACGACGGTCAATGTCCACAATAATCACTCCCTGTGCTGGTAGTTCAACTTTACCAATCTTAATGGTCATCTCCTTGAACCCCATCTGCGGCACGGGTAAGCCATTACTGGCGATGATGCTCAAGTTACCGTCTGGATACCGTGTGATATCAGCATCAGTCCAATACTGCTTAAAAAGTACATAAGGGATAGTGGTTACTTGTGACCCAGTATCCAGCAAGGCGCTCATGGGGATACCGTCCAGCACCACGGGTAAAACCGGGCGCCCCCCAACGTACTTATTACGCCAATTGTAAGGGCCTGGTGATCTTATGCCTGGGGGTTGGCCCTCTGCCCCAGGTTGGACCCGTTTAAATTACAGTACCTGGAAATGTGTCCGGGCTGGTTGCATCGACGGCAAATGGGCTGTCCATCCTCTGCGTAGCGGTCTGTGGGCCTCCCTCGGAACGACGGGATCCTCCTCTGTCGACGCCATGGGACATCCTCCGGACTTGAAGCCAGCTCGATGGGTCTTGACGGGTCCACTTGCAACGCCTGGACGGTCCTGGTCAACGCCGCGACGCTCCTGGTCAGCTCCTGGACTTGTTGATGCAGATCTTTCGACGGGGCTTGGTTCAGGGCCTGTGCATCAGTCTCCACAGAGTCCATAGAGGAGGGCGCTGCCTCCTGGTGGTAAGTGATAGCAGGGCGCCGGGGGTTTATAGCGCCACTGGTTGCAGATTCACGGAGCACCCTTATGGCCCTGTCCTTAAATTGGGCAAAGGTCAGGTCGAGGTTCTGAAAGAACATGAGGCGCAGTTGGGCCCTGTGGGCGCTAGACAGCAGACCTTCTATGAATTGTTCTGTTAGCAGCTTATCCGTTTCCTGCACACTGCCAGGGTCAGTTTGTTGAATAGCCCTCAAGGCTTCCTGCAGATTTAGGGCATAGTCTCTGATGCTGTCCTGTGCCCGCTGCTTACATCCATATAACCTCATTTTAATCTCAGCGGAGGTACGTGTGTCAAAGGTACCCCGCAGCCGGGCCAGAATACCCTTCACAGTCCTTTTCTCCTCAGTGGGCCATGATTTTACCTCCCGCTGGGCTGCGCCAGTTAACTGCCCTGTTAATATGCTGACCTTCTGTTCCTCTGTCAGGGGGTAAACGTGGAACAAACTGTATAGCCTTTCCTTGAAGTCAGTTAGGGCATGGGGCTCCCCTGAGTATTTGGGCAGCCAGGCCGCTCCAGGGATGTAGGGCAAGGAAAAGGGCATCACCGCTGCTGCAGTTGCGTTGGTGGTAGTGGGCGCCTCTGTGTCCGTCATCTTCCTCCTCCCCTAGTTACGCGTGGCCTACCTTCCGACGATCCTCTTCTGTAGGCCGCGGCTCCGCTGCTGCTGCTATGGACGAGGACCTGGCGTCGCGTCCTGATGACGTCAGCGTCGCTCTCTCTCCCTTCCAGGACCTTGCGCAGCGTCGGTGCGTGGGGCGGAGCTTCGGATCTCGCGCGGTTTTGACGTCCACGCCCCTCTTCTTCCCGCGCGGCGTCCTGAAGATGGCGTCCGATGGCGGGAAGCAGCTGCGGATGGCGGGAAGGCGGCAGAAGATGGCGGGAAACGGTCCAAGATGGCGTCCGATGGCGGGAATCGGCTCCGGATGGCGGGAAAAGACTCCGGACGGCGGGAAACTTTGCCACAGGTAAGTTACAAAAGTCTTTTTCAGGCACGCAGTACCCGGTGGTTGCGGGCACGAAATCCTGCCGACTACGCCAAAGCTGACTCGCCCCCTGGGCCGTGCGGCACTCGGATCCGGGCAATAGGGAGACGATGGGGGTAGTAGTGGCGACCCGGTTCCGTGGCTCAGGGTGGTCAGGCCAATGGTAGTCTGCTATGTTCTGCTGATAATGTCCGACTACGCCACCCATGGATTGCGGTTATTAGGAACCGCCGCTGCATGCAGACCGCTGGGGCTGATGAGGTGTGCAGCTAGGGTAGTGTGACTCTCCACGGGAAGAGTGCGGCCCCAGGGCAGTATAATGGATGTTGGGAGTGATGGTAGTGGGAGTCCCAGTGCTGATAGTGCTGGAGGAGCAAGGAGCACACAGACAACAGGTTGCAGTCTAGGGTCTTTACTAAACAGGTAAACTGACCCACAAACAGTCCCGGCTAGGAGGGGACCTGGATGTCTGAGAGCAACGGGGAAATTGGCCCTGGTCAGGGTGAGGGTGTAGGCCTACCGTGCTTTCTGCGCTCCTTCTGGCTATCTCCTCCTGATAGGGTAACAGCCCACGTTTCCGAGCTTTCCATGTTTTCTCGCCTGTATGGCCTGCGACATGGGTTCCTTTCTGCTCCCAGCCTTGTATGGCTTTACTGGTCCCTTCTGTTGTGGCAGGGCCTCCAGGCTTCTTAGGCCAAGGAATATACAGTCCCTTGCGGACTGGTTCTCTGCTGGGGGATGTGGAATCCTTCCAGCCTCAGACACCAAACTCTGGTAGATTAAGTCTGTTATCTGCCAAGACAGGCTCTCTTCGCCTCTTGTCTCTGGCTTGTGGCTCTCCTCCTGCCACACTTCCTCTTAGGTGCAGTGCAACTGTCTGTCCCTGCTCTGCTGAGACACGTCTCAGTCCTGAGACAGGTCATCTGGGTTCTCTCTAACCCTGACCTCAGCACCAGCTTTTATAGGGGCAGCCTGCTCCCCCTACTGGCCTGAGACAGGAAGCATTGCATGCTAATGTTCCCCTGACTAGAGAACCTCCCCCCTGCTCTCAGACACAGCTTTAATTACACTTGTGGCATCCAGGCCAGGGTGACACACATGTACACTTACACTACACACGTGGTCAAAACTGTTGGTACCCCTCGTTTAATGAAAGAAAAACCCACAATGGTCACAGAAATAACTTGAGATCTGACAAAAGTAATAATAAATTAAAAATCTATGAAAATGAACAAATGAAAGTCAGACATTGCTTTTCTGCTTCCACAGAATAAAAAAAAATAAATAAACTGATGAAACAGGCCTGGACAGAAATGATGGTTCTTCTTAACTTTATATTTTGCTGAACAACCTTTTGAGGCAATCACTGCAATCAAACGACTCCTGTAACTGTCAATGAGACTTCTGCACCTCTCCACAGGTATTTTGGCCACTCCTCATGAGCAAACTGCTCCAGTTGTCTCATGGTTGAAGGTTGCCTTTTCCAGACGGCATGTTTCAGCTCTTTCCAAAGATGCTCAATAGGATTTAGGTCAGGGCTCATAGAAGCCACTTCAGAATAGTCCAATGTTTTCCTCTTAGCCATTGTTGGGTGTTTTTAGCTGTGTGTTTTGGGTCATAATACTGTTGCAAGACCCATGACCTGCGACTGAGACCACGCTTTCTGACACTGGGCAGCACATTTCTCTCTAGAATCCCTTGATAGTCTTGAGATTTCATTGTACCCTGCACAGATTCAAGACACCCTGTGCCAGATGCGGCAGACCAGCCCCAAAACATAAAAGAGACTCCTCCATGTTTCACAGTAGGGACAGTGTTCTTATCTTGATATGCTTCATTTTTCCATCTGTGAACATAGATCTGATGTGCCTTGCCAAAAACTTCCATTTTTGTCTCATCTGTCCATAGGGCATTCTCCTAAAAGCTTTGTGACTTGTGAACATGTAGTTTGGCAAATTCCAGTCTGGCTTTTTTATGATTTTTTTTCAACAATGGTGTACTCCTTGGTCGTCTCCCATGAAGTCCACTTTAGATCAAACAACGACGGATGGTGCGATCTGACACTGATGTTCCTTGAGCTTGAAGTTCACCTTTAATCTCTTTAGAAGTTTTCCTGGGCTCTTTTGTTACCATTCATATTATTCGTCTCTTTGATTTGTTATCAATTTTCCTCCTGCGGCCACGTCCAGGGAGGTTGGCTACAGTCCCATGGATCTTAATTTCTGAATAATATGTGCAACTGTAGTTACAGGAACATCAAGCTGCTTGGAGATGGTCTTATAACCTTTACCTTTAACATGCTTGTCTATAATTTTCTTTCTAATCTCCTGAGACAACTCTTTCCTTTGCTTCCTTTGGTCCATGTTGAGTGTGGTACACACCATGTCACCAAACAGCACAGTGAGTATCTGTAGCCCTATATACAGGCCCACTGACTGATTACAAGATTGTAGACACCTGTGATGCTAATTAGTGGACACAACTTGATGTAACATGTCCCTTTTGTCACATTATTTTCAGGGGTACCATCATTTCTGTCCAGGCCTATTTCAAGAGTTTAATTTTTTTTTAAATTCTGTGGAAGCAGGGTTGAAAAGCAATGTCTGTCTTTCATTTGTTCATTTTCATCGATTTTTAATTTATTATTACTTTTGTCAGATTCAAGTTTTTTCTGTGACCATTGTGGGTTTTTCTTTCATTAAACGATGGGTACCAACAATTTTGACCACGTGTGTATATAGTATATACAGAGCTCCTGTGTATGTCACTGGTGATCACTGTATTACCTATACACTATATACAGAGCTCCTGTCTATAATGTCACTGGTGATCACTGTGTTACCTGTACACTGACACTATATACAGAGCTCCTGTGTATAATGTTCCTGGTGGTAATAACAGTGTTGTTAGTATTGTGGTTTTGTATTCATGATCAGTATTGTAGTATTTGGTCACCTTGGGGTGGTAATATATGGTCTGGTCATAGTTTGGCCATATTTGTTCCTTGTATGTGGTATTATTCGGTCACTATGTAGTGGTAATATGTGATCTAGTCAAGGTGTGGCGATATTTGTCCCTTTTGTATGTGGTATTATTGGTGTTGATATAGTGGACTGTGTTGTGTATGGCGGTCATTTTATTCTCGCTGATCTTAACTAGGAAAAGATTTTTTTCCATTAGGCCACAGCCCCACCATCAGTATTTGGTCAGTATTTTTCTCAGGAGTGGCTGCCGAAACCAGGAATGGTTGATTAATGCAGAATTTGTGACTTGTTTCTATTATACCTTTTCTCTGATTGTTCATCACCTGTTTTGGCTCCCACTCCTGAGAAAAAATACTGACTGGACACTGACCGAATACTGATAGTAGGGCCGTGGCCTTAGCGATTAAATACTTGGACCAGAGCGGCAGAGATGCACTTACAGGGGTTCTCCGGTGAAAACAAGTAATCACCTCTCCACAGGATCATTGATAATATTGATTGGTGGGGGTCTGACTGCTTGCACACACCGGCAGAATGTGGAGCTTTTCTCCCCATTAGACTGGAGCGGCATGTGAGATGCGACCACTGATCCATTCATTCTCTCAGTGGCTGTGAGCGCTGCTCATTTTTGCAAGTCTCTAAGAGAATGAATAGAGCTGCGGTCAGACGTCCCACCTGCCGCAGCATTTTAAAATAGGGATAAGTGTTCTGTCAGGGATAAAACTTCCCCATTCTTCCGATAGGTGCGTTTTCCAATGTTCGGACACAAATGCTCAATAAGTGATCACCTATCCTGTAGAGCCCATGGATCGTTGATAACTTGTTTTAACTAGTGTTGAGCGAGTATGTTCTGTCCGAGTATGCTCGGGCCGAGCGCCGAGTATTTACAGCTGCTCGGTGATATGGTTGAATCGCTCCCGTGTGCATGATTTGCAACTGTTTGACAGCTTTAACCCCTTAACGACATGTCACGTATTAGTACGCGCATGTCGTTATCCTCCGGTTCAGTGAGGGCTCCGGCGCTGAGCCCGCACTGAACCAAGCACATGTCAGCTGATTATTACAGCTGACATGTGCCCGCAACAGGCGCATGTGGAATCGCGATCCACCAGCGGCTGTTAACATATTAAATGCCGCTGTCAATCTCCGACAGCGGCATTTAATGCGCGCTTCCTGGAAGCGCGTCACTTACCCCGCCCATCGGCGACCCCGTCACATGATCGCGGGTCGGCGATGTGTGGTCATGACAACCCTGGGTCTGCAGCAGACACCAGTGGTTGTAATGATCCTGTCGCTATGAGCGCCATCTAGTGGTCGGCGCTCATAGGACAGGACCATTTCTGCTGCATACAGGGGAACTGCTGGTCCCCTGTATGTAGCAGAGGCGATCGGACAGTTGCTGCTTCAAGTCTCCTATGGAGACTACAGAAGCAAGCAAAAAGTGAAAAAAAAAAGTTTTAAAAAATATGAAAAAAAATAAAAAAATGTAAAAGTTTAAATCACCCCCTAAAATCATAAAATAAACCCCACATACACATATTTGGCATTGCCGCGTTCAGAATCGCCTGATCTATCAATATAAAAATAGAATTAATGCGATCGGTAAATGGCGTAATGAGAAAAAAATTCTAAACGCCAGAATTACGTTTTTTGGTCACCGTAAAATTGCAATAAAATGCAATAATGGGCGATCAAAACATCGGATCTACCCCAAAATAGCATCTATAAAAACTTCAGCTCGGTTCACAAAAAATAAGCCCTCACCCTGCCCCAGATCCCGAAAAATGGAGACGCTACGGGTCTCGGAAAATGGCACCATTTTTTTTTTTTTTACCAAACTTTGGAATTTTTTTTCATCACTTAAATAAAAAAGAACCTATACATGTTTGGTGTCTACGAACTCGTAATGACCTGGAGAATAATAATGGCAGGTCAGTTTTAGCATTCAGTGAACGTGGTAAAAAAAATAAAAAAAAACCTCAGTGGTATTGCACTTTTTTTGCAATTTCACGGCGCTTGGAATTTTTTTCCCGTTTTCCCGTACACGGCATGGTAAAACTAGTAATGGCGTTAAAAAGTACAACTCGTCCCGCAAAAAATAAGCCCTAACATGGCCATATTGACTAAAAAATAAAAACGCTATGGCTCTGGGAACAAGTGGAGCAAAAAGCGAAAATGCAAAAACGGAAAATGCTCCGCGGCTTAAGGGGTTAATACATGTGAGGAATGTCTATTTCTTACACATTCCTCACATGCAGGGTCGGACTGGGGTGTCTGGGGCCCACAGGGAGAACTGACTCTAGGGGCCCACCTACAGCCATATGCAAATATCTGTTTTCCGCTATCCCTGTTATAGTGGAGCATTGACTGGCGGCTCCTGCACATCTACTGTGCACCACTATAACTGGGATGTGCAATTACGGTAGTTTGCATTAAAGGGCTTCTTTGGTTAAAACAAGTTATCACCGATCCATGGGATCCACAGGATCGGTGATCACTTATTGATCGTTTGGGTCCGAACATTGGAAAAGGCGCCTATCAGAAGAATGGGGAAGTTTCATCCCTGACAGGACACTTATCCCCATTTTAAAATGCAGCTTCCAAAAAAGAGCAGCGCTCACAGTCACTGAGGGAATGACTGGATGAGTGGTCGCATCTCACATGCCGCTCCAGTCTAATGGGGAGAAAAGCTCCACATTCTGCCGATTGTGTCCCAGCAGTCAGACCCCCACCAATCAATATCATCACTGATCCTGTGGAGAGGTGATTACTTGTTTTCACCAGAGAACCCCTGTAAGTGCATCTCTGCCGCTCTGGTCCAAGTATTTAATCTCTAAGGCTGCGGCCCTACTATCAGTATTTGGTCAGTATTCAGTCAGTATTTTTTCTCAGGAGTGGGAGCCAAAACCAGGTGAGGAACAATCAGAGAAAAGGTATAATAGAAACAAGTCACCAATTCTGTATTTATCACCCACTCCTGGTTTTGGCAGCTACTCCTGAGAAAAAATACTGACCGAATACTGATGGTGGGGCTGTGGCCTAATGGAAAAAAATCTTTTCCTAGTTAATATCAGCAAGAACAAAATGACTGCCATACACAACACAGTCCACTATATCAACACCAATAATACCACATACAAAAGAGACAAATATCGCCACACCATGACTAGATCACATATTACCACCACATAGTGACCGAATAATACTACATACAAGGAACAAATACGGCCACACCATGACCAGACCACATATTACCACCCCAAAGTGACCAAATACTACAATACTGATCATGAATACAAACCACAATACTAACAACACTGTTATTACCACCAGTGACATTATACACAGGAGCTCTGTATATAGTGTCAGTGTACAGGTAATACAGGGATCACCAGTGACATTATACACAGGAGCTCTGTATATAGTGTCAGTGTACAGGTAATACAGGGATCACCAGTGACATTATACACAGGAGCTCTGTATATAGTGTACAGTGTACAGGCAATACAGTGACCACCAGTGACATTATACACTGGAGCTCAGTATATAGTGTCAGTGTACAGGTAATACAGGGTTCACCAGTGACATTATACACAGGAGCTCTGTATAGAGTGTCAGTGTACAGGTAATACAGTGATCACCAGTGACATTATACACTGGAGCTCTGTATTTAGTGTACAGGTATTACAGTGGTCACCAGTGACATTATACACAGGAGCTCTGTATATAGTGTACAGGTAATACAGTGGTCACCAGTGACATTATACACAGGAGCTCTGTATATATTGCACAGGTAATACAGTGGTCACAAGTGACATTATACACAGAAGCTCTGTATATAGTGTATACATAATATAGTGATCACCAGAGACATACACAGGAGTTCTGTATATACTATATACACACACGTGGTCAGAATTGTTGGTACCCCTCGTTTAATGAAAGAAAAACCCACAATGGTCACAGAAATAACTTGAATCTGACAAAAGTAATAATAAATTAAAAATCTATGAAAATGAACAAATGAAAGTCAGACATTGCTTTTCTGCTTCCACTGAATTAAAAAAAAAAATTAAACTCATGAAATCGGCCTGGACAGAAATGATGGTACCCCTGAAAATAATGTGACAAAAGGGACATGTTAAATAAAGTTGTGTCCACTAATTAGCATCACAGGTGTCTACAATCTTGTAATCAGTCAGTGGGCCTGTATATAGGGCTACAGATACTCACTGTGATATATATAGGGCTGCAGATACTCACTGTGCCTGTATATAGGGCTACAGATACTCACTGTGCCTGTATATAGGGTTACAGATACTCACTGTGCCTGTATATAGGGTTACAGATACTCACTGTGCCTGTATATAGGGTTACAGATACTCACTGTGCCTGTATATAGGGTTACAGATATTCACTGTGCCTGTATATAGGGTTACAGATACTCACTGTGCTTGTATATAGGGTTACAGATACTCACTGTGCCTGTATATAGGGTTACAGATATTCACTGTGCCTGTATATAGGGTTACAGATACTCACTGTGCTTGTATATAGGGCTACAGATACTCACTGTGCTTGTATATAGGGCTACAGATACTCACTGTGTTGTTTGGTGACATGGTGTGTACCACACTCAACATGGACCAGAAGAAGCAAAGGAAAGAGCTGTCTCAGGAGATTAGAAAGAAAATTATAGAAAAGCATGTTAAAAGGTAAAGGTTATAAGACCATCTCCAAGCAGCTTGATGTTTCTGTGACTACAGGTGCACATATTATTCAGAAATTTAAGATCCATGGGACTGTAGCCAACCTCCCTGGACGTGGCTGCAGGAGGAAAATTGATGACAAATCAAAGAGACGGATAATATGAATGGTAACAAAAGAGCCCAGAATAACTTCTAAAGAGATTAAAGGTGAACTTCAAGCTCAAGGAACATCAGTGTCAGATCGTACTATCCACCGTTGTTTGATCCAAAGTGAACTTCATGTAAGACGACCAAGGAGAACACCATTGTTGAAAAAAAAAATAGTAAAAAAGCCAGACTGGAATTTGCCAAACTACATGTTGACAAGCCACAAAGCTTCTGGGAGAATGTACTATGGACAGATGAGACAAAAATTGAAGTTTTTGGCAAGGCACATCAGCTCTATGTTCACAGATGGAAAAATATCAAGAAAAGAACACTGTCCCTACTGTGAAACATGGTGGAGGCTCTGTTATGTTCTGGGGCTGCTTTGCTGCACCTGGCACAGGGTGTCTTGAATCTGTGCAGGGTACAATGAAATCTCAAGACTATCAAGGGATTCTAGAGAGAAATGTGCTGCCCAGTGTCAGAAAGCTTGGTCTCAGTCGCAGGTCTAGCAACAGGATAATGACCCAAAACACACACAGCTAAAAACACCCAAGAATGGCTAAGAGGAAAACATTGGACTATTCTGAAGTGGCTTCTATGAGCCCTGACCTAAATCCTATGGAGCATCTTTGGAAAGAGCTGAAACATTCTGGAAAAGGCAACCTTCAACCATGAGACAACTGGAGCAGTTTGCTCATGAGGAGTCGGCCAAAATACCTGTCGAGAGGCGCAGAAGTCTCATTGACAGTTACAGGAATCGTTTGATTCCAGTGATTGCCTCAAAAGGTTCAACAAAATATTAAGTTAAGAAGAAGAACCATCATTTCTGTCCAGGCCGATTTCATGAGGTTAATTTTTTTTTAAATTCTGTGGAAGCAGAAAATCAATGTCTGACCTTCATCTCTTCATTTTCAAAAATTTGTAATTTATCAGATTGAAGTTATTTCTGTGACCATTGTGGGTTTTTCTTTCATTAAACGAGGGGTACCAACAATTTTGACCACGTGTGTAGTGTAAGTGTACATGTAAAACACTGACTCACCAGTGATGTCTCTAGGTGAAGTCCTTCATCTTCGCTTTTCTTCTTCATCTGGCACAGACGGCCATCACTTCTTCCAGCCAGGAATCATCTCTGCAGAAAATAACACACAGTTATTAATAACTGATCTCTTCTAGAGAATATTCCCACTTCCCCCCCCCGACCTCTACACTACACCAGTTGAAGAAAAAAAGCAACATAGTGCCGTCCTGCACAGTAACAGGACTCCTCTTTTGTCCCATCCCATGGAAAACAATTTCCTAAAAAGTAAATTATATTACAGAAGTAATAATGTAATAATAATTGGAATCTAAAGTAATAATGTTCCCCACTGGTCACCATAAACTAATAAAGTATGTTCCTCAATCTGGCTCCCAAACAGTAATTAAGTCCCTTGTCTAGCCAGGCACCCCCATATGTCCCTTCTGGCCACCATTTGTCTAGTGTGACCCCTCCATATATTTATCCTAGCACATGTGTATCGAGCCTGCCCCCTCCCATATACCCATCCTAGCCCCCCCATGTGCCAGTCTGCCCCCCCACATATCCATCCTTGCTTCCATGTTTCCAGCCTGCGCCCCCATATGTCCCCCCCATATATCCTCCATGTGTCCAGCCTGCCCTCTACATATTCATCCTGGCCTCCATGTGTCCAGCCTCTCCCCTCATATATCCATACTGCCCTTACCCCCTGCATATATCCATCCTGACACCCCCCATATATCCAGCGTGCCCCTCCATATATTTATGCTAGCCCATGTGTATCGAGCCCGCCCCCCCCACATATTCATCCTAGCTCCCCATGTGTCCAGCCTGTCCCCCCCCATATATCCATCCTGGCCTCCATGTGTTCAGCCTGCCCCCCCTCCCCCATATATCCATCCTGGCCTCCATAAGTCCAGCTTGCCCCCCCCATATATCCATCCTGGCCTCCATATATCCATCTTGCCCCCCCATATATCCATCCTGCCCCCCCATATATCCATCCTGCCCCCCATATATCCATCCTGGCCTCCATGTGTCCAGCCTGCCCCCCATATACCCATCCTGCCCACCCCCCTTTGCCTGGGTCCACCTTGGTTCCCCCTTGTGTGTCCTGCCAGGGCTCCCCCTTGTGTGTCCAGCCAGGGCTCCCCTCCCTTGCGTGTCCAGCCAGGGCTCCCCCCTTGCGTGTCCAGCCAAGGCTCCCCCCCTTGCGTGTCCAGCCAGGGCCCCCCCCTTGCGTGTCCAGCCAGGGTTCCCCCCTCGTGTGTCCAGCTGGGCCCCCCCTCGTGTGTCCGTCCAGCTGGGCCCCCCCTCGTGTGTCCGTCCAGCTGGGCCCCCCCTCGTGTGTCTGTCCAGCTGGGCCCCCCCTCGTGTGTCTGTCCAGCTGGGCCCCCCCTCGTGTGTCTGTCCAGCTGGGCCCCCCCTCGTGTGTCTGTCCAGCTGGGTCCCCCCTCGTGTGTCTGTCCAGCTGGGCCCCCCCTTGTGTGTCTGTCCAGCTGGGCCCCCCCCTTGTGTGTCTGTCCAACTTGGCCCCCCCTTGTGTGTCTGTCCAGCTTGGCCCCCCCTTGTGTGTCTGTCCAGCTGGGCCCCCCTTGTGTGTCTGTCCAGCTGGGCCCCCCTTGTGTGTCTGTCCAGCTGGGCCCCCCTTGTGTGTCTGTCCAGCTGGGCCCCCCCTTGTGTGTCTGTCCAGCTGGGCCCCCCCTTGTGTGTCTGTCCAGCTGGGCCCCCCCTTGTGTGTCTGTCCAGCTGGGCCCCCCCTTGTGTGTCTGTCCAGCTGGGCCCCCCCTTGTGTGTCTGTCCAGCTGGGCCCCCCCTTGTGTGTCTGTCCAGCTGGGCCCCCCCTTGTGTGTCTGTCCAGCTGGGCCCCCCCTTGTGTGTCTGTCCAGCTGGGCCCCCCCTTGTGTGTCTGTCCAGCTGGCCCACCCCTTGTGTGTTTGTCCAGCTTGGCCCCCCCTTGTGTGTCTGTCCAGCTGGGCCCCCCCTTGTGTGTCTGTCCAGCTGGGCCCCCCCCTTGTGTGTCTGTCCAGCTGGGCCCCCCCTTGTGTGTCTGTCCAACTTGGCCCCCCCTTGTGTGTCTGTCCAGCTGGGCCCCCCCCTTGTGTGTCTGTCCAGCTGGGCCCCCCCTTGTGTGTCTGTCCAACTTGGCACCCCCTTGTGTGTCTGTCCAGCTGGCCCCCCCCTTGTGTGTCTGTCCAACTTGGCCCCCCCCTTGTGTGTCTGTCCAACTTGGCCCCCCCCTTGTGTGTCTGTCCAGCTGGGCCCCCCCTTGTGTGTCTGTCCAGCTGGGCCCCCCCCTTGTGTGTCTGTCCAACTTGGTCCCCCCTTGTGTGTCTGTCCAGCTGGGCCCCCCCTTGTGTGTCTGTCCAGCTGGGCCCCCCCCCTTGTGGGTCTGTCCAGCTGGGCCCCCCCTTGTGTGTCCTGCTGGCCCCCGCCTTGTGTGTCCAGACCATTACACACACACACACACATACACACACACACACACACACACACACACACCTCTTACCTTCCTGCGATCCCGTGCGGTGTCCTCCTTCTCCTGAGTTGCGCGCCTCCTTCACAGCAGGCGCATGACGATGACGTCATACGCCGGCCGGCGAAGGGAGACACGCAGCTTCAGCTGCTTCACAGGGACGTGCGCCGCGGTGGTTCAGGTAATGAACGCTGCGTGCGCGCGTCCCTGCATACACTATGCCTGCGCTTTTAAAGGGCCCGTGCCCCTTAAAACCGCAGGATTTTTTTTTGTTCTCTTCTCCCCCCTCTACTCTGCAGCAGGGGGCGGGGCCCACCGGGAAATTTCCCGGTATCCCGCCAGCCCAGACCGACCCTGCTCACATGTATTAAAACCGTCAAACAGTCGCAAATCATGCACACGGGAGCGATTCAACCATATCACCGAGGAGCTATAAATACTCGGAGCTCGGCCCGAGCATACTCGCCGAAAGGGTTAACAGAACATACTCGCTCAACACTAGTTTTAACCAAAGAAGCTCTTTAATGCAAACATGTCCATCCCAGTTAGAGTGTCGCCCAGTAGATGTGCAGGAGCCGCCAGTCAATGCTCCACTATAACAGCGAGAGCGGATAACAGATATTTGCATCTTGCTGTAGGTGGGCCCCTAGAGTTAATTTCCCCTGTGGGCCCCAGACACCGCAGTCCGACCCTGGTCATCAATATCAGATCAGTGAGGTTCCAACACACGGCCCCCTCACCAATAAGACAGCAGCTGGAAATACTCAGCGTAGAGCCCAAACAGCACAGCGCTGTACACTGTGTAGTGGCCGATCTTGGTACTGCAGCTCCTATTGAAATGATTGTGATCTGAGCTGTAGTACCCGAAACCAGCCATTGCACAGTGTGCGGAGCTGTGCTATTCCAGCTCTTAACACTGTGTACATCATCTTGCAGAAGTAGCTGATGTCTGGGGATTTCAGGTGTCAGACCCCCACTAATCACTGTATGAGTTCTGCTCTACTCCTTTATTAAAGGGGTGGTCTTGTGTTCCTCTCATCAGAAGCTGAAGATTTACAGTTCTGGCCGGTGGCTTGGCTGAGCCGCTTGTCTGAATTGTGCCCTCTTGCATTCTGCGGGCAGAGGCAGCTTTGCCTCTGCAGAATGGGACAGGCACAGGGGCGCTGAAGTCCACCAGTCTGCAAGTGAGCGCTTCTTGCCAAGGAGACCGGCCACTTCTCAGGTGGTCAGTAACCATAGCAATGAGCTGTACACTGCAGAATTAAAAATCTTTTCCTTCTTGAGAACAGAGAAGATTTTGAATAAGAAGGAAATTGCAAAGTTTCTTGTTTTTACAAGCTCTTTGCAATCTTAGCCTTTTAATACATTCATTTTATTTAGTTATATATTTATTTTACTCTCTTATATAGCGCCGTTAGATTTTGTAGCACCTTACAGACATTATCATCACTGTCCCCATTGGGGCTCACAATATGAATTCCCTATCAGTATGTCTTTGGAGTGTGGGAGGAAACCGGAGAACCCGGAGGAAACCCACACAAACACGGGGAGAACATACAAACTCCTTGCAGATGTTGTCCTTGCTATTATATGAACCCAGCCCCACAGCGTTAATCATTGACCCACCATGTTGCCCACATTCCTCGGCTTTTTTAAGATTTTCTGCAATGAATAAGAACACTGAAGAAAATCTAGATTGATCAACATTTAATATCACAAATGCAGTTGCTGCAAAACTTGTCCATAGTCCTGTTCCCAGCTGAAAATTGGATACAATTGTATCTTGTGTAGACAATGCTCTGTGAGCTAAATAGCCAGGATCCACTGCTACAAGGCAGGAAACAGACAGATTCTGCTGATGGGTTCTGCTCCCAGAGCATTATTCAGCCTGGACATCTCAGCTCAGAGCAAAACCAGCTATAAGGCTGTGTGCACACCTAGCAGATTTGATGCAGATTTACATGCGTTTTTTCTGCTAGAGAGAAGCGTTTTCACATGCATTTTTTCAAGCAATTTTCCAAGCGATTTTGAGCATCACTTGGAAAAGTGCTTGATAAGTTGATCACACAATATAAATCCATGCAACCGAAATGGATCTATAATGTGTGAACAACTTAGATGCTTTAAATGCAGCATCTATAGTAAAAAAAAGAATCAAAACGTTAATAAATAAAAAAAAACAACTGTATATTCACCTCTCCGGCGGCCCCCGGTCTGCTCTCCGGTCTCCTCCGGTCTGCTCCCGGCCGCGTCTTC
The DNA here is from genome assembly GCF_046119375.1 of Phyllobates terribilis. Lineage (NCBI taxonomy): Eukaryota > Metazoa > Chordata > Amphibia > Anura > Dendrobatidae > Phyllobates > Phyllobates terribilis. The sequence continues at coordinate 4,597,333 of NW_027362892.1, forward strand.
TCTCTTCAGCGTCCCGCAGTGTACGGTCAGGACCTGCGGTGACGTCATTTAGTCAGCTGATGGCCACGCGACCATCACCTGATGCCGACGTCAGCTGTCATGCGACCATCACCTGACTAAATGACGTCAGCGCAGGTCCTGACAGTACAGACAGCAGACCGGAGGAGACCGGAGAGCAGACCGGGGGCCGCCGGAGAGGTGAATATACAGGTTTTGTTTGTTTTTAACTTTTTTATTTCTTTTTTTCACCGCGTGGTAGCCGGGATGAAGAGGAGTTGTAGTCTCGTCTTCCTCCCAGATACCACACGCATCGCGAATAAGCTTCAGCGTAATCGCAGTAGAAATGGTCATGCTGCGTTTTGCAAAGTAATGCGAATTCGGCGCGCAAATTAGCGCATCATGTGCACAGCACATCCGAATTCACATGGCTTTGCATGGCAGACTGTTTTACAAGCGTTTTCGCGGCCGTAAAAACGCCGCAAAAACGCTACAAAAACGCTACGTGGGCACATAGCCTAAGGCTGTGTGCCCACGACGCGTATTTTAAGCGTTTCCGCATGGCAAAAACGCTGCAGAAACGCTTAAAGACGCATGTTAGAAGGTCTGCCATGTTCCCCAATGATAGTCCGCATGTGCTGTGCACATGCTGCGGAAATTTCCGCTGCGGATTATCATTGCGGAAAAAAACGCAGCACTACCAATTATTTTGCGGAAGCGCAGCGTTTTCCTGGCCATTGACTTGCATTGGAACGCATGGATTCCGCTTCACTAGATAAGCACATGCGGAATACATGCGTTCAATGTGCGGATGGTACCCGCATGTGGAGGATGGGAGACTCTCCTCCGGACCCGGGTACCATAGAACCTGTCAAAATAAAGAATAAAATAAAAAATAAATGTTATATTTACCTTCTGACGGCCCCCGCTGCGCTCGTCCTCCCATGTCGGCAGCTCGCGATGGACTGAAGGACCAGCGCTGACGTCATAGTCATGTGACGGCAGGTCCTTCAGTGTACTGCGATCTGCCGGCAGCCAGGACGGAGCGAAGCGAGACTGCGGGGGCCATCGGAAGGTAAGTATAGATTTATTTTTTTATTTTTAACCAGTCGTTGGGGTCACACTATATAAATCCATGCCGTTTTCATGGATTTCTATAGTGTGACCAAGTTGACAAGCACTTTCCAAGTGATGCTAAAATCGCTTGTAAAGCGCTTGTCAACCCGCATGCGGAAATGCATGTGAAGAACGCTCCACTTCTGCATGTCCCTGGCAGGAAAAACGCATGTACAATCCGCATATACAATCCGCATGTACAATCCGCGTGTACAATCCGCATATACAATCCGCATGTACAATCCGCATGTACAATCCGCGTGTACAATCCGCGTGTACAATCCGCATATACAATCCGCATGTACAATCCGCGTGTACAATCCGCATATACAATCCGCATGTACAATCCGCGTGTACAATCCGCATATACAATCCGCATGTACAATCCGCGTGTACATTCCGCGTGTACAATCCGCATGTACAATCCGCATGTACAATCCGCATGCGTTTTTTCTGCCAGCGAGATGCAGAAACGCTCAGGAAAAATCCGGAGCATTTCTGCATCGTGGGCACATAGCCTAAGTCTCTGCATTTGTCTGCTTACACATCAGTACATTTCTGAACACATTCAGCAAAAATTGCAGTACATTTGTTAAAATTGGGCATATAGCATACTATAGGTGCTTCTCATAAAATTAGAATATCATCAAAAAGTTAATTTATTTCAGTTCTTCAATACAAATAGTAAAACTCATATTATATAGAGTCATTACAGACAGAGTGATCTATTTCAAGTGTTTATTTCTGTTAATGTTATTATCTCAGTAAATTAGAATACTTTATAACACCAGCTTGAAAAATGTTTTTAAAATCTGAAATATTGTCCTACTGAAATGTATGTTCAGTAAATGCCCTCAATACTTGGTCGGGGCTCCTTTTGCATCAATTACTGCATCAATGCGGCAATGTGGCATGGAGGCGATCAGCCTGTGACACTGCTGAGGTGTTATGGAAGCCCAGGTGGCTTTGATAGAAGCCTTCAGCTCGTCTGCATTGTTGGGTCTGGTGTCTCTCATCTTTCTCTTGACAATACCCCATAGATTCTCTATAATAGATTCTCTATGGGGTTAAGGTCAGGCGAGTTTGCTGCCAATCAAGCACAGTGATACTGTTGTGTAAACCAGGTATTGGTACTTTTGGCAGTGTGGACAGGGGCCAAGTCCTGCTGGAAAATGACATTTCCATCTCCAAAAAGCTTGTGGGCAGAGGGAAGCATGAAGGGCTCTACAATGTCCTGGTAGACGGGTGTGCTGACTTTGGTCTTGATAAAACACAGTGGACCTACACCAGCAGATGACATGGCTCCCCAAACCATCACCGATTGTGGAAACTTCACACGAGACCTCAAGCAGCTTGGATTGTGGCCTCTCCACTCTTCCTCCAGACTCTGGGACCTTGATTTCCAAATTAAATGCAAAATTTACTTTCATCGGAAAACAACACCTTGGACCACTGAGCAACAGTCCAGGTGTTTTTCTCCTTGGCCCAGGTAAGATGCTTCTGGCGTTGTCTATTGGTGATGAGTGGCTCGACACAAGGAATGTGACACTTGTAGCCCATGTCCTGGATACGTCTGTGTGTGGTGGCTCTTGAAGCAATGACTCCAGCAGCAGTCCACTCCTTGTGAATCTTCCCCAAATGTTTGAATGGCCTTTCCTTAACAATCTTTTCAAGGCTGCGGTTATCCCGGTTGCTTGTGCACCTCTTCCTACCACACTTTTTCTTTCCACTCAACTTTCCATAAATATGCTTGGATACAGCACTCTGTTAACAGCCAGCTTCTTTAGCAATGACCTTTTGTGGTTTACACTCCTTGTGGAGTGTGTCAATGACTGCCTTCTGGACATCTGTCAAGTCATCAGTCTTCCCCATGATTGTGGAGCCTACTGAAACAGACAAAGGGACCTTTTTAAATGTGTAAGAAGCCTTTGCAGGTGTTTTTTGTTAATTATTCTAATTTACTGAGATAATGACTTTGTGTTTTCATTGGCTGTAAGCCATCATTATCAACATTAACAAAAATAAACACTTGAAATAGATCACTCTGTAATGACTCTGTATAATATATGAGTTTCACTTTTTGGATTGAAGAACTGAAATAAATAAACTTTTTGATGATATTCTAATTTTGTGAGAAGCACCTGTATGTTTGATGCATCTCATTAGCTAAGCTCAACCTCTTCCTTGCTTCACCTCAATTTGAGCCATAAATTGTGATATTTCATTTTGGTGCATTTTATGACTCCTCTTTGTCACACTTTTCTCATAACTATTTTTTTTATAACTGAGGGAAATTAACAAAATCTTATTTGTTGTACTCAAGTTTTCACAGAAACATCTGATAAAGTGTTGACTTATTTTTCTGAGTTAAACTCTTCCTTTTGGCCCTCTATATATTTGAGTTTGACAGCCCTGATGTAGATGGATGATGATGTGGCAAGAAGGGGCAGAGGGGCAGAGCCTCCTGGCTCTCAGCTTCGCTCTCCACTGCTCACAGGAGACAGCAGTTACTTCACAAATGTAACTGATAGAAAAGATGTCACGTAAGAGGGGGTCAGGGGAGCGATGTGCTGCAGGAAGAGGAGGATTAGCCAGGGGAGTGGTGTGCTGCAGGAAGAGGAGGATTAGCCAGGGGAGCGATGTGCTGCAGGAAGAGGAGGATTAGGCAGGGAGCGCTGTGCTGCAGGAAGAGGAGGATTAGGCAGGGGAGTGATGTAATGCAGGAGGGGGAGGCTTAGGCAGGGAAGCGATGTGCTGCAGGAAGAGGTGGCTTATGCAGGGGAGTGATGTAATGCAATAGGAGAGGATTAGTCAGGGAGCGATGTGCTGCAGGAAGTGCAGGATTTGGCAGTGGGCGATGTGGTGCAAGAGGGGATTTGGCAGTGGGTGATGTGGTGCAGGAAGGGGGAGATTTAGAAAGGGCACAATGTGCTGCAAGGAGGGGAGGATTAGACGGGAGCAATGTGCCGCAAGAGGGGGAGGTTTAGACAGGGGAGTGATGTGCTGCAGGAGTGGGAGAATTAAGCGGTGAGAAACATGCTGCAGGACGGGGAGGGTTAGGCAGGGGAGCAATGTGCTGCAGGTGGAAGGAGAATCTGTGACTACAGCCCAGTGTTTAGGGTTTATTGGAGCCTGTCTTTTATATATTTTATTGGTTTTTTTTCTGACAAAACTGCATAACATCTGACATGAAGTCCGCTTAGCAGTCACAGTCCCTGTAGATTGTTACTGTCCAGGTTCACCGCTGTCTCTTTTTGTTTTTAGTGCCAATCTGACAGCAGTGAAGGTTCCGCTGATAATGGCGGTCGGGTTCCGAATAGAATGTTCATGTCTGTTCTCATTGTTGTAACATCACGGAATATGCTAATTTCTTCTGACCACACCCGATGACTGAATAAAGGCGCCTCACCCACTTGTCTATGTCATCACTTTGTGGTGTCACAATGATCTAAGGGGATAAAAAAACGCTCCTGGCAGCTTTACAGTCATTCGTCCCTTCGTGTTAAAGGAGCAGGATGATAGAGCCGCACCATGCCAGCCAGAAGAAAAGAAAGTGGAGCCCTTCAAGATGATGAAGCAAGAAAGCAGACTGTGGAAGGCCATCCAGGACCAAGAGCATCATGAGGGCCTGGTAACGTATACTACACAACTGTTCTGTATATGCTCATGCCATGTAAACCTATGGTGGCCGATTCATCAAGGCTGGTGGATTTCTATACCAGCATTCATGAAGCGCCTATTGGAGGAACGTGCACCAAATTCATTAAAAAGACTAAACCTCTTAATGAACTTGACTCATCCTTAAAGGGGTTGTTCCCTTTCAATAAATGAATGTCCCTAGCTGCAGGTCATTTAATTAAAAAAAAGAGGTTCCACCATCTCAGAGCTGCAGCAGCTCAGTGCGCTCAGCTGGGCAGTCCGTCTGATTACATTTGTTGGCTGCGGCAGTATTGAGGTGATGTCAGTGCCATACACAATCCCAGGAATGGGTCAGGACAGCACAGTTTGATTCTTTATACCTGCAGCCAGGGTCATTCATTTATTGAAATATCCCCTTAAAGCTGACGTACTACACCTCAAGAAATGTACTCCAGTCAAAAGATGGAGTCAATTTCAGTCCTAATTTACACCACTTTTCCAGCCTAATTTGTAATAAGTTTTCAGGTAAAGCTAAGCCACAAGCGGTCCAGATAAGCTCTGTTCACTATTTAAGAAGTTAAAAGAGTGGGTGTAAAAAGGTCAGAGTATTTAAATGTAAGTTGTGCAGGAATTTACTGAGATTCAAACAGTTGTGCAACAGATTTCCGGTGAAAACTGCTTGATGAAAAATGTTCCTTGAATAATATAACATTTCAGGTTAGTGGTAATAGATTTTATTATGGGACGTTGATCCAGGGAACTAGTCTGATTGCCATATGTGGAGTCGGGAAGGAATTTTTCCCCTAAAATGGGGCAATTAGCATCTGCCTCATGGGGTTTTTGCCTTCCTCTGGATCAACACATTAGCTTTTAGGTTGAACTTGATGGACTTGTGTCTTTCAACCTTAAAACTATGAAACTGTCCCTGTATTGAGGTTCAAGGGTGAAGCCCAGGGTTCATTTGGAACCATCAGAAATGGTGTGTTTTGCGCCCAGTCTGTCCAAGGAAGCCTGTTTGAGCCAACGGCCTCAGAAATATCCTAACATTTCAGAAAGTAGCAATAGTTAGGGTGGCTGAACCATTCTAGCCTTAAGTTTGCCCCTCCAGTCAGCATCTACTATGTAGATGCAATCAAGGCCATGTAATAAGTCTTTATCGCTGTACAGGGCTGTAAGAGTGAAGGCCAGAGTTCCTTTGGAACCTGTAGGATAGACTGGCTTTTGCCAAGTCTTTCCAAAGAAGCTTTTTTGAGCCATAGGCCTCAGACAGGTCCTAACAAGAAAGTGGCATTAGATAGGTATTTCTTTAGTTAGGATTGATTCAACTACTCAAGCCTCAAGCGCACTCCTCCGGCCAGCAGCTACTCTGTAGATGCAACCCTGGGCCTATGGTAAGTATCTATCCCTGTACAGGGGTGTAATGGTAAAAACCTGGGTTCCCTTGGGATCTGCAGAATGGAGTAGCTTGCGCCAAGTCTGTCCGAGGAAGTCTGTTTGAGCCAACAGCCTTAAACAGATCCCAGTATTTAGGGAAAAAAAAAGCTTCAGTTAGAGTTGAATCAACCACTATAGCCTCAAGCTCGCTCCTCCGGCCAGCAGCTACTCTGTAGATGCAGCCCTGGGCCTATAGTAAGTATCTATCCATGTACAGGCGTGTAATGGTAAAGGCCAGGGTTCCCTTGGGATCTGCAGAATGGAGTAGCTTGCGCCAAGTCTGTCCAAGAAAGCCTTTTTGAGCTGATGGATTTAAACAAATTTCAACATTTAGGAAAAAAGCATTAATCTATTTCAGTTAGAGTTAATTCAATTACTCTAGCATAAAGATCCTAATTCACTTTGTCTAAAGGAAGTTAGTTGGCAAATTTTTATTGTGTGAGCAATGAGGTTATGGAACTCTCTACCACATTAACTTGAAATACTTAATTTTCTAAAAAAAATTCAAGGAGGGCATATGTGTGCCTTTCTTGAATAATATAAAATTGCAGGTTATCCGTACTAGATTTTGTTATGGGACGTTGATCCAGGGAACTAGTCTGATTGCCATATGTGGAGTCGGGAAGGAATTTTTCCTCTAATATGGGGCAATTAGCATCTGCCTCATGGGGTTTTTGCCTTCCTCTGGATCAACACATTAGCTTTTAGGTTGAACTTGATGGACTTGTGTCTTTCAACCTTAAAACTATGAAACTGTCCATGTATTGAGGTTCAAGGGTGAAGCCCAGGGTTCATTTGGAAACATCAGAAATGGTGTGTTTTGCACCCAGTCTGTCCAAGGAAGCCTGTTTGAGCCAACGGCCTCAGAAATATCCTAACATTTAAGAAAGTAGCAATAGTTAGGGTTGGCTGAACCATTCTAGCCTTAAGTTTGCCCCTCCAGTCAGTATCTACTATGTAGATGCAATCAAGGCCCTGCAATAAGTCTTTATCGCTGTACAGAGCTGAAAGAGTGAAGGCCAGAGTTCCTTTGGAACCTGTAGGATAGACTGGCTTTTGTCAAGTCTTTCCAAAGAAGCTTTTTTGAGCCATAGGCCTCAGACAGGTCCTAACAAGAAAGTGGCATTAGATAGGTTTTTCTTTAGTTAGGATTGATTCAACTACTCAAGCCTCAAGCGCACTCCTCCGGCCAGCAGCTACTCTGTAGATGCAACCCTGGGCCTATGGTAAGTATCTATCCCTGTACAGGGGTGTAATGGTAAAAAACAGGGTTCCCTTGGGATCTGCAGAATGGAGTAGCTTGCGCCAAGTCTGTCCGAGGAAGTCTGTTTGAGCCAACAGCCTTAAACAGATCCCAGTATTTAGAAAAAAAAAGCTTTAGTTAGAGTTGAATCAACCACTATAGCCTCAAGCTCGCTCCTCCGGCCAGCAGCTACTCTGTAGATGCAGCCCTGGGCCTATGGTAAGTATCTATCCCTGTACAGGGGTGTAATGGTAAAGGCCAGGGTTCCCTTGGGATCTGCAGAATGGAGTAGCTTGCGCCAAGTCTGTCCGAGAAAGCCTTTTTGAGCTGATGGATTTAAACAAATTTCAACATTTAGGAAAAAAGCATTAATCTATTTCAGTTAGAGTTAATTCAATTACTCTAGCATAAAGATCCTAATTCACTTTGTCTAAAGGAAGTTAGTTGGCAAATTTTTATTGTGTGAGCAATGAGGTTATGAAACTCTCTACCACATGAAATTGAAATACTTAATTTTCTAAAAAAAATTCAAGGAGGGCATGTGTGTGCCTTTCTTAAATAATATAAAATTGCAGGTTATCCGTACTAGATTTTGTTATGGGACGTTGATCCAGGGAACTAGTCTGATTGCCATATGTGGAGTCGGGAAGGAATTTTTCCCCTAATATGGGGCAATTAGCATCTGCCTCATGGGGTTTTTGCCTTCCTCTGGATCAACACATTAGCTTTTAGGTTGAACTTGACAGACTTGTGTCTTTCAACCTTAAAACTATGAAACGGTCCCTGTATAGAGGTTCAAGGGTGAAGCCCAGGGTTCATTTGGAAACATCAGAAATGGTGTGTTTTGCGCCAAGTCTGTCCAAGGAAGCCTGTTTGAGCCAATGGCCTCAGAAATATCCTAACATTTAAGAAAGTAGCAATAGTTAGGGTTGGCTGAACCATTCTAACTTTAAGTTTGCCCCTCCAGTCAGCATCTACTATGTAGATGCAATCAAGGCCCTGTAATAAGTCTTTATCACTGTACAGGGCTTTAAGAGTGAAGGCCAGAGTTCCTTTGGAACCTGTAGGATAGACTGGCTTTTGCCAAGTCTTTCCAAAGAAGCTTTTTTGAGCCATAGGCCTCAGACAGGTCCTAACAAGAAAGTGTCATTAGATAGGTTTTTCTTTAGTTAGGATTGATTCAACTACTCAAGCCTCAAGCGCACTCCTCCGGCCAGCAGCTACTCTGTAGATGCAACCCTGGGCCTATGGTAAGTATCTATCCCTGTACAGGTGTGTAATGGTAAAAACCAGGGTTCCCTTGGGATCTGCAGAATGGAGTAGCTTGCGCCAAGTCTGTCCGAGGAAGTCTGTTTGAGCCAACAGCCTTAAACAGATCCCAGTATTTAGGAAAAAAAAGCTTTAGTTAGAGTTGAATCAACCACTATAGCCTCAAGCTCGCTCCTCCGGCCAGCAGCTACTCTGTAGATGCAGCCCTGGGCCTATGGTAAGTATCTATCCCTGTACAGGGGTGTAATGGTAAAGGCCAGGGTTCCCTTGGGATCTGCAGAATGGAGTAGCTTGCGCCAAGTCTGTCCGAGAAAGCCTTTTTGAGCTGATGGATTTAAACAAATTTCAACATTTAGGAAAAAAGCATTAATCTATTTCAGTTAGAGTTAATTCAATTACTCTAGCATAAAGATCCTAATTCACTTTGTCTAAAGGAAGTTAGTTGGCAAATTTTTATTGTGTGAGCAATGAGGTTATGAAACTCTCTACCACATGAAATTGAAATACTTAATTTTCTAAAAAAAATTCAAGGAGGGCATGTGTGTGCCTTTCTTGAATAATATAAAATTGCAGGTTATCCGTACTAGATTTTGTTATGGGACGTTGATCCAGGGAACTAGTCTGATTGCCATATGTGGAGTCGGGAAGGAATTTTTCCCCTAATATGGGGCAATTAGCATCTGCCTCATGGGGTTTTTGCCTTCCTCTGGATCAACACATTAGCTTTTAGGTTGAACTTGATGGACTTGTGTCTTTCAACCTTAAAACTATGAAACGGTCCCTGTATAGAGGTTCAAGGGTGAAGCCCAGGGTTCATTTGGAAACATCAGAAATGGTGTGTTTTGCGCCCAGTCTGTCCAAGGAAGCCTGTTTGAGCCAACGGCCTCAGAAATATCTTAACATTTAAGAAAGTAGCAATAGTTAGGGTTGGCTGAACCATTCTAGCCTTAAGTTTGCCCCTCCAGTCAGCATCTACTATGTAGATGCAATCAAGGCCCTGTAATAAGTCTTTATCGCTGTACAGGGCTGTAAGAGTGAAGGCCAGAGTTCCTTTGGAACCTGTAGGATAGACTGGCTTTTGCCAAGTCTTTCCAAAGAAGCTTTTTTGAGCCATAGGCCTCAGACAGGTCCTAACAAGAAAGTGGCATTAGATAGGTTTTTCTTTAGTTAGGATTGATTCAACTACTCAAGCCTCAAGCGCACTCCTCCGGCCAGCAGCTACTCTGTAGATGCAACCCTGGGCCTATGGTAAGTATCTATCCCTGTACAGGGGTGTAATGGTAAAAACCAGGGTTCCCTTGGGATCTGCAGAATGGAGTAGCTTGCGCCAAGTCTGTCCGAGGAAGTCTGTTTGAGCCAACAGCCTTAAACAGATCCCAGTATTTAGGAAAAAAAAGCTTTAGTTAGAGTTGAATCAACCACTATAGCCTCAAGCTCGCTCCTCCGGCCAGCAGCTACTCTGTAGATGCAGCCCTGGGCCTATGGTAAGTATCTATCCCTGTACAGGGGTGTAATGGTAAAGGCCAGGGTTCCCTTGGGATCTGCAGAATGGAGTAGCTTGCGCCAAGTCTGTCCGAGAAAGCCTTTTTGAGCTGATGGATTTAAACAAATTTCAACATTTAGGAAAAAAGCATTAATCTATTTCAGTTAGAGTTAATTCAATTACTCTAGCATAAAGATCCTAATTCACTTTGTCTAAAGGAAGTTAGTTGGCAAATTTTTATTGTGTGAGCAATGAGGTTATGAAACTCTCTACCACATGAAATTGAAATACTTAATTTTCTAAAAAAAATTCAAGGAGGGCATGTGTGTGCCTTTCTTAAATAATATAAAATTGCAGGTTATCCGTACTAGATTTTGTTATGGGACGTTGATCCAGGGAACTAGTCTGATTGCCATATGTGGAGTCGGGAAGGAATTTTTCCCCTAATATGGGGCAATTAGCATCTGCCTCATGGGGTTTTTGCCTTCCTCTTGATCAACACATTAGCTTTTAGGTTGAACTTGACAGACTTGTGTCTTTCAACCTTAAAACTATGAAACGGTCCCTGTATAGAGGTTCAAGGGTGAAGCCCAGGGTTCATTTGGAAACATCAGAAATGGTGTGTTTTGCGCCAAGTCTGTCCAAGGAAGCCTGTTTGAGCTAATGGCCTCAGAAATATCCTAACATTTAAGAAAGTAGCAATAGTTAGGGTTGGCTGAACCATTCTAACTTTAAGTTTGCCCCTCCAGTCAGCATCTACTATGTAGATGCAATCAAGGCCCTGTAATAAGTCTTTATCACTGTACAGGGCTTTAAGAGTGAAGGCCAGAGTTCCTTTGGAACCTGTAGGATAGACTGGCTTTTGCCAAGTCTTTCCAAAGAAGCTTTTTTGAGCCATAGGCCTCAGACAGGTCCTAACAAGAAAGTGTCATTAGATAGGTTTTTCTTTAGTTAGGATTGATTCAACTACTCAATGTTAGAACCTTGCTGTTAGGTTTTTTTTCCTTTGCTGGTCACATGACCTTGTTGGCCTATTTAATCCTGCTCCGCCCTTCTGGCTTTGCTGGACTTCATTGTATATCTTTTTTCTAGCTAGCCTGTGCTCTGTATCTAACTCTGTTAGTTTGCTTGGTCTATGGACCTCTATGTTCTATCTATTTTGTTTGTTCGTCTGTCTGCTACTATTTCTGTTAGGAGGTGTCCCATATTCCTCCCAGTCCTTAGTACTTGTAGGGATTCCCTCCCCAAATCTATAGGTCTCCGTACAGACTAGATTAGGACTTTAGCAGGTCTGATCGCAGGATCAGGTTCCCTGTTACATCGTAGGGATTCAGTTGAGTCTTATAGTAGGGACAGATCTCCTCTCTTTCCTTAGCTTTGGTAGCAGAACATAACAGTAAGTCCAGCCAGTAAATTCTCTAAGGAAAGATTTTTTTTTGTTCCATCATGGTGTCGGTTCAGGATTTGGCTAAACACCTGCAGGGACTCTCTCTGGAAGTGGCCGAGCTCCGTCAGCACGTGAGTAACTGTCCTGGAGCACATTTCTTGGAGCCTAAGGTATGTTTGCCGGATTTATTTTTTGGTGAACATCGAGAATTTTTTTCATTTAAAAATGCTTGCTTATTGTATTTTCGTTTGAGACCCAAGTCCTCTGGGGATGAATCCCAGCGCGTAGGGTTCATAATGTCACTTTTGCGCAAAGAGCCTCAGGAGTGGGCCTTTTCTTTGCAACCTAGTGATACATGCTTCAGATCAGTGGATAGTTTTTTTTCTGCTTTAGGACTATTATATGATGATCCTGACCGTGTCGCATCAGCTGAGACTGAGTTGAGACGTTTAAAACAAGGATCAGGTAATATGGAAAAATATTGTACACATTTTCGTCGTTGGTCCACTCAAACAGGGTGGAACGATTCTGCTCTGAAAAGTCTATTTCTTGCTGGGCTCAGTGAAAAGGTTAAAGACCTGCTAATTGCTTATCCTACACCTGAGGATTTGCAACAGGCTATGCAATTAGCTATACGGGTGGATAGGAGACTGCGTGCAAGGGTTAATGAGAGCAAATCCTCTGCTATGTCAGTTTCTGGTTATGATAATGTGTGTACTAACAGTGGTGAACCGATGGAGATTGGATCGGTGGCACCTCGCTCTCAAGAAAAACACCGTCGTTTTTCAGAAGGCTTGTGTTTCTATTGCGGGAAATCTGGTCATTTGATTAAAGGCTGTGAGCTTCGTATGAAGAAAGAAAAAAAAATGGTCAGTCACGCCCGTATTGCCTGTTTAAATTCCAAGGGTATATTTTTAGCTGCTTCCACGATTGCTCAGGAAAAATTAATGGAATTTCGGGTGTTTGTTGATTGCGGGTCTACACTGAATGTTATTGATGGGGGATTCGTGGAAAAACTCAATTTAAAACCTGAACCTTTATCATCCCCCATTGCTGTGGTTTCTGTGGATGGCTCCCCTTTGAAGAATATTACTCTCAAGGTCAGTGAATTTCCTCTCACTATTAATGGTGTTCACCATGAGAAATTGGATTTGGTAGTGTTGAATAACTTGCCTTCTCCAGTAATATTGGGATTGCCCTGGTTAAAATTTCACAATCCTGTACTGGATTGGTCTACCAGTGAAATTAAATCCTGGAGCCATAAATGTTATGACAAGTGTTGTAACGGGCGTATTGCAGCTTTGGATAGGGGAGAATTACCTGTTCCTATTCAGGATTTTTGGAGAGTTTTTTCTGAGAAAGAATCGCAGGTTTTGCCTCCCCATAGAGACTATGATTGTTCTATTGAATTTGTCCCTGGAGCGACTCTTCCTAAAAGTCGTTTATTTAACCTTACTATTCCTGAGAGGAAGGCTTTGGAGGAATACATACAGACAAGTTTGGCCGCCGGTCACATTAGGCCCTCTAAGTCTCCTGTGGCGGTTGGATTTTTTTTTGTAAAAAAAAAGGACGGCGGTTTACGTCCTTGTCTGGATTTTCGTGAGATTAACAAAATTACGGTACGCAATCCTTACCCACTGCCATTGATTCCTGATCTGTTTAACCAGTTATTGGGGGCCAAGTGGTTCTCTAAAATTGACCTTAAGGGGGCATACAATCTGTTGCGCATGAAGGAGGGTGACGAATGGAAGACTGCTTTTAACACTCCTGTGGGTCATTTTGAGAATCTGGTTATGCCTTTTGGTCTTACTAATGCTCCTGCATTTTTTCAGAATCTGATTAATGACATCCTTAGACCTTTGATCGGTAAAAATGTGGTTGTGTATTTGGATGACATTTTGATTTATTCGCCAGATCTGGAGTCTCATTGGCGGAGCGTACGTGAGGTATTACAGTTATTAATGGACAATTCGCTTTTTGCTAAGCTGGAGAAATGTGAGTTCGCTGTACAGAGAATTAGTTTTTTGGGCTACATTATCTCCAGCAAAGGTTTTGAGATGGATCCGGTTAAGGTTCAGGCTGTGCAGGAATGGCCTAGGCCTATTGGTTTGAAATCGATACAGAGGTTTTTGGGTTTCGCCAATTACTATAGAAAATTCATAAAAAATTTTTCTAGTATTGTCAAACCTCTGACTGATCTCACTAGGAAAGGTGCTGATGCGGTTCAGTGGTCTTCTGAGGCCATTGAAGCTTTTGTGTATCTCAAGGAGAGGTTCACCTCTGCTCCCATCCTTATGCAGCCTGATGTTACTAGGCCGTTTTTGGTTGAGGTTGATGCTTCCTCTGTGGGGGTTGGCGCAGTATTGTCTCAGGATAACGGGGATGGATTACATCCCTGTGCATTTTTTTCAAAAAAATTTTCGGAGACTGAATTGAATTACGATATTGGTAATAGGGAATTATTGGCTATTAAACTCGCATTTGAACACTGGCGCCACTTCTTGGAAGGTGCGGAATTTCCCGTTCAGGTTTTTACGGATCATAAAAATCTGATATATCTTGACGCTGCCAAGCGCCTGAATGCCCGTCAGGCTAGGTGGGCACTGTTTTTCTCGCGGTTTAATTTCTCCGTTACTTACATCCCTGGTACTAAGAATGTTAAGGCGGATGCCTTGTCTCGCAGTTTTTCTCCCATAGTCGGTGCTGAGAAAGAGGAAAACATTTTACAAGAAGGTGTTGTGATAGCTGCTTTAGACTCCGTTTTGGAAGATGAGATTCTTAAAGCTCAGGAGAATGCCCCATCTAACACTCCTCATGGGAGGTTGTTTGTGCCTGGGACCTTTAGGAGAGATTTGTTTGTTGAGTGTCACGAATCTCGGTTGGCAGGTCATCCCGGAATCTCTGAGACCAAGAGACTGGTGGGTCGCAGTTTTTGGTGGCCTGGATGGCAGAAGGAAGTCATTAAGTGGGTGCGCCAATGTACTATATGTGCTAGATCTAAGTCCTCACATACTCCTGCTGCGGGGTTGCTTTGTCCTTTGGAGGTCCCCAGTGCTCCTTGGACACATTTGGCTATGGACTTTATAACTGACCTTCCCTCCTCTGAGGGTTTTACTGTCATCTGGGTGGTCGTGGACCGTTTTAGCAAAATGTGTCACTTGGTTCCCTTCGTCAAACTGCCCTGCGCTAAAACTCTAGCTAAGGCCTTTGTCAAGGAAATTGTCAGACTTCATGGCGTTCCTACTGACATTGTTTCTGATAGGGGTCCTCAGTTCGTGGCTCGTTTTTGGCGTGCCTTTTGTGACAGGTTGGGAATTCATTTGTCGTTTTCGTCCGGATATCATCCTGAATCTAATGGCCAGACAGAAAGGAAAAACCAGGATGTTGAGCAGTTCTTGCGTTGTTTTGTGGCAGACAATCAAGAGGGGTGGTCTGAGTTTCTGCCACTTGCCGAATTTGCTCTGAACAATCATACATCTTCTTCTGCTGGTTGTTCGCCTTTTTTTTGTTGTTCTGGGAGACATCCGTCGTTTGGGTCGTTCTCCAAGTTGGGATCTGCCGTGCCTGAGGAGGAGAATTTTTCCGGTGATTTGGAAAGAGTTTGGACGGATGTGCGTGGTAATCTTCAGGAGGCCAACAGAAAATCTAAAGACTACTTTGATAGGAAACGACAGGAGGTTTTGTTCGCTGTTGGTGACATGGTTTGGTTGTCCTCTAGGAATCTGCGGTTGAGGATTCCTTCTAAGAAATTGGGTCCCAAGTTTGTAGGGCCCTTTAAGGTGCTTCAGGTTGTCAACCAATCTGCTGTTAGGTTGGAGGTTCCTACCTCCTGGAGAATTAATCCGGTCTTTCATGTCTCTCTGTTAAAAAAAGCTGTTGTGTCGGATGGTGACGCCTCTGCCTCTGTTCCTCCGGTGGTGGAGGACGGGGAATATGAAATTTCTCGCATCCTTGACTCTAGACGGTATAGAGGTAGTTTGCAGTATCTTGTGGCCTGGAAAGGTTTCGGACCCGAGGATAACTCTTGGGTGAGGTCAGATGATGTTTCCGCGTCCAGACTTATCAGAGCGTTTCACAGGAGATTTCCTGATAAGCCTGGTCCTAGGGGATCCGGAGGATCCTCTTAGAAGGGGGGGTACTGTTAGAACCTTGCTGTTAGGTTTTTTTTCCTTTGCTGGTCACATGACCTTGTTGGCCTATTTAATCCTGCTCCGCCCTTCTGGCTTTGCTGGACTTCATTGTATATCTTTTTTCTAGCTAGCCTGTGCTCTGTATCTAACTCTGTTAGTTTGCTTGGTCTATGGACCTCTATGTTCTATCTATTTTGTTTGTTCGTCTGTCTGCTACTATTTCTGTTAGGAGGTGTCCCATATTCCTCCCAGTCCTTAGTACTTGTAGGGATTCCCTCCCCAAATCTATAGGTCTCCGTACAGACTAGATTAGGACTTTAGCAGGTCTGATCGCAGGATCAGGTTCCCTGTTACATCGTAGGGATTCAGTTGAGTCTTATAGTAGGGACAGATCTCCTCTCTTTCCTTAGCTTTGGTAGCAGAACATAACACTCAAGCCTCAAGCGCACTCCTCCGGCCAGCAGCTACTCTGTAGATGCAACCCTGGGCCTATGGTAAGTATCTATCCCTGTACAGGTGTGTAATGGTAAAAACCAGGGTTCCCTTGGGATCTGCAGAATGGAGTAGCTTGCGCCAAGTCTGTCCGAGGAAGTCTGTTTGAGCCAACAGCCTTAAACAGATCCCAGTATTTAGGAAAAAAAAGCTTTAGTTAGAGTTGAATCAACCACTATAGCCTCAAGCTCGCTCCTCCGGCCAGCAGCTACTCTGTAGATGCAGCCCTGGGCCTATGGTAAGTATCTATCCCTGTACAGGGGTGTAATGGTAAAGGCCAGGGTTCCCTTGGGATCTGCAGAATGGAGTAGCTTGCGCCAAGTCTGTCCGAGAAAGCCTTTTTGAGCTGATGGATTTAAACAAATTTCAACATTTAGGAAAAAAGCATTAATCTATTTCAGTTAGAGTTAATTCAATTACTCTAGCATAAAGATCCTAATTCACTTTGTCTAAAGGAAGTTAGTTGGCAAATTTTTATTGTGTGAGCAATGAGGTTATGAAACTCTCTACCACATGAAATTGAAATACTTAATTTTCTAAAAAAAATTCAAGGAGGGCATTTGTGTGCCTTTCTTGAATAATCTAAAATTGCAGGTTATCCGTAGTAGATTTTGTTATGGGACGTTGATCCAGGGAACTAGTCTGATTGCCATATGTGGAGTCGGGAAGGAATTTTTCCCCTAATATGGGGCAATTAGCATCTGCCTCATGGGGTTTTTGCCTTCCTCTGGATCAACACATTAGCTTTTAGGTTGAACTTGATGGACTTGTGTCTTTCAACCTTAAAACTATGAAACGGTCCCTGTATAGAGGTTCAAGGGTGAAGCCCAGGGTTCATTTGGAAACATCAGAAATGGTGTGTTTTGCGCCCAGTCTGTCCAAGGAAGCCTGTTTGAGCCAACGGCCTCAGAAATATCTTAACATTTAAGAAAGTAGCAATAGTTAGGGTTGGCTGAACCATTCTAGCCTTAAGTTTGCCCCTCCAGTCAGCATCTACTATGTAGATGCAATCAAGGCCCTGTAATAAGTCTTTATCGCTGTACAGGGCTGTAAGAGTGAAGGCCAGAGTTCCTTTGGAACCTGTAGGATAGACTGGCTTTTGCCAAGTCTTTCCAAAGAAGCTTTTTTGAGCCATAGGCCTCAGACAGGTCCTAACAAGAAAGTGGCATTAGATAGGTTTTTCTTTAGTTAGGATTGATTCAACTACTCAAGCCTCAAGCGCACTCCTCCGGCCAGCAGCTACTCTGTAGATGCAACCCTGGGCCTATGGTAAGTATCTATCCCTGTACAGGGGTGTAATGGTAAAAACCAGGGTTCCCTTGGGATCTGCAGAATGGAGTAGCTTGCGCCAAGTCTGTCCGAGGAAGTCTGTTTGAGCCAACAGCCTTAAACAGATCCCAGTATTTAGGAAAAAAAAGCTTTAGTTAGAGTTGAATCAACCACTATAGCCTCAAGCTCGCTCCTCCGGCCAGCAGCTACTCTGTAGATGCAGCCCTGGGCCTATGGTAAGTATCTATCCCTGTACAGGGGTGTAATGGTAAAGGCCAGGGTTCCCTTGGGATCTGCAGAATGGAGTAGCTTGCGCCAAGTCTGTCCGAGAAAGCCTTTTTGAGCTGATGGATTTAAACAAATTTCAACATTTAGGAAAAAAGCATTAATCTATTTCAGTTAGAGTTAATTCAATTACTCTAGCATAAAGATCCTAATTCACTTTGTCTAAAGGAAGTTAGTTGGCAAATTTTTATTGTGTGAGCAATGAGGTTATGAAACTCTCTACCACATGAAATTGAAATACTTAATTTTCTAAAAAAAATTCAAGGAGGGCATGTGTGTGCCTTTCTTAAATAATATAAAATTGCAGGTTATCCGTACTAGATATTGTTATGGGACGTTGATCCAGGGAACTAGTCTGATTGCCATATGTGGAGTCGGGAAGGAATTTTTCCCCTAATATGGGGCAATTAGCATCTGCCTCATGGGGTTTTTGCCTTCCTCTTGATCAACACATTAGCTTTTAGGTTGAACTTGACAGACTTGTGTCTTTCAACCTTAAAACTATGAAACGGTCCCTGTATAGAGGTTCAAGGGTGAAGCCCAGGGTTCATTTGGAAACATCAGAAATGGTGTGTTTTGCGCCAAGTCTGTCCAAGGAAGCCTGTTTGAGCTAATGGCCTCAGAAATATCCTAACATTTAAGAAAGTAGCAATAGTTAGGGTTGGCTGAACCATTCTAACTTTAAGTTTGCCCCTCCAGTCAGCATCTGCTATGTAGATGCAATCAAGGCCCTGTAATATGTCTTTATCACTGTACAGGGCTGTAAGAGTGAAGGACAGAGTTCCTTTGGAACCTGTAGGATAGACTGGCTTTTGCCAAGTCTTTCCAAAGAAGCTTTTTTGAGCCATAGGCCTCAGACAGGTCCTAACAAGAAAGTGTCATTAGATAGGTTTTTCTTTAGTTAGGATTGATTCAACTACTCAAGCCTCAAGCGCACTCCTCCGGCCAGCAGCTACTCTGTAGATGCAACCCTGGGCCTATGGTAAGTATCTATCCCTGTACAGGTGTGTAATGGTAAAAACCAGGGTTCCCTTGGGATCTGCAGAATGGAGTAGCTTGCGCCAAGTCTGTCCGAGGAAGTCTGTTTGAGCTAACAGCCTTAAACAGATCCCAGTATTTAGGAAAAAAAAGCTTTAGTTAGAGTTGAATCAACCACTATAGCCTCAAGCTCGCTCCTCCGGCCAGCAGCTACTCTGTAGATGCAGCCCTGGGCCTATGGTAAGTATCTATCCCTGTACAGGGGTGTAATGGTAAAGGCCAGGGTTCCCTTGGGATCTGCAGAATGGAGTAGCTTGCGCCAAGTCTGTCCGAGAAAGCCTTTTTGAGCTGATGGATTTAAACAAATTTCAACATTTAGGAAAAAAGCATTAATCTATTTCAGTTAGAGTTAATTCAATTACTCTAGCATAAAGATCCTAATTCACTTTGTCTAAAGGAAGTTAGTTGGCAAATTTTTATTGTGTGAGCAATGAGGTTATGAAACTCTCTACCACATGAAATTGAAATACTTAATTTTCTAAAAAAAATTCAAGGAGGGCATTTGTGTGCCTTTCTTGAATAATCTAAAATTGCAGGTTATCCGTAGTAGATTTTGTTATGGGACGTTGATCCAGGGAACTAGTCTGATTGCCATATGTGGAGTCGGGAAGGAATTTTTCCCCTAATATGGGGCAATTAGCATCTGCCTCATGGGGTTTTTGCCTTCCTCTGGATCAACACATTAGCTTTTAGGTTGAACTTGATGGACTTGTGTCTTTCAACCTTAAAACTATGAAACGGTCCCTGTATAGAGGTTCAAGGGTGAAGCCCAGGGTTCATTTGGAAACATCAGAAATGGTGTGTTTTGCGCCCAGTCTGTCCAAGGAAGCCTGTTTGAGCCAACGGCCTCAGAAATATCTTAACATTTAAGAAAGTAGCAATAGTTAGGGTTGGCTGAACCATTCTAGCCTTAAGTTTGCCCCTCCAGTCAGCATCTACTATGTAGATGCAATCAAGGCCCTGTAATAAGTCTTTATCGCTGTACAGGGCTGTAAGAGTGAAGGCCAGAGTTCCTTTGGAACCTGTAGGATAGACTGGCTTTTGCCAAGTCTTTCCAAAGAAGCTTTTTTGAGCCATAGGCCTCAGACAGGTCCTAACAAGAAAGTGGCATTAGATAGGTTTTTCTTTAGTTAGGATTGATTCAACTACTCAAGCCTCAAGCGCACTCCTCCGGCCAGCAGCTACTCTGTAGATGCAACCCTGGGCCTATGGTAAGTATCTATCCCTGTACAGGGGTGTAATGGTAAAAACCAGGGTTCCCTTGGGATCTGCAGAATGGAGTAGCTTGCGCCAAGTCTGTCCGAGGAAGTCTGTTTGAGCCAACAGCCTTAAACAGATCCCAGTATTTAGGAAAAAAAAGCTTTAGTTAGAGTTGAATCAACCACTATAGCCTCAAGCTCGCTCCTCCGGCCAGCAGCTACTCTGTAGATGCAGCCCTGGGCCTATGGTAAGTATCTATCCCTGTACAGGGGTGTAATGGTAAAGGCCAGGGTTCCCTTGGGATCTGCAGAATGGAGTAGCTTGCGCCAAGTCTGTCCGAGAAAGCCTTTTTGAGCTGATGGATTTAAACAAATTTCAACATTTAGGAAAAAAGCATTAATCTATTTCAGTTAGAGTTAATTCAATTACTCTAGCATAAAGATCCTAATTCACTTTGTCTAAAGGAAGTTAGTTGGCAAATTTTTATTGTGTGAGCAATGAGGTTATGAAACTCTCTACCACATGAAATTGAAATACTTAATTTTCTAAAAAAAATTCAAGGAGGGCATGTGTGTGCCTTTCTTAAATAATATAAAATTGCAGGTTATCCGTACTAGATATTGTTATGGGACGTTGATCCAGGGAACTAGTCTGATTGCCATATGTGGAGTCGGGAAGGAATTTTTCCCCTAATATGGGGCAATTAGCATCTGCCTCATGGGGTTTTTGCCTTCCTCTGGATCAACACATTAGCTTTTAGGTTGAACTTGATGGACTTGTGTCTTTCAACCTTAAAACTATGAAACGGTCCCTGTATAGAGGTTCAAGGGTGAAGCCCAGGGTTCATTTGGAAACATCAGAAATGGTGTGTTTTGCGCCAAGTCTGTCCAAGGAAGCCTGTTTGAGCCAACGGCCTCAGAAATATCCTAACATTTAAGAAAGTAGCAATAGTTAGGGTTGGCTGAACCATTCTAACCTTAAGTTTGCCCCTCCAGTCAGCATCTACTATGTAGATGCAATCAAGGCCCTGTAATAAGTCTTTATCACTGTACAGGGCTGTAACAGTGAAGGTCAGAGTTCCTTTGGAACCTGTAGGATAGACTGGCTTTTGCCAAGTTTTTCAAAAGAAGCTTTTTTGAGCCATAGGCCTCAGACAGGTCCTAACAAGAAAGTGTCATTAGATAGGTTTTTCTTTAGTTAGGATTGACTCAACTACTCAAGCCTCAAGCGCACTCCTCCGGCCAGCAGCTACTCTGTAGATGCAACCCTGGGCCTATGGTAAGTATCTATCCCTGTACAGGGGTGTAATGGTAAAAACCAGGGTTCCCTTGGGATCTGCAGAATGGAGTAGCTTGCGCCAAGTCTGTCCGAGGAAGTCTGTTTGAGCCAACAGCCTTAAACAGATCCCAGTATTTAGGAAAAAAAAGCTTTAGTTAGAGTTGAATCAACCACTATAGCCTCAAGCTCGCTCCTCCGGCCAGCAGCTACTCTGTAGATGCAACCCTGGGCCTATGGTAAGTATCTATCCCTGTACAGGGGTGTAATGGTAAAGGCCAGGGTTCCCTTGGGATCTGCAGAATGGAGTAGCTTGCGCCAAGTCTGTCCGAGGAAGTCTTTTTGAGCCAATGGCCTTAGACAGAACCCATCATTTAGTAATAAAAAAGCTTTAGTTAGAGTTATAGCCTCAAGCTCGCTCCTCTGGCCAGCAGCTACTCTGTAGATGCAACCCTGAGCATGTGGTAAGTCTCCATTCCTGTAAAGGGGTGTAATGGTAAAGATCAGGGTTCCTTTTGACCTGCTTATGCCAAGTCTGTCAAAGGAAGCCTTTTTGAGCTGATGGCTCTAAACAGATCCTAATGTTTAGGAAAAAAGCTTATGTGTATTTCAGTTAGATTAAAAGTAAAGCCAACAAAAGAGAATTTAACTTTCCCCAAAAAATCAATTATTAATATAGCATTTACCTGCCCAGATCTCAGAACTAATGCACTATTAGGATGTAGCAATCCCATATAATTTTGTGTGCAGTTTTAATACTATGTAATCACCCCCCTCCATTAATTGGTAATATGTGAGTGGTTGTCGCATCAGTATTTTGCACCTGTATTGCTGTCATCGTTATTATATGGTATGATTAGTACTGAGACCTAGGCAGGTAAACACTGTTGCCCTTTTTTCCTGTGTTAATTCTTGAATTTTGGTGGGAATTTAAATTTGTCTTTGCTTTTAATGTTAGTGTAGGGACTCGCAAGTATGAGGACCCTTGACGCGGGTTGCGAGCTTGTGTATTTTGGCCAAAATATTTACTAATACCTCATATATATCATATATATTTTTTGCACGTTATTTTTATTCAGGGTGCAGCCAGACCCATCAATGTTGGCCTTGTAAACTAGGGTGTCTGTCTTCATGGGGTGTACTTAAAAAGTGCTGGGCAGCCCGCCTAATCTAATAGTTTGGGCTTCACTAATAGGCTGTAAGCCAGACATTGTGCACTACCTATGTGTGACCAGTGCCCTATACAAGGCTTATTTGTGTGCAGTTTTAATACTAAGCAATCACCCCCTCCATGAATTGGTAGGTTGTGAGTGGTTGTCTCATCAATATTTTGCACCTGTGTTGCTGACTTCTTCATTATATGGGTT
Source organism: Phyllobates terribilis (assembly GCF_046119375.1). Classification (NCBI taxonomy): domain Eukaryota; kingdom Metazoa; phylum Chordata; class Amphibia; order Anura; family Dendrobatidae; genus Phyllobates; species Phyllobates terribilis. Next base: position 4,619,957 of record NW_027362892.1, read on the forward strand.
TGCTGCATCCTTGTAATTATTGTTGCTGTATTTGCTGTGTTAATTCTTGAATTTTGGTGGGAACTTTAATTCCTTGTTTTTGTGACTTTGCTTTTAATGTTAGTGTAGGGACTCGTAAGTATGAGGACCCTTGAGCAGGTTGCGAGCTTGTATATTTTGGCCAAAATATCGACCAATACCTCATATATATCATATATATTTTTTACATGCTATTTTTATTCAGGGTGCAGCCAAGCCCATCTACAGGTGCATCTCACAAAATTAGAATATCAACATAAAAGTTAATTTATTTCAGTTCTTCAATACAAAACGTGAAACTCATATATTATATAGAGCCATTACACACAGAGTGATCTATTTCACGTGTTTATTTCTGTTAATGTTGATGATTATGGCTTACAGCCAATGAAAACTCAAAAGTCATTATTTCAATTAATTAGAATACCTTATAACAACAGCTTGAAAAATGTTTTCAAAATCCAAAATGTTATCCTACTGAAATCTATGTTCAATAAATGCCCTCAATACTTGGTCAGGGATCCTTTTACATCAATTACTGCATCAATGCGGCAATATGGCATGGAGGGATCAGCCTGTGGCACTGCTGAGGGGTTATGGAAGCCCAGGTGGCTTTGATAGAAGCCTTCAGGTCGTCTGCATTGTTGGGTCTGGTGTCTCTCATTTTCCTCTTGACAATACCCCATAGATTCTTTATGGGGTTAAGGTCAGGTGAGTTTGCTGCCAATCAAGCACAGTGATACTGTTGTTTTAAACCAGGTATTAGTACTTTTGTCAGTGTGGACAGGGGCCAAGTCCTGCTGGAGAATGAAATTTCCATCTCCAAAAAGCTTGGCGTAGCTAAGGTTTTGTTTCAGGGGGCCGAAACTTCTGAGTGGGCCTCTAACCAGGTAACCCTGATTCCAACTATAGCGGCGCACCCAGATAGTTGATGTAGGAAAACCTCAGCAGATGACCGCGCTGTTACTAAAAATAATCTCTATACAAAGACCAGCACTGATATTACCGCCATATGGTGACATATATTGATAGATGCCAGTCCTGCAGAACATATAAGAGATCACAGCTCAGTTATATATAGTACCTTACAGCTGACGTTCTTTCTGATTAAATTGTTCACTTTTCCCGTCTTTTCCATCTGGCCCAGACCGACACGACAACTTCTCCAGCCAGGACTCAGAGTCTCAGGTATGCAGAGATCACAACAAAGACACATTTGACTCCTTACATTTCAGGCACTGACCACATCTATCCCCAACCTGCACAAACTTCTCATCCTGCTGATACCCCAATACTGAGCCTCTGCTGCAAAATGTGTCCCTATTACTGCACCTACTGTGTGCCCTCTAGATGGTAAAACAAACCTCTAAAATAAAGTAATGCCGTGTGCAAGTGTCCTAGAAAACAGTGCCCGCATTGTTCCCCCTAGAAAGTAATAGTGCCCCTTCGACAGTCACGATAACCTGAGTTCCCCTATAACAATAAGTGCCCACCTAAGATTTAATAATGTCCTGAGTCTCCCCCCATGTAGAGCTCTGCTCTAACCAGTATGATGTTCTCCTATTCACGATATAATTCCCCCTCACTGTATAGTACCCCCACAAAGTATACTGACCCCTTAGTAGCCCCCAAGCTGATGGCTCCAACACTGTATGATGGCCTCCACACTATACAAAGACCCCACATTATCTCCCACACTGTATGATGGCCCCCACGCTGTTCAAAGAACCCACATTATCTCCCACACTGTATAAATAGCCTACATATAGTATAATGCACCAGATAGTCCTCAATATAGTATAATGCACTCCCCATAGTCCTTCGTATAGTATAATGCGCCCCTATAGGCAGAGTCTGTAGTAAAATACTCCCCCCATTGACAGAGTCTGTAGTATAAAGCTCCCCCCCATAGGCAGAGTCTGTAGTATAATGCTCCCCCCCTCCTCATAGGCAGAGTCTGTGGTATAATGCCCCCCCATAGGCAGAGTCTGCAGTATAATGCCCCCCCATAGGCAGAGTCTGTAGTATAATGCTCCCCCCTCCTCATAGGCAGAGTCTGTAGTATAATGCCCCCCCCCTCCTCATAGGCAGAATCTGTAGTATAATGCCCCCCCCCATCTCATAGGCAGAGTCTGTAGTGTAATGTGCCCCCCCTCCTCATAGGCAGAGTCTGTGGTATAATGCCCCCCCCCATCTCATAGGCAGCGTCTGTAGTATAATGCCCCACTTATAGGCAGAGTCTGTAGTAAAATGCACCCCCCATAGGCAGAGTCTGTAGTATAATGCTCCCCCTCTTATAGGCAGAGTCTGTAGTACAATGTCCCCCCCATAGGCAGAGTCTGTAGTATAATGCTCCCCCCCTCCTCATAGGCAGAGTCTGTAGTATAATGCCCCCCCATAGGCAGAGTCTGCAGTATAATGCCCCCCCATAGGCAGAGTCTGTAGTATAATGCTCCCCCCTCCTCATAGTCAGAGTCTGTAGTATAATCCCCCCCCCCTCCTCATAGGCAGAATCTGTAGTATAATGCCCCCCCATCTCATAGGCAGAGTCTGTAGTATAATGTGCCCCCCCTCCTCATAGGCAGAGTCTGTGATATAATGCCCCCCCCATCTCATAGGCAGCGTCTGTAGTATAATGCCCCACCTATAGGCAGAGTCTGTAGTAAAATGCACCCCCCATAGGCAGAGTCTGTAGTATAATGCTCCCCCTCTTATAGGCAGAGTCTGTAGTACAATGTCCCCCCATAGGCAGAGTCTGTAGTCTACTGCTCTCCCCTGCTCATAAACAGAGTCTGTAGTATAATGCCCCCCATAGGCAGAGTCTGTAGTAGAATGCCCCCCCATAGACAGAGGCTTTAGTATAATGCTCCCCCCCTCCCCATAGACATGCTGTAGTATAATGCCCCCCCTCCCCATAGGCAGAGTCTTTAGTATAATGCCCCCCCTCTCTGTGGGCAGAGTCTTTAGGATAATGCTCCCCCATAGGCAGAGTCTGTAGTATAATGCACCTCCCCCTTCCCATAGGCAGAGTCTGTAATATAATGCCGCCCCCCACCCGGCAAAAAATAAATAAACAGTACTCATCTCTCCTCCTGGTTCCCTCGCTGCTCAGAGCACCCAGCACGCACACATCTTCAGCACAGCGGGCTGGGCGCCAAGTGATGATGTCAGAGACGTCAGTCACAGAAGGGACTAATGGGAGAGAGATCCGCGCTCCCTCTCTCATCAGTAAACTTGCAGCGGTGGCGGGCAGTGGGGCCCGATGCTGGCACCAGGGGCATGCTAGATACAGTTACACTGGCGTAGCCCTGGATGGGCCCCCTAAGAGCGAGGGGCCCGGGGCCACCGCCCCCTTTGCCCCCCTGGTAGCTTGATACTGTGGCAGAGGGAAGCATGAAGTGCTCTAAAATTTCCTGGTAGACGGCTGCGCTGACTTTTGTGTTGAAAAAACACAGTGGACCTACACCAGCAGATGACACGGCTCCCCAAACCATCACTGATTGTGGAAACTTCACACTAGACCTCAAGCAGCTTGGATTGTGGCCTCTCCACTCTTCTTCCAGACTCTGGGACCTTGATTTCAAATGAAAATTGGAACTCTGGACATCTGTCAAGCCAGCAGTCTTCATCATGATTGTCATGATTGTGGAGCCTACTAAAACAGACTAAGGGACCTTTTTAAATGCTTAGGAAGTCTTTGCAGGTGTTTTTTGTTAATTATTTTAATTTACTGAGTTAATGACTTTTGTGTTTTCATTGGCTATAAGCCATAATCATCAACATTAACAGAAATAAACACTTGAAATAGATCACTGTGTTTGTAATGACTCTATATAATATATGAGGTTCACTTTTTGCATTGAAGAACTGAAATAAATTAACTTTTTGATGATATTCTAATTTTGTGAGATGCACCTATATGTTATGGCCTTGTAAATTAGAGTGTCTATCTTCATGGGGTGCACTTAAATAGTGCTGGGCAGCCCGTGTTCTTGCCTCAGCAGCGAATTTAGCTATCCAGGGAATCTAGTCACTTTATGTGTATATCAGTTCTGACATTATGTTGCTTGCATTTGAATCCTGTCTCTTTTTTATTGTTTGATAACTGCACTGTCTGCTAGTGATTTAATGTATTTGCTCTAGTTTCAATTTGCAATGCATTATGGGAAAGTTCCAAGAGCATTGTGAGACAGTTCTTGTTGCATTGTGGTCCTGTTCTTGTCACAGTTTGGGCAGCGACCATTATTTCCTCTTCTCTTCTGATGGAGAAGTTCCCTTATCACTCATCTTGTAAAGTGGCACAGAGCGGTAGTCGTGACTGAACGTCGGTCTGATTTCGCTCTGGCACTTTACAGACAATGGGTGTCCCAGTCCCAGTGTGCTCTAGGGTGTGGGGTGCAGCACACTCTCTTGTAGGCCGCAGGCCTCCACTGCCTTCAGGCTTCTGTCCTCAGAAGCCGCCGCACACAATTTAGGGAACACGAAGTTCTTTGTAACAGTCAAACATATACTTGACAGTTCAAGTTCATCAGGTGGGTACAGATGGGATAAGGCACAGCAATTCACATTATCCTCCTTCTTAGCATAACTCCTCTTCAGCCCTGTTGCTAGCTCATCCTGTATTTCTCGTCCACCTCTGCAGTGCACCCGGGACTGGCCTTCAACTTCCATCTATGCAGGTCCCTGTCCATCTTCCTTTGTACTTCAGAGCACACAAAGTGTCCGGCAGCTCCTATGCCAGACCTTAGGCTCTGGACGTGACTGGAGCGACTGCTCTGGATCCCAGTAATGCCTCCCACTGCCTGGAACATTGAGTACTATATACAGTGGGTACGGAAAGCATTCAGACCCCTTTACATCTTTCACTCTTTGTTTCATTGCAGCCATTTGGTAAATTCTAAAAAGTTCATTTTTTTTCTCATTAAAGTACACTGTGCACCCCATCTTGACTGAAAAAAAACAGAAATGTAGAAATTTTTGCAAATTTATTGAAAAAGGAAAACTGAAATATCACATGGTCATAAGTATTCAGACCCTTTGCTCATATTGAAGTCACATGCTGTCCATTTCTTGTGATCCTCCTTGAGATGGTTCTACTCTTTCATTGGAGTCCAGCTGTGTTTAATTAAACTGATAGGACTTGATTTGGAAAGGCACACACCTGTCTATATCCCCGGTCCTCGCTTCACACTTGCCGTCGGGAGATCAGCGGCCCTAGCCATTGATCTCCCGACGGTAGCCGCATGGAGGTCAGCGGCGCCGCCGGTCGCGGTACTTCTGCTGCGAGCAGCCGGGAGATGAGCGGCTAGCGCCGGTCATCTCCCGGCTGCATCGCCGCTGACCTCCATGCGGCAGATGAGCTGCTAACGGCCGCCATCTTTTTCTGAAATCCCGCGTCGCTGATTGGCCGCGGCTGGACCAATCAGCGACGCAGGATTTCCTGGACAGAAGGACAGACAGACAGACGGGATAAGACGATTATATACAGTACAGACCAAAAGTTTGGACACACCTTCTCATTTCAAGATTTTTCTGTATTTTCATGACTATGAAAATTGTACATTCACACTGAAGGCATCAAAACTATGAATTAACACATGTGGAATTATATACTTAACAAAAAAGTGTGAAACAACTGAAAATATGTCTTATATTCTAGGTTCTTCAAAGTAGCCACCTTTTGCTTTGATGACTGCTTTGCACACTCTTGGCATTCTCTTGATGAGCTTCAAGAGGTAGTCAATGGAAATGGTCTTCCAACAATCTTGAAGGAGTTCCCAGAGATGCTTAGCACTTGTTGGCCCTTTTGCCTTCACTCTGCGGTCCAGCTCACCCCAAATCATCTCGATTGGGTTCAGGTCTGGTGACTGTGGAGGCCAGGTCATCTGGCGTAGCACCCCATCATTCTCCTTCTTGGTCAAATAGCCCTTACACAGCCTGGAGGTGTGTTTGGGGTCATTGTCCTATTGAAAAATAAATGATGGTCCAACTAAACGCAAACCGGATGGAATAGCATGCCGCTGCAAGATGCTGTTGTAGCCATGCTGGTTCAGTATGCCTTCAATTTTGAATAAATCCCCAACAGTGTCACCAGCAAAGCACCCCCACACCATCACACCTCCTCCTCCATGCTTCTCGGTGGGAACCAGACATGTAGAGTCCATCCGTTCACCTTTTCTGCATCGCACAAAGACACGGTGGTTGGAACCAAAGATCTCAAATTTAGACTCATCAGACCAAAGCACAGATTTCCACTGGTCTAATGTCCATTCCTTGTGTTCTTTAGCCCAAATAAGTCTCTTCTGCTTGTTGCCTGTCCTTAGCAGTGGTTTCCTAGCAGCTATTTTACCATGAAGGCCTGCTGCACAAAGTCTCCTCTTAACAGTTGTTGAAGAGATGTGTCTGCTGCTAGAACTCTGTGTGGCATTGACCTGGTCTCTAATCTGAGCTGCTGTTAACCTGCGATTTCTGAGGCTGGTGACTCGGATAAACTTATCCTCAGAAGCAGAGGTGACTCTTGGTCTTCCTTTCCTGGGGCAGTCCTCATGTGAGCCAGTTTCTTGCAGCGCTTGATGGTTTTTGCATCTGCACTTGGGGACACTTTCAAAGTTTTACCAATTTTTTGCATTGACTGACCTTCATTTCTTAAAGTAATGATGGCCACTCATTTTTCTTTACTTAGCTGCTTTTTTCTTGCCATAATACAAATTCTAACAGTCTATTTAGTAGGACTATCAGCTGTGTATCCACCAGACTTCTGCACAACACAGCTGATGATCCGAACCCCATTTATAAGGCAAGAACTCCCACTTATTAAACCTGACAGGGCACACCTGTGAAGTGAAAACCATTTCCGGTGACTACCTCTTGAAGCTCATCAAGAGAATGCCAAGAGTGTGCAAAGCAGTCATCAAAGCAAAAGGTGGCTACTTTGAAGAACCTAGAATATAAGACATATTTTCAGTTGTTTCACACTTTTTTGCTAAGTATATAATTCCACATGTGTTAATTCATAGTTTTGATGCCTTCAGTGTGAATGTACAATTTTCATAGTCATGAAAATACAGAAAAATCTTTAAATGAGAAGGTGTGTCCAAACTTTTGGTCTGTACTGTATATTAGATGATGACCCCACAGACCCTTTACACAGCATTATGTTTCCACAGCTCCTTGTATACAGTATGATTCCCTCATTGTTCCCTAAATACAGTATGATGTGCTCACAGCTCCATATACACCGTATGATGTCCCCACACATGCAGATACACAATATGATACCTATACACAATATGATGCCCCTACATCTCCCTATACACAATATGATGCCCCTACATCTCCCTCCATCTGAACAAGTCTCTCCAGCTTCAGAAAGATTATGGACGCATCACATTTTTTTTTACGGACAGGGAAAAAAGTGCCCTATTTTTATGGACTGTCCAAGAATTTCTGGACAGTTGGCTACCCTGCTATTAGTTCCACTGGGGTGGCAGCCTAGGTGGATGCTGGAAGCACAACCGTCTCTCCCTAAGATTCGGAGAGGGAAGGCCACCGAGTCCTGACCCTTGCTGTGGCCTTTTCGTTGAGAGGGATGGTTTATTGAGGGCCCATATATACACACAGTCATGGCCGGAAGTGTTTAGCAACCTTGAGATTGTTCCAGAAAGTGAAGTATTTCTCCCAGAAAATTATTACAATTACACATGTTTTGTTATACATTTGTTATAATATTTATTTCCTTTGTGTGTATTGAAACAGCACAAAAAAATGGGAAAAAAAGGCAAATTGGACATAATTTCACACAAAACTCCAAAAATGGGCCGGACAAAATTGTTGGCACTTTTCCAAAATTGTGGAAAAACAACTTTGCTTCAAGCATGTGATGCTCGTTAAAACTCACCTGTGGCAAGTAACAGTCGTGGGTAATATGAAAGTCATACCTGAGACCAGATAAAAAGTGGAGAAGATAGATAGATATGAGATTGATAGATAGATAGATATGAGATAGATAGATGGATATGTTGCACCCCAGGGGTCTGGTTACCACTGTAATAGAAATATTATGTCTGAGAGCAAGTGGGAGGTTTCCTGGTTCGGAGCCCTTAAACATGCAACACCTCCTGTCCCAGACCAGATAGGGGAGGAACCTGCCCTATATAAACTGGATCTGGGGCGGGGTTAGTGAAGTCAGAGCCTGGAGTTAGTTCCAGACACAGGGAAAGTAACAGCGAGGAGCTCTGTAGGAGCAGGAGCTGAAGACCAGGGACTTGAGCTAAGCGGAGTTCGTCCTGGCTGAAGACTCTGAGAACCGGACACAGGAGTCCGAGGTTGCGGGGACTTATATATACCCAGCAGCAGAAACCCGCCGGCAGGGGATTTCAAGTCCTCTGGCCATAGAAGCCCGGAGGCTCAGTCACGAGCAAGGGACCAGCACTGCAATCGAGGAGCGGGGGCTATCAGAAGGCCCCAAGTCACCAGCCATACAGGTGAGCACCACACGGAACACTCAGGGACGTGGGCTACTTCCACTCGCTTACAGCAAGGTAGCCAGGAAGAGTGCAGATAGTCGGGGAGGCCTACAACTCCACCTGGCCAGGGGAACTCCAGTTTTCTCACAGACTGACCAGGCCTCTTATGCTAGCCAGTACTCCCGGGAGGGTCTGCCTTATCACCATCAGTAAAGACCCTGAACTGCACTGCAAAGCCTCTGAGTCGTTCCTGCTGCGCTCGTGTACCATCACTCCTATCATCCACACTCACTAGCCTGAGGCTATACTCCTCCCGTGGGGAGTTATACTACACTCTGCTGCCCTCACAACATCAGCCTCAGAGGTCTGCTCAGCAGCAGCGGTTCTTATTGACCGCAATCCACGGGTGGCGTAGTCGGACATTGCATTATACTGATACAGAGACTGCCACAATATTGGTCTGGCCACCCTGAGCCACGGAACCAGGTCGCCACAACTACTCCCAGCATTGCCCTGAAGTCCGGTCCCGGCAGCCCCATGGCCCAGGGGGCGCGTCATATAGATAATAGATAGATGATAGATAGTCCTATGATATGAGATAGAGGTCGTTATAGACAGGTTTATACACTCTCTCCCGAAGTCGGTAAAATCCTGGGTTGCCCAGGGAGATCCCTATAATGCTGATGACTTGGTGGGGTTGGTGGAAAGATACCAGGCGGTTGAGAGTCCGTTGGGAAAACAAGGGGTCGTAGCCTCTCAATACTGGGGTTCCCAAAAGGTGGCGGACACCCAAAAGAAGGGAGCTAGCGCCACACCTGGGGGGCATCCTAGAGTTCAGGAGGGGTCTGAGTTGCTGCCCAAGGTCCCACCCCATAATATAGTGTGTTGGAGATGTCATACCCCTGGCCATATTGCCTCCCGGTGTCCCATAACCTCTGAACCAATGGACTGTAACATGGGCCGGCGTTGCTCTTATTTTGCCTACCCCGCCTGCAGCGCAGTTCGTCAACATGGCGAGGGCCCTCAGGCATGCTCAGTGTCAGTTAACGGGGCACAAGTCTCTGGACTATTGGTCTCAGGAAGTTTGGTGACCCTGATAAGGGCCACACTCCCTCATCGGCTGGTTTCTGGGAAGGTGGTGGGTGTCCGGTGTATCAATGGGGACGCTAAGAACTATCCTGTGGCCCAGGTGGATGTAAACACAGACTGTGGCACCACATCTCATGAAGTGGCGGTCGTTAAGGACCTATTGCATCCCATAATAATTGGACGTTACTTTGCATTATTCTGGGAAATGTGGGGGAAAGCGGGGACACCTGGTTGCTTGGACGACAGCCAGATCGCCCCTAAGGAAACTTACCCGCAGAACATAGTAGATGAGTTTCCCATGTGTGTGCTGGTGGGCAATGAGGCTGAAGTAGCATCCCCTGAGTCCAATATCCCTGAGCTTTAGGTGTCCGAGGGAAACTTTGGAACTGCCCAACTCAGGGATTTAACTCTGAAAGGGGCCTTTGAAAATGTTACTGTGTTAAATGGGGTGCCTCAGGAACCGGGGGCTGACACTCGGTTCCCTCATTTTGCTGTGAATGGGGATTTGCTGTACAGAATAACCAAGCCAAGGGGTGAGGTAATAGAACAGTTGCTGGTGCCAGGGCCCTATAGACGCAGGGTGTTAGACATGGCTCATTCTCATGTGTTGGGTGGTCACCTGGGTGCAGACAAGATTCAAGAACGGATCCTCCAAAGATTCTACTGGCCAGGTTGCTATAGAGAAATATAGAGTTATTGTCGTTCCTGCCCCACATGCCAGATAACCTCCCCAGTGGCCCACTTCCGCAGTCCCCTAGTGCCACTACCAGTCATCGAGGTTCCATTCGAACGCATAGCAATGGATCTAGTGGGGCCTCTGGTCAAGTCCGCCCAAGTGCATCAGTATATCCTGGTGGTATTAGATTATGCTACATGGTATCTGGAGGCCGTACCACTACGAAACTCCTCCACCAGGTGTATAGCCCGGGAGTTAGTCCACATGTTTTCAAGAACTGGGTTGCCTAACGAGATCCTAACAGACCAAGGAACTCCATTTATGTCGAAGGTCATGAGGGAATTGTGCAAGACACTGCAGATTGCACAACTGAGAACCTCCGTGTACTCTCCCCAGACGGACGGACTGGTAGAGAGGTTTAACAAAACCTTGAAAGCAATGTTGAGGAAAGCAGTGGAAAAGGATGGCCGAGACTGGGACTATATGTTGTTCGCCATGAGGGAAGTTCCCAAAGCTTCCACAGGTTTCTCCCCGTTTGAACCACTCTATGGACGACACCCTCAGGACTCCTGGAGGTGGAGAAAGAGTCCTGGGAAGCTGAGACCACTCCCTATAGGAGAGTGGTGGAGCACGTTGCCCAGATGCAAGAGAGGATTGCCCATGTGATGCCCATTGTGAGGGAGCACCTCCTTAAGGCACAAGAGGCACAGTCCAGGGTGTATAATAGGTCGGCCAGGGTGAGATCGTTCAACCCAGGAGATCGAGTGCTTGTGCTAGTCCCACAGTGGAGACAAGTTCATGGCCAAGTGGCAGGACCCCTATGAGGTGGTAGAGAAAGTGGGGGAAGTCAACTTTAAGATCCACCAACCAGGGAAGAGGAAGCCCTACCAAATTTACCATGTTAACTTGATTAAGCCATGGCAAGATAGAGAGCCTGCGGAAGCTCCCTGTTTAATGGCTGAGGCTGAGGCCGATGTGAAAGAGGTCAAGGTGGCAGAGTCACTGTCACATGCCCAAAAGCAACAGTGCAAAGAGTTGTTACAGCGAAATAAAGACATGTTTTCGGAGTTGCCAGGACTCACTCAGGTCATAGAGCATGAGGTTCTCACAGAGCCTCATGTTCGCGTCAATCTAAAACCATACCGGATCCCCGAAGCCCGCAGAGAGGTGATCTCTAAAGAAGTAAGGCGGATGCTAAACCTGGGAGTCATTGAAGAGTCCAAAAGTGGATGGTCCAGTCCTATAGTCTTAGTGCCGAAACCAGATGGAGAATGGCGGTTTTGCAACGACTATAGGAAGCTGAAAGAGGTCTCAAAGTTCGACGCCTACCCAATGCCTAGGGTAGATGAGCTTATCGAAAGGCTAGGACCCGCTCGGTACATCACCACTCTGGACCTCACCAAAGGATATTGGCAAATTCCCCTGTCCAAAGAGGCTAAGGAGAAGACAGCCTTCTCGACGCCAATACGTCAGGATGCCGTTTGGGTTGAAGGGAGCTCCGGCCACCTTCCAGAGAGCCATGGACCGGATCTTAGCACCCCACAAACAGTATGCAGCGGCCTACCTAGATGCCATCGTCATATTTAGCCAGGACTGGGAAAGTCATCTGGACAAAGTTCAAGCCATACTTGATGCCCTAAGGAAGGCGGGCTTTACTATCAACCCGAAGAAATGTGCCATGGGGATGGAGGAAGCCAAGTACCTAGGGTACGTGGTTGGTAGAGGGGAAATAAAACCACAAATAAATAAGGTCGAGGCGATCTTGAACTGGCCACAGCCCCTCTCGAAGAAGCAGGTCATGGCGTTTCTAGGCATTGTGGGCTACTATCGAAGATTTGTCCCTAACTTTGCCCTGATAGCAGCCCCACTGATGGATCTTCTGAAAGGGATGAAGTCAGCTATGGCCAAGTGGTCCCCGGAAGCAGAAGTGACCTGCCAGGAATTGAAACTGGTCCTCTGTAAACAACCAGTCTTGGTGGCACCCAGCTTCTCCAAGGAGTTTGTGGTCCAGATGGATGCATCGGATGTCGGGCTGGGAGCAGTCTTGTCCCAGGAGATTAACGGAGAAGAACACCCTGTAAAATACCTCAGTCTGAAGCTCTCCGCTTGTGAGAAGGACTACTCCATTGTAGAAAAAGAATGTTTGGCCATTAAGTGGGCGTTAAACACTCTGAGGTATTACCTATTAGGCAGAAGGTTCAGGTTAGTGTCAGACCATGCCCCATTGAGGTGGATGCGAGAAAAGAAGGGAAACAATGCCAGAGTGACTAGGTGGTTCCTGGCTCTACAAGATTTTAGTTTCCGGGTAGAGCATAGGCCTGGGAAACAACATGGGAATGCCGCTGCCTTGTCAAGGGTTTATTGTATGGTGACAGAAGGTGCCAAGCCCTACGGCTTTGGACAGAGGGGGGGTGTATGTAAGGTTGCTGCCGGACAGATCGTGGACGGGAGGTATGTGTCCTCGAAGTGCCATGCTTCGGTGATGTAGGATCCGGAGAAGCAGGCTCCAGCACACATAGTGCTGAGAGGAATTTAATGAGTCCGGATTACAGGGCCGGGTTTTATGAGCAGCTGAAAGAGCACCTGTGGCACCTAACAGGTGTTGGCAATAACTAAATCACACTTGCAGCCAGTTAACATGGATTAAAGTTGACTCAACTTCTGTCCTGTGTCCTTGTGTGTACCACATTGAGCATGGAGAAAAGAAAGAAGACCAAAGAACTGTTTGCGGACTTGTGAAACCAAATTGTGAGGAAGCATGAGCAATCTGAAGGCTACAAGTCCGTCTCCAAAGACCTGAATGTTCCTGTGTCTTCCGTGCGCAGTGTCATCAAGAAGTTTAAAGCCCATGGCACTGTGGCTAACCTCCCTACATGTGGACGGAAAAGAAAAATTGACGAGAGATTTCAACGCAAGATTGTGCGGATGGTGGATAAAGAACCTCGACTAACATCCAAACAAGTTCAAGCTGCCCTGCAGTCCGAGGCTACAACAGTGTCAACCCGTACTATCCGTCGGCGTCTGAATGAAAAGGGACTGTATGGTAGGATACCCAGGAAGACCCCACTTCTTAACCCGAGACATAAAAAAGCCAGGCTGGAGTTTGCCAAAACTTACCTGATAAAGCCTAAAACTGGAAGTGCATTGAGGTGAAGGTGAAGAGGTATTGGGAATCCTGCAGAAAATACCTGTGTGAATTGCGTGAAGAGGTATTGGGAATCCTGCAGAAAATACCTGTGTGAATTGCGTGAAGAGGTATTGGGAATCCTGCAGAAAATACCTGTGTGAATTGCAGTGAGTGCTGCATTGTGATCTGCTGAGTGCTTTTCTACCTGTTTAGATTTATTGGGCTTTTTAAAATCTATTTTCTCACTACAGTTTTAGTTTCTTAGTTTACTACCTGTGTATTTAAGGGTTAACTACATTGCACTAAAATCCTGAGGTGTAGATTTACTCACAAGGGGTTAATTAAGGGGAAGGGGTCATAATTAAGGGTTTATAAGGGGCAGCTGGATGGGCATAAAGTCCTTTGGAAGTGCATTGAGGTGAAGGGTACATTGCTGGAAAAGGAAAAAAAAAAAAAAAAACCACTTTAAATCTCTTAGTTTGCGAGTGTGAACGAGCTGCGTGTGTCCGGAGCGTAAGTGCGAACGAAAGTAAGTGTGTGACTTGTTTTTCAGTGACTTTGGATTCAGGGAGTTTGGAAGGGAGGACTTAGGACTGAATTGCTGACTGTATTTCATTCTTTCTTTACTTTACTTTTTACTTAATTAATCCACCTGACCTACTTAGCTGATTCCCCCGTCCATACTTGATACTTAATTGATCCCCCGTCCATACTTAACTGATCCCCCGCCGATATCTAATTGATACACTTGCACATCCCTAATTGATCCCCGTCCATACACCTATATATAAATAATTGTGTTTTGTACTTGTATATATATACTGACTGTATCCCCATATTTAGAATGACGTCCATGTTGGACGGAGCCGTGCAGTGTACATCTTGCACAATGTATGCATTCCGTGAGCACCCCCTCGAGGATCCATACTGCTGCGAGAGATGTGAGCATATCGTGCACTTGGAAGCCCAAATTCTGGATCTAAGTGCTCAGATAGCGGTACTGAGGAGCATCGACAACATAGAACGGAGTTTGCTGCTCACCGAGCAGACACTCAATGGGTCAATACTGGGGGTGGAGCATAGAGGGGAAGTGCAGGCTGAACAGGCAGGGAGCTGGATAACAGTAAGGAGGGATAGAGGGAAGAAGTATAGGAAGGCTGGTTCAGAACCGGCATTATTGGAGCACGACAGATCCTCTGACCGCCGGGGGAGTGTATGCTCCAGTAATGAGGGGGAGGGGGGAAGTGTAGGGCAGGCAAGACAGGTTCTGGTAGTGGGTGACTCTATTATTAGGGGGACAGACAGGGCAATCTGTCACAAAGACCGGGATCGCCGAACGGTGTGCTGCCTCCCTGGCGCTCGAGTCCGGCACATCGCGGATCGGGTTGACAGGTTACTGGGTGGGGCTGGCGAAGACCCAGTGGTCATGGTCCACATCGGCACCAATGACAAAGTGAGTGGTAGATGGAGGGTCCTTAAAAATTATTTCAGGGACCTAGGTAGGAAGCTTAGGGCAAGGACCTCCAAGGTAGTTTTCTCAGAAATACTACCAATCCCGCGAGCCACACAGGAGCGCCAACAGGAGGTTAGGGAGGTGAATAAGTGGCTAAAGAGTTGGTGCAAGGCAGAAGGGTTTGGGTTCATGGAGAACTGGGCCGACTTCGCGGTCGGCTACAGGCTCTACCGTAGGGACGGGCTGCACCTCAATGGGGAGGGTGCAGCGGTGCTGGGGAAGAAGATGGCTAATAGGTTGGAGGAGTTTTTAAACTAGAGACGGGGGGGGGAAACCAAGGAAATAGGTGGGATGTGAGGCAAGCAAGGGGGAAGGGGAGAAGTGAATATAATGAGGGTGGAGAGGGGGGTGGGGATAGTACAGTTAGATCGTTAGAGAAGAATAGGATGCTAAATAACCACAAAGTTTTATCTTGCATGCTGACCAACGCAAGAAGCCTGACCAATAAGGCGGATGAGCTGCGGGCGCTTATATGGGAGGAGAGGTATGGCATCGTAGGTATAACAGAGACTTGGCTAGACGATAGCTACGACTGGGCGGTAAATTTATTAGATTATAGTTTATTTAGAAGGGACCGGAAACAGGGGAAAGGCGGAGGAGTCTGCTTATATGTAAAGTCATGTCTAAAACCCAGACTAAGGGAAGATATAGGAGAGGGAGAAGAGGGGGTCGAGTCCATGTGGGTAGAGATAGAGGGAACTAAAAATAATAATAAAATATTACTGGGGGTCTGCTATAAGCCACCCAATATAACAGAGGAGAATGAGAAACTGCTATTAGGACAAATAGACAAAGTAGCAAAACATAATGAAGTGATTGTAATGGGGGATTTCAACTACCCGGATATTGACTGGGAAACAGAAACCTGTAGATCTCAGAAAGGAAAAAGGTTCTTGAAAAATATTAAGGATAATTATCTCTCCCAACTAGTGCAGGAACCAACGAGAGGGAAGGCCGTGTTAGACTTAATATTGACTAATAGGCCTGATAGAATAACTGAGGTACAGATAGGGGGGCACCTAGGTAATAGCGACCATAATATTATCGACTTCAAAATGCCCTTCAGTAGGGTTATCAATAAGGGAACAACAAAAACATTAAACTTTAGGAGGGCAAAGTTTGATCAGCTGAAAGAAAGCCTTCAACTTATTGACTGGGACAAAGTTCTTAATCAAAGGAATACGAATAGTAAATGGGAAACCTTCAAAAGAATTCTGAATACTCAGTGCGAGAGGTATATACCGTATGGGAATAAAAGGGCCAGAAATAAGAGGAAACCAATATGGTTGAACAAGAACGTAAAAGGGGCGTTAAATAGCAAAAAAGAGGCATTCAAGAGATTAAAACAGGAAAACAGTAAGGAGGCACTAATGTGTTACAAGGAAAAAACGAGAACCTGCAAAAAACAAATAAAAATAGCGAAGGAGGAAACAGAGAGACGTATTGCTAGGGAAAGTAGATCAAATCCCAAACTGTTCTTTACGTATATAAATAGTCAAAGGATTAAATCGGATAATATTGGACCGATAAAAAGTGAGGAAGGCAAAATCATAGAGAAAGATGAGGATAAAGCTAATCTATTAAATAATTTTTTTTCGACAACTTTCACAAAGGAAATCGAACTAACAGGAGAAATGAGAAGTGACAAGCTTAATCCTCCACTAAGTATGACAAATCTAACCCAAGCTGGGGTACAGAAACGCCTCAGTAACATTAAAATAAACAAATCACCAGGACCTGATGGCATACACCCACGAGTACTAAGGGAACTAAGTAATGTGATAGACAGACCGTTATATCTTATATTTAAGGACTCTGTTGAGACTGGGTCTGTGCCACTTGATTGGCGACAGGCGAATGTAGTGCCAATATTCAAAAAGGGAGCGAAAAGTGACGCCGGAAACTATCGGCCGGTGAGTCTGACGTCCGTTGTGGGCAAAATTTTTGAAAGCTTCATTAAAGAGGCAATTATGGAGCATCTTGATGCTAATAATCTTTTAATCCCGAACCAACATGGATTCATGAGGAATCGCTCCTGCCAAACAAACCTGATTGACTTCTACGAGGAGGTTAGCTCTCGAGTAGATCAGGGGGAACCAGTGGATGTCGTGTATCTCGACTTCTCAAAAGCTTTCGATAGCGTGCCACATAATAGGTTGGTATACAAAATGAGAATGATGGGGCTGGGGGAAAATGTCTGCAAGTGGGTAGCTAACTGGCTAAGGGATAGAAGGCAGAGGGTGGTTATAAATGGAATATACTCAGATTGGGTAAGCGTCACTAGTGGGGTACCACAGGGGTCTGTACTAGGCCCAATGTTATTTAATATCTTTATTAACGACATAGTCAACGGGATAAATAGTAAAATATCAATATTTGCAGATGACACAAAGTTATGTAAAACAATTAATACAAAAGAGGACAGTGCAGACCTACAGAGGGATTTGGATAAGCTGGGTAGGTGGAGCATTAAATGGCAAATGAGGTTTAACGAGGAGAAATGTAAGGTCATACATATGGGAAGGAAAAATGGAAGTCACCAGTACTCACTGAATGGGAAATCATTGGGGAATTCAGAGATGGAGAAGGACTTGGGCATCTTGATTGATGGCAAACTAAATTGGAGTGCCCAAAGTCAGGCCGCTGCTGTAAGGGCAAACAGGGTAATGGGATGTATCAGAAGAGGTATAGCTGCAAAGGATGAGAACATTGTTCTTCCACTGTACAAAGCACTGGTCAGACCACACTTGGAATACTGTGCTCAGTTATGGGCCCCAATATATAGAAAGGATATAAATGAGCTTGAAAAGGTACAAAGGAGGGCAACAAAATTAATAAAGGGAATGGAGGGACTGCAATACCCAGAGAGGTTGGCAAAACTAGGACTATTCAGCCTGGAAAAGAGAAGGTTGAGGGGGGACATAATAAATGTGTACAAATATGTTAGGGGACAGTATAGAGACCTTGCCAGGGATTTGTTCAAAAGGAGGGATATTACGGTAACAAGAGGGCATTCACTAAGACTGGAAGAGAAAAGGTTTCAGCACCAGCATAGGAAGGGGTTCTTTACGGTAAGAGCAGTGAGAATATGGAATTCACTGAGTGAGGAGACGGTGATGTCAGATTCACTACACCAGTTCAAGCGGGGACTGGATGCATTTCTAGATACCAGGCAGATTTCAGCATATACTTAAAAATAAAATAAAATAGTAAGTTGATACAGGGATTTATTCTGATTGCTGGTTTCAGAGTCAGGAGGGAATTTTTCCTCAGGTAAAGATTGGCCAAATCATTTGGGGTTTTTGCCCTCCTCTGGATCAACTTTAGCAATTACAGAACTAACAGGTCGAACTTGATGGACGCAAGTCTTTATTCGGCTTTTACTAACTATGTTTACAAACTATGTTACTATGTTTTGGAAGAATGTTCTCTGGTCAGATGAGACAAAAGTCGGGCTTTTTGGGAAAAACCATCAACATAGAGTGTACAGAAAAAAAAAGAGGCATTCAAAGAAAAGAACATGGTCCCTACAGTCAAACATGGCGGAGGTTCCCTGATGTTTTGGGGTTGCTTTGCTGCCTCTGGCACTGGACTGCTTGACCGTGTGCATGGCATTATGAAGTCTGAAGACTACCAACAAATTTTGCAGCATAATGTAGGGCCCAGTGTGAGAAAGCTGGGTCGCCCTTAGAGGTCATGGGTCTTCCAGCAGGACAGTGACCCAAAACACACTTCCAAAAGCACTATAAAATGGTTTTAGAGAAAGCACTGGAGACTTCTAAGGTGGCCAGCAATGAGTCCAGACCTGAATCCCATAGAACACCTGTGGAGAGATCACAAAATGGCAGTTTGGAGAAGGAACCCTTCAAATATCAGGGACCTGGAGCAGTTTGCCAAAGAAGAATGGTCTACAATTCCAGCAGAGCATTGTAAGAAACTCATTGATGGTTACCGGAAGCGGTTGTTCGCAGTTATTTTGGCTAAAGGTTGTGCAACCAAGTATTAGGCTGAGGGTGCCAATACTTTTGTCTGGCCCATTTTTGGAGTTTTGTGTGAAATGATCAAGGTTTTGATTTTTGCTTCATTCTCTTTTGTATTTTTTCCTTGCAAGCAAATTAAATGAAGATAATAATACCAAAGAATTTGTGATTGCAATCATTTTCAGGAAGAAACTGAGTATTATCTGATAGAATTGCAGGGGTGCCAATACTTTTGGCCACCACTGTAATAAGTGAGCTGTCATTTATTCATAAGACGTTCTATTCTTCAGAGCTGAGACTGTAAAATAAAAAGTGAACAATAAAATATCTGATGACTGTTCTTTCACTGTGAGTAAGAAACAGATAATAAAATTAAAGGAAAAAATAACTGAGGGGAGAACCCTGCAGGTTTATTGTCCTTCTATAGCTGTATGGTGGCAGGATGGTGACACTGCTGGAGTCCTGGTGAGGATCTGCATGATATTCATTTCTGTTGACTTTTTATTGCCAACATATTCTGCAGTGATGTACATATAGTCCCTGCCCACAATGCGGTACACATGAGGGACAATTTCATATTAAGCCAAGTAACCTATGATGTCAAGGTCTCATATTTACAAGGTGCTTATTGGCAATCTGAGCCGGCGAATGGCTCTGTGTCCGTATATTCGCTATATACTGCCCGCAATATCTTGTAGAAAGCTCACAGTGACTAAAATGTATAAATAGTTCTCTTTGGAGAATTTAATTAGATCCATTCATACCTTACCTTATAATGAGGACTTAAAGGGCTTTTATAACTAGGTAAAACAAGCTTAACGGGACTGTCCAGGACTTATATATTAATGACCGATTTTAGGATAAGTCATCAACAGGGTGGGACTGGGCTGGCGGGGTACCCTTCTGCAGAGGAGAGGGGGAGAAGAGAATGAAAAAATAAAAAACCTGCGGTTTTAAGGGGCACGGGCCCTTTAAAAGCGCAGGCACAGTGTATGCAGGGACGCGCTCACGCGGCGTTCATTACCTGAACCGCCGTGACACACGTCCCAGTGAAGCAGCTGAAGCTGCGCGTCTCCCTTCCCCGGCCGGCGTATGACGTCATCGTCATGCGCCTGCAGTGAAGGAGGCGCGCAACTCAGCCGCCGGAGAAGGAGGACACCGCACGGGAGAGCAGGAAGGTAAGAGGTGTCTGTGTGTGTGTCTGTGTGTATATGAGTGGATGCAGAATGGGATGGGCCCCTGGCTGGACACACAAGGGGGGGCCCGGTTAGACACACAAGGGGGGACCCTGGCTGGACACACAAGGGGGGGACCGGATGGACACACAAGGGGGGCCTTGCTGGACACACAAGGGGGAGCCCTGGCTGGACACACAAGGGGGAACCCTGGCTGGACACACAAGGGGGAGCCCTGGCTGGACACACAAGGAGAAGCCCTGGCTGGACACACAAGGGGGAGCCCTGACTGGACACACAAGGGGGAGCCCTGGCTGGACACAAAAGGAGGGAGCTGGATGGACACACAAGGGGGAACCCTGGCTGGACCCACAAGGGGGAGCCCTGGCTGGACACACAAGGGGAAGCCCTGACTGGACACACAAGAGGGAACCCTGGCTGGACACACAAGGGGGAACCCTGGCTGGACACACAAGGGGGAACACTGGCTGGACACACAAGGGTGAGAGCCTGGCTGGACACACAAGGGGGAACCCTGGCTGGACACACAAGGGTGGGAGCCTGGCTGGACACATAAGGGGGAGCCTGGCTGGACACATGGGAAAGGGTGGGCAGGATGGCTATATGGTGGGGCAGGCTGGACACATGGAGGCCAGGATGGATATATGAGGGGGATGGATATATGGCGGGCCGGATATATGGGGGGCGGGGCAGGCTGGACACATGATGGCCAGGATGGATATGTGGGGGGCAGGCTGGACACATGGGGGGCTAGGATAGGTATGTGGGGGGGCAGGCTCGATACACGTGGGCTAGGATAAATATATGGAGGGGCCACGCTGGACATATGGGGGCCAGTATGGATATATGGGGGGGTGTCAGGATGGATATATGCAGGGGTAAGGGCAGGATGGATATATGAGGGGGCAGGCTGGACACATGGAGGCCAGGATGGATATATGGGGGGCAGGCTGGAAACATGGAGGCCAGGATGGATATATTGGGGGGGGCAGGCTGGACACATGGAGGCCAGGATGGTTATGTAGGGGGGGCATGCTGGACACATGGAGGCCAGGATGGATATATGGGGGGGCAGGCTTGACACATGGGGCTTTAGGACAGATATATGGGAGGGGGCAGGCTGGACACATGGAGGCCAGGACAGATATATGGGGGGCAGGCTGGAAACATGGAGGCCAGGATGGATATGTGGGGGGGCAGGCTGGACACATGGAGGCCAGGATGGATATATGGGGGGAACAGGAGGGCCACATGGGGGACTAGGATGGGTATATGGGAGGGGGCAGGCTCGATACACGTGGGCTAGGATAAATATATGGAGGGGTCACACTGGACATATGGGGGCCAGAAGGGATATATGGGGGGTGTCAGGATGGATATATGCAGGGAAGGGGGGGCCAGGATGGATATATGGGGGTGCCAGGCTGAACAAGGGACTTAATTACTGTTTGGTGCCAGATTGAGGAACATACTTTATTAGTTTATGGTGGCCAGTGAGGAACATTATTATTTTAGAGTCCAATTAGAGACATTATTACTTCTGTAATATAATTTACTTTTTAGGAAATTGTTTTCCATGGGATAGGACAAAAGCGGGCTCCTGTTACTGTGCAGGGCGGCACTATCTCGCTTTTTTTCTTCAACTGGTGTAGCGTAGAAGTCGGGGGGTGGAGTGGGAATATTCCCTAGAAGAGATCAGTTATTGATAACTGTGTGTTATTTTCTGCAGAGATGATTCCTGGCTGGAAGAAGTGATGGCCGTCTGTGCCAGATGAAGAAGAAAAGCGGAGATGAAGGACTTCACCTAGAGACGTCACTGGTGAGTCAGTGTATTACATGTGACTCGCCCCCTGGGCCGTGGGGCACTCGGATCCGTGCAATAGGGAGACGATGGGGGTAGTAGTGGCGACCCGGTTCTGTGGCTCAGGGTGGTCAGGCCAATGGTAGTCTGCTATGTTCTGCTGATAATGTCCGACTACGCCACCCGTGGATTGCGGTTATTAGGAACCGCCGCTGCATGCAGACCGCTGGGGCTGATGAGGTGTGCAGCTAGGGTAGTGTGACTCTCCACGGGAAGAGTGCGGCCCCAGGGCAGTATAATGGATGTTGGGAGTGATGGTAGTGGGAGTCCCAGTGCTGATTGTGCTGGAGGAGCAAGGAGCACACAGACAACAGATTGCAGTTCAGGGTCTTTACTAAACAGGTAAACTGACCCACAAACAGTCCCGGCTAGGAGGGGACCTGGATGTCTGAGAGCAACGGGGAAATTGGCCCTGGTCAGGGTGAGGGTGTAGGCCTACCGTGCTTTCTGCACTCCTTCTGGCTATCTCCTCCTGATAGGGTAACAGCCCACGTTTCCGAGCTTTCCGTGTTTTCTCGCCTGTATGGCCTGCGACGTGGGTTCCTTTCTGCTCCCAGCCTTGTATGGCTTTACTGGTCCCTTCTGTTGTGGCAGGGCCTCCAGGCTTCTTAGGCCAAGGAATATACAGTCCCTTGCGGACTGGTTCTCTGCTGGGGGATGTGGAATCCTTCCAGCCTCAGACACCAAAGTCTGGTAGATTAAGTCTGTTATCTGCCAAGACAGGCTTGCTTCGCCTCTTGTCTCTGGCTTGTGGCTCTCCTCCTGCCACACTTCCTCTTAGGTGCAGTGCAACTGTCTGTCCCTGCTCTGCTGAGACACCTCTCAGTCCTGAGACAGGTCATCTGGGTTCTCTCTAACCCTGCCCCCAGCACCAGCTTTTATAGGGGCAGCCTGCTCCCCCTACTGGCCTGAGACAGGAGGCATTGCATGCTAATGTTCCCCTGACTAGAGAACCTCCCCCCTGCTCTCAGACACAGCTTTAATTACACTTGTGGCATCCAGGCCAGGGTGACACATTCCCCCCTAGTGAAATTTAGTACTCCGGGACTAAACAGTAAACAAAGACAATATGCATATCAATAAAACATTAATAGACAGACGACGCACAAATTGAGTTCTTAAGGTCACAGTGTGGCCTGTGACCGGGTGTCCATATCACCAGCACAACGGGGAGCCTTAACCAGGTGGGGGTCTGTCCTACCCCAAGTCCTTCACAGTCTTAGTTCATTCCTGGGTTAGGCTCTGAACGAAGTCCATACAAGGTCCCGGTTATAAAAAGTCCATAACCTGTGAGTCCTTACGGTAGCTGCAAGAAACTGAAACAGAGTATTACCAAACATGCATGTAACTTTGCAAACAATTCAACATTTGGCAACAGGGTTATTTACAATTTTAGTACACTCTATATTCTCCAGCGAGCGGGTATCTGTCCCTTTGTGCTCCTGGTTGACCTACGTAGCCCACTGTCTGGTGGTGGACTGACTTGGCTTTCCCCACTAGCGTTAGGGGTGCAGCTACCAGCTGGGTGTACAGGTAGGGCAGGCAGCTGTCTGCGGGTCCTTTGGCTTACCGCAGGCATGGCAGGCTCACTGTCAGCAGAGGGTTGACTCTCCTGGGCTGCTGGTACAGGCTCTTCTGCCTCTGGAACTGCTTGCTCCTCTTCACCTTCCGGCTCTGGTGTTGGTTGTTGCTGTGCCGGTTGCAGGAAATGCAGGACAGGTACCACTATGGCATCATTTATGCGAGTCCAGGACTGAGGGAACTCTCCGAGAACGGTGCTGATCATTTCTTCTTTGTCCTCTGCGGGTTCAAGGTCACTCTGATCCTCTTCTGCACTACGGAGTTGCTCAGGGCACCTTTTGAGATGGTCTCTGGAGACGACACTAGTGGTTTCTCCTCCGTCCTTGGTGATTACGCACACCTTTGGGTTGTCGTGGTCAGACTGCAGTACGGTGTAGGGTTCCCTTTCCCACTGGTCGTCCAACTTATGTAGCCTTCTTTTTCGCTTTAGGACTTGCTCACCAGGTTCTAGGGGACTAGCAGGGGCGTGTTGATTGAAGAGTCTTTCTTGCTTCTCTCTCACCTGGGCCAGGCTCTTCTCCACACTCTCCTGTACCTTCTTGTACTGCAGTTGCCTTTCCGTATCCCAGTCCGCATCCGGGGAGGTGTCCTCAGGTATTAGGACTCCCATCTCCAGGTCTACGGGCAGCTTTCCTGGTCTAGCTCGCATCAGGTAAGCCTGGGTGCAGTTTGTAGCATTCACCGGGATATTGTTGTATAGGTCTATCAGGTCCGGCAGTTTTTCTGGCCACAGGCTGCGTTCCTCCAGGGGCAACGTCTTCAGGAGATCAATGACTATATTGTTCATCTTCTCACACATCCCGTTGGTTTGGGGGTGGTAAGGCGTTGTACGAATCTTCTTACAGCCATAGAGGTTGCAGAACTCCTGGAAGATTTCAGCCTCGAACGCTGGACCCTGGTCTGTCAGGACCTGTTCCGGATACCCGTGTGGATGGCAGAAATATTGCTGGAAGGCTCTGGCCGCTGTTTGGGCTGTCAAGTCCTTTACCGGGACCACCACTAGAAAACGGGAATAGTGGTCCACGATTGTCAGGGCATAGATGTATCCTGACCGGCTGGGAGCCAATTTGACGTGGTCCAGAGCTACCAGCTCAAGAGGCTGCGTGGTGACGATGGGCCTCAAGGGTGTCTTCTGGCTGGCACGGTCCTTCCTCCTTAGGTGACAAGGGCCACAGTCTCTGCACCATTTTTCTACAGCTCCTCTCATGCCGACCCAAAAGAATCTTCCTCTTAGTAGGAACTCCAGTTTCTTCCAACCGAAGTGTCCCGCTCTGTCATGGTAAGCCCCCAGGACCATAGCTGCATCCCTCCTTGGGACCACGACTTGCCAGGTCAGCTCGTGCGTCCGGTGGTTGACAATCCTTCTGCACAACTTGCCTTCGTAGAGGAACAGCTTGCTCTTCTCCTTCCATAGCTGCTTGGCTTCCTCTGGGGCATCTGGATCTAAGCGGGCGTCTTCCCGGGTCAGCAGATCTTTCACCAGGCGGACTGCAGGGTCACTATCTTGGGTCTCGGCCCAGCTGTGGTGAGGTAGGGGA